>NC_080635.1:13731313-14388313 GCF_027579445.1 Ammospiza nelsoni
TGGAGATGGGAGGCAATGGCTTGGAGGGAAGGAGCATGGACGGACTGGCCAGAGAAAACCTCTTGGCAAGAGGATAGCCAGTCAGGCCTGCAAAGTGGAGACACAAAATGGATCAGAGCCTGCAATGCAAGCCTAAAGCATCTGAAGCTCTGTATTTCATGGGACAGATTCCTTGGAAGCTTCTAAACAGCTGCACAGAGAAACATGGTCATTGCCACCAGACCCTTTAATCAGGCTGAGGGAAAACCCTGAGCCACTTCCCCAGAGCTACCACAGGAACAGCCTGGCCTCTGGGCTGCCCTGGGACAGCAGGGAGGACACAGGAGCCTCACCTCTGTGTGAGGCTGAGCCATGCTCACAAGGCAAGAAATGAGTTCAGTGAACTCCCACTTTTTCATCAACATCTCTAATGGGTGAGACAGTCAAGGGGTTTTCTTCATTTTTGAGACAATTTCTTTGGTTTTATTTTTCCCAGAACTAGCCTGTGTTTAATTCCTCTGAACTATATTCAGTTAGCAAGTTTGAAAGATGGAAGGCTCCAATGGTAAGAGGGGAAAAAAGATTCCTTCTTGAGGTTGGCCTTGTCTGAATCCACAAGAGAAACCCACACAGCTGTGACTGCTACTCTGAAAACCACAAAGACCTCTCTGCAAGCAGGCAGGCCTTATTGGTGTTTCTGTAGCACCTTAATACCATCCTCAACGTTAGACCCGATCAGCAAGCAGAGGAAGAACACAACATTTATCTATAGTGAGACCAGACATTGATGGCAGAGAAAGCAACAGGATTTGAATCGCATGACCATGTCCAATTTGGGGTCAGCTGTGGCCACAGACCCTGTCCTGGCAGACAGAAGGATTCATTTGGCCACTGACAAAAAGGAGAAAGCAGCATAAACTAATGAGACAATGTTGGGATGCCATGGGTGTCCTTGCAGGATCATCTGTAGCTGTCAGACACCTACTCTGACACAGAGCCACCACTGACACTATGGACCAGTTTTCCCTGAAATCTGGGGGGACCTTCTTTCCATTTACTCCAGCCTTTTAGATCCCTTCCATCCTCACCTTTTCCTTCAATGATCTTTCCTTTTCTAGTAGAATCCATCTTCAAACCCGTGCTTCTGCCAGGCAGAAGTGTCAGGGTTTGAATCTGGGATGGCTCTCGGAGTTGGCAGCGACGGGAGCTCGGTCCCAGCCTCAGAACAAGGCCGGGTGACTCCAATCGCCGGCGCTCGGCACACAGAGGCAGAGCCAGACGCGTCTGCTGCCGCTGGGGCCGTGTCCAGCACAACCTGCACCAGCCCAGCCTGGGGCTGCCCCTTTGTGACACGCTGCCCATGCTTCTCTCGTTTCCATGGCTGCAAAACCCCACCCCAACTCCATCCCCTTCCATTCCCTTCCCAAGGCCAGCCAGCCCTAAGCCCAGCCTGGCCAGGCCTGAGGCTTTCACATGGTCTAGGATGTAGACCCTTTCCAAAGTTACTTTGCAAGGCCTTTCATTCTGTACTTCCCACTCAGTTCTGGGTTGCAGCTTGTTGGTGTGGGATTTTGTTTAATTCTCTTCACATCAAACAAAGTGGTGAGACACAAACAATGGCACCGGGCAGTGGAAGTAGAAGCAGCTTTGAACTCCCTGGTGGATGGCCCCAAAACTCAGTTGGCCAAGAGCTGTATGTTCCTTTTTGCTCCACTTCATTGTTCCAGAGCTTTATTCTCTTCTTTCTTTATTGCAGAGACACCCATAAACATGATCTGCCTCAAAACATTTCTGATCCTGGCAGTTCCTGACAATTTCAAATTTTCTTAATGGAAATAGCACGGGGCAGGTCATTCTAAATCACTCCTCAACAGAGCAGATCAAACTAATCATCCTTGATTTGGATGAACTAAGCCTGAGCCATGGGACCTGTGGGTCTGATCCCTTTTTCTGCATCTGCAAAATTATTTCTTCAAGTCTCATCTCTCCTATCTATTCAAAGAACCTTTGCACTCTGCATCAGATGCCCCCAGTGTTCAGTGGGCTGATATAATCAGCTTTGGTACACACTCTGCCCCCTGAGCCCAGCAGCATTGCTGGGACCCTGCAGCACCACTGCAGGCCAGCGTGCTCCAGGCACAGCTGCAGGAAGGAGTTTGCAACAAGTCCTGGCTGAAGGAGTCTCCAGGCTGCCGCAGCCCTTCCCCTGCGGCGGGATCATCCCTCGCTGCCGTGGGGCTGATGGGCTCTGTGCAGATGAGCGTCTCCTCCGTGTGCTGCTGCTGCTGGGCTGATCCAGCTGCTGCTGCCTTCCCCCACAGCTGGATCAGGAGCCTGCCTGGGAAAATAACACTGCCAGTGCCTGTGCCAGCCACCGATCCCTGCCAGGACCCTTGCACACAGGGCATCCTGCCCACCAAACTGCTCCACTCAGGGGATGTCAGAATGTCACAGACATCTTTGTGTGAAAATCCTTTTCTTTAGGATTTTTCCTTCTGAGAAGCTAAGAGGCCTCAGAGACAAAATGTAAACAATGATTATCTGCTGCTGTGGAATGCAACAGGTGGGTCTGTGATTGGTCTTGCGTGGATGTTTTGATTTAGTGACCACTCACAGCAGAGCTGGCTCTCTCTCTGTCCAAGCCACAGATCTTTGTTATTCATTCTTTTCTTTTCTATTCTTAGCTTAGCTACCTTCTGAGAGAAAACCTTTCCTTCTATTTCTTCTTAGTATAGTTATAATGTAATATATATATCATAAAATAAGAAATCAAGCCTTCTGAACATGGAGTCAACATTCTTGTCTCTTCCGTCATCCAAGAACCCCTGTGAAAACTGTCACATCAGAACACATCAAAATACATTCAAACGATGTGTTTTCCACATTCTGGCAAAACCATGGCCACATGTTGGAGGCAGACTGCTGTTGGCAGAATGAGGGAAGCCCCAGCAGCTGCTCTGCCCGTGGCTGGATGGCCACGGCAGCAGGGGCAAGTCTCCCACCGTGCCCACTGCTGTGGGACCCAGCGCTTTGGGCTTGTTCCCACTGAACCTGCTGCTGCAGCAGCAGCATCACTTCACACATTTGATAACAAAGAGTTGGAATGGCACACAGGACTTGCCCCAAGAGCTACAAAATTTTTTTTAAAAGAGCAGGGGATAGGGGAGTTGGAATACTCGGTTCCTTTTTAATACAAGCATACCTGGATTTAAGCAGGGACACTGGGCTAATCATACTGGGGACTGCTTTGCAAGCCTTGTCTCTACCAATTCCCAGCAGTCCGCAAGCAATTTTCACTACAAAGGGGTATATAAGATTTTACAACACCTCCATGAGCAAGTCTGAGCCAGAAGTCAAAGCACAAGACAAATACTCCCAAATCTGCCACCACTGGGGAAAGGAAAGAGAAAAGTAGATTAAACAAGTGCCCTTGCAGCTGAATTGCCTGCATTTATCCCATGGTCCAACAAAAGCACCTTAATTCAAACACACAGCTTAAGATCAAGGAATAAAAGTGTTTTGAGGGCATTTAACACCTGATTTCTATTACTTTCAAGGAGAGGTGAATGTTAAATCCCTTAAAAACACACATGCAGGTCTGTTTGGGACTGCATCCTTCAAAAGCACAAATGGAGGTTTAGAATTGCAGGACTGTTTCCATTGGAAAAGACCTTTAAGGTCATCGAGTCCTTCCAATAACCTGAGACCCCTGACACTGCCAAGGCCACCACTGAAGCATCACCCAGGACAGGATTGGCCTTCTGGGCCACCTGGGCACACCTGGCTCACGTTCAGCCACTGCCAACCAGCACCCCCAGGTCCTCCTCTGCTGGGCGCCTTTCCAGCCCCTCTGCCCCCAGCCTGTGGCCTTCTGTGGGGCTGCTGTGGCCCAAGGGCAGGACAGGGCACTTCACCTTGTTGAACCTCATGCAAGTGGCCTCAGCCCATGATCCAGCCTGTCCTGATCTCTCTGCAGAGACTTCCTGCCCTCCAGCAGATCAACACTCCCACCCAGCCTGGCATTGTCTGTAAACTGCCTGAGGTGCCCTTGATCCTCCCCTCCACATCATTGACAAAGATGTGAATCACAGCTGGCCCCAGTGCTGAAACCTGGCGAACACCCCTTGTGACCAGGTGCCAGCTGGATTTAATTCCACTGAATTCCACCACTCCCTGGGCCCAGCCATCCTGACAGTTTTTAACCAGGGAAGAGTTCATTCAGTTCTTCAGGCTTTTCCTCAGCCTTTGTTCCGTGTTTCCCCCCATGTCCAGGAGAAGACAGAGCTTCTCCTTAGACCTCCATTCATTGCTGATGTATTTACAGAAACATTTTTATCCTCTTTGCAATTTTCTTGGAACAAATTCTCAACAGTGAGGCCGGTGAGGCACTGGGAACAAGTTGCCCAGAGGAGCTGTGGATGCCTAAGGAAGAGTGTTAGGTGAGCATGGCTCAGCCTCACACCGATGTGAGGTTGGATCTGAGCTGCTCTCTGTTGGGAGGAAGGCTCTTGTGGCAGTCCAGAGAGGCTGTGCACATTGGCAGGGAACAGCTGTGCCCTGCATGTGCCCCCTGCAAGGAGCTGTGCTGCTGCCAGTGGCCCTGGAGCTGTAGGGCTGCTGAGCTGTGGGGCAGGGAGAGGAGCAGCAGGGTGCATGTGCAGCTGAGCCATTGCTGGAGAGCACAGGGCTCTGGGCTCCCTGCTGTCCCAGGGCAGCCCAGAGGCCAGGCTGTGCCTGTGGCAGCTCTGGGGAAGTGGCTCAGGGTTTTCCCCTGGCCTGCCTCAAGTGTCTGCCAGCAGGAGCATGTTTCCCTGTGCAGCAGTTAAGAAGTTTCCAAGGAATGTGTATCATGAAATATGGAGCTTCAGGTGCTTTAGGTTTGCATTCAAGCCTCTGTCACATTTTGTGTCTCCCCTTTGCAGATCTGACTGCCTGCAGTCTTACCAAGAAGTTTTCTCTGGACACTTCCAATGTTCTCCTTGCCTCCCATCCAGAAGAGCTCTCTATCCCCCAAGCTCAGGAAGAAGCTGCTGGCTGTCCGTAGAGTGTTTGAAGAATAGGATTTATGTTTCGGTTTCATAGTTAGAGATGTATATATGGTCTGATAGTTTTGAATAAATGTGTTATGATTATATCCTTAAATTTTGATGACATCTTTTTATTGTATATATTTTATTTTGATGATTTAAAAACCTAAAAAAATATATCAATTTACGTAAACCAAAGGAGAATGTGAGATCAGAGACTGCTAGCCTCAAGGTTATGGGAGTGCAGCTCACTCGATGTGCCAGTGTCTCACCACGTGCTTTCCTCACTGGGCCTCTCCTCTTCCTCTTTTGCCATGTTTTCTTTGTGCCATTTGTGCTGCTCTTTCAACTTGTCTTTGTAACAGGGTCACACATTGACATGTTTGGGGGACAATGGATCCAAAGGATCCTGTCTAGTCAAAAGTTTTCTAGCTGGATGTGTTCTGTGCTCACCAAAGGCCTGAGCAAAGAAACAAAGAGAAGTGTGCCCAAATGGCAAAGCTTTGCTCCTTTGCAATCTCACACAGATCTGGCTCTCAGGTGTCTTCAGTCACAATTTCATTGGTAAGAAGAGGTTGTGCATTTCACTAGGAAATCGTGCACTGCTTTGGAAAAGTCATCTGTGTGTATATTTACCCAGGACTGCAGTCCAGCTGTGTTGTTTGCAGAAGGATGAGTGGACTGTGAGGCCAATGACAAGTGACAAGGGTTCCTCAAATCTATTTACACTCCAGCCTGGGTGCTATTCAGCCCAGAGCTATGGGACAATACCGTAGTGCATCCCACACACATTCTGCCTCCAAGAAAAGCTTGGTTTGGCTTAATAGAGTGAAAGAAATAGAAGAGTAATAGAATGGACAGTTAAACTTGTCCCTTTGGAATTATTCTCCTGCTTTCCACTGTGAATCCTGCCCATCATGCTCCCAAGGCTTGTTATGAACAAGTATCTGAGATTGCTTAAAAATTCCCAGGCAAGGTTCAGTAAAAACCAGATTGAATATTAAGCAACAGCTCAAGAAAATTCATTGGCAACATTCACACTATTGCTAGTTGGTTCAGGAACAAGAAGGAAAAAAAAGGCAACAAACAAAATTCAGTCAATCAAACAAGAAACATTCTGAGAAGTGTGTGTGTGTGTGTGTGTGTGTGTGTGTGTGTGTGTGTGTGTGTGTGTGAGTGTGTGTGTGTGTGTGTGTGTGTGTGTGTGTTTGTGTGTGTGTGTCTTTAGGTGCTTTTGACAAAGGGACAGCAAGATAAGGCTAAAAAGGAATATGGCCTAAAAGCTTAACAGCACTCCATCTTAACAGTGGTTGAACTGGAGCCTCCAGGAGTGGGGCTATTGGCCCAGAATCCATTGCTGATCAGTGATCCTGCCAGTGCAGCAAACTTGAGAGCTCACTGCCCCTGAGAGGCCCCACTCAGAGGGAGGTTGCTGCTGGCAGCCACTGTGCTCCAGGAGAGTTCCAAGGGCCTCCTTTGCAGCGCTCTTCATGGGCCACAAGAGAGTGGGCCTCAGCCGTAAAATGCTTCCTCATGGCCGCACTGCAGGTCAGCAGCCTGTCTTGGAAAGTGGGAGGAGAAGGATGCCATGCCATTCAGGCAAGAAAAGTGGTTTCCAAGGCTGTTCCCAGACACCCCAGGAGCTCGTTAGACAGCACAAGCTCCTGGGAGCACTCCGTGTCCCTGATAAGTTCAGCAGGAGCTGAGCCCAGGGGCTGTTCAGCAAGGCCCAGGCCTGACAAGCGTTTCCCAGATCACCCTGGGGCCGCACAAGGCCGGGCCCATTCACCACCACAATCTGAAGCACCAGGTTTTGATGGAGGGTAAAAAGCCAAGGCCCAGTGGAAGTGGGCCCTGTCCTCAGGCCTGTGGGAGAAACACAGTGCAGATCCTTGTGCTGCTGATTCCATCTCTCCCCTCTTTTCTAAGTTCTTGGTGGCAAGGTCACTTAGGTTAAACACACAGCTCATAAACAGTGCTCCTGCAGCTTTCTGCTCAATGAATTAAAGTGAGATTACACATCCCAGATCATGTTCTGTTATGGTTTAACTGACTGATTTCAGAAATTTCTGGAGCAGCAAACTTGCTTCCTCAAATGTTTACTCTGTGTGACATGGAGCACAGAAGAAAGATTTAATGTCAAAGCCATCGCCCAGGCAGTGCTCTTTTGACAAGTTCTGCCCTGAGCTTTCCTTAGGAAGATCCAAAAGCTTCAATGTCACCAGCACAAGCTCCTGCAATGGCTTCTGGCCAGCAGAGCAGGGCTGTCAGCTGTGAAACAAGTGTTGCCACAAGCAGCAGCTCCCCCAGGGCAGCAAATCAAGAGCTGGGAAGGAGCTGATCTGAAGGCCAAAGCTCCTTAGCTCCTTAGTTCCTTCCAAGAGGGCTGGAATGAGCTGCTCATTCCAATGAGCTGCAGTGCTGGACACCAGAGCTCTGTGTGAGCACTGGACACAAGTTGCTCCCACTGAGTGCTGGGATGGTTCCTGCAAGAGCTCTGGTCTCCTGTGTGTGCCGGACTCAATGAGGAGAGAAGGAGCCAAGTGCACTGACACACCTTTGCCTTGGGCATAGGCTGGCCTGGACCAAACACCCTGAAAGGTTTCCCCATTGGCCCATGTCTCGAAAGGTCAGGTCAGCTGTTTGATGACTCAGGTTGGTTTGGTGTCAAGGAATTTCCCTCAGAAATACTGGGTTTGTCTCCCTCTGTGCCTTCCCCTCAGCAGCTTTGGGGATGCTCCTGTGTGAAGCCATCTGTCTCACACAGTTGGAGACAACTTAAAACCAACACTCTGTAATAAGTCATCTCCTCTAATGTGTTCCAGCAATCCCCTTCCAGCAATAGGAAATTAATACTAATAGATGAAAGTGGAAAGACACCAACAGTTCATTAGCAAACAGAATGCCTACAAAGCAAAAAAGTAGGCCAGTAATTTCTAGATATCAAACTGTCAGACCTCACCGTCCCCCACTGGAACAAAGACCCAAAATGCCAGAGGAAAATCCCCCCAGGACTCGCGTTCCAAGATGGCGCCAGATTCTCCCTCAGGAAGAACAGGAGCTATCACGGAGTAGTTCCAGCAGCAATGAAAGTTCAGGGGCTTGTCCAGCGTGGACCTTCTCCCAATGGCAGAGCTCCGTGGAGCAGCCACGGCAGGTGAAGCAGCTGGGCTGGAGCCCCTCGGTGTCTTTTCTCCCTGCTGTGGCTCAGCTCACACACTCTCGGGCTGGGAGCGGGGCCACTCTGCTTCTGCCAGCACCGTGTACCTGGGCTTGGACAGATTTCTGCCAGGAGAGCCCTGCAGACTGTTCCTCATATCTCTCATAACGGCCTCAAACAACTACAAACACTCTGCCTACAGCAGCTTTCACAAAGGGCAGCAGAAGTCCAGGACAGCTTAAAGTGAGCGGCAGATGGCTTTTGTCTTGTTCTTGCCACCAGAATTCTTGATGATCTGATGCAATTTGATTCACATGTAACATGGCATCTGAGTTTTTCCATTGAAATATTTCATGATGAGTGACAAGCCTTGGGAGCAAGACGTACAGGACTGATGTGCGAAACCATGAGCATATCCTCCAAAGTGACCAGTTTAATTGTCCATTTTATTACTCTTGTATTTATTGCACAACTCATAGGCAAATCCAAGCTTTGCTTGGAGGCAAAACAGGCATGGGATACACTAGAGTCCCTTGTAGGGTCACCAGGGCTGGCAGTGACAAAGCAGGCAGTCTGCTTCATTGTGAACCACTACAGAGCTACATCCCAATGTGTTTTTAGGAAGCACTGAATTATTAAGCCCCCTTTTTCTGCGTGAGATACAAAAAAGGAGGTCCCAAATGATTTTCATGCAAGCATGCAGTAAAGAACTGATCTTGCTCTCCTAACGAAGCTTTGGCTTGGGAAATTGCACTCTTCCCATTCATCTTTTGACACAGACACTCCAGGTTTGCCCCCACACCCCTGCAAGGCTGGCAGTCACTGTTTCCCATTTACTGTTCTTCCCTAGAGCCAGTACAGTGGCTGCTTTGAAACTAAAAGCCCTGAGATCTGGATATCTTGAAGGAGCATGAAATGCTATTCAAGTGTTCCCATTGGTAATACCCAGGTCTGCACTCCCCAGAGCTCTGAAGCAGCAGCAGGAGGACCATGCGTCATTGCTGTTTGTGGATGTTCACGTTTCTGGTGTGCAAGAGCAATGGCTTTGAGGAGGGACAAGAATGCCCCTCTTCCAACAGTGGCTGTGAAAGGAGATATGAAGTTTCACTGCCTTTTCTAGGATATTTTTGAAAGATCTAAGAGAATATTGCAGCATAGAGCTGGTCCCTAATTGTGTCTCCAGAGAAATCTCCAAAGGAGACATTCAATCTCCTGATGATGGCAACCCCATAAGCTCATGGACCAGTTTTCCCTGAAACATGCCACCCTGCCTGGGCTTTACTAGGCCAGGACTAAACCCATAGCTAAGCAAACACATGTGGCCACGTGACATGGAGTTTTTCCATCAGAAAACCTAATTAATACATTCACATGCAGTTTCTTCTGTAACATCAGAAGCTGGCAGCCATGAGGATTTTGCTGGCAAAAGGTTGCAGTATGCACTGGGACCAGAAGTGGTTTTCTTTAAGGCAAAGCAAATTGAAATGTGAAGTTTAAAGGCTTCAAACGACTATGAAAGAAAACTGAAAAATAATTTCTGGATAGGTGTTCTGGTTTGAAAGCAAAACCAGTGAGAGACTCCAAGTCAGAAATACAATTTATTAGGAAAAGGGGAAAAAAAAAAAAAAAAACACAAAAATACCCCATCCAAAATACATGCAATAATGTAAAAGAAAAACCACTGACAGAGTCAGAATACAAGCTCTGACACACCGTTGGTCAGGGTACTGGTAGCAGCCCAGTTGGATTAGTGGCTGCACTCCTCCTGGAGTGGCACATGTGAGCCTGTAGAAGGGTATAGTCTTCCTCTGAAGATCCAGTGGAAAAGGCGGCCGTTCCTCTGGGAATCCAGTGGAAAGGCTGCTTGTTCTGTCCCAAACTCCAGATTATATGCAGGTGGGGATGCTTAGTTCCTCCCCCCGGGCACAGCATCTCACAATGGGCTCTTATCATTCCATGAGTCATGGGGTGGGTGCATGAGACAGAAAGGGCTCCCAGAGGGAGTCATCTCTGAGTCATGGGGAAAGGCATTGGTGGGCCCATTAACAGGAGATAAGGAAAAGAACAATGCCACTCCTGTTTTCAATAGCTCTTGAAGATGGGAATAGAATACATCTTTATATTGTAACCAAGGACAATAAGGAGCATTGTCAATGATCATGCAGACAACCAAGAGCTGGTGCTGAATCCAGAATTACTTGCTCCAGCTACGCAGGAATTCATTACCCTGGCAAGCACAGCTCCATGGGAACAAATGATCTCTCATCTCTGGGCTGAATTGTAGCATTGTGGGAGATGTGAGGGTTGGAGGTCGTTTGGGGCAGAGTGACCATGAATTAATAGAGTTTTCAATACTTGGCGATATTAGGAAGAGCACCAGTATAACTCGTACATTGGATTTCCGGAGGGCGGACTTTGGCCTGTTTAAGAGATTAATTCACAGCGTCCCTTGGGAAGCTGCCCTTAAAAATAAAGGAGTTCAGGAAGGGTGGGCTTACTTCAAGGCAGAGATCTTGAGGGCGCAGGAACAAACCATTCCTGTATCCCGAAAGATCAGTCAACGGGGCAAACGTCCAGCCTGGCTGGGAAAGGAGATCTTGGAGGAGCTTAGGAATAAAAAGAGGACATATCAGAGTTGGAAAAAGGGTCAGGTCTCCAAGGAAGTATTCAAGAGGGCTGCTAGAGTATGCAGGAAAAAAATTAGGGAGGCCAAAGCTCAGTTTGAACTCAGGATAGCGACTGTTGTTAAGGATAATAAAAAATGTTTTTATAAATATATTAATAGTAGGAAGAAAGGTAGGACCAGCCTTTGTTCCTTACTGGACAAAGGTGGGAAGTTAGTATTTGCAGACGAGGAGAAGGCAGAAGTGTTCAATGCCTATTTTGCCTCGGTTTTTAATGGGAAGATGACTTGCCCTCAAGACTCCCGTCCGTCTCGGCTGGTCGTTGGTTTTAGGGAACAGAATGGCCCCCACATTATCCAAGAGGAGGCTGTTATAGAACTATTGAAATCCTTGGATATTCATAAATCTATGGGACCAGATGGGATCCACCCTAGGGTAATGAGAGAGCTGGCAAATGAGATTGCAAAGCCACTCTCTATCATTTACCAACAGTCATGGATCACTGGTGAGGTTCCGGATGACTGGAAGCTGGCCAATGTGATACCCATTCACAAAAAGGGTGCAAAGGAAGATCCTGGCAATTATAGACCAGTCAGCCTGACCTCTATACCTGGCAAAATAATGGAACAGTTTATATTACGTGCCATCATGCAAAATTTGCAGGACGGCCAGGGTATCAGACCCAGCCAGCACGGATTTAGGAGGGTTAGATCATGTCTGACTAACCTGATCACCTTTTATGATCAGGTAACCCGGCTATTGGATGCAGGGAAGGCTGTAGATGTTGTTTTTCTGGATTTCAGCAAGGCCTTCGACACTGTTTCCCATAGCATACTCCTGGACAAACTCGCTGGCCGTGGTCTGGATAGGAATACCCTTTGCTGGGTTCAGAACTGGCTGGATGGCCAGGCCCAGAGAGTGGTGGTGAATGGTGTCACATCCAGCTGGCGACCAGTCACCAGTGGTGTCCCTCAGGGGTCTGTGTTGGGGCCAGTTTTGTTCAACATTTTTATTGATGATATGGATGAGGGCCTAGAGTCTTTTATTAGTAAATTCACTGATGACACTAAATTGGGAAAGAGTGTAGATCTGCTTGAGGGGTGTAGGGCTCTCCAGAGAGATTTGGAAAGGTTAGATGCATGGGCAGAATCAAACGGGATGAACTTCAATAAGTCCAAGTGCCGAGTACTGCACTTCGGCCACAATAACCCCCTGTACCGATATAAGCTGGGGACGGAATGGCTGGATAGTGCCCAGGTGGAAAGGGACCTGGGGGTGCTGGTTGACAGTCGATTAAATATGAGCCAGCAGTGTGCCCAGGTAGCCAAGAGGGCCAATGCCATCCTGGCCAGTATCAGAAATGGAGTGGCCAGCAGGAGCAGAGAGGTCATTCTTCCCCTGTACTCAGCACTGGTGAGGCCTCACTTGGAGTATTGTATCCAGTTCTGGGCCCCTCACTTTAGGAGGGACATCGAGTTACTTGAGCGTGTCCAGAGGAGGGCAACGAGACTAATAAGGGGCTTGAAGCACAAGCCATACGAAGAGCGACTGAGGGAGCTGGGGTTGTTCAGCCTGGAGAAAAGGAGACTAAGGGGCGACCTCATCGCTCTCTACAACTTCCTGAAGGGTGGCTGTGGTGAGCTGGGGGTCGGTCTCTTTCTCCGGGCGATAACAGATAGAACAAGAGGACACAGTCTCAAGTTGCGTCAAGCGAGATGTAAGTTAGAATTAAGAAGCAAATATTTCACAGTAAGAGTGGTCAGATACTGGAATCATTTACCCAGTGAGGTGGTGGAGTCATCATCCCTTGAAGAATTCAAAAAAAGACTGGATGTGGCACTTGCTGCCATGATCTAGTGAACAGTTAGAACATCGACTGGACTTGATGATCTTATAGGTCTCTTCCAGTCTTGAACTTCTGTGATTCTGTGATTCTGTGACTGTGGGTCCTGTATGGGTTTTCTTGTAAAGTTGTTCATTTTTTTATAAGTTAAGGTTTTGGTTTGACCGTCAGTTCCCCCCATGTTCTCCCTCCTAATGGTTTGTTCCTCCTGCCAGTTACCTGTCTATCATTGTAACCAACGCCCTTTCATTTTGAGAAGTTTCTATGTCAATCTTCCCTTACTTAACATATGATTTGTCCCCTGAGCCTTGTCCCTCCCCTGGGCCATTACTATTGGCTCAGTTGTGTCCCTCGCTCCTCCCCTGAGCTTCGTTCATTGGTCCCTCGTGGCTCCTCGTGTCACGCCCTTCCCCTTTATAAGTGCCTCCCCGACGGTTTTTCCCTGACAACGTTACTGGCGCTGCCTGGGTCAGTAAAGCGCCCTGGTATCCATTCGTGTGTCCACTCCCTCCTTCCTTTGCCTTAGTACTTCGCAGTCCTGCTCTCGCCTGCGTCACCACGCTGCAGACGGAGCCACAACTCAAGGGTTCTTGCAGAGAACCTGGGAGTGGTGGGATTCGTGGTCTGCACCGGTCACTCCGGGAGCAGCTAGCCAGCACCCGTCAGCTCCAGTGGCTGCAGGACGAGACTGCACTGAATGGCACCCAGACTGCAGTTTAGATTTGAGGAACCCTTGTCGCTTGTTTTTGGCCTCAGTCCACTCATCCTTCTGCAAACAACTTGCAAACAACACAGCTGGACTGCTGTCCTGGGTAAATATACATACAGATGACTTTTCCAAAGCAGTGCATCATTTCCCAGGGAAAAACACAACTTCGTCTTGCCTATGAAACTGTGATTGAAGACACCCGAGAGCCAGATCTGTGTGAGATTGCAAAGGAGCAAAGCTTTGCCATTTGGGCACACTTCTCTTTGTTTCTTTGCGCAGACCTTTGGTGAGCACAGAACACATCTAGGTAGAAAACTTTTGACTCGACAGGATCTTTTGGATCCGTTGTCCCGCAAACATGTCAATGTGTGACGCTGTTGTAATGACACGTTGTCCTGGCTCAGAGCAAATTTTGGAGAGAACCCCCAAAGGGGCTTTTTTAGTAAAGCAGATTCAATTGGCCCCTCCCTTCAACGGTCCGGGAGAAACTACCTCTTTGGAGAAAAGTGGAAAAAACTGGTTTTTAAACAATAAAACCTAAACAATAATAAACAGTAAAACCCCTTGCCGCTCCAAAAGAGATGACCAACTGAGAAAGCCCCGTCCTCGGGTTACAGCTGAGCTCACTCAGTCTCTGGTCAGTCCCTCCAGTGCTGGAAATGTCGCAGGCCAGGCCCGGCCCGGTGGGCCACAGGTGCAGCTGCCGGTGCTCCCCTGGGTGTTCAGTCCAGAGCAGGCTTCAAGAGGTCCAAAGAAAAGGGAAAAAAACCACAGTCCATGGAACTTCTCTGCCTCAGCTAGCTAAACTGACTAAAAGCAAAAGAGAGCTCTGTCCCGCTGTCTGTCCATCCGCAGACAACACAGTCTGGAGCAGGAATGTGTAGGAGGAGGGCAGTGTCTGAAAACAAAACTGTGCGCTTCTACTCTCCCCCCTTCACTCTCTGGAACATGTCTTAAAGGTGCAAAACTTACTATTCAGCATAAACAGAACGAGACGATGGGGGATAAAAGCATCGTATAGTCAGCCCAGGGCACACGTTAAAAACAGCAGCACAAATGACAGAAAGAAAACATGGCAAAAGAGGAAGAGGAGAGGCCCAATGAGGAAAGGACGTGGTGAGACACTGGCACATCGAGTGAGCTGCACTCCCACAACCTCTAGGCCAGCAGGTCCTGGTGTCACAATCTCTTTTTTGGTTTCTTTAATTTTTTTAAATTTTTAATTTTTTAAAAATCATCAAAATTAAATATATACAGTTAAAATGATGTCATCAAAACTTAAAGATACAATCAAAAAACATTTATTTGAAACTACATCGAAATATCATATGTACATAAATAAATAACATATTTATAAATGTACAAAAATAATTACATCTAAATAATATATGTACAGTTGTAATTATGAAGCTTAAAACATAAATCCTGTTAGTGAAAAACTCTTCAGTCAGTCGGCGGCCTCTTCCTGATCTTGGGGGAAAAACAGTTCTTCTGGACTGGAGGCAAGGGCTTGGTTGACAACAGAAACATTGGAAGGTACCAGACAAAACCACTTGGCAAGACTCTATCCACTCAGGCCTGCAAAGTGGAGACACAAAATGCATCAGATCCTGCAATGCAAACCTAAAGCATCTGAAGCTCCGTATTTCAGGGGACAGACTTCCTGGAAACAAGAATTCTAAACTGCTGCACAGGGAAACATGTTCCTGCTGACAGACTCTTGAATCAGGCCAAGGGAAAACCCTGAGCCACTTCCCCAGAGCTGCCACAGGCACAGCCTGGCCTCTGGGCTGCCCTGGGACAGCAGGGAGCCCAGAGCCCTGTGCTCTCCAGCAATGGCTCAGCTGCACATGCACCCTGCTGCTCCTCTCCCTGCCCCACAGCTCAGCAGCCCTACAGCTCCAGCGCCACTGGCAGCAGCACAGCTCCTTGCAGGGGGCACATGCAGGGCACAGCTGTTCCCTGCCAATGTGCACAGCCTCTCTGCGCCACCACAAGAGCCTTCCATCCAACAGACGGTGGTCCTGCTCCTTGCTTACCTTTTTCTGAGGCTGATCCATGATTGGTCTTCACCTTGCCCTCAGTCTGGAGCTCCTTCAGGCCCCCATGCCATGACTAGGAAGGGCAATGGAGAGAGCGGG
The DNA here is from genome assembly GCF_027579445.1 of Ammospiza nelsoni. Classification (NCBI taxonomy): domain Eukaryota; kingdom Metazoa; phylum Chordata; class Aves; order Passeriformes; family Passerellidae; genus Ammospiza; species Ammospiza nelsoni. The sequence goes on from NC_080635.1 coordinate 13,746,797, forward strand.
GGCAGATGCACACCCTTCCTTAGTATTTTGTCATTTCTGGCACAGCTGAAAAGTGCCATCCGGAGGTGTCCAACTCAGCACTTGGTCAGCTTTCTGGAGAACATGAAACCTTCACCAGCCCAAAAGGCTGGAGAGGTTTTCCTGCACGTGTGGAGGCTTGCTCTCAGCACACTTGATCAGCTGGGTGCCCATCACCTCGCAGAGGGCACAGGCCAGCTTGGTGACCACAGCGCAGACGTTGGCGCTTCGCACCGGCAGCGCCTTGTTCTCCAGGCAGGACCAGAGCACGGGCAGGGCGTAGCGCTGCACCACTTCAGGGCTCCTGGCATGAACCCATTCCACAAGCACTGCCGGGACAGACACACAGCTCCTTACCCACCAACCTCAATGCAAACAAGGATCTACATCTGCTTTTGCTTCTTGGGAGCCGCTCTGGCCAAGATCAGTGAAACAGCACACAGAGCCCCATGACCCAGAAATGGGCAATGCAGCTGATCATCCTTGAAACAGAACCACCAACCCCTCTGGACTAATTTCTCCAGCCAGAGCCTTGTAGCTGTGGCAGAGTCTTTGCACCGTTACTAAATTATTTCATAAATTGTTTCTGCATGAACAATGAATGAAACATCAAATTGCCTTCTATTTCCATTGACAACTTGTCTAAACCCACACGGAAGCTTTGGAAATGCACCCTAGAGAGGCAATTGAGAGATTTCCAATAAAAGGGATGATTCCTTTTTGTAACTTTGATGTCAAGGGCCAAAAGTCTCATCTGGCTCTTCCCTTTGCTCGGTGGCACACAGCAAAGTGCAGTATTAGAACACACTTCAAAACTCCAGCCCACCAGAGATGGGTGCTGCTTGACAGCTGGATGAGAAACAACAGTGCCCAGCTGGTGTCTTTGGCAGAATGCTTTTGTGCCTTCCAACCAAGAGCTCTTTCAAAACTCAGGGTGTCTTAGAGAATTACCCAGACCCCATTGCCCTGGCATTTGAGCATCTCCACACTTTAATGCCATTTCCCCTCTCAATGCTAATGGCATTTTTTCTTACAATGTGCACTGAAATAGGGGCATAGAGAGAGAAAAAGGCTACACAGGGGACTGAAATTTAGCCAGAACACAAGTGTTGTCTCACATTGTTTCTGGAATCTGCTCTCTGCTCATTTTCTGAACTGAGCTATATCAAACACAGACAAAAATTTACTACCAACAGGCTCCTTGCATGGCAGATTTGGCTGAGAGATCAAAACCTGAAATGCTCAGGAGACCAGTCTTATTTTCTGATCAGACAAAATGTTATGTGGTAGCTATTTATTATTCTGTGCTGGGAGACTTCGTTTTCTCTATGCTGTTAATCCACCAGCAGTCATCAACATTGAAAGAGCTCCTGAAAATACCCCAAACGAATTCTCTAAGTAGGAAAAGGGTTATGGTACCCATTTAAAAATGAGACTTCATTTGAGTTTAAATGCAATTAAAGACATTGGTCACTGTGGAGGTTGAGAAGAGCCCCAGTGAGAGCTGAGCCCCAAGGCCGAGCGCTGCCCCCATCTCAGATGCTGCACAGCTCTGCAGCAGCCAGGGAAAGCCTGCCAAATACACCTGCCTTGGCCATTGGGCAGGAGGGACAAGCTCAGCACCTCCTCATGTGGAGGAGCTACTCTGCTCTCTGCTCACAGGCATTCCCTGTCAATACTCCCTCAGAGACCTCTTGGCTTACAAAGGGAGGCCATACCTGTGATGCACTCTGTGACTTCCAGAAGAGCTTCACCACTCAGTTTGCTCCATTGGTGGCTGAGCTCTTTCATCAGTGACACTTCATCTACAAGTGAAACACATGCTTCTGCTCACTCTTCTGAGGGCACAGGAGAAAGGACAGTGGGGAGGGAAAGGGCAGGGGCAACCCCATTTGATACAATAAAGTCAATTTCTGCTAATTTTTGAATCCTTTTCTTCTTTCCTTCCAGCCTACTTGGCAGGGTTTAAAATTCCAAAAGAAAAGCTCTCCTTTCAAATGTGTAAATCCAAAGTTGTCTGCTGGACCAGGAGCTATGCTAAAACATTTCACACCAGGGACCTCAAGAGTTCAGTCACATGAAAGCAGTGGAAAGGTTTTGCATCCCAGAGCAAAAAGGAAGAAGCCATACTTGGGACACAGAAAGACACTGAGTCAGGCAGTTTGTGACTTCACAGAGCAGCTGAGGTGGAGAAAGTGGAAACTGCCCCTCAAGACCTGACTCTTCAACACTCCATTTTTCAGGCGTATTCCCCCAGTGCCGCATTTTCAGAGCTGACATAAATCTGTGTGGCAGAGGAATTTACAGCAGCCCTTCCCCAGGCAGGTATTTGCTATTGCCATCTTGCCCCATGCTAAAAGACATGTGGAACAAGGCATCATTGACAGCTGGACTTAGACCCATTTGTTCTAAAGAAATGGACTTGGTGAATCATCAGTTCCCCCTTGGAAAAAGAAGACAAATGAGGAAGGTGGGAAATAGGCAGCTAATGCCTCTAATGTAGGGCCTTCCAGGTGGCTGATCTGCAGAAACTCTGATGGGCCGATGTCCCTTCATGCCAACAACAAAGCCGTTCACTTGGCAAGTCAGACGGGGCCCAAGCAAACTCCAAAACCCCTTTGGCTCTGAATTGTAGCAAAGCTGGAGTCCAGGACTTGCTCTTCAGAGCAGCGGCACAGAGCCAAGGCAGCCTGGGACTGTTGGGAAATGCTGCTGCACATTCCAGCCTGTTGGGGATGGTGCATAAGGACTGCACCTGCCCAGCTTCTGGTGGGTGTCAGCTGGAGCCTTCCACAGACAACAACAGCTCCCAAGGCACTCGGCGCTCTCTTGTGTGGGACAGACAGAGACACAGGTGAGGGGAGTCCATGCCAGGCTCAGCCTTACCTAAATGAACAACAGATTGGTCCAGTGCGGTCACAGCTGCGGCATGAACCCCGGGATCCTTTGAGTTCAGGTTTTTTCTTATTCCCTCCACCAAACGGACCATCACCGGGTTCAGGGCATCTTCCAGGACTCCAATCATTTCTGCCAGCACCTCCAGCGCCTGCTGCTTCACCTTCTTATGGGTGTCATTGATTCTCAGGACAAAATGATCAAAAATCTGTGAAGAGAACAAACAACATGAAAGCTGGATTAAAATGACCTTGTCTGAAGAGGGGATGTAGAAATGAGCACTCAGCAATATAAAAGATGAAAGTGATCCTTTCTGTCAGGTCAGCCCTTGCTTGCACAATTTCACTGTTTTCCTGTGGGCCACTCACTGGAATGGTTGTGCAACCTGATGCTGCTTGAAATATTTTCATCTATTTTTGAGAGTTTTGGCAGAGGCCAGAATAGTTCCTATGGTGTTTCTCTCCACCTATAAATCATCAAATCAATTTCAGTTATTAATTCAAAAGGCTACCTTTGCTTTCAAAGTATGGAAGCAGATATTTACCATGCCCATTTTTCTATACAGTTGCCTCAAGTACTGAGGGCAGTTATGATTTTGCCAAAATTGTAGCAGGAGGAGATCTCATTTTTTTTTGTCTGTCTCAGGACCTGCTTCTGGAGAAGGACAGGGCTCTGGTCAACTCTTCCAGGATCCAGACCAATTCTTTAACTAAGAGGTAGATTTCTGAAACGTAATGTGCTCTACAGCTCTCATTAGAGCAGGTTCAGTCCCTTGACAGCCACATTATCAGGCACCATTTTCCGTAAAAAGGGAAAAAGCAGCTACTGGGAGAAGAAAGGATGGATCGGTCCTTAGCTGTTTTCCTCTTTTTCCAAAGAGAAAAAAAGGCCCCCCAAAAAGGGTGAGCACCATCTTTACCAAGAGGAATAGGGATGAGGATAGAAATGAGAGCCAGAGTTGTGCCTGTGCAAGACAAAATGGAGTTTACAGAAGTGTCCTTTTTAAAACATTTTGTTTAAACCAACCCAGCCTGATACTTCTCTTCCCCATGCAAACCTATTTTTCGTCTAGAGAATAATTGCCATGCTTTCAGTGGCTGGATTCCCTTCACTTAACCCAACTGGGAGTAGGAGACAGCAACAATTACACCAGCAGAAAATTTCTGCCATCATCTGATGAACATCAGCAATAGGCACATGCCAGACAAATACAGCTGGACTGAAAGAACTTGTCCTGAAGCCCGGACTTCAATTGCATTTGTCTGGGTAAGAGGGACCAGCCTGTCCCAAACAGCCAGGATGCAGTAGTGCCAAGACACACTGAATTAACTTTACTTCCCCAGGCTTGGGAAAGGAGCTAAAGGAAAGGAACCATGAAGATACCCTACATACTTGGACAATGTTACTGGAGATCAGCTGGGGGCTGGTTTTGCACAGATCTAGGAGGAGTGCCACTCCTTCCATCCGTGCCTGAAACCCCTTGGCTTCCAGGAGATGGTAAAGCTTCTGCAGTGACTCCCTTCCTTCCACAGTTGCAGGTAACGTGACCTGGGCTTTTGGACGGTGGAGGAGGCGTCCACCAGGGGCAGACTTCACCCTGGAAAACAAAACCAAATTAGGACCTGTTGCTGGTAATACCTTCAGTTAATTGTGAGCAAAACATCCTGAGGAGCTTTCCTAATGATGTGATTTCAAGCTAGAAAATCATGAAGCTCTGAGGAACAACATGGACCTCGTGACAATCATTATGGCAGACAATCTGCAAGTGAAATTCTCACCACTGCTCACTCAGGAAAACCAAGGATGAGATGCATCTGATCTATCTTCAGATGCCTTCCAAGGCACACATTGCTTTGTGGGGAAAGGGAGACACTACTTCCAAGTTTAAATGCCTCCTCATATGGCAGGTGTGTGCTTTATAATAAGGAAAGTCATCACTCTGAAGAAGTGTCTCTACACCCGGCATGACAATCTGGAAAAGTAGTTCAGATGCATCTGAACAGATGAACAGGGGCATATCTGAAGGATCCAGAAAATCAGGAACAGAGATAAGAACAGAAGCCAGACATGCCAGAACTACACTCACATTTCATTTGCTTCCCTAGAGACTAGATGCACAGCTTAACAAACCCTCTGGGAATAATCCTCTGGGATCAACCTGTCTCTTCCATGAGCATGGGAAGATGCTAGCCATGCTACTGAGGCATGTGGTCACCTTCCTGCCACCACTGAGCATGACAGAGCTAAATAAATCCCCTCTGGTAAAAGAGGAGAACAGGTACAAGTAGCTCTGCCACTGGCGTGAAGAGACAGCAAGGACCAAATTCCTGTCTTAAATGCTGATTGCAGCACAGGGGGAAATAAACCAAACATGCTCTCCATCAAGCAAACCATATGAAGGACAGGAATACCAAAACAAAAAGTCCACATTGAGACACCTGTTGACCAAAATGGCTCAGGAATTAACTTGCTCCTTAGTACTCATTCTTGGTACTGTTTGAGGGTAAGAAAACCAGGAATCAGCCAGGCCAAACCACATGGATGGGACCTGCTTGTTTGGGGAATGGCATCCTGCTTCCAAACTGGGACTTCTCATTAAAACACCCATCCAACAAAGGACTCCACTTGGATGAAAAAAAACCCTGGTTGAATTTCCATGTCTCAAGCCAGGCAGCAGAGACTTGGCCCTCTCCCAGCCTCCACAGCACTGCCCTTGCCACTGCACTGGATCGTCTGAGCTGCAACCAATGGGTGTCTTTGTGTCACCCAATTTCTGTGGAAAGCCCTCCAGAGAAGTTGTGTTCAACACAATGCAGAAGTTGACATTTTTTATCCTAGAGCATTTGTAAGGAAGGGAAGCAATCTCTGGCACTGGTCATCTCCAGCAGAAAGATGTGCCTGAGGAAGAGGCATGTAGAGCTTGTCATGTGCTTTGTCACATCTGACAAAAGTGCTCAGTACCATATGCTAGAGGGCAATGAGGCCTGGGGCTCCTTTGAGCCATCATTCCTCTTCTTCACGGGCTCCTTGACAGAGGAGCATTCACCCTGCTGGTTTTCCATCTCCTACAAAGACATAAAGAAACCCCATGAATCTTTAAAATATAAAATAGGAAATGCCCTCTTTAAAACACAAGTTAGAACCAGGATCACTGCTACCAAGGCTTAGAGAAACATTTCCTAACTTACAGAAATAAACAGACCAGAGGTTCAGTGATGCCAACTCTTTGATTTCAATAGCCCAAGGCAGGTTATGGGTGCTACCACACTGAGCAGCAGTCTAAAATCCCAAATTCATTAGTCTTGAGCATAAATGGGAATAATGCAAACTGACAGACAATGAGTGGTCTTAAAGGAAAAAGTTGGACTCTTTGGAGGTTGGCTCAATGTGTTGGAAGTTGATTTGGTTCAACACTTACTCTCCCTGCTCGTGCACCAAGGCACACTCCTTTCTGTAATGTTGATAAAAAGGATAAAATCCCCCCCAAACAAACACATGATTTTCCACTGGATGCTGCTGAATTGAACCATGCTTCTTCCAGTTCCACAGGGCTTGACAGCAGGGCAGTATTCCCAAAAGACAGACAGCAACTGTAGTAGTAACTACGATTGACTTGGACATGTTCGGTATATTTGGAAATTTTCTTGGCACTGCTACTTCCAGTCTCTTTTGCAAGGACTCTGTTATGTTCAGAAGCACTATTCTCACTTAATTGCTTTACTGGGGGCAGAGTAGGGAGAGTGTGGTGGGGGCGTACACGTGAGTGTAAACCAATTTTACCTTCTTTCCCTTTCCTCTTTGTGACCAATATTCAAAATATTCAAAACCCCACTTTTCCCCTGATAATAGCAGCTCCTCTGTGGTCTGCAGATGAACAGGCTGAGGATTAACAGCTCATTCCCAGGAGCAAAATGATTCAGCAGAAGTGGAATAGGATAAAGACACATTGGGTATGTTTGATCTCGTATTAGCAGTGGCAATACTTGCACAAAGGAGATATTTCTCCTGTCAAGCACTTACCTTCTTCTTAATTCTGGTCAGAATATCTTCCAGGTCACGCGGGGAAAGGGATTGCTCCAAAAGCTTTTTAAATTTTTGATTATTCAGCAACATCTTCACCATCTCCTGTCCATAATGCCTAAGGAAGGAAGGAAGGAAACAACAGAAAATGAAGAAAGGAAGAGTGTTAACAGAAGAGGCTGATGCCTTAAACTCATCAGGTGCAATGCGTGCATGAGAAGGCACTACCTACTCAGCAAAGAGGGAGATTTACCTCACTTGACACTGCACAGTGCTGTAGCTGAACACAGGGGCAGGAGGAGAATGTGGGGCAAAAAAAAAATACCATTTCTCTCTGAAACTGGGGATGTGCTTCTCTGGGATCAAAGGATCCCAGGCAACAAGCAAAACGCATCTGCTTTGTTGTCAGAGCCTGTTAGCAGTGTCCTGCTGCCTTTGCACAGGAATTTACCTTTCTCACCTCATGCTTGCTTTTGATTATTCTATATTATATGTATGCACAGGGTCAGCTAGGTGCACTGGTGTTCTTGGCAGCTATTAATGGGAATTTAATCCTCCAAGTAAGGGGATTTTGGTGGTTTGGGGTGATTTTGCCACTAGGTCACCAAAGATTTCTTCAAGAAGAAATTTGGAGGTCACTGAGCCACAGATAACAGCATTCTAGAAATCTGCAGAAGAGGTTTAGAAAGACTGAATATGTTGCCTAAAGACCTCTGAAATATTTCTAGGGAAGTCTTAATGTGAAATAGATGTTTGGGATCTTCCAGTGATGAATATTAGCCAACACTTTGGCTTTCTCTTGTGCACCTAAGGCCAATCAAAACTATTGGACTGGCTAATCTGAGCTCTTTTGAGCTCACTGAAGACTCCTTCAAGTCACAGGAAGTTGGCAATGCTCCTTCTTGCTGGCCAGCCTCAGGTTACCCGGTACAGTCATTTCCCCAGGCAGCCCAGAGCAGCGGTCACAGCACCAAGCCTGACAGAGCTCAAGAAGCGTTTGGACAATGCCCTCAGGCACATGGAGTGACTCTTGGGCTGTCCTGCACACGGCCAGGAGCTGGACTGGATGACCTGCATGGGTCCCTTCCAACTCAGCATATTCCATGATTCTATGCCCCTTAGCCACACAGTGAGGTCGCTCATTATTTCCTTGAGTTTCCACTCTTTCATGGTTTTACCTTTAAAGCCTAACACAAAACGGTTTTCCTGGTTTTGGAGGTGAGATGAAGATCATTACCTTGTGTCCTTGTGACAGTCCTGAGCCAGTCTCCCTGCCACATGTGGGAGCCTCTCAGCCCTGGGGGTGCCTGCGAGCTTGGTGACTCCCATTTTCTCCATCAAGGACAGGAGGAGTTCGGCCGCGCACTTGCGCACCTGGACGTAGCGGCTCCTGGGAAGGAGAGAGCAAACCCTGGGCCACAGGGACAAGGAGCAGCAGCAGCACAGGCCTTGGCCAGAGCATGCTCCCTGTCCTTGCTGGGGGAAGGAGCCTGGGCTCTCTCTGCACCTTCCAACACCTGCAGAAGGTTCTGTCCTCAGAGAAACACTAAGTTAGCATTGTACAGAAGGACTGCCTGCACAGAAGAGCTCAGTCTCCCTGTACTATCTGATACTCCATTTCTTTCCCAAAATTTACTCAGAGAAAGATTAAAGTAGTAGATCACATATGAATTATTTACAAATTAAGGACAATTCATGCTGACCCCTCAGAGGGCACCCACTACACAGAGCTGCAGCAGGATGAGGCTCTTTCCACCCATTCATCCCCAAATCTGCAGACCTCTGGAAAGAAACAAATGCAGGGCAAACACACTGTGGGGCATGATGTTGTGGATTATCCAGCAATGCAGCCTGTTTCTTTTGTAAAGCTTGGCAAGGGATACATCTGAGGGTTTTACCCTGTTCCAAAGCTGAGGAAAGGGTGGCAGGCATTTGAGCCAGGCTGTTCTGATCTAGAGACTATCTCTTGGGAACTATCAGGCCCAGCACCAACACTTAGGGCAGCATTTGCTTCAGCTGTCCCATGGCCCTCGGCCTGTGAAGGTGCCTGGAAAGTGAATCATCATCTCAAGGCTAACATGAAACATCATTTTGAATAGAAAGCAGAGCTCTAAGGCCAGGACACTCATACAAGACACTCATACAAGACTCCTTTTGGCAGCAGCTGCACCTTCTGGGCAGGCTGTGCCACACCCAGCACATTCTCCCCCATGTGCTCCACACCCCAGCAAGGACACTCCTTATTTCTCAGGTTAATGGCATCATGAGGATACATGGTTTTCCCCAGGGACTCAGTGGTTAGAGCTGTGAAATATGCAACAGTGCTCACAGCTGCAATTGCAATTGTCCCTCTTCCCACAAAAGCACATAGCTGTATCCTGAGCCTTTGCAGGCACTTTCACTTCCCCACTGTTAACCACATCTAGGAGACTCTGACAGACTTGGAGAACTCCAGGAAGCAGCAGCAAGCTGAGTCAGAGGAGCTTTAGTTTGGATATCAGGAAAAAGCTTTTCACGCAGAGGGTGCTTGGGCCCTGCAACAGGCTCCCCAGGGCAGTGCTCACAGCACCAAGCCTGGCAGAGTTCAAGAAGCATTTGGACAACAATCTCAGGCACATGCTGTGACCCTTGGGTTGTTCTGTGCAAGGCCAGGAGCTGGACTGGATGGTCCTGATGGGACCCATCCAACTCCCCATATTCTACAGTTCTGTGACTCTGTGACCTAATGGGCTGCAGGGGGGCTGAAATAGGTGACAAGAGGAAAGAAATGAGGTTGATCAGAGAATCAAGTCACTGAGTCCACAGAAGATGCAGGATACAGGACCCTTCCCTCCCACCATTCCCATTCTCTCTCTCGGATCCCTTCCCCCACCCACACACTGGAAGGTGAAGAACATCACTAAAAGAAGAAGAACCTACTTGACTCCCCTGTCCATGAGAACAGTCATTGCTCGGGCAGGAGTCACGTTCTCTACCATCATCCCCAGGCTCTGACAGGCTGCCTTCTGAATAAACTCTGGGGAGTTCCACACCATGGGGAGAAGGACCGCAGCAACCTCATCTGCCTCGGAGTCCATGTCCTTCTTCAGGATGGCAAAGAGCTCTCCCAGAGTGACGATTGCTGAGCAGGACACCTTGGACCGGAGGTTGGTCACCTGGGGAAGTCATGAGGGGAAACGTAAGAATCACCTTGAAAAGAAAACCAGTTTCCTCAGACAAAACTCCCACAAAATCACAGCATGTCCCACTGTCTGCAGAGGAACATAAAAGCACAGGAAGAGCAGAAGAGCCCAAACACAGAAAGGCACTTACTCTGGAACCAATTTCTGGCCTCACACCTGCTTACTGCAGGCATAAAAAAATATCTTTCACTAAAGTCTTCTACTTAACGCTTCTACAATGTCAACTGCTTTGATTTTAGGCCCTTTGTTTTGAAAAACAAAGAAGCAAAATAAAGTAAGGCATGCTTTCAAACCATAAAGGCACAAGTCATAAAGATAAAACACTCAGGTGCTCCTGTTCAAAACAGCAACACCTGTAGCTGAAGCATTCAGACGGGAAACAGAAAACACAGGCTCAGAGCTACAGACTCATTTTCAGGGTTCAATTACAGCTTGGGCAGAGATTGGGACTCTGGCATAGAATGTCATTAGTGTCTCCCATTCTGCCTTGCATTATAATGCACCACACTCAAAGACAAGTGCCAGCTACCACACCTGCTAGTAAATACAGCTGCACGTACACACAGATCCTACAGACAGCTGACAGACATTAGAAGGTCTAAAACCAGAAATGAAGGCAGTCCCTGAGCACACAGGGAGATGAACAAGCACATATCTACTCTACAAGCCGTGTATGAAGTATGGGGGACAATTCAGAACAATGTTCTCACCTCGCTGGTAGCTGCCAAGCAAATCTCACGAAGTCGACACAGCAGGACTTCTGGATGGGACTCAGCCAGCCGTGGGATGTTGAGGAGTCCCTTCTTCTTCAGTTCCCTGAAGGACAAGTACCAAAAAGATTGATTTTTCTCTCTAACCAGCAGCACCCTCTGAAATGACCAGGCTGGCAGCTCCGCCAAACCATGGGAGGTGCTTTTCAAGGAGCACTTAATGAAATCATGGAATCCATTGCCACAGGATGCTGTGGCTGTCAAAAGCATACACAAATGCAAGAGGCAAAGAGAGAGCTTTCAGAGTGTTCATGTGTGGCCTTTCTGAAAATCTCTGCTATTAAGTCCCTCTGTCACTGCGTCCTAGAAGCTGTGAGGCTGGGCATGCTGCTGTTTCTTGTCACTTCCCTGTACCTGTCCCTGAGACACAGTCTCATTGGGCTGTTCCTGAGACAGTATTTTCCTTCTTTGTCAGCCCCAGCAGGCAGTTCAGCCCTGAGAGTCTGCACTGCCACTCTGGAGCTGAGTTCCCACTCTACAATCTAGGCCTGCGTGTCACCCACTCCACTCCACCTCACACATTCCCCAAAAAAGCACCAGGATATCGTCCCAGAAGATTAAGATTCCATCCCTGGGCAAGAACTGTTGAAACTCTGGCTTTTCCCACAACACTCCTACCTAAAACAAGCCCCACAACAGCAACATGTTATTTAAAAGATGCAAACAACTCCATCTCTCAGCACTTGCTTTGTGCAGGCCCTCAGCCTCAGGAGGGGATGTGAGGCATCAGGGCTGCAGCACAGGGCTGGTGACGGATCCCACAGGCACCCTGAGTGTCATCAGGACCCCCCACACCTGCAGAAGCTCTCTGCATCTCACAGGGCACCAAAGAGAAAGGGCAAAGCAAAGGAGATTCATTTTTATCCCTGTGAGAATGAAGCATCCACCAGTCAGAGGATGCTAACCCAGACATCAAAAAGTCAACCAATATCACCTCACATTTGTAGGGTTATCACCTCTGGGCCTCCTTCTGTCTGTGTAGAATTTTGGGACACATTGTGAGTGTTGACAAAACATCTCAGGCCCATATGAAGCAGTGAGAAGGAAAAGTTGAATTCCAAAAGTGCAAGATACCTAGATGATTTTATTTCTTTTTCCTTCTCTTCTGCCATGAGCCCTTCAGGAGTAATGGCAGGCTGAGGGACTTGAAAGCACAGCTCAGCCCATTTCTCAAAAACAGGAGCTCCCTGGAGCTGCTTCTGGGACTCATATGCACGAGTCCCTGCCATTGCTGACAGCAGTGGGAGCAGAGAGGAATCTTACTCAGTCCCACTGGGCCAGGGGCCCAAGGCACCCAAAGCTCTACACTCAAAACTGCTGCCATCCTGCTTCTGCCTTCAGCCAGCAAATCATCTCGTCCCACAGCTCTCTCTCTTCCCTCAGCATTTCCTTTGCAGCTCCGTGGAGCAGCAGGCAAAGCCAGGAAACAGCACGGACCTGCTGCAGCTGCAGCACTGCTGCAGAGCAAGGCCAAGAAAAGGCTGCTCTCCAATCTTTATGCTCTCCCTGCTCTGCAGGCCTTTCACCAGTGCCCTTTGGCCCTCTGGGCTCTCGGGGCTCCGAGGCAGGAGCAAGACACAAAAGCTTCTGACCAACCTTAACGCTCAGAGGGACACAGAGGGAACGGGGCCTTTCTTACCAGTCATCGCTGTCCAGCATGGAGAGTGCCTCCTGCAAGGACTGCTGTGGGTCTGAAAATGCTCCATCCTTCTGCCCACGCCCACGGAGCGGCTCCTCGCGGCGCTTGGCACCAGTGGCCGTCTGCGGGGTCACTGTAAGGAGAGGGTCGGCCATGGGCGCTGCAGCCCCAGGCACGGCACCCGCCATGGCGCGGCCTGCAGCCCCATCTCCCAGCCAGGGCTCCGTGTGGCACACGCTGCCACTGCCTCAGAGATTCCCTGCTGCCTGCATCCTGGGGCTCCTTGCTTGCTCCCAGCCTCCCCCAGCTGGGCACAGCTCCAGGCTAAAGCTGACAATTGCCCCACTGCGCCAGCTCCCAAGTGCCACAGGTGCCACAGCCAGCGGCAGCTTCCTGAGGCCGCAGAGCTCCCACTCCCTGCCAGACAGTGCCCACAACAGGACTGGCCAGCCCAGGAGGGAACTCCTCAGGGGCCTCTCTTGTCTCAGCACCCTGATTTCCCCCAGCCCTGAGGACAGGGCACTCTGCAGCTCCCTGAGGAAAGACCTGCAGCTGCCTTGTGACAGCACCAAGCCAGGCCTGAACAACCCAGCCCTGCTGGGCCGGGCTCAATCCCCACAGAGCAACAACCAGGGAACAGCCATGCCTGACCCTTCACACCTCACAGCACCTCCGTTTCCATTGACTTCAAATATTCTAGACTATCAACTTTTGGAGTAACTCAAAAGTAGATTTGCTGTTCATTCTCAGGACAGACTATGGACCCAAGATCCTGGCTGTCCTGGCTAAGGCAGGAGGCAGCTTGTGCTCCTTGTACAAGAAAAAACCTCTGCAGGAAAAAGCTGCCACAGAGCAGGCTTACCTGAGGAGCTGCATGGGAAGCTGCCATCCCCATGGAGGGTGGGTGTACTGGGCAGTAAGGGCACGTTGTCCTGCTTCCTCACGACCCTTTTCTTCATGGCACTACCAAGGTGTTTCCTCTCTACACTGTGGAGAGGAACTGTGCCATTGACAGGCGGTAGGCTAAGGCCTGCAGGGACCAGGGAGGAGCTTGTAAGTGGAGGGTGCTGGACTGGGCGACAATGGAAAAGGCCAGAAAACTTGCTGGAGCTGGGTAACATCTCTTTGTTATCCCAAAGAACTTCAAGTATAGCAATGGCACACCAACATGGGACAGGGATCACAGAATCACAGAATCCTAGAGAGTTTGGGTTGGAAGGCACCTCTAACCACCATGTAGTCCAACCCCTGTGAGCAGGGACACTTTCATCTAGATCAGGTACCTCAGAGTCTCATGTAAACTGGCCTTGAACACCCTCAAGGATAGACCAACAACAGCTTCTCGGGCCAAACTCTGACAGATTTTCATCCCCTGCATTTATAAAACAATTCTGCCTATAATATCTAATCTAAATCTACCTTCTTCTAGCTTAAAAGCAAACTGCAGTGATGCATCCCCTAAGAAACAAGAAAAAGCCAGTATTGCTGTGCTTCTGTTCTGTTCCAGAGGCAGGCAGGGGCAGTTCCCACAGAAAGTGCAGAGAGCCCTGCGTGATGGCCTCGGGCTGAGTGCTGCCTCCTGCGGGCCCTGCTGCCGCCCTCGGGCAGCGCTCACAGCCCTGCAGGCAGAGCCCCTCGGCCGGGATTCCCTCGGGAACGCTGCTGGCTCCTGGGGCTACAACAGAAGCCCGGCCTGGGGCTCCAGCACAGCTCCACAGCGCCAGCTCCTCAGCAGGGAGTGGCAGGAGAAGGATCTCTGGAGGTGAATTTTGTTTCTTCCAGGTTGCAGCCTGGTTGAAAAGCATTCTTTTGGCCTCACCTTCCCTGGAGACTGCTCTCCAGGAGAGAGTCTGAAGCCCCAGTGTACTTTGCAAGATAGAATTTTCTACTCTGAAAGAATTTAGAGGTGAAGCTGGGAAGCTGATATTCTCTTACTGACTCAATGAGGCCATGGGCTTCATGCCTCTGTATTTTTCTTTGGGAAACAGAATTAAATCCTGTGCAAGCTTCCACTCACATGCAAGAAGAACAGCCCACCAGTCTGATTGCAACATTGTGCAAATGGCAAGCAAGTGGTCAAAAAGGACCACCACAAGTGTAGCCACCACTTACTTGTTTCAGCTGCATGCCTGGGTTCAACTGCCTTAGAAAGAAGCTTCAAGGATGTTTCCTTTTGTCTCCTCTTCATCTCCTTTTCCAAAAGCTCCATTTTCTTCCTCTGAATGTTCTTTTCAGCCAACTTGCCCAATGCATCACGGACCTAGGTGCAATGGAAATACATCAGAGACTGTAAGCAGAGACACACAAACCAGACACAACATCTCATCAGGAGCACAGAGTCCACAGAGTGCCATAGGCTTCAATGCAGCTCCATACACATTCCAATAGTTTCAGAGGAGTGTCTCCAGTCCTCACCTTGGCAATTACACACAGTGAGGTGGAACACTGTAGTGCCACAACCTTCCACTGCTGCAACTGCAACCTCTGCCAGGAAGCCATGCTTGAAGCATGAAACTCATAGGAGTGCTCCAAGACAGATGAAGAGCTCACATGGCAGGGAGCAGGCAGTTCAGTTCCTACAGGCCATGGCAGGGAAATAAAAACCATGTGCAATACCCAGCAAGGAGGCCTAATGAGCTGTTGCTTAACACCCATGGCCAGCAATTGCAGCTGTTTCTCACTTCCTGGCTTCTGAAGGACTCAGCTCTCAAGGACTTGGTCTCTGAGACCAGCAGACCAAAAGGAGGAGTCTTGTGAGAACAAGTTGCAGAAGCATTGGTGCTCATGAGCAGAAAACTTGAGAGTGACAGGGCTGTGAGATACAGCCACAAAGTGAACCAGGAAAAATCAAACCCTCCCATTTGATTTTGCAGCCTTGCTTACACTCAACATCAGAATCTTTGCTTCTCTGCTTCCAAGGATGCACTTTGCCCACATTCACTGATATGTAGCTTGCTCTGCCAACTTCTCTAAAACAGTCTTTGCACATAAAGAATGCTGCTGGCACGACCTTAGCACCATCTCCACACGAGTGACTGTGGCACCACTGGAAATGGCCAATCAATTGCCCTGGAGTTATCAAACGTATTCCCAAGAGAATCCCCATCTCCCAAGGAGTGGAAGATTATGATTTTAGTGACATTTAGGGCCAAGCACGAAACAACCACTGGACAGGAACTCTGCTTATCCCTGTTCTTATCCCTTACCTTTCCAGAGCTGTCCCTCAGCTCTTTGTCCCTTGTAACACCACAGCTGCTGGGATGATCCATCTCCTTGGCCTGGCTCAGTGGGAGGCCTGGGAATGGAAGCAAAGGTTCCTGTAAATCTCTGGCAGATTTCAAGCTCCCAAAACTACCATGCTGGCCAAAAGGCAAGACAGGTTCCAGATTGCAGAACTCTCCTAAATTACAGAGATTGGGATTGAGAGCAGCAAGGCACAATGCCTAGAGCTTCTCCCAAGGGATGGGCTACTGGCAGCAGACATGACATTGCTCTGTTGGCCAGCAGACTGAAACCTGCTGCATGGCAAAGGCCTCAGCCCCTGCATGCTGGACAGCCTCTGTGTCTGAGAGAGAAGGGCAGAGATGGAGATTGCTCTTGACAGACATTCTTATCTGCCCTTATCACGCTGATTTCAGTAAACATCATCTTTCTGCTTCCGAGAAGAACTCCCAGTTTCTAATACGTGGGTGCATTTAGACCAACATTTTCTTCTCTCTGTTGGAATATTTCAGAGGACATTCAAAGACAAGCCTAGGGTTCCAGGAGTGAAACCCAAACGTAAATTGTGTTCTTGACGCTGGATAATTCATTTTCCCCAAGGATTTTCCTCCCCATCTGTATGAGATTGGGCCACTTTGGGGCCAGCCCAACTAGAGGTTGATTTTCTTAACCCAAGTAGAACAATGGACCTCATTCTGGAATACTCTCCAATAGAGCTGCTAAAATTCTGAGAACTAATCATTCTATACAACAACTTGACAGAGGATAAAATCAGGCAGGAAAGTAGAAAAATAACAAAGCTGTAAATCCAGATTTTTTTTTTTTCCACTGCAGAATGGCCAGCTTAATAATAAATGAGAGTAAGATCTGGGTTTTGAGGAAAGAGGGGAATTCTGAATGGAAGGCAAGGTCTTGGAAGATAAGAGCATCTGGGAAGGTGGCAGGGAAACTACAGATCCCAGGGTAACCTCCTTGGGACCATTTTGCAGTCAGGTCTGCAAAATGGACACACAACATATAACAAAGACTGTGATGCAAACCTAAAGCATCTGAAGCTCCATATTTCAGGGGACAGACTTCCAGGAAACTTCTAAGCAGCTGCACAGGGAAACATGCTCCTGCTGGCAGAGACTTGAGGCAGGCCAGGGGAAAACCCTGAGCCACTTCCCCAGAGCTGCCACAGGCACAGCCTGGCCTCTGGGCTGCCCTGGGACAGCAGGGAGCCCAGAGCCCTGTGCTCTCCAGCAATGGCTCAGCTGCACATGCACCCTGCTGCTCCTCTCCCTGCCCCACAGCTCAGCAGCCCTACAGCTCCAGGGCCACTGGCAGCAGCACAGCTCCTTGCAGGGGGCACATGCAGGGCACAGCTGTTCCCTGCCAATGTGCACAGCCTCTCTGCGCCGCCACAAGAGCCTTCCTCCCAACAGATGGTGGCCCTGCTCCCACCTTACCTTTTTCTGAGGCTGAGCCATGCTCCTGGGGCTCCTGGGCCAAGGCTCTGTGAGGTGGCCAGGAGCCCAGACCTCCATTCCCAAGGCTGGGTTCTGTTACAGGAATATCCAAACCAAAGAGGTCTTTGAGTTCCCTTGGGAACAGAGGCATCCCAGGTCCGATCTTACACTTAGAGCTCTCTTCCTCCTTTCTCTGGGCTTTTGCTGTAGGTTCAGAAGAAGCTGTCAACCAGGTACAAGAGAAGAAGTTAAATAATTGAACTCAGCCCTTCTAATGGGTGAGGAATTCAGGTGTATTTTTGTTACTAAAAAGATTGCTTAGTTTTTTATTTTATAGAGTGCTGCCCGTTGCCTCCCCACTACTACAGGATCCCTTTCCTTCCAAACACTTGGGAATTCACAGTGCTCTCTAGAATCTGACACTGGCAAGGAAGTCATTGCTTTCAAAATGAGCTTTTAAGGCCTTTGTTTCTGTATTTCTCACTCAATTCTAGGTCGGGTTCTGCAGTTTTGGGGATTTTTTATATTACTCTTTACAACAAAGGAAGGTCTGGGACACAAACAATGGCACCACGTGTTAGAGCCAAAAGCAGCTTTGCTTTCTCCATTAGATGTGCCCAGTATTCTGTGAGCCTTTGTAGGGAACAAAGTGCTCATCCCAAAGTTCCACTTGCGCTCTACTTACTTCTTCCAGGGGTTTATTCTCTGCTTTCTTTTCACCACAGACACCCAAACCCAAATAAACACAACCTATCTCAAAACAATTCTGATCTTGGCTAATACTGACAATTCAAAATGTCCTTAATGGAAATAGCTGATGGCCAGTCATTCTGAAATACTCCCCAACAGAGCTGTTAGAACTAGGAGAACTAATTCTTAACATGGCTTGACAGAGGATAAAATCGTGTGGCAGTCAAGCACTATGAGAAGAAAATCTCTCTTAAAACTGCATTCATTCACCCTGCAGAATGCGCAGGTCAGTAGCAACAGTAAGACAGGAAAGCATTAATCACATAAGTCATTTGTAGTCCAGAATTAATGCAGAAAAAATTTCACCTTACTTACTGAATAATACTTCTCCCTAGCTGCATTAAGCATTGCTGCTGCAGATCAGCAATGAAGGAATCATTCCAAAGGGGCCATGAACAGGATTTGGCAGAAATAACCCTAAGTCAAGGAACCAGGGAATCTGATCCCTTTCTCTGCATCACCAGAATTATTTCTCCAAGTCTCATCTCTCCTATCATTACATGCCCAGAGATGCCAACAGAACAACAACAGTGTCAATGAGGCTTTCAACAGCATTGCCTGTCCCAGATGCACCAGAAACTGCATTTTGTCTGGCACAATTCCACTTGTCAGGGATCAGGCAAGGCAGGGACAGGCACAAGGCACAAGGCATCTCCTGCCCCAGCCTCAGCCTGCAACACTGACACAGGCAGACACAGCCAGGGAAGAGATTTGTCACTGTGAACCTGCCAGAGGTGGCTTTGGGACTGTGCTGTCAGAGGATGACAAACACACACCCTGCCTATGCTGCATCCATTTGGAAGTCTCCTTCTCCTTCATTGGAAAAGTCAAAAGGACTTTCTATCATAGGAAGTTTCCCTAGTCCTCCCAGTGCAAAACCAGGCAATATCCGTGAGTCTCTTTCACATCTCAGAGGATTCAGCTCAGAAACAGCCCCAAGGAAAGCTTTTCTCCTTCAAGGGCAGGTGGAAGGAGTGAGAACATTCCTCAGTTCCGGCTAAATGCCTTCCTTTTCTAGTTTCATTTTGACACAAGAAATGCTACAGGGGATAAAAGTCATGTGCAGGATGGAGAGGAATGTTTCCTTTTCCTGCACAGCATTTCCAGGACCCCAAGGCACCACTCCAGCTCCTGCCACTCAGCTCTTCACACTGACTGGAGGGATTTTCACTGCAACTCTGGAGAACACTCCCAAAGGACTTGGCTCTGGGAGAGTCGACTCTGCTCATCAAGGAATGGAAACTTTCAAAATATTGTGTTTTAACCAAGCTTTCCAATTGTCACCTCAGAGTCAACACTAGAAAGGTCATTTGAGGACAGACATGCCCTGTACCTACCTGCATCTTCAAAGAAATTCTCTTCACTTCTGCTGCTGTATCCTGGCCTGGAGAAGATGGATGACAAAAGAAAATGTGAAGAGGTAGAAAGAGAAGGGAGGGAAGGGGTGTACCACGAAAGGAAGTGAACCTTCTCAGCATGGACACTTCTGTGAAGGAGGGGATGCAACACATAAACCCAAAATCGTACAGAGCAGGCCAAGCTCAGGCTGTAATAAAAGCCAAATCCAGCAGGGAACCCAGCCTGAGATGCTTTCTAGCCCTGCCTCCTCTTCCCCACCACCATCTCTGGGCTTGGGGCATTGCTGTTGGGTTTGACATTGGATGGGCAAAATGCTGAATACACAGAGGCTTGCCGGAATACATTGAACAGCTGACTGTGCAAAATGACCACAGTAGATGGAAGGGAGGAGTGAACAGCACACTGGAGCAGCAGACACCTTGGCTTACCTCATCTCCCAGGACTCCTGCAAATCCACCTGGGGAGGGCTTGGCAGAGATCCCACAGCATTCTCAAGAGGGAGACTGCCTGCCTTGCGTATTGGGGGGATCAAAGGCAGTCCAAATGATGCCTTCTTCATTTCCCCACCACTGGGATATGGCAAGGAGGTCTGGAAAGAGTAGAACACAGTGCTCAGATGAAGCATCCTGCCTTGCCCACATCCATAACTCAAGACTTTTACATATGCCCTCGACTGGAACCTGGCAGGAATAAACAGGTCAAACTGATGGAGCAAATTGGCAGAGGATGGGGAATGGAAAGGGAACTGTTGAGGGAGAGACCATGTCACACATTTGACACCTCTCCCCTCCTGCTCCCTCCCTTGCAAGTGTGACAACATTCCCACCTGGCATTGACATCAAGGTGTTCCAGAGTGCCACTGCTGCCACTGCCCTTTGGGATGGCATGGCAGTGGCTTTAGATCACTGTTCTGTCCCTGCCCCTAAGGTGGCTCACAGCCACTGCTGATCTCCAGCCATGGCCCCACAAAGCCATTCCGCAGGATGCCAAAACCTGCTTTTCTCAAGGCTCTCATTTCTTCTGCTGCTGCCCTTCCCTCCTACAGTTCCCCAGCAGCCTCTGAGCCCAGATGCTGCTGAGCTCTCAGCATGCTGGCTGCTCTCCAGCTCCCACACATCCATCAGCTCAGGCTCACTGGCATTTAGCAAGTTCAGCAGAGCTCCCTGCCCTGCTGCTCTCTGCAAGCTCTCTGCCTGCCCAAGCTGCTCCAGGGCCCCATGCCATGGCCAGGAATGGGGCTGGAGGCACTGGGGTAGATGTACAGCCACCCTAGGTATCCCATCACTACTGGCCCAGCTAAAGAGCCAAATCAGGACCTGTTCAAAGTTCACTGAAAGGGTCAGTTCCTGTCAGGGTTACCTTGGGCCCTTTCTCTGCAAGGCTGAAATCAAGTACCCAAGCCTTGGATTGCACATTCTCTCTACCAAAGCTGTTGTTCATCTGCCTCCTCCTGCACCCCACAGCAAACCCAAAACAACTGCAGCTCCTGGCCCTGCTGCAATGGCCATCGTGTGCCTGGGCTCTGGGCTGCTCTCCCCATGGCCACCTCCCATCCCTTTCCTCTGCACAAAGCCATGCCAGAGCACACAGCTGCCCAGGAGCTGATGGAGTCTGCAAATAGCATCAGAGACAACTGTGCAGAGGGCATGGATGTACAACTCACAAGCTGAGACAACCTCACTTGGCATCTTCCAGCAAACACCTTTTTCCATCCAAAGCAGACACAGCCGAAAGAAAACACCACCAAGACATAGCGGTGCTTCACAGATATCCATAGGTTACTAACTGGTGAAGGATTGCTTTTCCAGATTGGACAACTTGAAGTGCTCTGACTGCTTGTTGGTGTTTTCTCAGCCATAAGATGGAGGAGGAACCACGACACAGCCCAGAAACCATTCAAAGACCTCTCCTCTTATTGATACATGCTGATGAGGACATGAAGTCTGCTCTTCACACCCATTGCAAAGACAGCCTGAAGCGCAGTGTCCAGCTGAGCTCTTCCTTGGCTCAGCTGCTTCCCTGGGCTCACAGCACAGGAAAAGCTCTCCAAGCTCTGCCTACAGCACATAAACTGAAAATCTACCACACAGGACTTAGTCCTTGTTCTCCTTACCTTATATCCTTTTCCCTCTGAACTCTGCTCCTGGATGCTTCTTCTGATATCATTGTATCCAGTGCTAGTTTTCCCTTTCTCTTTCTCTCCATCAAACATAGCACTTCGCTTGTTGGAAAAACAGCTCTTTGGGATGGGAGGCAAGGGCTTGGATGGAATGAGTGAAGACGGACATGTCTGTGGAAGACTCTTGGAAATACTGGAGTCAGTCAGGCCTGCAAAGTGGAGATACAAAACGTAACAGAGCCCACTAAGTAAACCTAAAGCATCTGAAGCTCCATATTTCATGGGACAGACTTCCTGGACACTTCTATACAACTGCACAGGGAACCATGCTCCTGCTGGCAGACACTTGAGGCAGGCCAGGGGAAAAGCCTGACCCATTCCCCAGCGCTCCCACAGGCACAGCCTGGCCTCTGGGCTGCCCTGGGACAGCCATACCCAGGATTTAGCAGAACTAACACTAAGCCAAGGAACCAGGGGATCTCATCCCTTTCTCTGCATCACCAGAATTATTTCTCCAAGTCTCATCTCTCCTATCATTACATGCCCAGAGATGCCAACAGAACAACAACAGTGTCAATGAGGCTTTCAATAGCATTGCCTGTCCCAAATGCACCAGAAACTGCATTTTGTCTGGCACAATTCCACTTGTCAGGGATCAGGCAAGGCAGGGACAGGCACAAGGCACAAGGATCTGCTGCCCCAGCCTCAGCCTGCAACACTGACACAGGCAGAGACAGCCAGGGAAGAGATTTGTCACTGTGAACCTGCCAGAGGTGGCTTTGGGACTGTGCTGTCTGAGGGGGACAAACTCACACCCTGCCTATGCTGCATCCATTTGGAAGTCTCCTTCTCCTTCATTGGAAAAGTCAAAAGGACTTTCTATCACAGGAGGTTTCCCTATTCGTCCCAGTGCAAAACCAGGCAATGTCCATAAGTCTCCTTCACATCTCAGAGGATTCAGCTCAGAAACAGCCCCAAGGAAAACTTTTCTCCTTCAAGGGCAGGTGAAAGGAGTGGGAACATTCCTCAATTCCTGCTAAATACCTTCCTTTTCTAGTCTCATTTTGACACTGGAAAGGCTACAGGGAGAAAAAAGGCATGTGCAGGATGGAGAGGAATGTTTTCTTTTCAGCGCTGCATTTCCAGGACCCCAAGGTACCACTCCAGCTCCTGCTACTCAATGCTTCACACTTGAGGAATTTTCCCTACAACAACAGAGAACTCTCCCAGTGACTTGGGCTCTGGGAGAGTCCACTGAGCCCGTCAGGGAATTGAAATGAATTTAAGGAAATTGTTGAAAGAATGGGTTTTAACCAAGCTTGCCAAATGACACCTCTAAGTCAAGATTCCAATGGTCAATTTAGAACAGACATGCGCTGTACCTACCTGAATGTTCAGAGGACTTCTCTTGGCTTCTGCTGCTGGATCTTGGCCTGGAGAAAATGGAGTAAAAAGAACATATGGGGAGGTAGAAAGAGAAGAGAGGGAATGGGTTTACCATGAAAGGAAGCAAACCTTTTCGGCATGGACACTTCTATGAAGGAGGGGATGCAACACATAAACCCAAAAGGATGCAAAGCTGATTAATTGTCCTTAAGATTACAGTTGCTGCAGTCACCCAGAGCAAGCCAAGCTCAGGCTGTTATAAAAGCCAAATCCAGCAGGGGACCCAGCCTGAGATGCTTTCTAGCCCTGCCTCCTCTTCCCCACCACCACCTCTGGGCTTGGGGCATTGCTGTTGGGTTTGACATTGGATGGGCAAAATGCTGAATACACAGAGGTTTGCTGGAATACATGGAACAGCTGACTGTGCAAAATGACCACAGTAGATGGAAGGGAGGAGTGAACAGCACACTGGAGCAGCAGACACCTTGGCTTACCTCATCTCCCAGGACTCCTGCAAATCCACCTGGGGAGGGCTTGGCAGAGATCCCACAGCATTGTCAAGAGGGAGACTGCCTGCCTTGCGTATTGGGGGGATCAAAGGCAGTCCAAATGATACCTTCTTCATTTCCCCACCACTGGGATATGGCAAGGAGGTCTGGAAAGAGTAGAACACAGTGCTCAGATGAAGCATCCTGCCTTGCCCTTGCCCACATCCATAACTCAAGACTTTTACAGTTCCCTCGACTGGAACCTGGCAGGAATAAACAAGTCAAACGGATGGAGCAAATTGGCAGAGGATGGGCAATGGAAAGGGAACTGTTGAGGGAGAGACCGTGTCGCACATTTGACACCTCTCCCCTCCTGCTCCCTCCCCTGCAAGTGTGCCGACATTCCCACATGGCATTGACATCAAGGGGTTCCAGAATGCCACTGCCTCCACTGGCCTTTGGGATGGCATGGCAGTGGCTTTAGATCAGTGTTCTGTCCCTGCCCCTAAGGTGGCTCACAGCCACTGCTGATCTCCAGCCATGGCCCCACAAAGCCATTCCGCAGGATGCCAAAACCTGCTTTTCTCAAGGCTCTCATTTCTTCTGCTGCTGCCCTTCCCTCCTACAGTTCCCCAGCAGCCTCTGAGCCCAGATGCTGCTGAGCTCTCAGCATGCTGGCTGCTCTCCAGCTCCCACACATCCATCAGCTCAGGCTCACTGGCATTTAGCAAGTTCAGCAGAGCTCCCTGCCCTGCTGCTCTCTGCAAGCTCTCTGCCTGCCCAAGCTGCTCCAGGGCCCCATGCCATGGCCAGGAATGGGGCTGGAGGCACTGGGGTAGATGTACAGCCACCCTAGGTATCCCATCACTACTGGCCCAGCTAAAGAGCCAAATCAGGACCTGTTCAAAGTTCACTGAAAGGGTCAGTTCCTGTCAGGGTTACCTTGGGCCCTTTCTCTGCAAGGCTGAAATCAAGTACCCAAGCCTTGGATTGCACATTCTCTCTACCAAAGCTGTTGTTCATCTGCCTCCTCCTGCACCCCACAGCAAACCCAAAACAACTGCAGCTCCTGGCCCTGCTGCAATGGCCATCGTGTGCCTGGGCTCTGGGCTGCTCTCCCCATGGCCACCTCCCATCCCTTTCCTCTGCACAAAGCCATGCCAGAGCACACAGCTGCCCAGGAGCTGATGGAGTCTGCAAATAGCATCAGAGACAACTGTGCAGAGGGCATGGATGTACAACTCACAAGCTGAGACAACCTCACTTGGCATCTTCCAGCAAACACCTTTTTCCATCCAAAGCAGACACAGCCGAAAGAAAACACCACCAAGACATAGCGGTGCTTCACAGATATCCATAGGTTACTAACTGGTGAAGGATTGCTTTTCCAGATTGGACAACTTGAAGTGCTCTGACTGCTTGTTGGTGTTTTCTCAGCCATAAGATGGAGGAGGAACCACGACACAGCCCAGAAACCATTCAAAGACCTCTCCTCTTATTGATACATGCTGATGAGGACATGAAGTCTGCTCTTCACACCCATTGCAAAGACAGCCTGAAGCGCAGTGTCCAGCTGAGCTCTTCCTTGGCTCAGCTGCTTCCCTGGGCTCACAGCACAGGAAAAGCTCTCCAAGCTCTGCCTACAGCACATAAACTGAAAATCTACCACACAGGACTTAGTCCTTGTTCTCCTTACCTTATATCCTTTTCCCTCTGAACTCTGCTCCTGGATGCTTCTTCTGATATCATTGTATCCAGTGCTAGTTTTCCCTTTCTCTTTCTCTCCATCAAACATAGCGCTTCGCTTGTTGGAAAAACAGCTCTTTGGGATGGGAGGCAAGGGCTTGGATGGAATGAGTGAAGACGGACATGTCTGTGGAAGACTCTTGGAAATACTGGAGTCAGTCAGGCCTGCAAAGTGGAGATACAAAACGTAACAGAGCCCACTAAGTAAACCTAAAGCATCTGAAGCTCCATATTTCATGGGACAGACTTCCTGGACACTTCTATACAACTGCACAGGGAACCATGCTCCTGCTGGCAGACACTTGAGGCAGGCCAGGGGAAAAGCCTGACCCATTCCCCAGCGCTCCCACAGGCACAGCCTGGCCTCTGGGCTGCCCTGGGACAGCCATACCCAGGATTTAGCAGAACTAACACTAAGCCAAGGAACCAGGGGATCTCATCCCTTTCTCTGCATCACCAGAATTATTTCTCCAAGTCTCATCTCTCCTATCATTACATGCCCAGAGATGCCAACAGAACAACAACAGTGTCAATGAGGCTTTCAATAGCATTGCCTGTCCCAAATGCACCAGAAACTGCATTTTGTCTGGCACAATTCCACTTGTCAGGGATCAGGCAAGGCAGGGACAGGCACAAGGCACAAGGATCTGCTGCCCCAGCCTCAGCCTGCAACACTGACACAGGCAGAGACAGCCAGGGAAGAGATTTGTCACTGTGAACCTGCCAGAGGTGGCTTTGGGACTGTGCTGTCTGAGGGGGACAAACTCACACCCTGCCTATGCTGCATCCATTTGGAAGTCTCCTTCTCCTTCATTGGAAAAGTCAAAAGGACTTTCTATCACAGGAGGTTTCCCTATTCGTCCCAGTGCAAAACCAGGCAATGTCCATAAGTCTCCTTCACATCTCAGAGGATTCAGCTCAGAAACAGCCCCAAGGAAAACTTTTCTCCTTCAAGGGCAGGTGAAAGGAGTGGGAACATTCCTCAATTCCTGCTAAATACCTTCCTTTTCTAGTCTCATTTTGACACTGGAAAGGCTACAGGGAGAAAAAAGGCATGTGCAGGATGGAGAGGAATGTTTTCTTTTCAGCGCTGCATTTCCAGGACCCCAAGGTACCACTCCAGCTCCTGCTACTCAATGCTTCACACTTGAGGAATTTTCCCTACAACAACAGAGAACTCTCCCAGTGACTTGGGCTCTGGGAGAGTCCACTGAGCCCGTCAGGGAATTGAAATGAATTTAAGGAAATTGTTGAAAGAATGGGTTTTAACCAAGCTTGCCAAATGACACCTCTAAGTCAAGATTCCAATGGTCAATTTAGAACAGACATGCGCTGTACCTACCTGAATGTTCAGAGGACTTCTCTTGGCTTCTGCTGCTGGATCTTGGCCTGGAGAAAATGGAGTAAAAAGAACATATGGGGAGGTAGAAAGAGAAGAGAGGGAATGGGTTTACCATGAAAGGAAGCAAACCTTTTCGGCATGGACACTTCTATGAAGGAGGGGATGCAACACATAAACCCAAAAGGATGCAAAGCTGATTAATTGTCCTTAAGATTACAGTTGCTGCAGTCACCCAGAGCAAGCCAAGCTCAGGCTGTTATAAAAGCCAAATCCAGCAGGGGACCCAGCCTGAGATGCTTTCTAGCCCTGCCTCCTCTTCCCCACCACCACCTCTGGGCTTGGGGCATTGCTGTTGGGTTTGACATTGGATGGGCAAAATGCTGAATACACAGAGGTTTGCTGGAATACATGGAACAGCTGACTGTGCAAAATGACCACAGTAGATGGAAGGGAGGAGTGAACAGCACACTGGAGCAGCAGACACCTTGGCTTACCTCATCTCCCAGGACTCCTGCAAATCCACCTGGGGAGGGCTTGGCAGAGATCCCACAGCATTGTCAAGAGGGAGACTGCCTGCCTTGCGTATTGGGGGGATCAAAGGCAGTCCAAATGATACCTTCTTCATTTCCCCACCACTGGGATATGGCAAGGAGGTCTGGAAAGAGTAGAACACAGTGCTCAGATGAAGCATCCTGCCTTGCCCTTGCCCACATCCATAACTCAAGACTTTTACAGTTCCCTCGACTGGAACCTGGCAGGAATAAACAAGTCAAACGGATGGAGCAAATTGGCAGAGGATGGGCAATGGAAAGGGAACTGTTGAGGGAGAGACCGTGTCGCACATTTGACACCTCTCCCCTCCTGCTCCCTCCCCTGCAAGTGTGCCGACATTCCCACATGGCATTGACATCAAGGGGTTCCAGAATGCCACTGCCTCCACTGGCCTTTGGGATGGCATGGCAGTGGCTTTAGATCACTGTTCTGTCCCTGCCCCTAAGGTGGCTCACAGCCACTGCTGATCTCCAGCCATGGCCCCACAAAGCCATTCTGCAGGATGCCAAAACCTGCTTTCCTAAAGTCCCTCATCATTTCTTCTGCTGCTGCCCTTCCCTCCTGCAGTTCCCCAGCAGCCTCTGAGCCCAGATGCTGCTGAGCTCTCAGCATGCTGGCTGCTCTCCAGCTCCCACACATCCATCAGCTCAGGCTCACTGGCATTTAGCAAGTTCAGCAGAGCTCCCTGCCCTGCTGCTCTCTGCAAGCTCTCTGCCTGCCCAAGCTGCTCCAGGCCCCCATGCCATGGCCAGGAATGGGGCTGGAGGCACTGGGGCAGATGCACACCCATCCTTAGTATCCCATCATTTCTGGCCCAGCTGAAGAGCCAAATCAGGACCTGTTCTAACTTGACTAAAAGGGTCAGTTCCTGTAAGGGCAAAAAGTCTCAGAACTTTGCCAACAGCACATAAACTGAAAATTTACCACACTGGACTTTGCTTGGTCTCCTTACCTGACATCCATTTCCCTCTGAAGTGAGCCCTTTCCTTCTAATCTCTTCCTCACAGCCAGTGCCAGGTTTCCCAGTCTCCTGCTCTCTACTCCATATCTTGCTTGCCATGGGAGAAAGAGAGCTCTTGGGGAAGGGAAGCAAAGGCTTGGAGGGAAGGAGCATAGAGGGACTTGCCAGGGAAAACTTCTTTGCAAGAGGATAGGCAGTCAGGCCTGCAAAGTGGAGACACAAAATGGATCAGAGCCTGCAATGCAAACCTGAAGCTCTGTATTTCATGGGACAGATTCCTTGGAAGCTTCTAAACTGCTGAACAGGGAAACATGGTCTGAATGGTAGCAACTTGAATCAGGCCAGGGGAAAACCCTGAGCCACTTCCCCAGAGCTGCCACAGGCACAGCCTGGCCTCTGGGCTGCCCTGGGACAGCAGGGAGCCCAGAGCCCTGTGCTCTCCAGAAATGGCTCAGCTGCACATGCACCCTGCTGCTCCTCTCCCTGCCCCACAGCTCAGCAGCCCTACAGCTCCCTTCAATGTTCACCTTTTCCTTCAATTGTCCTTCCTTTTCTGGTAGAATCCATCTTCAAACCCGTGCTTCTGCCAGGCAGAAGTGTCAGGGTTTGAATCTGGGATGGCTCTCGGAGTTGGCAGCGACGGGAGCTCGGTCCCAGCCTCAGAACAAGGCCGGGTGACTCCAATCGCCGGCGCTCGGCACACAGAGGCAGAGCCAGACGCGTCTGCTGCCGCTGGGGCCGTGTCCAGCACAACCTGCACCAGCCCAGCCTGGGGCTGCCCCTTTGTGACACGCTGCCCATGCTTCTCTTGTTTCCATGGCTGCAAAACCCCACCCCAACTCCATCCCCTTCCATTCCCTTCCCTAGGCCAGCCTGGCCCGGACTGAGGCTTTCACACTCTCTGGGATGTAGACCCTCTCCAAAGCTTCTTTTCAAGGCCTTTCTTTCTGTACTTCCCACTCAGTTCTGGGTTGCAGCTTATTGGTGTGGGATTTTGTTTCATTCTCTTCACATCAAACAAAGAGGAGGGACACAAACAATGGCACTAGACAGTGGAAGTAAAAGAAGCTTTGCACTCCCCAGTAGATGTCCCCAGAATTCAGTTGGCCAAAAGCTGTTGGCTCTCTGAGTATGCAAACGTTCCTCTTTTGCTGTGCATCCTTGTTCTAGGGGTTTATTCTCTGCTTTCTTTTCAGCAGAGACACCCAAACCGAAATAAACACAACCAATCTCAAAACAATTTTGATCTTGGCTAATACTGTCAATTGTAAATGTCCTTAATGGAAAGAGCTGATGGCAAGTCATTCTGAAATACTCTCCAACACAGCTTGTGGAACTAGGAGAGCTAATTCTTTACATGGCTTCTCAAATGATAAAATCGTCTGGCAGTCAAGCACTGTGAGAAGAAATCCTGTCTAAAAATGGGATTGCTTGCCCTCTGTAAAATGTCCCAGTCAGTAATAAAAGTGAGAAAGCCATGGATTAATGAGAGAAGTCATTCCAAGTGAAGAATTATTCCAGAAAAAAATTTAACTTCTTCAATGAGCAGTACTTCTCCCTAGCTGCATTAAGCATTCCAGCTGCAGATCAGCAATGAAGGAATCATTCCAAAGGCGCCATAACCAGGATTTGGCCGAACTAACGCTAAGCCAAGGAACCAGGGAATCTCATCCCTTTCTCTGCATCACCAGAATTATGTCTCCAAGTCCCATCTCTCCTATCATTACACACCCAGAAATGCCAAAGGAACAACAACAGTGTCAATGAGGCTTTCAACTTGAAAGCATTGCCTGTTCCAGATGCACCAGAAACTGCATTTTGTCTGGCACAATTCCACTTGTCAGGGATCAGGCAAGGCAGGGACAGGCACAAGGCATCTCCTGCCCCAGCCTCAGCCTGCAACACTGACACAGGCAGACACAGCCAGGGAAGAGATTTGTCACTGTGAACCTGCCAGAGGTGGCTTTGGGCCTGTGCTGTCAGAGGATGACAAACTCACACCCTGCCTATGCTTCATCCATTTGGAAGTCTCCTTCTCCTTCACTGGAAAAGTCAAAAGGACTTTCTATCATAAGAGGTTTCCCTAGTCCTCCCAGTGCAAAACCAGGCAATGTCCATGAATCTCCTTCACATCTCAAAGGGTTCAGATCAGAAACTACCCCAAGGAAAGCTTTTCTACTACAAGAGCAGCTGGAAGGATTCAGAACATTTCTCATTTCCTGATAAATGACTTCCTTTTCTCTACTAATTCTGACATTATAAAGGCTACAGGGAGAAAAAAGGCATGTGCAGGATGGAGAGGAATGTTTTCTTTTCCTTCACAGCATTTCCAGGACCCCAAGGTACCACTCCAGCTCCTGCCACTCAACACTTCACCTGGAGGAATTTTCACTGCTCCACAAGAATGCACCCAGGGACTGGGATCTGGGAGAATCCACTGAGCCCGTCAAGGAATTGAAACAAATTCAAAGAAATTTTTAAAACAATGAGTTTCAACTGAGCTTTCCAAATGTAACCTCTGAGATCAGATACACATGGCTATTTTAGAACAGACATGTCCTGCACATACCTGCATGTTCAGAGAGCTTCTCTTGTCTTCTGCTGCTGGATCTTGGCCTGGAGAAAATGGAGGACAGAAGAACATATGAGGAGGTAGAAAGGAGGGAATGGGTGTACCATGAAAGGAGACAAACCTACTTAGCATGGTAACTTCTATGAAGTAGGGAATGCAACACATAAACCCAAAAGGGTGCAAAGCTGATTAATTGTCCTTAAGCTTTCAGTTGCTGCAGTCACACAGACCTGGCCAAGCTCTGGCTGAAACACATCAGTCATTCTTCAACTTGCACCAGAACTCTCCAGTTCTGCTGCCTCTCCTTTTGGAGCCAAGTGGCTCCTGCAGCCTCTCTGAAGCAGCAAGAGCTGCTGGGCTCCGATACCAGTTTGGATGGAGGGCTACTTTTGTACTTCTCACAAAGTTTGACTTGGCCTGCTCGTGCCTCACCCTGGTGACAGCCTTGTGCTATGCTTGGGCAGAGCACTGCTGTCTCCTGAGAATGATTTTACACCTCCTGGCTCTTTCCAGAACAAAATGGCTTTTTCCAACTCAGCTGCTAGGGAAGAATATTCATGTTGCACTTTCAAAGCCCTGCCAAAGATTTTCAATTGGAATGATACTTCTGTGGCTCCCTCTTAATGGTTATCCCTCAGAAAAGCGTCACAGCTACATTTTATCACACATATCCAAGCCAATATCTTTCCATCAGGTACAGTCCTAGAACTCTTCTCTAGCACCTTGCCCTCTTTGATCTTAAGCCCAGACCTCAACATTAAACATCAATCAGATTATACATCTGCATCCCAAAAGTTATCAGGGATCTCATTTCACAGTGGAGGCCCAGGCACAGAGAAATTACACCAGATGAATACAGAAGCAGAACCTGAATTTGCAGACACCTCTCCAGGAGCCAACATTTGCCCATGCATATTCTCCTGGCTGAAGAATTTAACAGTCAAGGATCTCAGCATCCAAAGTTCTGCAGGATCCAGGCCCATGCAAAACAGTTCCCAAATGACCCCACAACAATTACAGAGGTAATCAAGAGCCAAATCCAGCAGGGGACCCTTCTGGAGGTGCTTTGAAGCCCTGCCTGCTCTTCCCCAACACCACCTGTGCTCTTGGAGAATTGCTGTTGAGTTTGACATTGGATGGGCAAAATGCTGAATACACAGAGGCTTGCCTGAATGGGAGACTGTGCAAAATGTCCACAGGAGAAGGGAAGAGTGAGGTGAACAGCACACTGGAGCAGCAGACACCTTGGCTTACCTCATCTCCCAGGACTCCTGCAAATCCACCTGGGGAGAGCTTTTCACAGATCCCGCAGCACTGCCAACATTGAGACTTCCTGTCTTGTGAATTGGGGGGATCAAAGGCAGTCCAAATGATGCCTTCTTCATTTCCCCACCAATGGCATATGGCAAGGAAGCCTGGAAAAAGTAGAACACAGTGCTCAGATGAAGCATCCAGCCTTGCCCCCAGTCCTCCCTCAGGACATTTACATTTGCCCTCAACTGGGACCTGGCAGGAATAAACAAGTCAAACTGATGGAGCAGATTGGCCCAGCACGAGGAATGCAAAGGGACGTGGAGAGGGAGAGATCATGTCCCACATTCAACACCTCTTCCCTCCTGCCCCCTCCTCTGCAAGTGCGCCTACATTCCCATTGACATCATGATGTTCTGGGGCGCCACTGCCTCCACTGGCCTTTGGGATGGCATGGCTGTGGCTTTAGATCACTGTTCTCTCCCTGCCCCTAAGGTGGCTCACAGCCACTGCTGATCTCCAGCCATGGCCCCACAAAGCCAATCTGCAGGATGCCAAAACCTGCTTTTCTAAAGTCCCTCATCATTTCTTCTGCTGCTGCCCTTCCCTCCTACAGTTCCCCAGCAGCCTCTGAGCCCAGATGCTGCTGAGCTCTCGGCATGCTGGCTGCTCTCCAGCTCCCACACATCCATCAGCTCAGGCTCACTGGCATTTAGCAAGTTCAGCAGAGCTCCCTGCCCTGCTGCTCTCTGCAAGCTCTCTGCCTGCCCAAGCTGCTCCAGGCCCCCATGCCATGGCCAGGAATGGGGCTGGAGGCACTGGGGCAGATGCACACCCATCCTTAGTATCCCATCATTTCTGGCCCAGCTGAAGAGCCAAATCAGGACCTGTTCTAACTTGACTAAAAGGGTCAGTTCCTGTACGGGCAAAAAGTCTCAGAGCTTTGCCAACAGCACATAAACTGAAAATTTACCACACTGGACTTAACTGGCTCTCCTTACCTTACATTCTTTTTCCTCTGAAGTGATCACCTTTTTCATTCTACTCTCCTCATCCAAGCCGATGCCAGGTTTCCCACTCTCCTGCTCTCCGTGGCACATCTTGCTTGCCTTGATAGAAGGAAAGCTCTTGGAGATGGGAGGCAATGGCTTGGAGGGAAGGAGCATGGACGGACTGGCCAGAGAAAACCTCTTGGCAAGAGGATAGCCAGTCAGGCCTGCAAAGTGGAGACACAAAATGGATCAGAGCCTGCAATGCAAGCCTAAAGCATCTGAAGCTCTGTATTTCATGGGACAGATTCCTTGGAAGCTTCTAAACAGCTGCACAGAGAAACATGGTCATTGCCACCAGACCCTTTAATCAGGCTGAGGGAAAACCCTGAGCCACTTCCCCAGAGCTACCACAGGAACAGCCTGGCCTCTGGGCTGCCCTGGGACAGCAGGGAGGACACAGGAGCCTCACCTCTGTGTGAGGCTGAGCCATGCTCACAAGGCAAGAAATGAGTTCAGTGAACTCCCACTTTTTCATCAACATCTCTAATGGGTGAGACAGTCAAGGGGTTTTCTTCATTTTTGAGACAATTTCTTTGGTTTTATTTTTCCCAGAACTAGCCTGTGTTTAATTCCTCTGAACTATATTCAGTTAGCAAGTTTGAAAGATGGAAGGCTCCAATGGTAAGAGGGGAAAAAAGATTCCTTCTTGAGGTTGGCCTTGTCTGAATCCACAAGAGAAACCCACACAGCTGTGACTGCTACTCTGAAAACCACAAAGACCTCTCTGCAAGCAGGCAGGCCTTATTGGTGTTTCTGTAGCACCTTAATACCATCCTCAACGTTAGACCCGATCAGCAAGCAGAGGAAGAACACAACATTTATCTATAGTGAGACCAGACATTGATGGCAGAGAAAGCAACAGGGTTTGAATCGCATGACCATGTCCAATTTGGGGTCAGCTGTGGCCACAGACCCTGTCCCGGCAGAGAGAAGGAGTCATTTGGACTCTGTAAAAAGGAGAAAGCAGCATAAACTAATGAGACAATGTTGGGATGCCATGGGTGTCCTTGCAGGATCATCTGTAGCTGTCAGACACCTACTCTGACACAGAGCCACCACTGACACTATGGACCAGTTTTCCCTGAAATCTGGGGGGACCTTCTTTCCATTTACTCCAGCCTTTTAGATCCCTTCCATCCTCACCTTTTCCTTCAATGATCTTTCCTTTTCTAGTAGAATCCATCTTCAAACCCGTGCTTCTGCCAGGCAGAAGTGTCAGGGTTTGAATCTGGGATGGCTCTCGGAGTTGGCAGCGACGGGAGCTCGGTCCCAGCCTCAGAACAAGGCCGGGTGACTCCAATCGCCGGCGCTCGGCACACAGAGGCAGAGCCAGACGCGTCTGCTGCCGCTGGGGCCGTGTCCAGCACAACCTGCACCAGCCCAGCCTGGGGCTGCCCCTTTGTGACACGCTGCCCATGCTTCTCTCGTTTCCATGGCTGCAAAACCCCACCCCAACTCCATCCCCTTCCATTCCCTTCCCAAGGCCAGCCAGCCCTAAGCCCAGCCTGGCCAGGCCTGAGGCTTTCACACGGTCTAGGATGTAGACCCTCTACAAAGTTACTTTGCAAGGCCTTTCATTCTGTACTTCCCACTCAGTTCTGGGTTGCAGCTTGTTGGTGTGGGATTTTGTTTAATTCTCTTCACATCAAACAAAGTGGTGAGACACAAACAATGGCACCGGGCAGTGGAAGTAGAAGCAGCTTTGAACTCCCTGGTGGATGGCCCCAAAACTCAGTTGGCCAAGAGCTGTATGTTCTTTTTGCTCCACTTCATTGTTCCAGGGCTTTATTCTCTTCTTTCTTTATTACAGAGACACCCATAAACATGATCTGCCTCAAAACATTTCTGATCCTGGCAGTTCCTGACAATTCCAAATTTTCTTAATGGAAATAGCACGGGGCAGGTCATTCTAAATCACTCCTCAACAGAGCAGATCAAACTAATCATCCTTGATTTGGATGAACTAAGCCTGAGCCATGGGACCTGTGGGTCTGATCCCTTTTTCTGCATCTGCAAAATTATTTCTTCAAGTCTCATCTCTCCTATCTATTCAAAGAACCTTTGCACTCTGCATCAGATGCCCCCAGTGTTCAGTGGGCTGATATAATCAGCTTTGGTACACACTCTGCCCCCTGAGCCCAGCAGCATTGCTGGGACCCTGCAGCACCACTGCAGGCCAGCGTGCTCCAGGCACAGCTGCAGGAAGGAGTTTGCAACAAGTCCTGGCTGAAGGAGTCTCCAGGCTGCCGCAGCCCTTCCCCTGCGGCGGGATCATCCCTTGCTGCCGTGGGACTGACGGGCTCTGTGCAGATGAGCGTCTCCTCCGTGTGCTGCTGCTGCTGGGCTGATCCAGCTGCTGCTGCCTTCCCCCACAGCTGGATCAGGAGCCTGCCTGGGAAAATAACACTGCCAGTGCCTGTGCCAGCCACCGATCCCTGCCAGGACCCTTGCACACAGGGCATCCTGCCCACCAAACTGCTCCACTCAGGTGATGTCAGAATGTCACAGACATCTTTGTGTGAAAATCCTTTTCTTTAGGATTTTTCCTTCTGAGAAGCTAAGAGGCCTCAGAGACAAAATGTAAACAATGATTATCTGCTGCTGTGGAATGCAACAGGTGGGTCTGTGATTGGTCTTGCGTGGATGTTTTGATTTAGTGACCACTCACAGCAGAGCTGGCTCTCTCTCTGTCCAAGCCACAGATCTTTGTTATTCATTCTTTTCTTTTCTATTCTTAGCTTAGCTACCTTCTGAGAGAAAACCTTTCCTTCTATTTCTTCTTAGTATAGTTATAATGTAATATATATATCATAAAATAAGAAATCAAGCCTTCTGAACATGGAGTCAACATTCTTGTCTCTTCCGTCATCCAAGAACCCCTGTGAAAACTGTCACATCAGAACACATCAAAATACATTCAAACGATGTGTTTTCCACATTCTGGCAAAACCATGGCCACATGTTGGAGGCAGACTGCTGTTGGCAGAATGGGGGAAGCCCCAGCAGCTGCTCTGCCCGTGGCTGGATGGCCACGGCAGCAGGGGCAAGTCTCCCACCGTGCCCACTGCTGTGGGACCCAGCGCTTTGGGCTTGTTCCCACTGAACCTGCTGCTGCAGCAGCAGCATCACTTCACACATTTGATAACAAAGAGTTGGAATGGCACACAGGACTTGCCCCAAGAGCTACAAAATTTTTTTTAAAAGAGCAGGGGATAGGGGAGTTGGAATACTCGGTTCCTTTTTAATACAAGCATACCTGGATTTAAGCAGGGACACTGGGCTAATCATACTGGGGACTGCTTTGCAAGCCTTGTCTCTACCAATTCCCAGCAGTCCGCAAGCAATTTTCACTACAAAGGGGTATATAAGATTTTACAACACCTCCATGAGCAAGTCTGAGCCAGAAGTCAAAGCACAAGACAAATACTCCCAAATCTGCCACCACTGGGGAAAGGAAAGAGAAAAGTAGATTAAACAAGTGCCCTTGCAGCTGAATTGCCTGCATTTATCCCATGGTCCAACAAAAGCACCTTAATTCAAACACACAGCTTAAGATCAAGGAATAAAAGTGTTTTGAGGGCATTTAACACCTGATTTCTATTACTTTCAAGGAGAGGTGAATGTTAAATCCCTTAAAAACACACATGCAGGTCTGTTTGGGACTGCATCCTTCAAAAGCACAAATGGAGGTTTAGAATTGCAGGACTGTTTCCATTGGAAAAGACCTTTAAGGTCATCGAGTCCTTCCAATAACCTGAGACCCCTGACACTGCCAAGGCCACCACTGAAGCATCACCCAGGACAGGATTGGCCTTCTGGGCCACCTGGGCACACCTGGCTCACGTTCAGCCACTGCCAACCAGCACCCCCAGGTCCTCCTCTGCTGGGCGCCTTTCCAGCCCCTCTGCCCCCAGCCTGTGGCCTTCCGTGGGGCTGCTGTGGCCCAAGGGCAGGACAGGGCACTTCACCTTGTTGAACCTCATGCAAGTGGCCTCAGCCCATGATCCAGCCTGTCCTGATCTCTCTGCAGAGACTTCCTGCCCTCCAGCAGATCAACACTCCCACCCAGCCTGGCATTGTCTGTAAACTGCCTGAGGTGCCCTTGATCCTCCCCTCCACATCATTGACAAAGATGTGAATCACAGCTGGCCCCAGTGCTGAAACCTGGGGAACACCCCTTGTGACCAGGTGCCAGCTGGATTTAATTCCACTGAATTCCACCACTCCCTGGGCCCAGCCATCCTGACAGTTTTTACCCAGGGAAGAGTTCATTCAGTTCTTCAGGCTTTTCCTCAGCCTTTGTTCCGTGTTTCCCCCCATGTCCAGGAGAAGACAGAGCTTCTCCTTAGACCTCCATTCATTGCTGATGTATTTACAAAAACATTTTTATCCTCTTTGCAATTTTCTTGGAACAAATTCTCAACAGTGAGGCCGGTGAGGCACTGGGAACAAGTCGCCCAGAGGAGCTGTGGATGCCTAAGGAAGAGTGTTAGGTGAGCATGGCTCAGCCTCACACCGATGTGAGGTTGGATCTGAGCTGCTCTCTGGTGGGAGAAAGAGTCTTGTGGCAGTCCAGAGAGGCTGTGCACATTGGCAGGGAACAGCTGTGCCCTCATGTGCCCCCTGCAAGGAGCTGTGCTGCTGCCAGTGGCCCTGGAGCTGTAGGGCTGCTGAGCTGTGGGGCAGGGAGAGGAGCAGCAGGGTGCATGTGCAGCTGAGCCATTGCTGGAGAGCACAGGGCTCTGGGTTCCCTGCTGTCCCAGGGCAGCCCAGAGGCCAGGCTGTGCCTGTGGCAGCTCTGGGGAAGTGGCTCAGGGTTTTCCCCTGGCCTGCCTCAAGTGTCTGCCAGCAGGAGCATGTTTCCCTGTGCAGCAGTTAAGAAGTTTCCAAGGAATGTGTATCATGAAATATGGAGCTTCAGGTGCTTTAGGTTTGCATTCAAGCCTCTGTCACATTTTGTGTCTCCCCTTTGCAGATCTGACTGCCTGCAGTCTTACCAAGAAGTTTTCTCTGGACACTTCCAATGTTCTCCTTGCCTCCCATCCAGAAGAGCTCTCTATCCCCCAAGCTCAGGAAGAAGCTGCTGGCTGTCCGTAGAGTGTTTGAAGAATAGGATTTATGTTTCGGTTTCATAGTTAGAGATGTATATATGGTCTGATAGTTTTGAATAAATGTGTTATGATTATATCCTTAAATTTTGATGACATCTTTTTATTGTATATATTTTATTTTGATGATTTAAAAACCTAAAAAAATATATCAATTTACGTAAACCAAAGGAGAATGTGAGATCAGGGACTGCTAGCCTCAAGGTTATGGGAGTGCAGCTCACTTGATGTGCCAGTGTCTCACCACGTCCTTTCCTTACCGGGCCTCTCCTCTTCCTCTTTTGCCATGTTTTCTTTGTGCCATTTGTGCTACTCTTTCAACTTGTCTTTGTAACAGGGTCACACATTGACATGTTTGGGGGACAATGGATCCAAAGGATCCTGTCTAGTCAAAAGTTTTCTAGCTGGATGTGTTCTGTGCTCACCAAAGGCCTGAGCAAAGAAACAAAGAGAAGTGTGCCCAAATGGCAAAGCTTTGCTCCTTTGCAATCTCACACAGATCTGGCTCTCAGGTGTCTTCAGTCACAATTTCATGGGTAAGAAGAGGTTGTGCATTTCACTAGGAAATCGTGCACTGCTTTGGAAAAGTCATCTGTGTGTATATTTACCCAGGACTGCAGTCCAGCTGTGTTGTTTGCAGAAGGATGAGTGGACTGTGAGGCCAATGACAAGTGACAAGGGTTCCTCAAATCTATTTACACTCCAGCCTGGGTGCTATTCAGCCCAGAGCTATGGGACAATACCGTAGTGCATCCCACACACATTCTGCCTCCAAGAAAAGCTTGGTTTGGCTTAATAGAGTGAAAGAAATAGAAGAGTAATAGAATGGACAGTTAAACTTGTCCCTTTGGAATTATTCTCCTGCTTTCCACTGTGAATCCTGCCCATCATGCTCCCAAGGCTTGTTATGAACAAGTATCTGAGATTGCTTAAAAATTCCCAGGCAAGGTTCAATAAAAACCAGATTGAATATTAAGCAACAGCTCAAGAAAATTCATTGGCAACATTCACACTATTGCTAGTTGGTTCAGGAACAAGAAGGAAAAAAAAGGCAACAAACAAAATTCAGTCAATCAAACAAGAAACATTCTTAGAAGTGTGTGTGTGTGTGTGTGTGTGTGTGTGTGTGTGTGTGTGAGTGTGTGTGTGTGTGTGTGTGTGAGTGTGTGTGTGTGTGTGTGTGTCTTTAGGTGCTTTTGACAAAGGGACAGCAAGATAAGGCTAAAAAGGAATATGGCCTAAAAGCTTAACAGCACTCCAGCTTAACAGTGGTTGAACTGGAGCCTCCAGGAGTGGGGCTATTGGCCCAGAATCCATTGCTGATCAGTGATCCTGCCAGTGCAGCAAACTTGAGAGCTCACTGCCCCTGAGACGCCCCACTCAGAGGGAGGTTGCTGCTGGCAGCCACTGTGCTCCAGGAGAGTTCCAAGGGCCTCCTTTGCAGCGCTCTTCATGGGCCACAAGAGAGTGGGCCTCAGCCGTAAAATGCTTCCTCATGGCCGCACTGCAGGTCAGCAGCCTGTCTTGGAAAGTGGGAGGAGAAGGATGCCATGCCATTCAGGCAAGAAAAGTGGTTTCCAAGGCTGTTCCCAGACACCCCAGGAGCTCGTTAGACAGCACAAGCTCCTGGGAGCACTCCGTGTCCCTGATAAGTTCAGCAGGAGCTGAGCCCAGGGGCTGTTCAGCAAGGCCCAGGCCTGACAAGCGTTTCCCAGATCACCCTGGGGCCGCACAAGGCCGGGCCCATTCACCACCACAATCTGAAGCACCAGGTTTTGATGGAGGGTAAAAAGCCAAGGCCCAGTGGAAGTGGGCCCTGTCCTCAGGCCTGTGGGAGAAACACAGTGCAGATCCTTGTGCTGCTGATTCCATCTCTCCCCTCTTTTCTAAGTTCTTGGTGGCAAGGTCACTTAGATTAAACACACAGCTCATAAACAGTGCTCCTGCAGCTTTCTGCTCAATGAATTAAAGTGAGATTACACATCCCAGATCATGTTCTGTTATGGTTTAACTGACTGATTTCAGAAATTTCTGGAGCAGCAAACTTGCTTCCTCAAATGTTTACTCTGTGTGACATGGAGCACAGAAGAAAGATTTAATGTCAAAGCCATCGCCCAGGCAGTGCTCTTTTGACAAGTTCTGCCCTGAGCTTTCCTTAGGAAGATCCAAAAGCTTCAATGTCACCAGCACAAGCTCCTGCAATGGCTTCTGGCCAGCAGAGCAGGGCTGTCAGCTGTGAAACAAGTGTTGCCACAAGCAGCAGCTCCCCCAGGGCAGCAAATCAAGAGCTGGGAAGGAGCTGATCTGAAGGCCAAAGCTCCTTAGCTCCTTAGTTCCTTCCAAGAGGGCTGGAATGAGCTGCTCATTCCTATGAGGTGCAATGCTGGACACCAGAGCTCTGTGTGAGCACTGGACACAAGTTGCTCCCACTGAGTGCTGGGATGGTTCCTGCAAGAGCTCTGGGCTCCTGTGTGTGCTAGACACAATGAGGAGAAAAGGAGCCAAGTGCACTGACACACCTTTGCCTTGGGCATAGGCTGGCCTGGACCAAACACCCTGAAAGGTTTCCCCATTGGCCCATGTCTCGAAAGGTCAGGTCAGCTGTTTGATGACTCAGGTTGGTTTGGTGTCAAGGAATTTCCCTCAGAAATACTGGGTTTGTCTCCCTCTGTGCCTTCCCCTCAGCAGCTTTGGGGATGCTCCTGTGTGAAGCCATCTGTCTCACACAGTTGGAGACAACTTAAAACCAACACTCTGTAATAAGTCATCTCCTCTAATGTGTTCCAGCAATCCCCTTCCAGCAATAGGAAATTAATACTAATAGATGAAAGTGGAAAGACACCAACAGTTCATTAGCAAACAGAATGCCTACAAAGCAAAAAAGTAGGCCAGTAATTTCTAG
This sequence comes from Ammospiza nelsoni, assembly GCF_027579445.1. Lineage (NCBI taxonomy): Eukaryota > Metazoa > Chordata > Aves > Passeriformes > Passerellidae > Ammospiza > Ammospiza nelsoni. Next base: position 13,787,582 of record NC_080635.1, read on the forward strand.
ATATCAAACTGTCAGACCTCACCGTCCCCCACTGGAACAAAGACCCAAAATGCCAGAGGAAAATCCCCCCAGGACTCGCGTTCCAAGATGGCGCCAGATTCTCCCTCAGGAAGAACAGGAGCTATCACGGAGTAGTTCCAGCAGCAATGAAAGTTCAGGGGCTTGTCCAGCGTGGACCTTCTCCCAATGGCAGAGCTCCGTGGAGCAGCCACGGCAGGTGAAGCAGCTGGGCTGGAGCCCCTCGGTGTCTTTTCTCCCTGCTGTGGCTCAGCTCACACACTCTCGGGCTGGGAGCGGGGCCACTCTGCTTCTGCCAGCACCGTGTACCTGGGCTTGGACAAACAGATTTCTGCCAGGAGAGCCCTGCAGACTGTTCCTCATATCTCTCATAACGGCCTCAAACAACTACAAACACTCTGCCTACAGCAGCTTTCACAAAGGGCAGCAGAAGTCCAGGACAGCTTAAAGTGAGCGGCAGATGGCTTTTGTCTTGTTCTTGCCACCAGAATTCTTGATGATCTGATGCAATTTGATTCACATGTAACATGGCATCTGAGTTTTTCCATTGAAATATTTCATGATGAGTGACAAGCCTTGGGAGCAAGACGTACAGGACTGATGTGCGAAACCATGAGCATATCCTCCAAAGTGACCAGTTTAATTATCCATTTTATTACTCTTGTATTTATTGCACAACTCATAGGCAAATCCAAGCTTTGCTTGGAGGCAAAACAGGCATGGGATACACTAGAGTCCCTTGTAGGGTCACCAGGGCTGGCAGTGACAAAGCAGGCAGTCTGCTTCATTGTGAACCACTACAGAGCTACATCCCAATGTGTTTTTAGGAAGCACTGAATTATTAAGCCCCCTTTTTCTGCGTGAGATACAAAAAAGGAGGTCCCAAATGATTTTCATGCAAGCATGCAGTAAAGAACTGATCTTGCTCTCCTAATGAAGCTTTGGCTTGGGAAATTGCACTCTTCCCATTCATCTTTTGACACAGACACTCCAGGTTTGCCCCCACACCCCTGCAAGGCTGGCAGTCACTGTTTCCCATTTACTGTTCTTCCCTAGAGCCAGTACAGTGGCTGCTTTGAAACTAAAAGCCCTGAGATCTGGATATCTTGAAGGAGCATGAAATGCTATTCAAGTGTTCCCATTGGTAATACCCAGGTCTGCACTCCCCAGAGCTCTGAAGCAGCAGCAGGAGGACCATGCGTCATTGCTGTTTGTGGATGTTCACGTTTCTGGTGTGCAAGAGCAATGGCTTTGAGGAGGGACAAGAATGCCCCTCTTCCAACAGTGGCTTTGAAAGGAGATATGAAGTTTCACTGCCTTTTCTAGGATATTTTTGAAAGATCTAAGAGAATATTGCAGCATAGAGCTGGTCCCTAATTGTGTCTCCAGAGAAATCCCCAAAGGAGACATTCAATCTCCTGCTGATGGCAACCCCATAAGCTCATGGACCAGTTTTCCCTGAAACATGCCACCCTGCCTGGGCTTTACTAGGCCAGGACTAAACCCATAGCTAAGCAAACACATGTGGCCACGTGACATGGAGTTTTTCCATCAGAAAACCTAATTAATACATTCACATGCAGTTTCTTCTGTAACATCAGAAGCTGGCAGCCATGAGGATTTTGCTGGCAAAAGGTTGCAGTATGCACTGGGACCAGAAGTGGTTTTCTGTAAGGCAAAGCAAATTGAAATGTGAAGTTTAAAGGCTTCAAACGACTATGAAAGAAAACTGAAAAATAATTTCTGGATAGGTGTTCTGGTTTGAAAGCAAAACCAGTGAGAGACTCCAAGTCAGAAATACAATTTATTAGGAAAAGGGGAAAAAAAAAAACCACAAAAATACCCCATCCAAAATACATGCAATAATGTAAAAGAAAAACCACTGACAGAGTCAGAATACAAGCTCTGACACACCGTTGGTCAGGGTACTGGTAGCAGCCCAGTTGGATTAGTGGCTGCACTCCTCCTGGAGTGGCACATGTGAGCCTGTAGAAGGGTATAGTCTTCCTCTGAAGATCCAGTGGAAAAGGCGGCCGTTCCTCTGGGAATCCAGTGGAAAGGCTGCTTGTTCTGTCCCAAACTCCAGATTATATGCAGGTGGGGATGCTTAGTTCCTCCCCCCGGGCACAGCATCTCACAATGGGCTCTTATCGTTCCATGAGTCATGGGGTGGGTGCATGAGACAGAAAGGGCTCCCAGAGGGAGTCATCTCTGAGTCATGGGGAAAGGCATTGGTGGGCCCATTAACAGGAGATAAGGAAAAGAACAATGCCACTCCTGGTTTCAATAGCTCTTGAAGATGGGAATAGAATACATCTTTATATTGTAACCAAGGACAATAAGGAGCATTGTCAATGATCATGCAGACAACCAAGAGCTGGTGCTGAATCCAGAATTACTTGCTCCAGCTACGCAGGAATTCATTACCCTGGCAAGCACAGCTCCATGGGAACAAATGATCTCTCATCTCTGGGCTGAATTGTAGCATTGTGGGAGATGTGAGGGTTGGAGGTCGTTTGGGGCAGAGTGACCATGAATTAATAGAGTTTTCAATACTTGGCGATATTAGGAAGAGCACCAGTATAACTCGTACATTGGATTTCCGGAGGGCGGACTTTGGCCTGTTTAAGAGATTAATTCAGAGCGTCCCTTGGGAAGCTGCCCTTAAAAATAAAGGAGTTCAGGAAGGGTGGGCTTACTTCAAGGCAGAGATCTTGAGGGCGCAGGAACAAACCATTCCTGTATCCCGAAAGATCAGTCAACGGGGCAAACGTCCAGCCTGGCTGGGAAAGGAGATCTTGGAGGAGCTTAGGAATAAAAAGAGGACATATCAGAGTTGGAAAAAGGGTCAGGTCTCCAAGGAAGTATTCAAGAGGGCTGCTAGAGTATGCAGGAAAAAAATTAGGGAGGCCAAAGCTCAGTTTGAACTCAGGATAGCGACTGTTGTTAAGGATAATAAAAAATGTTTTTATAAATATATTAATAGTAGGAAGAAAGGTAGGACCAGCCTTTGTTCCTTACTGGACAAAGGTGGGAAGTTAGTATTTGCAGACGAGGAGAAGGCAGAAGTGTTCAATGCCTATTTTGCCTCGGTTTTTAATGGGAAGATGACTTGCCCTCAAGACTCCTGTCCGTCTAGGCTGGTCGTTGGTTTTAGGGAACAGAATGGCCCCCACATTATCCAAGAGGAGGCTGTTATAGAACTATTGAAATCCTTGGATATTCATAAATCTATGGGACCAGATGGGATCCACCCTAGGGTAATGAGAGAGCTGGCAAATGAGATTGCAAAGCCACTCTCTATCATTTACCAACAGTCATGGATCACTGGTGAGGTTCCGGATGACTGGAAGCTGGCCAATGTGATACCCATTCACAAAAAGGGTGCAAAGGAAGATCCTGGCAATTATAGACCAGTCAGCCTGACCTCTATACCTGGCAAAATAATGGAACAGTTTATATTACGTGCCATCATGCAAAATTTGCAGGACGGCCAGGGTATCAGACCCAGCCAGCACGGATTTAGGAGGGTTAGATCATGTCTGACTAACCTGATCACCTTTTATGATCAGGTAACCCGGCTATTGGATGCAGGGAAGGCTGTAGATGTTGTTTTTCTGGATTTCAGCAAGGCCTTCAACACTGTTTCCCATAGCATACTCCTGGACAAACTCGCTGGCCGTGGTCTGGATAGGAATACCCTTTGCTGGGTTCAGAACTGGCTGGATGGCCAGGCCCAGAGAGTGGTGGTGAATGGTGTCACATCCAGCTGGCGACCAGTCACCAGTGGTGTCCCTCAGGGGTCTGTGTTGGGGCCAGTTTTGTTCAACATTTTTATTGATGATATGGATGAGGGCTTAGAGTCTTTTATTAGTAAATTCGCTGATGACACTAAATTGGGAAAGAGTGTAGATCTGCTTGAGGGGTGTAGGGCTCTCCAGAGAGATTTGGAAAGGTTAGATGCATGGGCAGAATCAAACGGGATGAACTTCAATAAGTCCAAGTGCCGAGTACTGCACTTCGGCCACAATAACCCCCTGTACCGATATAAGCTGGGGACGGAATGGCTGGATAGTGCCCAGGTGGAAAGGGACCTGGGGGTGCTGGTTGACAGTCGATTAAATATGAGCCAGCAGTGTGCCCAGGTAGCCAAGAGGGCCAATGCCATCCTGGCCAGTATCAGAAATGGAGTGGCCAGCAGGAGCAGAGAGGTCATTCTTCCCCTGTACTCAGCACTGGTGAGGCCTCACTTGGAGTATTGTATCCAGTTCTGGGCCCCTCACTTTAGGAGGGACATCGAGTTACTTGAGCGTGTCCAGAGGAGGGCAACGAGACTAATAAGGGGCTTGAAGCACAAGCCATACGAAGAGCGACTGAGGGAGCTGGGGTTGTTCAGCCTGGAGAAAAGGAGACTAAGGGGCGACCTCATCGCTCTCTACAACTTCCTGAAGGGTGGCTGTGGTGAGCTGGGGGTCGGTCTCTTTCTCCGGGCGATAACAGATAGAACAAGAGGACACAGTCTCAAGTTGCGTCAAGCGAGATGTAAGTTAGAATTAAGAAGCAAATATTTCACAGTAAGAGTGGTCAGATACTGGAATCATTTACCCAGTGAGGTGGTGGAGTCATCATCCCTTGAAGAATTCAAAAAAAGACTGGATGTGGCACTTGCTGCCATGATCTAGTGAACAGTTAGAACATCGACTGGACTTGATGATCTTATAGGTCTCTTCCAGTCTTGAACTTCTGTGATTCTGTGATTCTGTGACTGTGGGTCCTGTATGGGTTTTCTTGTAAAGTTGTTCATTTTTTTATAAGTTAAGGTTTTGGTTTGACCGTCAGTTCCCCCCATGTTCTCCCTCCTAATGGTTTGTTCCTCCTGCCAGTTACCTGTCTATCATTGTAACCAACGCCCTTTCATTTTGAGAAGTTTCTATGTCAATCTTCCCTTACTTAACATATGATTTGTCCCCTGAGCCTTGTCCCTCCCCTGGGCCATTACTATTGGCTCAGTTGTGTCCCTCGCTCCTCCCCTGAGCTTCGTTCATTGGTCCCTCGTGGCTCCTCGTGTCACGCCCTTCCCCTTTATAAGTGCCTCCCCGACGGTTTTTCCCTGACAACATTACTGGCGCCGCCTGGGTCAGTAAAGCGCCCTGGCATCCATTCGTGTGTCCACTCCCTCCTTCCTTTGCCTTAGTACTTCGCAGTCCTGCTTTCGCCTGCGTCACCACGCTGCAGACGGAGCCACAACTCAAGGGTTCTTGCAGAGAACCTGGGAGTGGTGGGATTCGTGGTCTGCACCGGTCACTCCGGGAGCAGCTAGCCAGCACCCGTCAGCTCCAGTGGCTGCAGGACGAGACTGCACTGAATGGCACCCAGACTGCAGTTTAGATTTGAGGAACCCTTGTCGCTTGTTTTTGGCCTCAGTCCACTCATCCTTCTGCAAACAACTTGCAAACAACACAGCTGGACTGCTGTCCTGGGTAAATATACATACAGATGACTTTTCCAAAGCAGTGCATCATTTCCCAGGGAAAAACACAACTTCGTCTTGCCTATGAAACTCTGATTGAAGACACCCGAGAGCCAGATCTGTGTGAGATTGCAAAGGAGCAAAGCTTTGCCATTTGGGCACACTTCTCTTTGTTTCTTTGCGCAGACCTTTGGTGAGCACAGAACACATCTAGGTAGAAAACTTTTGACTCGACAGGATCTTTTGGATCCGTTGTCCCGCAAACATGTCAATGTGTGACGCTGTTGTAATGACACGTTGTCCTGGCTCAGAGCAAATTTTGGAGAGAACCCCCAAAGGGGCTTTTTTAGTAAAGCAGATTCAATTGGCCCCTCCCTTCAACGGTCCGGGAGAAACTACCTCTTTGGAGAAAAGTGGAAAAAACTGGTTTTTAAACAATAAAACCTAAACAATAATAAACAGTAAAACCCCTTGCCGCTCCAAAAGAGATGACCAACTGAGAAAGCCCCGTCCTCGGGTTACAGCTGAGCTCACTCAGTCTCTGGTCAGTCCCTCCAGTGCTGGCAATGTCGCAGGCCAGGCCCGGCCCGGTGGGCCACAGGTGCAGCTGCCGGTGCTCCCCTGGGTGTTCAGTCCAGAGCAGGCTTCAAGAGGTCCAAAGAAAAGGGAAAAAAACCACAGTCCATGGAACTTCTCTGCCTCAGCTAGCTAAACTGACTAAAAGCAAAAGAGAGCTCTGTCCCGCTGTCTGTCCATCCGCAGACAACACAGTCTGGAGCAGGAATGTGTAGGAGGAGGGCAGTGTCTGAAAACAAAACTGTGCGCTTCTACTCTCCCCCCTTCACTCTCTGGAACATGTCTTAAAGGTGCAAAACTTACTATTCAGCCTAAACAGAACGAGACGATGGGGGATAAAAGCATCGTATAGTCAGCCCAGGGCACACGTTAAAAACAGCAGCACAAATGACAGAAAGAAAACATGGCAAAAGAGGAAGAGGAGAGGCCCAATGAGGAAAGGACGTGGTGAGACACTGGCACATCGAGTGAGCTGCACTCCCACAACCTCTAGGCCAGCAGGTCCTGGTGTCACAATCTCTTTTTTTGTTTCTTTAATTTTTTTAAATTTTTAATTTTTTAAAAATCATCAAAATTAAATATATACAGTTAAAATGATGTCATCAAAACTTAAAGATACAATCAAAAAACATTTATTTGAAACTACATCGAAATATCATATGTACATAAATAAATAACATATTTATAAATGTACAAAAATAATTACATCTAAATAATATATGTACAGTTGTAATTATGAAGCTTAAAACATAAATCCTGTTAGTGAAAAACTCTTCAGTCAGTCGGCGGCCTCTTCCTGATCTTGGGGGAAAAACAGTTCTTCTGGACTGGAGGCAAGGGCTTGGTTGACAACAGAAACATTGGAAGGTACCAGACAAAACCACTTGGCAAGACTCTATCCACTCAGGCCTGCAAAGTGGAGACACAAAATGCATCAGATCCTGCAATGCAAACCTAAAGCATCTGAAGCTCCGTATTTCAGGGGACAGACTTCCTGGAAACAAGAATTCTAAACTGCTGCACAGGGAAACATGTTCCTGCTGACAGACTCTTGAATCAGGCCAAGGGAAAACCCTGAGCCACTTCCCCAGAGCTGCCACAGGCACAGCCTGGCCTCTGGGCTGCCCTGGGACAGCAGGGAGCCCAGAGCCCTGTGCTCTCCAGCAATGGCTCAGCTGCACATGCACCCTGCTGCTCCTCTCCCTGCCCCACAGCTCAGCAGCCCTACAGCTCCAGGGCCACTGGCAGCAGCACAGCTCCTTGCAGGGGGCACATGCAGGGCACAGCTGTTCCCTGCCAATGTGCACAGCCTCTCTGCGCCGCCACAAGAGCCTTCCATCCAACAGACGGTGGTCCTGCTCCTTGCTTACCTTTTTCTGAGGCTGATCCATGATTGGTCTTCACCTTGCCCTCAGTCTGGAGCTCCTTCAGGCCCCCATGCCATGACTAGGAAGGGCAATGGAGAGAGCGGGGGCAGATGCACACCCTTCCTTAGTATTTTGTCATTTCTGGCACAGCTGAAAAGTGCCATCCGGAGGTGTCCAACTCAGCACTTGGTCAGCTTTCTGGAGAACATGAAACCTTCACCAGCCCAAAAGGCTGGAGAGGTTTTCCTGCACGTGTGGAGGCTTGCTCTCAGCACACTTGATCAGCTGGGTGCCCATCACCTCGCAGAGGGCACAGGCCAGATTGGTGACCACAGCGCAGACGTTGGCGCTTCGCAGCGGCAGCTCCTTGTTCTCCAGGCAGGACCAGAGCACGGGCAGGGCGTAGCGCTGCACCACTTCAGGGCTCCTGGCATGAACCCATTCCACAAGCACTGCCGGGACAGACACACAGCTCCTTACCCACCAACCTCAATGCAAACAAGGATCTACATCTGCTTTTGCTTCTTGGGAGCCGCTCTGGCCAAGATCAGTGAAACAGCACACAGAGCCCCATGACCCAGAAATGGGCAATGCAGCTGATCATCCTTGAAACAGAACCACCAACCCCTCTGGACTAATTTCTCCAGCCAGAGCCTTGTAGCTGTGGCAGAGTCTTTGCACCGTTACTAAATTATTTCATAAATTGTTTCTGCATGAACAATGAATGAAACATCAAATTGCCTTCTATTTCCATTGACAACTTGTCTAAACCCACACGGAAGCTTTGGAAATGCACCCTAGAGAGGCAATTGAGAGATTTCCAATAAAAGGGATGATTCCTTTTTGTAACTTTGATGTCAAGGGCCAAAAGTCTCATCTGGCTCTTCCCTTTGCTCGGTGGCACACAGCAAAGTGCAGTATTAGAACACACTTCAAAACTCCAGCCCACCAGAGATGGGTGCTGCTTGACAACTGGATGAGAAACAACAGTGCCCAGCTGGTGTCTTTGGCAGAATGCTTTTGTGCCTTCCAACCAAGAGCTCTTTCAAAACTCAGGGTGTCTTAGAGAATTACCCAGACCCCATTGCCCTGGCATTTGAGCATCTCCACACTTTAATGCCATTTCCCCTCTCAATGCTAATGGCATTTTTTCTTACAATGTGCACTGAAATAGGGGCATAGAGAGAGAAAAAGGCTACACAGGGGACTGAAATTTAGCCAGAACACAAGTGTTGTCTCACATTGTTTCTGGAATCTGCTCTCTGCTCATTTTCTGAACTGAGCTATATCAAACACAGACAAAAATTTACTACCAACAGGCTCCTTGCATGGCAGATTTGGCTGAGAGATCAAAACCTGAAATGCTCAGGAGACCAGTCTTATTTTCTGATCAGACAAAATGTTATGTGGTAGCTATTTATTATTCTGTGCTGGGAGACTTCGTTTTCTCTATGCTGTTAATCCACCAGCAGTCATCAACATTGAAAGAGCTCCTGAAAATACCCCAAACGAATTCTCTAAGTAGGAAAAGGGTTATGGTACCCATTTAAAAATGAGACTTCATTTGAGTTTAAATGCAATTAAAGACATTGGTCACTGTGGAGGTTGAGAAGAGCCCCAGTGAGAGCTGAGCCCCAAGGCCGAGCGCTGCCCCCATCTCAGATACTGCACAGCTCTGCAGCAGCCAGGGAAAGCCTGCCAAATACACCTGCCTTGGCCATTGGGCAGGAGGGACAAGCTCAGCACCTCCTCATGTGGAGGAGCTACTCTGCTCTCTGCTCACAGGCATTCCCTGTCAATACTCCCTCAGAGACCTCTTGGCTTACAAAGGGAGGCCATACCTGTGATGCACTCTGTGACTTCCAGAAGAGCTTCACCACTCAGTTTGCTCCGTTGGTGGCTGAGCTCTTTCATCAGTGACACTTCATCTACAAGTGAAACACAAGCTTCTGCTCACTCTTCTGAGGGCACAGGAGAAAGGACAGTGGGGAGGGAAAGGGCAGGGGCAACCCCATTTGATACAATAAAGTCAATTTCTGCTAATTTTTGAATCCTTTTCTTCTTTCCTTCCAGCCTACTTGGCAGGGTTTAAAATTCCAAAAGAAAAGCTCTCCTTTCAAATGTGTAAATCCAAAGTTGTCTGCTGGACCAGGAGCTATGCTAAAACATTTCACACCAGGGACCTCAAGAGTTCAGTCACATGAAAGCAGTGGAAAGGTTTTGCATCCCAGAGCAAAAAGGAAGAAGCCCATACTTGGGACACAGAAAGACACTGAGTCAGGCAGTTTGTGACTTCACAGAGCAGCTGAGGTGGAGAAAGTGGAAACTGCCCCTCAAGACCTGACTCTTCAACACTCCATTTTTCAGGCGTATTCCCCCAGTGCCGCATTTTCAGAGCTGACATAAATCTGTGTGGCAGAGGAATTTACAGCAGCCCTTCCCCAGGCAGGTATTTGCTATTGCCATCTTGCCCCATGCTAAAAGACATGTGGAACAAGGCATCATTGACAGCTGGACTTAGACCCATTTGTTCTAAAGAAATGGACTTGGTGAATCATCAGTTCCCCCTTGGAAAAAGAAGACAAATGAGGAAGGTGGGAAATAGGCAGCTAATGCCTCTAATGCAGAGCATTCCAGTGGCTGATCTGCAGAAACTCTGATGGGCCGGTGTCCCTTCATGCCAACAGCAAAGCCGTTCACTTGGCAAGTCAGACGGGGCCCAAGCAAACTCCAAAACCCCTTTGGCTCTGAATTGTAGCAAAGCTGGAGTCCAGGACTTGCTCTTCAGAGCAGCGGCACAGAGCCAAGGCAGCCTGGGACTGTTGGGAAATGCTGCTGCACATTCCAGCCTGTTGGGGACTGCACCTGCCCAGCTTCTGGTGGGTGTCAGCTGGAGCCTTCCACAGACAACAACAGCTCCCAAGGCACTCGGCGCTCTCTTGTGTGGGACAGACAGAGACACAGGTGAGGGGAGTCCATGCCAGGCTCAGCCTTACCTAAATGAACAACAGATTGGTCCAGTGCGGTCACAGCTGCGGCATGAACCCCGGGATCCTTTGAGTTCAGGTTTTTTCTTATTCCCTCCACCAAACGGACCATCACCGGGTTCAGGGCATCTTCCAGGACTCCAATCATTTCTGCCAGCACCTCCAGCGCCTGCTGCTTCACCTTCTTATGGGTGTCATTGATTCTCAGGACAAAATGATCAAAAATCTGTGAAGAGAACAAACAACATGAAAGCTGGATTAAAATGACCTTGTCTGAAGAGGGGATGTAGAAATGAGCACTCAGCAATATAAAAGATGAAAGTGATCCTTTCTGTCAGGTCAGCCCTTGCTTGCACAATTTCACTGTTTTCCTGTGGGCCACTCACTGGAATGGTTGTGCAACCTGATGCTGCTTGAAATATTTTCATCTATTTTTGAGAGTTTTGGCAGAGGCCAGAATAGTTCCTATGGTGTTTCTCTCCACCTATAAATCATCAAATCAATTTCAGTTATTAATTCAAAAGGCTACCTTTGCTTTCAAAGTATGGAAGCAGATATTTACCATGCCCATTTTTCTATACAGTTGCCTCAAGTACTGAGGGCAGTTATGATTTTGCCAAAATTGTAGCAGGAGGAGATCTCATTTTTTTTTGTCTGTCTCAGGACCTGCTTCTGGAGAAGGACAGGGCTCTGGTCAACTCTTCCAGGATCCAGACCAATTCTTTAACTAAGAGGTAGATTTCTGAAACGTAATGTGCTCTACAGCTCTCATTAGAGCAGGTTCAGTCCCTTGACAGCCACATTATCAGGCACCATTTTCCGTAAAAAGGGAAAAAGCAGCTACTGGGAGAAGAAAGGATGGATCAGTCCTCAGCTGTTTTCCTCTTTTTCCAAAGAGAAAAAAAGGCCCCCCAAAAAGGGTGAGCACCATCTTTACCAAGAGGAATAGGGATGAGGATAGAAATGAGAGCCAGAGTTGTGCCTGTGCAAGACAAAATGGAGTTTACAGAAGTGTCCTTTTTAAAACATTTTGTTTAAACCAACCCAGCCTGATACTTCTCTTCCCCATGCAAACCTATTTTTCGTCTAGAGAATAATTGCCATGCTTTCAGTGGCTGGATTCCCTTCACTTAACCCAACTGGGAGTAGGAGACAGCAACAATTACACCAGCAGAAAATTTCTGCCATCATCTGATGAACATCAGCAATAGGCACGTGCCAGACAAATACAGCTGGACTGAAAGAACTTGTCCTGAAGCCCGGACTTCAATTGCATTTGTCTGGGTAAGAGGGACCAGCCTGTCCCAAACAGCCAGGATGCAGTAGTGCCAAGACACACTGAATTAACTTTACTTCCCCAGGCTTGGGAAAGGAGCTAAAGGAAAGGAACCATGAAGATACCCTACATACTTGGACAATGTTACTGGAGATCAGCTGGGGGCTGGTTTTGCACAGATCTAGGAGGAGTGCCACTCCTTCCATCCGTGCCTGAAACCCCTTGGCTTCCAGGAGATGGTAAAGCTTCTGCAGTGACTCCCTTCCTTCCACAGTTGCAGGTAACGTGACCTGGGCTTTTGGACGGTGGAGGAGGCGTCCACCAGGGGCAGACTTCACCCTGGAAAACAAAACCAAATTAGGACCTGTTGCTGGTAATACCTTCAGTTAATTGTGAGCAAAACATCCTGAGGAGCTTTCCTAATGATGTGATTTCAAGCTAGAAAATCATGAAGCTCTGAGGAACAACATGGACCTCGTGACAATCATTATGGCAGACAATCTGCAAGTGAAATTCTCACCACTGCTCACTCAGGAAAACCAAGGATGAGATGCATCTGATCTATCTTCAGATGCCTTCCAAGGCACACATTGCTTTGTGGGGAAAGGGAGACACTACTTCCAAGTTTAAATGCCTCCTCATATGGCAGGTGTGTGCTTTATAATAAGGAAAGTCATCACTCTGAAGAAGTGTCTCTACACCCGGCATGACAATCTGGAAAAGTAGTTCAGATGCATCTGAACAGATGAACAGGGGCATATCTGAAGGATCCAGAAAATCAGGAACAGAGATAAGAACAGAAGCCAGACATGCCAGAACTACACTCACATTTCATTTGCTTCCCTAGAGACTAGATGCACAGCTTAACAAACCCTCTGGGAATAATCCTCTGGGATCAACCTGTCTCTTCCATGAGCATGGGAAGATGCTAGCCATGCTACTGAGGCATGTGGTCACCTTCCTGCCACCACTGAGCATGACAGAGCTAAATAAATCCCCTCTGGTAAAAGAGGAGAACAGGTACAAGTAGCTTGCCACTGGCGTGAAGAGACAGCAAGGACCAAATTCCTGTCTTAAATGCTGATTGCAGCACAGGGGGAAATAAACCAAACATGCTCTCCATCAAGCAAACCACATGAAGGACAGGAATACCAAAACAAAAAGTCCACATTGAGACACCTGTTGACCAAAATGGCTCAGGAATTAACTTGCTCCTTAGTACTCATTCTTGGTACTGTTTGAGGGTAAGAAAACCAGGAATCAGCCAGGCCAAACCACATGGATGGGACCTGCTTGTTTGGGGAATGGCATCCTGCTTCCAAACTGGGACTTCTCATTAAAACACCCATCTAACAAAGGACTCCACTTGGATGAAAAAAAACCCTGGTTGAATTTCCATGTCTCAAGCCAGGCAGCAGAGACTTGGCCCTCTCCCAGCCTCCACAGCACTGCCCTTGCCACTGCACTGGATCGTCTGAGCTGCAACCAATGGGTGTCTTTGTGTCACCCAATTTCTGTGGAAAGCCCTCCAGAGAAGTTGTGTTCAACACAATGCAGAAGTTGACATTTTTTATCCTAGAGCATTTGTAAGGAAGGGAAGCAATCTCTGGCACTGGTCATCTCCAGCAGAAAGATGTGCCTGAGGAAGAGGCATGTAGAGCTTGTCATGTGCTTTGTCACATCTGACAAAAGTGCTCAGTACCATATGCTAGAGGGCAATGAGGCCTGGGGCTCCTTTGAGCCATCATTCCTCTTCTTCACGGGCTCCTTGACAGAGGAGCATTCACCCTGCTGGTTTTCCATCTCCTACAAAGACATAAAGAAACCCCATGAATCTTTAAAATATAAAATAGGAAATGCCCTCTTTAAAACACAAGTTAGAACCAGGATCACTGCTACCAAGGCTTAGAGAAACATTTCCTAACTTACAGAAATAAACAGACCAGAGGTTCAGTGATGCCAACTCTTTGATTTCAATAGCCCAAGGCAGGTTATGGGTGCTACCACACTGAGCAGCAGTCTAAAATCCCAAATTCATTAGTCTTGAGCATAAATGGGAATAATGCAAACTGACAGACAATGAGTGGTCTTAAAGGAAAAAGTTGGACTCTTTGGAGGTTGGCTCAATGTGTTGGAAGTTGATTTGGTTCAACACTTACTCTCCCTGCTCGTGCACCAAGGCACACTCCTTTCTGTAATGTTGATAAAAAGGATAAAATCCCCCCCAAACAAACACATGATTTTCCACTGGATGCTGCTGAATTGAACCATGCTTCTTCCAGTTCCACAGGGCTTGACAGCAGGGCAGTATTCCCAAAAGACAGACAGCAACTGTAGTAGTAACTACGATTGACTTGGACATGTTCGGTATATTTGGAAATTTTCTTGGCACTGCTACTTCCAGTCTCTTTTGCAAGGACTCTGTTATGTTCAGAAGCACTATTCTCACTTAATTGCTTTACTGGGGGCAGAGTAGGGAGAGTGTGGTGGGGGCGTACACGTGAGTGTAAACCAATTTTACCTTCTTTCCATTTGCTCTTTGTGACCAATATTCAAAATATTCAAAACCCCACTTTTCCCCTGATAATAGCAGCTCCTCTGTGGTCTGCAGATGAACAGGCTGAGGATTAACAGCTCATTCCCAGGAGCAAAATGATTCAGCAGAAGTGGAATAGGATAAAGACACATTGGGTATGTTTGATCTCGTATTAGCAGTGGCAATACTTGCACAAAGGAGATATTTCTCCTGTCAAGCACTTACCTTCTTCTTAATTCTGGTCAGAATATCTTCCAGGTCACGCGGGGAAAGGGATTGCTCCAAAAGCTTTTTAAATTTTTGATTATTCAGCAACATCTTCACCATCTCCTGTCCATAATGCCTAAGGAAGGAAGGAAGGAAACAACAGAAAATGAAGAAAGGAAGAGTGTTAACAGAAGAGGCTGATGCCTTAAACTCATCAGGTGCAATGCGTGCATGAGAAGGCACTACCTACTCAGCAAAGAGGGAGATTTACCTCACTTGACACTGCACAGTGCTGTAGCTGAACACAGGGGCAGGAGGAGAATGTGGGGCAAAAAAAAAATACCATTTCTCTCTGAAACTGGGGATGTGCTTCTCTGGGATCAAAGGATCCCAGGCAACAAGCAAAACGCATCTGCTTTGTTGTCAGAGCCTGTTAGCAGTGTCCTGCTGCCTTTGCACAGGAATTTACCTTTCTCACCTCATGCTTGCTTTTGATTATTCTATATTATATGTATGCACAGGGTCAGCTAGGTGCACTGGTGTTCTTGGCAGCTATTAATGGGAATTTAATCCTCCAAGTAAGGGGATTTTGGTGGTTTGGGGTGATTTTGCCACTAGGTCACCAAAGATTTCTTCAAGAAGAAATTTGGAGGTCACTGAGCCACAGATAACAGCATTCTAGAAATCTGCAGAAGAGGTTTAGAAAGACTGAATATGTTGCCTAAAGACCTCTGAAATATTTCTAGGGAAGTCTTAATGTGAAATAGATGTTTGGGATCTTCCAGTGATGAACATTAGCCAACACTTTGGCTTTCTCTTGTGCACCTAAGGCCAATCAAAACTATTGGACTGGCTAATCTGAGCTCTTTTGAGCTCAGTGAAGACTCCTTCAAGTCACAGGAAGTTGGCAATGCTCCTTCTTGCTGGCCAGCCTCAGGTTACCCGGTACAGTCATTTCCCCAGGCAGCCCAGAGCAGCGGTCACAGCACCAAGCCTGACAGAGCTCAAGAAGCGTTTGGACAATGCCCTCAGGCACATGGAGTGACTCTTGGGCTGTCCTGCACACGGCCAGGAGCTGGACTGGATGACCTGCATGGGTCCCTTCCAACTCAGTATATTCCATGATTCTATGCCCCTTAGCCACACAGTGAGGTCGCTCATTATTTCCTTTAGTTTCCACTCTTTCATGGTTTTACCTTTAAAGCCTAACACAAAACGGTTTTCCTGGTTTTGGAGGTGAGATGAAGATCATTACCTTGTGTCCTTGTGACAGTCCTGAGCCAGTCTCCCTGCCACATGTGGGAGCCTCTCAGCCCTGGGGGTGCCTGCGAGCTTGGTGACTCCCATTTTCTCCATCAAGGACAGGAGGAGTTCGGCCGCGCACTTGCGCACCTGGACGTAGCGGCTCCTGGGAAGGAGAGAGCAAACCCTGGGCCACAGGGACAAGGAGCAGCAGCAGCACAGGCCTTGGCCAGAGCATGCTCCCTGTCCTTGCTGGGGGAAGGAGCCTGGGCTCTCTCTGCACCTTCCAACACCTGCAGAAGGTTCTGTCCTCAGAGAAACACTAAGTTAGCATTGTACAGAAGGACTGCCTGCACAGAAGAGTTCAGTCTCCCTGTACTATCTGATACTCCATTTCTTTCCCAAAATTTACTCAGAGAAAGATTAAAGTAGTAGATCACATATGAATTATTTACAAATTAAGGACAATTCATGCTGACCCCTCAGAGGGCACCCACTACACAGAGCTGCAGCAGGATGAGGCTCTTTCCACCCATTCATCCCCAAATCTGCAGACCTCTGGAAAGAAACAAATGCAGGGCAAACACACTGTGGGGCATGATGTTGTGGATTATCCAGCAATGCAGCCTGTTTCTTTTGTAAAGCTTGGCAAGGGATACATCTGAGTGTTTTACCCTGTTCCAAAGCTGAGGAAAGGGTGGCAGGCATTTGAGCCAGGCTGTTCTGATCTAGAGACTATTTCTTGGGAACTATCAGGCCCAGCACCAACACTTAGGGCAGCATTTGCTTCAGCTGTCCCATGGCCCTCGGCCTGTGAAGGTGCCTGGAAAGTGAATCATCATCTCAAGGCTAACATGAAACATCATTTTGAATAGAAAGCAGAGCTCTAAGGCCAGGACACTCATACAAGACACTCATACAAGACTCCTTTTGGCAGCAGCTGCACCTTCTGGGCAGGCTGTGCCACACCCAGCACATTCTCCCCCATGTGCTCCACACCCCAGCAAGGACCCTCCTTATTTCTCAGGTTAATGGCATCATGAGGACACATGGTTTTCCCCAGGGACTCAGTGGTTAGAGCTGTGAAATATGCAACAGTGCTCACAGCTGCAATTGCAATTGTCCCTCTTCCCACAAAAGCACATAGCTGTATCCTGAGCCTTTGCAGGCACTTTCACTTCCCCACTGTTAACCACATCTAGGAGACTCTGACAGACTTGGAGAACTCCAGGACGCAGCAGCAAGCTGAGTCAGAGGAGCTTTAGTTTGGATATCAGGAAAAAGCTTTTCACGCAGAGGGTGCTTGGGCCCTGCAACAGGCTCCCCAGGGCAGTGCTCACAGCACCAAGCCTGGCAGAGTTCAAGAAGCATTTGGACAACAATCTCAGGCACATGCTGTGACCCTTGGGTTGTTCTGTGCAAGGCCAGGAGCTGGACTGGATGGTCCTGATGGGACACATCCAACTCCCCATATTCTACAGTTCTGTGACTCTGTGACCTAATGGGCTGCAGGGGGGCTGAAATAGGTGACAAGAGGAAAGAAATGAGGTTGATCAGAGAATCAAGTCACTGAGTCCACAGAAGATGCAGGATACAGGACCCTTCCCTCCCACCATTCCCATTCTCTCTCTCGGATCCCTTCTCCCACCCACACACTGGAAGGTGAAGAACATCACTAAAAGAAGAAGAACCTACTTGACTCCCCTGTCCATGAGAACAGTCATTGCTCGGGCAGGAGTCACGTTCTCTACCATCATCCCCAGGCTCTGACAGGCTGCCTTCTGAATAAACTCTGGGGAGTTCCACACCATGGGGAGAAGGACCGCAGCAACCTCATCTGCCTCGGAGTCCATGTCCTTCTTCAGGATGGCAAAGAGCTCTCCCAGAGTGACGATTGCTGAGCAGGACACCTTGGACCGGAGGTTGGTCACCTGGGGAAGTCATGAGGGGAAACGTAAGAATCACCTCGAAAAGAAAACCAGTTTCCTCAGACAAAACTCCCACAAAATCACAGCATGTCCCACTGTCTGCAGAGGAACATAAAAGCACAGGAAGAGCAGAAGAGCCCAAACACAGAAAGGCACTTACTCTGGAACCAATTTCTGGCCTCACACCTGCTTACTGCAGGCATAAAAAAATATCTTTCACTAAAGTCTTCTACTTAACGCTTCTACAATGTCAACTGCTTTGATTTTAGGCCCTTTGTTTTGAAAAACAAAGAAGCAAAATAAAGTAAGGCATGCTTTCAAACCATAAAGGCACAAGTCATAAAGATAAAACACTCAGGTGCTCCTGTTCAAAACAGCAACACCTGTAGCTGAAGCATTCAGACGGGAAACAGAAAACACAGGCTCAGAGCTACAGACTCATTTTCAGGGTTCAATTACAGCTTGGGCAGAGATTGGGACTCTGGCATAGAATGTCATTAGTGTCTCCCATTCTGCCTTGCATTATAATGCACCACACTCAAAGACAAGTGCCAGCTACCACACCTGCCAGTAAATACAGCTGCATGTACACACAGATCCTACAGACAGCTGACAGACATTAGAAGGTCTAAAACCAGAAATGAAGGCAGTCCCTGAGCACACAGGGAGATGAACAAGCACATATCTACTCTACAAGCCGTGTATGAAGTATGGGGGACAATTCAGAACAATGTTCTCACCTCGCTGGTAGCTGCCAAGCAAATCTCACGAAGTCGACACAGCAGGACTTCTGGATGGGACTCAGCCAGCCGTGGGATGTTGAGGAGTCCCTTCTTCTTCAGTTCCCTGAAAGACAAGTACCAAAAAGATTGATTTTTCTCTCTAACCAGCAGCACCCTCTGAAATGACCAGGCTGGCAGCTCCGCCAAACCATGGGAGGTGCTTTTCAAGGAGCACTTAATGAAATCATGGAATCCATTGCCACAGGATGCTGTGGCTGTCAAAAGCATACACAAATGCAAGAGGCAAAGAGAGAGCTTTCAGAGTGTTCATGTGTGGCCTTTCTGAAAATCTCTGCTATTAAGTCCCTCTGTCACTGCGTCCTAGAAGCTGTGAGACTGGGCATGCTGCTGTTTCTTGTCACTTCCCTGTACCTGTCCCTGAGACACAGTCTCATTGGGCTGTTCCTGAGACAGTATTTTCCTTCTTTGTCAGCCCCAGCAGGCAGTTCAGCCCTGAGAGTCTGCACTGCCACTCTGGAGCTGAGTTCCCACTCTACAATCTAGGCCTGTGTGTCCCACTCCACTCCACTTCACACATTCCCCAAAAAAGCACCAGGATATTGTCCCAGAAGATTAAGATTCCATCCCTGGGCAAGAACTGTTGAAACTCTGGCTTTTCCCACAACACTCCTACCTAAAACAAGCCCCACAACAGCAACATGTTATTTAAAAGATGCAAACAACTCCATCTCTCAGCACTTGCTTTGTGCAGGCCCTCAGCCTCAGGAGGGGATGTGAGGCATCAGGGCTGCAGCACAGGGCTGGTGACTGATCCCACAGGCACCCTGAGTGTCATCAGGACCCCCCACACCTGCAGAAGCTCTCTGCATCTCACAGGGCACCAAAGAGAAAGGGCAAAGCAAAGGAGATTCATTTTTATCCCTGTGAGAATGAAGCATCCACCAGTCAGAGGATGCTAACCCAGACATCAAAAAGTCAACCAATATCACCTCACATTTGTAGGGTTATCACCTCTGGGCCTCCTTCTGTCTGTGTAGAATTTTGGGACACATTGTGAGTGTTGACAAAACATCTCAGGCCCATATGAAGCAGTGAGAAGGAAAAGTTGAATTCCAAAAGTGCAAGATACCTAGATGATTTTATTTCTTTTTCCTTCTCTTCTGCCATGAGCCCTTCAGGAGTAATGGCAGGCTGAGGGACTTGAAAGCACAGCTCAGCCCATTTCTCAAAAACAGGAGCTCCCTGGAGCTGCTTCTGGGACTCATATGCACGAGTCCCTGCCATTGCTGACAGCAGTGGGAGCAGAGAGGAATCTTACTCAGTCCCACTGGGCCAGGGGCCAAAGGCACCCAAAGCTCTACACTCAAAACTGCTGCCATCCTGCTTCTGCCTTCAGCCAGCAAATCATCTCGTCCCACAGCTCTCTCTCTTCCCTTAGCATTTCCTTTGCAGCTCCGTGGAGCAGCAGGCAAAGCCAAGAAACAGCACGGACCTGCTGCAGCTGCAGCACTGCTGCAGAGCAAGGCCAAGAAAAGGCTGCTCTCCAATCTTTATGCTCTCCCTGCTCTGCAGGCCTTTCACCAGTGCCCTTTGGCCCTCTGGGCTCTCGGGGCTCCGAGGCAGGAGCAAGACACAAAAGCTTCTGACCAACCTTAACGCTCAGAGGGACACAGAGGGAACGGGGCCTTTCTTACCAGTCATCGCTGTCCAGCATGGAGAGTGCCTCCTGCAAGGACTGCTGTGGGTCTGAAAATGCTCCATCCTTCTGCCCACGCCCACGGAGCGGCTCCTCGCGGCGCTTGGCACCAGTGGCCATCTGCGGGGTCACTGTAAGGAGAGGGTCGGCCATGGGCGCTGCAGCCCCAGGCACGGCACCCGCCATGGCGCGGCCTGCAGCCCCATCTCCCAGCCAGGGCTCCGTGTGGCACACGCTGCCACTGCCTCAGAGATTCTCTGCTGCCTGCATCCTGGGGCTCCTTGCTTGCTCCCAGCCTCCCCCAGCTGAGCACAGCTCCAGGCTGAAGCTGACAATTGCCCCACAGAGCCAGCTCCCAAGTGCCACAGGTGCCACAGCCAGCGGCAGCTTCCTGAGGCCACAGAGCTCCCACTCCCTGCCAGACAGTGCCCACAACAGGACTGGCCAGCCCAGGAGGGAACCCCTCAGGGGCCTCTCTTGTCTCAGCACCCTGATTTCCCCCAGCCCTGAGGACAGGGGCACTCTGCAGCTCCCTGAGGAAAGACCTGCAGCTGCCTTGTGACAGCACCAAGCCAGGCCTGAACAACCCGGCCCTGCTGGGCCGGGCTCAATCCCCACAGAGCAACAACCAGGGAACAGCCATGCCTGACCCTTCACACCTCACAGCACCTCCGTTTCCATTGACTTCAAATATTCTAGACTATCAACTTTTGGAGTAACTCAAAAGTAGATTTGCTGTTCATTCTCAGGACAGACTATGGACCCAAGATCCTGGCTGTCCTGGCTGAGGCAGGAGGCAGCTTGTGCTCCTTGTACAAGAAAAAACCTCTGCAGGAAAAAGCTGCCACGGAGCAGGCTTACCTGAGGAGCTGCATGGGAAGCTGCCATCCCCATGGAGGGTGGGTGTACTGGGCAGTAAGGGCACGTTGTCCTGCTTCCTCACGACCCTTTTCTTCATGGCACTACCAAGGTGTTTCCTCTCCACACTGTGGAGAGGAACTGTGCCATTGACAGGCGGTAGGCTAAGGCCTGCAGGGACCAGGGAGGAGCTTGTAAGTGGAGGGTGCTGGACTGGGCGACAATGGAAAAGGCCAGAAAACTTGCTGGAGCTGGGTAACATCTCTTTGTTATCCCAAAGAACTTCAAGTATAACAATGGCACACCAACATGGGACAGGGATCACAGAATCACAGAATCCTAGAGAGTTTGGGTTGGAAGGCACCTCTAACCACCATGTAGTCCAACCCCTGTGAGCAGGGACACCTTCATCTAGATCAGGTACCTCAGAGTATCATGTAAACTGGCCTTGAACACCTTCAAGGACAGACCAACAACAGCTTCTCGGGCCAAACTCTGACAGATTTTCATCCCCTGCATTTATAAAACAATTCTGCCTATAATATCTAATCTAAATCTACCCTCTTCTAGCTTAAAAGCAAACTGCAGTGATGCATCCCCTAAGAAACAAGAAAAAGCCAGTATTGCTGTGCTTCTGTTCTGTTCCAGAGGCAGGCAGGGGCAGTTCCCACAGAAAGTGCAGAGAGCCCTGCGTGATGGCCTCGGGCTGAGTGCTGCCTCCTGCGGGCCCTGCTGCCGCCCTCGGGCAGCGCTCACAGCCCTGCAGGCAGAGCCCCTCGGCCGGGATTCCCTCGGGAACGCTGCTGGCTCCTGGGGCTACAACAGAAGCCCGGCCTGGGGCTCCAGCACAGCTCCACAGCGCCAGCTCCTTAGCAGGGAGTGGCAGGAGAAGGATCTCTGGAGATCAATTTTGTTTCTTTCAGGTTGCAGCCCGGTTGAAAAGCATTCTTTTGGCCTCACCTTCCCTGGAGACTGCTCTCCAGGAGAGAGTCTGAAGCCCCAGTGTACTTTGCAAGATAGAATTTTCTACTCTGAAAGAATTTAGAGGTGAAGCTGGGAAGCTGATATTCTCTTACTGACTCAGTGAGGCCATGGGCTTCATGCCTCTGTATTTTTCTTTGGGAAACAGAATTAAATCCTGTGCAAGCTTCCACTCACATGCAAGAAGAACAGCCCACCAGTCTGATTGCAACATTGTGCAAAGGGCAAGCAAGTGGTCAAAAAGGACCACCACAAGTGTAGCCACCACTTACTTGCTTCAGCTGCATGCCTGGGCTCAACTGCCTTAGAAAGAAGCTTCAAGGATGTTTCCTTTTGTCTCCTCTTCATCTCCTTTTCCAAAAGCTCCATTTTCTTCCTCTGAATGTTCTTTTCAGCCAACTTGCCCAATGCATCACGGACCTAGGTGCAATGGAAATACATCAGAGACTGTAAGCAGAGACACACAAACCAGACACAACATCTCATCAGGAGCACAGAGTCCACAGAGTGCCATAGGCTTCAATGCAGCTCCATACACATTCCAATAGTTTCAGAGGAGTGTCTCCAGTCCTCACCTTGGCAATTACACACAGTGAGGTGGAACACTGTAGTGCCACAACCTTCCACTGCTGCAACTGCAACCTCTGCCAGGAAGCCATGCTTGAAGCATGAAACTCATAGGAGTGCTCCAAGACAGATGAAGAGCTCACATGGCAGGGAGCAGGCAGTTCAGTTCCTACAGGCCATGGCAGGGAAATAAAAACCATGTGCAATACCCAGCAAGGAGGCCTAATGAGCTGTTGCTTAACACCCATGGCCAGCAATTGCAGCTGTTTCTCACTTCCTGGCTTCTGAAGGACTCAGCTCTCAAGGACTTGGTCTCTGAGACCAGCAGACCAAAAGGAGGAGTCTTGTGAGAACAAGTTGCAGAAGCATTGGTGCTCATGAGCAGAAAACTTGAGAGTGACAGGGCTGTGAGATGCAGCCACAAAGTGAACCAGGAAAAATCAAACCCTCCCCTTTGATTTTGCAGCCTTGTTTACACTCAACATCAGAATCTTTGCTTCTCTGCTTCCAAGGATGCACTTTGCCCACATTCACTGATATGTAGCTTGCTCTGCCAACTTCTCTAAAACAGTCTTTGCACATAAAGAATGCTGCTGGCACGACCTTAGCACCATCTCCACAGAAGTGACTGTGGCATCACTGGAAATGGCCAATCAATTGCCCTGGAGTTGTCAAACATATTCCCAAGAGAATCCCCATCTCCCAAGAAGTGGAAGATTATGATTTTAGTGACATTTAGGGCCAAGCACGAAACAACCACTGGACAGGAACTCTGCTTATCCCTGTTCTTATCCCTTACCTTTCCAGAGCTGTCCCTCAGCTCTTTGTCCCTTGTAACACCACAACTGCTGGGATGATCCATCTCCTTGGCCTGGCTCAGTGGGAGGCCTGGGAATGGAAGCAAAGGTTCCTGTAAATCTCTGGCAGATTTCAAGCTCCCAAAACTACCATGCTGGCCAAAAGGCAAGACAGGTTCCAGATTGCAGAACTCTCCTAAATTACAGAGATTGGGATTGAGAGCAGCAAGGCACAATGCCTAGAGCTTCTCCCAAGGGATGGGCTACTGGCAGCAGACATGACATTGCTCTGTTGGCCAGCAGACTGAAACCTGCTGCATGGCAAAGGCCTCAGCCCCTGCATGCTGGACAGCCTCTGTGTCTGAGAGAGAAGGGCAGAGATGGAGATTGCTCTTGACAGACATTCTTATCTGCCCTTATCACGCTGATTTCAGTAAACATCATCTTTCTGCTTCCGAGAAGAACTCCCAGTTTCTAATACGTGGGTGCATTTAGACCAACATTTTCTTCTCTCTGTTGGAATATTTCAGAGGACATTCAAAGACAAGCCTAGGGTTCCAGGAGTGAAACCCAAACGTAAATTGTGTTCTTGACGCTGGATAATTCATTTTCCCCAAGGATTTTCCTCCCCATCTGTATGAGATTGGGCCACTTTGGGGCCAGCCCAACTAGAGGTTGATTTTCTTAACCCAAGTAGAACAATGGACCTCATTCTGGAATACTCTCCAATAGAGCTGCTAAAATTCTGAGAACTAATCATTCTATACAACGACTTCACAGAGGATAAAATCAGGCAGGAAAGTAGAAAAATAACAAAGCTGTAAATCCAGATTTTTTTTTTCCACTGCAGAATGGCCGGCTTAATAATAAATGAGAGTGAGATCTGGGTTTTGAGGAAAGAGGGGAATTCTGAATGGAATGCAAGGTCTTGGAAGATAAGAGGATCTGGGAAGGTGGCAGGGAAACTACAGATCCCAGGGTAACCTCCTTGGGACCATTTTGCAGTCAGGTCTGCAAAATGGACAACAAAGACTGTGATGCAAACCTAAAGCATCTGAAGCTCCATATTTCAGGGGACAGACTTCCAGGAAACTTCTAAGCAGCTGCACAGGGAAACATGCTCCTGCTGGCAGAGACTTGAATCAGGCCAGGGGAAAACCCTGAGCCACTTCCCCAGAGCTGCCACAGGCACAGCCTGGCCTCTGGGCTGCCCTGGGACAGCAGGGAGCCCAGAGCCCTGTGCTCTCCAGCAATGGCTCAGCTGCACATGCACCCTGCTGCTCCTCTCCCTGCCCCACAGCTCAGCAGCCCTACAGCTCCAGGGCCACTGGCAGCAGCACAGCTCCTTGCAGGGGGCACATGCAGGGCACAGCTGTTCCCTGCCAATGTGCACAGCCTCTGTGCGCTGCCACAAGACTCTTTCTCCCACCAGATGGTGGCCCTGCTCCCACCTCACCTTTTTCTGAGGCTGAGCCGTGCTCCTGGGGCTCCTGGGCCAAGGCCCTGTGAGGCGGCCAGGAGCCCAGACCTCCATTCCCAAGGCTGGGTTCTGGCACAGGAATATCCAAACCAAAGAGGTCTTTGAGTTCCCTTGGGAACAGAGGCATCCCAGGTCCGATCTTACACTTAGAGCTCTCTTCCTCCTTTCTCTGGGCTTTTGCTGTAGGTTCAGAAGAAGCTGTCAACCAAGTACAAGAGAAGAAGTGAGTTAATTGAACTCACACCTTTGTAATCAGCCCTTCTAATGGGTGAGGAATTCAGGTGTATTTTTGTTACTAAAAAGATTGCTTAGTTTTTTATTTTATAGAGTGCTGCCCGTTGCCTCCCCACTACTACAGGATCCCTTTCCTTCCAAACACTTGGGAATTCACAGTGCTCTCTAGAATCTGACACTGGCAAGGAAGTCATTGCTTTCAAAATGAGCTTTTAAGGCCTTTGTTTCTGTATTTCTCACTCAATTCTAGGTCGGGTTCTGCAGTTTTGGGGATTTTTTATATTGCTCTTTACAACAAAGGAAGGTCTGGGACACAAACAATGGCACCACGTGTTAGAGCAAAAAGCAGCTTTGCTTTCTCCATTAGATGTGCCCAGTATTCTGTGAGCCTTTGTAGGGAACAAAGTGCTCATCCCAAAGTTCCACTTGCGCTCTACTTACTTCTTCCAGGGGTTTATTCTCTGCTTTCTTTTCAGCCGAGACACCCAAACCCAAATAAACACAACCTATCTCAAAACAATTCTGATCTTGGCTAATACTGACAATTCAAAATGTCCTTAATGGAAATAGCTGATGGCCAGTCATTCTGAAATACTCCCCAACAGAGCTGTTAGAACTAGGAGAACTAATTCTTAACATGGCTTGACAGAGGATAAAATCGTGTGGCAGTCAAGCACTATGAGAAGAAAATCTCTCTTAAAACTGCATTCATTCACCCTGCAGAATGCGCAGGTCAGTAGCAACAGTAAGACAGGAAAGCATTAATCACATAAGTCATTTGTAGTCCAGAATTAATGCAGAAAAAATGTCACCTTACTTACTGAGTAATACTTCTACATAGCTGCATTAAGAATTCATGCTGCATATCAGAAATGAAGAAGTCATTCAAAGGGGCCATGAACAGGATTTGGCAGAAATAACCCTAAGTCAAGGAACCAGGGAATCTGATCCCTTTCTCTGCATCACCAGAATTATTTCTCCAAGTCTCATCTCTCCTATCATTACGTGCCCAGAGATGCCAACGGAACAACAACAGTGTCAATGAGGCTTTCAATAGCATTGCCTGTCCCAAATGCACCAGAAACTGCATTTTGTCTGGCACAATTCCACTTGTCAGGGATCAGGCAAGGCAGGGACAGGCACAAGGCACAAGGCATCTCCAGCCCCAGCCTCAGCCTGCAACACTGACACAGGCAGACACAGCCAGGGAAGAGATTTGTCACTGTGAACCTGCCAGAGGTGGCTTTGGGACTGTGCTGTCAGAGGATGACAAACTCACACCCTGCCTTGGCTGCATCCATTTGGAAGTCTCCTCTCCTTCATTGGAAAAGTCAAAAGGACTTTCTATCATAGGAAGTTTCCCTAGTCCTCCCAGTGCAAAACCAGGCAATGTCCATGAATCTCCTTCACCTCTCAGAGGATTCAGCTCAGAAACAGCCCCAAGGAAAGCTTTTCTCCTTCAAGGGCAGGTGGAAGGAGTGAGAACATTCCTCAGTTCCGGCTAAATGCCTTCCTTTTCTAGTCTCATTTTGACACAAGAAATGCTACAGGGAGATAAGTCATGTGCAGGATGGAGAGGAATGTTTCCTTTTCCTGCACAGCATTTCCAGGACCCCAAGGCACCACTCCAGCTCCTGCCACTCAACTCTTCACACTGACTGGAGGGATTTTCACTGCAACTCTGGAGAACTCTCCCAAAGGACTTGGCTCTGGGAGAGTCGACTCTGCTCATCAAGGAATGGAAACTTTCAAAATATTGTGTTTTAACCAAGCTTTCCAATTGTCACCTCAGAGTCAACACTAGAAAGGTCATTTGAGGACAGACATGCCCTGTACCTACCTGCATCTTCAAAGAAATTCTCTTCACTTCTGCTGCTGTATCCTGGCCTGGAGAAGATGGATGACAAAAGAAAATGTGAAGAGGTAGAAAGAGAAGGGAGGGAAGGGGTGTACCATGAAAGGAAGTGAACCTTCTCAGCATGGACACTTCTGTGAAGGAGGGGATGCAACACATAAACCCAAAATCGCACAGAGCAGGCCAAGCTCAGGCTGTAATAAAAGCCAAGTCCAGGAGGGGACACAGCCTGAGATGCTTTCTAGCCCTGCCTCCTCTTCCCCACCACCATCTCTGGGCTTGGGGCATTGCTGTTGGGTTTGACATTGGATGGGCAAAATGCTGAATACACAGAGGCTTGCCGGAATACATGGAACAGCTGACTGTGCAAAATGACCACAGTAGATGGAAGGGAGGAGTGAGCAGCACACTGGAGCAGCAGACACCTTGGCTTACCTCATCTCCCAGGACTCCTGCAAATCCACCTGGGGAGGGCTTGGCAGAGATCCCACAGCATTGTTAAGAGGGAGACTGCCTGCCTTGCGTATTGGGGGGATCAAAGGCAGTCCAAATGATGCCTTCTTCATTTCCCCACCACTGGGATATGGCAAGGAGGTCTGGAAAGAGTAGAACACAGTGCTAAGATGAAGCATCCTGCCTTGCCCTTGCCCACATCCATAACTCAAGACTTTTACAGTTCCCTCGACTGGAACCTGGCAGGAATAAACAAGTCAAACGGATGGAGCAAATTGGCAGAGGATGGGCAATGGAAAGGGAACTGTTGAGGGAGAGACCATGTCGCACATTTGACACCTCTCCCCTCCTGCTCCCTCCCCTGCAAGTGTGCCGACATTCCCACATGGCATTGACATCAAGGGGTTCCAGAGTGCCACTGCCTCCACTGGCCTTTGGGATGGCATGGCAGTGGCTTTAGATCACTGTTCTCTCCCTGCCCCTAAGGTGGCTCACAGCCACTGCTGATCTCCAGCCATGGCCCCACAAAGCCATTCCGCAGGATGCCAAAACCTGCTTTTCTCAAGGCCCTCATTTCTTCTGCTGCTGCCCTTCCCTCCTACAGTTCCCCAGCAGCCTCTGAGCCCAGATGCTGCTGAGCTCTCAGCATGCTGGCTGCTCTCCAGCTCCCACACATCCATCAGCTCAGGCTCACTGGCATTTAGCAAGTTCAGCAGAGCTCCCTGCCCTGCTGCTCTCTGCAAGCTCTCTGCCTGCCCAAGCTGCTCCAGGCCCCCATGCCATGGCCAGGAATGGGGCTGGAGGCACTGGGGTAGATGCACAGCCACCCTAGGAATCCCATCATTTCTGGCCCAGCTAAAGAGCCAAATCAGGACCTGTTCAAAGTTCACTGAAAGGGTCAGTTCCTGTCAGGGTTACCTTGGGCCCTTTCTCTGCAAGGCTGAAATCAAGTACCCAAGCCTTGGATTGCACATTCTCTCTACCAAAGCTGTTGTTCATCTGCCTCCTCCTGCACCCCACAGCAAACCCAAAACAACTGCAGCTCCTGGCCCTGCTGCAAAGGCCATCGTGTGCCTGGGCTCTGGGCTGCTCTCCCCATGGCCACCTCCCATCCCTTCCCTCTGCACAAAGCCATGCCAGAGCACACAGCTGCCCAGGAGCTGATGGAGTCTGCAAATAGCATCAGAGACAACTGTGCAGAGGGCATGGATGTACAACTCACAAGCTGAGACAACCTGACTTGACAGCTTCCAGCAAACACCTTTTTCCATCCAAAGCAGACACAGCAGACAGAAAACACCACCAAGACATAGAGGTGCTTCACAGATACCCATAGGTTACTAACTGGTGAAGGATTGCTTTTCCAGATTGGACAACTTGAAGTGCTCTGACTGCTTGTTGGTGTTTTCTCAGCCATAAGATGGAGGAGGAACCACGACACAGCCCAGAAACCATTCAAAGACCTCTCCTCTTATTGATACATGCTGATGAGGACATGAAGTCTGCTCTTCACACCCATTGCAAAGACAGCCTGAAGCGCAGTGTCCAGCTGAGCTCTTCCTTGGCTCAGCTGCTTCCCTGGGCTCACAGCACAGGAAAAGCTCTCCAAGCTCTGCCTACAGCACATAAACTGAAAATCTACCACACAGGACTTAGTCCTTGTTCTCCTTACCTTATATCCTTTTCCCTCTGAACTCTGCTCCTGGATGCTTCTTCTGATATCATTGTATCCAGTGCTAGTTTTCCCTTTCTCTTTCTCTCCATCAAACATAGCGCTTCGCTTGTTGGAAAAACAGCTCTTTGGGATGGGAGGCAAGGGCTTGGATGGAATGAGTGAAGACGGACATGTCTGTGGAAGACTCTTGGAAATACTGGAGTCAGTCAGGCCTGCAAAGTGGAGATACAAAATGTAACAGAGCCCACTAAGTAAACCTAAAGCATCTGAAGCTCCATATTTCATGGGACAGACTTCCTGGACACTTCTATACAACTGCACAGGGAACCATGCTCCTGCTGGCAGACACTTGAGGCAGGCCAGGGGAAAAGCCTGACCCATTCCCCAGCGCTCCCACAGGCACAGCCTGGCCTCTGGGCTGCCCTGGGACAGCCATACCCAGGATTTAGCAGAACTAACACTAAGCCAAGGAACCAGGGGATCTCATCCCTTTCTCTGCATCACCAGAATTATTTCTCCAAGTCTCATCTCTCCTATCATTACATGCCCAGAGATGCCAACAGAACAACAACAGTGTCAATGAGGCTTTCAATAGCATTGCCTGTCCCAAATGCACCAGAAACTGCATTTTGTCTGGCACAATTCCACTTGTCAGGGATCAGGCAAGGCAGGGACAGGCACAAGGATCTGCTGCCCCAGCCTCAGCCTGCAACACTGACACAGGCAGAGACAGCCAGGGAAGAGATTTGTCACTGTGAACCTGCCAGAGGTGGCTTTGGGACTGTGCTGTCTGAGGGGGACAAACTCACACCCTGCCTATGCTGCATCCATTTGGAAGTCTCCTTCTCCTTCATTGGAAAAGTCAAAAGGACTTTCTATCATAGGACGTTTCCCTATTCGTCCCAGTGCAAAACCAGGCAATGTCCATAAGTCTCTTTCACATCTCAGAGGATTCAGCTCAGAAACAGCCCCAAGGAAAACTTTTCTCCTTCAAGGGCAGGTGAAAGGAGTGGGAACATTCCTCAATTCCTGCTAAATACCTTCCTTTTCTAGTCTCATTTTGACACTGGAAAGGCTACAGGGAGAAAAAAGGCATGTGCAGGATGGAGAGGAATGTTTTCTTTTCAGCGCTGCATTTCCAGGACCCCAAGGTACCACTCCAGCTCCTGCTACTCAATGCTTCACACTTGAGGAGTTTTCCCTACAACAACAGAGAACTCTCCCAGTGACTTGGGCTCTGGGAGAGTCCACTGAGCCCGTCAGGGAATTGAAATGAATTTAAGGAAATTGTTGAAAGAATGGGTTTTAACCAAGCTTGCCAAATGACACCTCTAAGTCAAGATTCCAATGGTCAATTTAGAACAGACATGCGCTGTACCTACCTGAATGTTCAGAGGACTTCTCTTGGCTTCTGCTGCTGGATCTTGGCCTGGAGAAAATGGAGTAAAAAGAACATATGGGGAGGTAGAAAGAGAAGAGAGGGAATGGGTTTACCATGAAAGGAAGCAAACCTTTTCGGCATGGACACTTCTATGAAAGAGGGGATGCAACACATAAACCCAAAAGGATGCAAAGCTGATTAATTGTCCTTAAGATTACAGTTGCTGCAGTCACCCAGAGCAAGCCAAGCTCAGGCTGTTATAAAAGCCAAATCCAGCAGGGGACCCAGCCTGAGATGCTTTCTAGCCCTGCCTCCTCTTCCCCACCCCCACCTCTGGGCTTGGGGCATTGCTGTTGGGTTTGACATTGGATGGGCAAAATGCTGAATACACAGAGGTTTGCCGGAATACATGGAACAGCTGACTGTGCAAAATGACCACAGCAGATGGAAGAAAGGGGTGAGCAGCACACTGGAGCAGCAGACACCTTGGCTTACCTCATCTCCCAGGACTCCTGCAAATCCACCTGGGGAGGGCTTGGCAGAGATCCCACAGCATTGTCAAGAGGGAGACTGCCTGCCTTGCGTATTGGGGGGATCAAAGGCAGTCCAAATGATGCCTTCTTCATTTCCCCACCACTGGGATATGGCAAGGAGGTCTGGAAAGAGTAGAACACAGTGCTCAGATGAAGCATCCTGCCTTGCCCTTGCCCACATCCATAACTCAAGACTTTTACATATGCCCTCGACTGGAACCTGGCAGGAATAAACAAGTCAAACGGATGGAGCAAATTGGCAGAGGATGGGCAATGGAAAGGGAACTGTTGAGGGAGAGACCGTGTCGCACATTTGACACCTCTCCCCTCCTGCTCCCTCCCCTGCAAGTGTGCCGACATTCCCACATGGCATTGACATCAAGGGGTTCCAGAATGCCACTGCCTCCACTGGCCTTTGGGATGGCATGGCTGTGGCTTTAGATCAGTGTTCTGTCCCTGCCCCTAAGGTGGCTCACAGCCACTGCTGATCTCCAGCCATGGCCCCACAAAGCCATTCTGCAGGATGCCAAAACCTGCTTTCCTAAAGTCCCTCATCATTTCTTCTGCTGCTGCCCTTCCCTCCTGCAGTTCCCCAGCAGCCTCTGAGCCCAGATGCTGCTGAGCTCTCGGCATGCTGGCTGCTCTCCAGCTCCCACACATCCATCAGCTCAGGCTCACTGGCATTTAGCAAGTTCAGCAGAGCTCCCTGCCCTGCTGCTCTCTGCAAGCTCTCTGCCTGCCCAAGCTGCTCCAGGCCCCCATGCCATGGCCAGGAATGGGGCTGGAGGCACTGGGGCAGATGCACACCCACCCTTAGTATCCCATCATTTCTGGCCCAGCTGAAGAGCCAAATCAGGACCTGTTCTAACTTGACTAAAAGGGTCAGTTCCTGTAAGGGCAAAAAGTCTCAGAGCTTTGCCAACAGCACATAAACTGAAAATTTACCACACTGGACTTTGCTTGGTCTCCTTACCTGACATCCATTTCCCTCTGAAGTGAGCCCTTTCCTTCTAATCTCTTCCTCACAGCCAGTGCCAGGTTTCCCAGTCTCCTGCTCTCTACTCCATATCTTGCTTGCCATGGGAGAAAGAGAGCTCTTGGGGAAGGGAAGCAAAGGCTTGGAGGGAAGGAGCATAGAGGGACTTGCCAGGGAAAACTTCTTTGCAAGAGGATAGGCAGTCAGGCCTGCAAAGTGGAGACACAAAATGGATCAGAGCCTGCAATGCAAACCTGAAGCTCTGTATTTCATGGGACAGATTCCTTGGAAGCTTCTAAACTGCTGAACAGGGAAACATGCTCTGAATGGTAGCAACTTGAATCAGGCCAGGGGAAAACCCTGAGCCACTTCCCCAGAGCTGCCACAGGCACAGCCTGGCCTCTGGGCTGCCCTGGGACAGCAGGGAGCCCAGAGCCCTGTGCTCTCCAGAAATGGCTCAGCTGCACATGCACCCTGCTGCTCCTCTCCCTGCCCCAAACTCAGCAGCCCTACAGCTCCCTTCAATGTTCACCTTTTCCTTCAATTGTCTTTCCTTTTCTGGTGAAATCCATCTTCAAACCCGTGCTTCTGCCAGGCAGAAGTGTCAGGGTTTGAATCTGGGATGGCTCTCGGAGTTGGCAGCGACGGGAGCTCGGTCCCAGCCTCAGAACAAGGCCGGGTGACTTCAATCGCCGGCGCTCGGCACACAGAGGCAGAGCCAGATGCGTCTGCTGCCGCTGGGGCCGTGTCCAGCACAACCTGCACCAGCCCAGCCTGGGGCTGCCCCTTTGTGACACGCTGCCCATGCTTCTCTCGTTTCCATGGCTGCAAAACCCCACCCCAACTCCATCCCCTTCCATTCCCTTCCCTAGGCCAGCCTGGCCCGGACTGAGGCTTTCACACTCTCTGGGATGTAGACCCTCTCCAAAGCTTCTTTTCAAGGCCTTTCTTTCTGTACTTCCCACTCAGTTCTGGGTTGCAGCTTATTGGTGTGGGATTTTGTTTCATTCTCTTCACATCAAACAAAGAGGAGGGACACAAACAATGGCACTAGACAGTGGAAGTAAAAGAAGCTTTGCACTCCCCAGTAGATGTCCCCAGAATTCAGTTGGCCAAAAGCTGTTGGCTCTCTGAGTATGCAAACGTTCCTCTTTTGCTGTGCATCCTTGTTCTAGGGGTTTATTCTCTGCTTTCTTTTCAGCAGAGACACCCAAACCGAAATAAACACAACCAATCTCAAAACAATTTTGATCTTGGCTAATACTGTCAATTGTAAATGTCCTTAATGGAAAGAGCTGATGGCAAGTCATTCTGAAATACTCTCCAACACAGCTTGTGGAACTAGGAGAGCTAATTCTTTACATGGCTTCTCAAATGATAAAATCGTCTGGCAGTCAAGCACTGTGAGAAGAAATCCTGTCTAAAAATGGGATTGCTTGCCCTCTGTAAAATGTCCCAGTCAGTAATAAAAGTGAGAAAGCCATGGATTAATGAGAGAAGTCATTCCAAGTGAAGAATTATTCCAGAAAAAAATTTAACTTCTTCAATGAGCAGTACTTCTCCCTAGCTGCATTAAGCATTCCAGCTGCAGATCAGCAATGAAGGAATCATTCCAAAGGCGCCATAACCAGGATTTGGCCGAACTAACGCTAAGCCAAGGAACCAGGGAATCTCATCCCTTTCTCTGCATCACCAGAATTATTTCTCCAAGTCCCATCTCTCCTATCATTACACACCCAGAAATGCCAAAGGAACAACAACAGTGTCAATGAGGCTTTCAACTTGAAAGCATTGCCTGTTCCAGATGCACCAGAAACTTCATTTTGTCTGGCACAATTCCACTTGTCAGGGATCAGGCAAGGCAGGGACAGGCACAAGGCATCTCCTGCCCCAGCCTCAGCCTGCAACACTGACACAGGCAGACACAGCCAGGGAAGAGATTTGTCACTGTGAACCTGCCAGAGGTGGCTTTGGGCCTGTGCTGTCAGAGGATGACAAACTCACACCCTGCCTATGCTTCATCCATTTGGAAGTCTCCTTCTCCTTCACTGGAAAAGTCAAAAGGACTTTCTATCATAAGAGGTTTCCCTAGTCCTCCCAGTGCAAAACCAGGCAATGTCCATGAATCTCCTTCACATCTCAAAGGGTTCAGATCAGAAACTACCCCAAGGAAAGCTTTTCTACTACAAGAGCAGCTGGAAGGATTCAGAACATTTCTCATTTCCTGATAAATGACTTCCTTTTCTCTACTAATTCTGACATTATAAAGGCTACAGGGAGAAAAAAGGCATGTGCAGGATGGAGAGGAATGTTTTCTTTTCCTTCACAGCATTTCCAGGACCCCAAGGTACCACTCCAGCTCCTGCCACTCAACACTTCACCTGGAGGAATTTTCACTGCTCCACAAGAATGCACCCAGGGACTGGGATCTGGGAGAATCCACTGAGCCCGTCAAGGAATTGAAACAAATTCAAAGAAATTTTTAAAACAATGAGTTTCAACTGAGCTTTCCAAATGTAACCTCTGAGATCAGATACACATGGCTATTTTAGAACAGACATGTCCTGCACATACCTGCATGTTCAGAGAGCTTCTCTTGTCTTCTGCTGCTGGATCTTGGCCTGGAGAAAATGGAGGACAGAAGAACATATGAGGAGGTAGAAAGAGAAAGGAGGGAATGGGTGTACCATGAAAGGAAGCAAACCTACTTAGCATGGTAACTTCTATGAAGTAGGGAATGCAACACATAAACCCAAAAGGGTGCAAAGCTGATTAATTGTCCTTAAGCTTTCAGTTGCTGCAGTCACACAGACCTGGCCAAGCTCTGGCTGAAACACATCAGTCATTCTTCAACTTGCACCAGAACTCTCCAGTTCTGCTGCCTCTCCTTTTGGAGCCAAGTGGCTCCTGCAGCCTCTCTGAAGCAGCAAGAGCTGCTGGGCTCCGATACCAGTTTGGATGGAGGGCTACTTTTGTACTTCTCACAAAGTTTGACTTGGCCTGCTCGTGCCTCACCCTGGTGACAGCCTTGTGCTATGCTTGGGCAGAGCACTGCTGTCTCCTGAGAATGATTTTACACCTCCTGGCTCTTTCCAGAACAAAATGGCTTTTTCCAACTCAGCTGCTGGGGAAGAATATTCATGTTGCACTTTCAAAGCCCTGCCAAAGATTTTCAATTGGAATGATACTTCTGTGGCTCCCTCTTAATGGTTATCCCTCAGAAAAGCGTCACAGCTACATTTTATCACACATATCCAAGCCAATATCTTTCCATCAGGTACAGTCCTAGAACTCTTCTCTAGCACCTTGCCCTCTTTGATCTTAAGCCCAGATCTCAACATTAAACATCAATCAGATTATACATCTGCATCCCAAAAGTTATCAGGGATCTCATTTCACAGTGGAGGCCCAGGCACAGAGAAATTACACCAGATGAATACAGAAGCAGAACCTGAATTTGCAGACACCTCTCCAGGAGCCAACATTTGCCCATGCATATTCTCCTGGCTGAAGAATTTAACAGTCAAGGATCTCAGCATCCAAAGTTCTGCAGGATCCAGGCCCATGCAAAACAGTTCCCAAATGACCCCACAACAATTACAGAGGTAATCAAGAGCCAAATCCAGCAGGGGACCCTTCTGGAGGTGCTTTGAAGCCCTGCCTGCTCTTCCCCAACACCACCTGTGCTCTTGGAGAATTGCTGTTGAGTTTGACATTGGATGGGCAAAATGCTGAATACACAGAGGCTTGCCTGAATGGGAGACTGTGCAAAATGTCCACAGGAGAAGGGAAGAGTGAGGTGAACAGCACACTGGAGCAGCAGACACCTTGGCTTACCTCATCTCCCAGGACTCCTGCAAATCCACCTGGGGAGAGCTTTTCACAGATCCCGCAGCACTGCCAACATTGAGACTTCCTGTCTTGTGAATTGGGGGGATCAAAGGCAGTCCAAATGATGCCTTCTTCATTTCCCCACCAATGGCATATGGCAAGGAAGCCTGGAAAAAGTAGAACACAGTGCTCAGATGAAGCATCCAGCCTTGCCCCCAGTCCTCCCTCAGGACATTTACATTTGCCCTCAACTGGGACCTGGCAGGAATAAACAAGTCAAACTGATGGAGCAGATTGGCCCAGCACGAGGAATGCAAAGGGACGTGGTGAGGGAGAGATCATGTCCCACATTCAACACCTCTTCCCTCCTGCCCCCTCCTCTGCAAGTGCGCCTACATTCCCATTGACATCATGATGTTCTGGGGTGCCACTGCCTCCACTGGCCTTTGGGATGGCATGGCTGTGGCTTTAGATCACTGTTCTCTCCCTGCCCCTAAGGTGGCTCACAGCCACTGCTGATCTCCAGCCATGGCCCCACAAAGCCAATCTGCAGGATGCCAAAACCTGCTTTTCTCAAGTCCCTCATCATTTCTTCTGCTTCTGCCCTTCCCTCCTACAGTTCCCCAGCAGCCTTTGAGCCCAGATGCTGCTGAGCTCTCGGCATGCTGGCTGCTCTCCAGCTCCCACACATCCATCAGCTCAGGCTCACTGGCATTTAGGAAGTTCAGCAGAGCTCCCTGCCCTGCTGCTCTCTGCAAGCTCTCTGCCTGCCCAAGCTGCTCCAGGCCCCCATGCCATGGCCAGGAATGGGGCTGGAGGCACTGGGGCAGATGCACACCCATCCTTATTATCCCATCATTTCTGGCCCAGCTGAAGAGCCAAATCAGGACCTGTTCTAACTTGACTAAAAGGGTCAGTTCCTGTACGGGCAAAAAGTCTCAGAGCTCTGCCAACAGCACATAAACTGAAAATTTACCACACTGGACTTAACTGGCTCTCCTTACCTTACATTCTTTTTCCTCTGAAGTGATCACCTTTTTCATTCTACTCTCCTCATCCAAGCCGATGCCAGGTTTCCCACTCTCCTGCTCTCCGTGGCACATCTTGCTTGCCTTGATAGAAGGAGAGCTCTTGGAGATGGGAGGCAATGGCTTGGAGGGAAGGAGCATGGACGGACTGGCCAGAGAAAACCTCTTGGCAAGAGGATAGCCAGTCAGGCCTGCAAAGTGGAGACACAAAATGGATCAGAGCCTGCAATGCAAGCCTAAAGCATCTGAAGCTCTGTATTTCATGGGACAGATTCCTTGGAAGCTTCTAAACAGCTGCACAGAGAAACATGGTCATTGCCACCAGACCCTTTAATCAGGCTGAGGGAAAACCCTGAGCCACTTCCCCAGAGCTACCACAGGAACAGCCTGGCCTCTGGGCTGCCCTGGGACAGCAGGGAGGACACAGGAGCCTCACCTCTGTGTGAGGCTGAGCCATGCTCACAAGGCAAGAAATGAGTTCAGTGAACTCCCACTTTTTCATCAACATCTCTAATGGGTGAGACAGTCAAGGGGTTTTCTTCATTTTTGAGACAATTTCTTTGGTTTTATTTTTCCCAGAACTAGCCTGTGTTTAATTCCTCTGAACTATATTCAGTTAGCAAGTTTGAAAGATGGAAGGCTCCAATGGTAAGAGGGGAAAAAAGATTCCTTCTTGAGGTTGGCCTTGTCTGAATCCACAAGAGAAACCCACACAGCTGTGACTGCTACTCTGAAAACCACAAAGACCTCTCTGCAAGCAGGCAGGCCTTATTGGTGTTTCTGTAGCACCTTAATACCATCCTCAACGTTAGACCCGATCAGCAAGCAGAGGAAGAACACAACATTTATCTATAGTGAGACCAGACATTGATGGCAGAGAAAGCAACAGGGTTTGAATCGCATGACCATGTCCAATTTGGGGTCAGCTGTGGCCACAGACCCTGTCCTGGCAGACAAAAGGATTCATTTGGCCACTGACAAAAAGGAGAAAGCAGCATAAACTAATGAGACAATGTTGGGATGCCATGGGTGTCCTTGCAGGATCATCTGTAGCTGTCAGACACCTACTCTGACACAGAGCCACCACTGACACTATGGACCAGTTTTCCCTGAAATCTGGGGGGACCTTCTTTCCATTTACTCCAGCCTTTTAGATCCCTTCCATCCTCACCTTTTCCTTCAATGATCTTTCCTTTTCTAGTAGAATCCATCTTCAAACCCGTGCTTCTGCCAGGCAGAAGTGTCAGGGTTTGAATCTGGGATGGCTCTCGGAGTTGGCAGCGACGGGAGCTCGGTCCCAGCCTCAGAACAAGGCCGGGTGACTCCAATCGCCGGTGCTCGGCACACAGAGGCAGAGCCAGACGCGTCTGCTGCCGCTGGGGCCGTGTCCAGCACAACCTGCACCAGCCCAGCCTGGGGCTGCCCCTTTGTGACACGCTGCCCATGCTTCTCTCGTTTCCATGGCTGCAAAACCCCACCCCAACTCCATCCCCTTCCATTCCCTTCCCAAGGCCAGCCAGCCCTAAGCCCAGCCTGGCCAGGCCTGAGGCTTTCACACGGTCTAGGATGTAGACCCTCTACAAAGTTACTTTGCAAGGCCTTTCATTCTGTACTTCCCACTCAGTTCTGGGTTGCAGCTTGTTGGTGTGGGATTTTGTTTAATTCTCTTCACATCAAACAAAGTGGTGAGACACAAACAATGGCACCGGGCAGTGGAAGTAGAAGCAGCTTTGAACTCCCTGGTGGATGGCCCCAAAACTCAGTTGGCCAAGAGCTGTATGTTCTTTTTGCTCCACTTCATTGTTCCAGGGCTTTATTCTCTTCTTTCTTTATTACAGAGACACCCATAAACATGATCTGCCTCAAAACATTTCTGATCCTGGCAGTTCCTGACAATTCCAAATTTTCTTAATGGAAATAGCACGGGGCAGGTCATTCTAAATCACTCCTCAACAGAGCAGATCAAACTAATCATCCTTGATTTGGATGAACTAAGCCTGAGCCATGGGACCTGTGGGTCTGATCCCTTTTTCTGCATCTGCAAAATTATTTCTTCAAGTCTCATCTCTCCTATCTATTCAAAGAACCTTTGCACTCTGCATCAGATGCCCCCAGTGTTCAGTGGGCTGATATAATCAGCTTTGGTACACACTCTGCCCCCTGAGCCCAGCAGCATTGCTGGGACCCTGCAGCACCACTGCAGGCCAGCGTGCTCCAGGCACAGCTGCAGGAAGGAGTTTGCAACAAGTCCTGGCTGAAGGAGTCTCCAGGCTGCCGCAGCCCTTCCCCTGCGGCGGGATCATCCCTCGCTGCCGTGGGGCTGACGGGCTCTGTGCAGATGAGCGTCTCCTCCGTGTGCTGCTGCTGCTGGGCTGATCCAGCTGCTGCTGCCTTCCCCCACAGCTGGATCAGGAGCCTGCCTGGGAAAATAACACTGCCAGTGCCTGTGCCAGCCACCGATCCCTGCCAGGACCCTTGCACACAGGGCATCCTGCCCACCAAACTGCTCCACTCAGGTGATGTCAGAATGTCACAGACATCTTTGTGTGAAAATCCTTTTCTTTAGGATT
Source organism: Ammospiza nelsoni (assembly GCF_027579445.1). Lineage (NCBI taxonomy): Eukaryota > Metazoa > Chordata > Aves > Passeriformes > Passerellidae > Ammospiza > Ammospiza nelsoni. The sequence goes on from NC_080635.1 coordinate 13,826,847, forward strand.
TTTCCTTCTGAGAAGCTAAGAGGCCTCAGAGACAAAATGTAAACAATGATTATCTGCTGCTGTGGAATGCAACAGGTGGGTCTGTGATTGGTCTTGCGTGGATGTTTTGATTTAGTGACCACTCACAGCAGAGCTGGCTCTCTCTCTGTCCAAGCCACAGATCTTTGTTATTCATTCTTTTCTTTTCTATTCTTAGCTTAGCTACCTTCTGAGAGAAAACCTTTCCTTCTATTTCTTCTTAGTATAGTTATAATGTAATATATATATCATAAAATAAGAAATCAAGCCTTCTGAACATGGAGTCAACATTCTTGTCTCTTCCGTCATCCAAGAACCCCTGTGAAAACTGTCACATCAGAACACATCAAAATACATTCAAACGATGTGTTTTCCACATTCTGGCAAAACCATGGCCACATGTTGGAGGCAGACTGCTGTTGGCAGAATGGGGGAAGCCCCAGCAGCTGCTCTGCCCGTGGCTGGATGGCCACGGCAGCAGGGGCAAGTCTCCCACCGTGCCCACTGCTGTGGGACCCAGCGCTTTGGGCTTGTTCCCACTGAACCTGCTGCTGCAGCAGCAGCATCACTTCACACATTTGATAACAAAGAGTTGGAATGGCACACAGGACTTGCCCCAAGAGCTACAAAATTTTTTTTAAAAGAGCAGGGGATAGGGGAGTTGGAATACTCGGTTCCTTTTTAATACAAGCATACCTGGATTTAAGCAGGGACACTGGGCTAATCATACTGGGGACTGCTTTGCAAGCCTTGTCTCTACCAATTCCCAGCAGTCCGCAAGCAATTTTCACTACAAAGGGGTATATAAGATTTTACAACACCTCCATGAGCAAGTCTGAGCCAGAAGTCAAAGCACAAGACAAATACTCCCAAATCTGCCACCACTGGGGAAAGGAAAGAGAAAAGTAGATTAAACAAGTGCCCTTGCAGCTGAATTGCCTGCATTTATCCCATGGTCCAACAAAAGCACCTTAATTCAAACACACAGCTTAAGATCAAGGAATAAAAGTGTTTTGAGGGCATTTAACACCTGATTTCTATTACTTTCAAGGAGAGGTGAATGTTAAATCCCTTAAAAACACACATGCAGGTCTGTTTGGGACTGCATCCTTCAAAAGCACAAATGGAGGTTTAGAATTGCAGGACTGTTTCCATTGGAAAAGACCTTTAAGGTCATCGAGTCCTTCCAATAACCTGAGACCCCTGACACTGCCAAGGCCACCACTGAAGCATCACCCAGGACAGGATTGGCCTTCTGGGCCACCTGGGCACACCTGGCTCACGTTCAGCCACTGCCAACCAGCACCCCCAGGTCCTCCTCTGCTGGGCGCCTTTCCAGCCCCTCTGCCCCCAGCCTGTGGCCTTCCGTGGGGCTGCTGTGGCCCAAGGGCAGGACAGGGCACTTCACCTTGTTGAACCTCATGCAAGTGGCCTCAGCCCATGATCCAGCCTGTCCTGATCTCTCTGCAGAGACTTCCTGCCCTCCAGCAGATCAACACTCCCACCCAGCCTGGCATTGTCTGTAAACTGCCTGAGGTGCCCTTGATCCTCCCCTCCACATCATTGACAAAGATGTGAATCACAGCTGGCCCCAGTGCTGAAACCTGGGGAACACCCCTTGTGACCAGGTGCCAGCTGGATTTAATTCCACTGAATTCCACCACTCCCTGGGCCCAGCCATCCTGACAGTTTTTACCCAGGGAAGAGTTCATTCAGTTCTTCAGGCTTTTCCTCAGCCTTTGTTCCGTGTTTCCCCCCATGTCCAGGAGAAGACAGAGCTTCTCCTTAGACCTCCATTCATTGCTGATGTATTTACAGAAACATTTTTATCCTCTTTGCAATTTTCTTGGAACAAATTCTCAACAGTGAGGCCGGTGAGGCACTGGGAACAAGTCGCCCAGAGGAGCTGTGGATGCCTAAGGAAGAGTGTTAGGTGAGCATGGCTCAGCCTCACACCGATGTGAGGTTGGATCTGAGCTGCTCTCTGGTGGGAGAAAGAGTCTTGTGGCAGTCCAGAGAGGCTGTGCACATTGGCAGGGAACAGCTGTGCCCTCATGTGCCCCCTGCAAGGAGCTGTGCTGCTGCCAGTGGCCCTGGAGCTGTAGGGCTGCTGAGCTGTGGGGCAGGGAGAGGAGCAGCAGGGTGCATGTGCAGCTGAGCCATTGCTGGAGAGCACAGGGCTCTGGGTTCCCTGCTGTCCCAGGGCAGCCCAGAGGCCAGGCTGTGCCTGTGGCAGCTCTGGGGAAGTGGCTCAGGGTTTTCCCCTGGCCTGCCTCAAGTGTCTGCCAGCAGGAGCATGTTTCCCTGTGCAGCAGTTAAGAAGTTTCCAAGGAATGTGTATCATGAAATATGGAGCTTCAGGTGCTTTAGGTTTGCATTCAAGCCTCTGTCACATTTTGTGTCTCCCCTTTGCAGATCTGACTGCCTGCAGTCTTACCAAGAAGTTTTCTCTGGACACTTCCAATGTTCTCCTTACCTCCCATCCAGAAGAGCTCTCTATCCCCCAAGCTCAGGAAGAAGCTGCTGGCTGTCCGTAGAGTGTTTGAAGAATAGGATTTATGTTTCGGTTTCATAGTTAGAGATGTATATATGGTCTGATAGTTTTGAATAAATGTGTTATGATTATATCCTTAAATTTTGATGACATCTTTTTATTGTATATATTTTATTTTGATGATTTAAAAACCTAAAAAAATATATCAATTTACGTAAACCAAAGGAGAATGTGAGATCAGGGACTGCTAGCCTCAAGGTTATGGGAGTGCAGCTCACTTGATGTGCCAGTGTCTCACCACGTCCTTTCCTTACCGGGCCTCTCCTCTTCCTCTTTTGCCATGTTTTCTTTGTGCCATTTGTGCTACTCTTTCAACTTGTCTTTGTAACAGGGTCACACATTGACATGTTTGGGGGACAATGGATCCAAAGGATCCTGTCTAGTCAAAAGTTTTCTAGCTGGATGTGTTCTGTGCTCACCAAAGGCCTGAGCAAAGAAACAAAGAGAAGTGTGCCCAAATGGCAAAGCTTTGCTCCTTTGCAATCTCACACAGATCTGGCTCTCAGGTGTCTTCAGTCACAATTTCATGGGTAAGAAGAGGTTGTGCATTTCACTAGGAAATCGTGCACTGCTTTGGAAAAGTCATCTGTGTGTATATTTACCCAGGACTGCAGTCCAGCTGTGTTGTTTGCAGAAGGATGAGTGGACTGTGAGGCCAATGACAAGTGACAAGGGTTCCTCAAATCTATTTACACTCCAGCCTGGGTGCTATTCAGCCCAGAGCTATGGGACAATACCGTAGTGCATCCCACACACATTCTGCCTCCAAGAAAAGCTTGGTTTGGCTTAATAGAGTGAAAGAAATAGAAGAGTAATAGAATGGACAGTTAAACTTGTCCCTTTGGAATTATTCTCCTGCTTTCCACTGTGAATCCTGCCCATCATGCTCCCAAGGCTTGTTATGAACAAGTATCTGAGATTGCTTAAAAATTCCCAAGCAAGGTTCAGTAAAAACCAGATTGAATATTAAGCAACAGCTCAAGAAAATTCATTGGCAACATTCACACTATTGCTTACTAGTCGGTTCAGGAACAAGAAGGAAAAAAAAAAGCAACAAACAAAATTCAGTCAATCAAACGAGAAACATTCTGAGAAGTGTGTGTGTGTGTGTGTGTGTGTGTGTGTGTGTGTGTGTGTGTGTGTGTGTGTGAGTGTGTGTGTGTGTGTGTGTCTTTAGGTGCTTTTGATAAAGGGACAGCAAGGACAAGGCTAAAAAGGAATATGGCCTAAAAGCTTAACAGCACTCCAGCTTAACAGTGGTTGAACTGGAGCCTCCAGGAGTGCGGCTATTGGCCCAGGATCCATTGCTGATCAGTGATCCTGCCAGTGCAGCAAACTTGAGAGCTCACTGCCCCTGAGAGGCCCCACTCAGAGGGAGGTTGCTGCTGGCAGCCACTGTGCTCCAGGAGAGCTCCAAGAGCCTCCTTTGCAGCACTCTTCATGGGCCACAAGAGAGTGGGCCTCAGCCGTAAAATGCTTCCTCATGGCCGCACTGCAGGTCAGCAGCCTGTCTTGGAAAGTGGGAGAAGGAGGATGCCATGCCATTCAGGCAAGAAAAGTGGTTTCCAAGGCTGTTCCCAGACACCTCAGGAGCTCGTTAGACAGCACAAGCTCCTGGGAGCACTCCGTGTCCCTGATAAGTTCAGCAGGAGCTGAGCCCAGGGGCTGTTCAGCAAGGCCCAGGCCTGACAAGCGTTTCCCAGATCACCCTGGGGCCGCACAAAGCCGGGCCCATTCACCACCACAATCTGAAGCACCAAGTTTTGATGGAGGGTAAAAAGCCAAGGCCCAGTGGAAGTGGGCCCTGTCCTCAGGCCTGTGGGAGAAACACAGTGCAGATCCTTGTGCTGCTGATTCCATCTCTCCCCTCTTTTCTAAGTTCTTGGTGGCAAGGTCACTTAGGTTAAACACACAGCTCACAAGCAGTGCTCCTGCAGCTTTCTGCTCAATGAATTAAAGTGAGATTACACATCCCAGATCATGTTCTGTTATGGTTTAACTGACTGATTTCAGAAATTTCTAGAGCAGCAAACTTGCTTCCTCAAATATTTACTGTGTGTGGCACAGAGCACAGAAGAAAGATTTAATGTCAAAGCCATCGCCCAGGCAGTGCTCTTTTGACAAGTTCTGCCCTGAGCTTTCCTTAGGAAGATCCAAAAGCTTCAATGTCACCAGCACAAGCTCCTGCAATGGCTTCTGGCCAGCAGAGCAGGGCTGTCAGCTGTGAAACAAGTGTTGCCACAAGCAGCAGCTCCCCCAGGGCAGCAAATCAAGAGCTGGGAAGGAGCTGATCTGAAGGCCAAAGCTCCTTAGCTCCTTCCAAGAAGGCTGGAACAGCTCCTCATTCCTATGAGGTGCAATGCTGGACACCAGAGCTCTGTGTGAGCACTGGACACAAGTTGCTCCCACTGAGTGCTGGGATGGTTCCTGCAAGAGCTCTGGGCTCCTGTGTGTGCCGGACTCAATGAGGAGAGAAGGAGCCAAGTGCACTTCTCAAATTCCAAATGGCCAGGATCTCTCCCAGACCCAACCTGCCACTACCTACAATTCAGGCTGCCCTGGCAGTGCAAAATGCCTCCTACAAACTGAGAGCAGGAAACTGGTGTGGTGAGTTTTGTTTCCCATAGAAAAGGGCTGGTGTTCATGTTCAGGGGCTGCGCCCTGCCCAGCGGCCTGTGGCCCCGAGTGGCCTTCTGCCTGCTAAAATTCAGAATGGCGCAGGATTTCTCCCAGACCAATGCTGCCACCACCCAGAACTCAGGCTGCCCTTAGAGTGCCAAATGCCTCCTCTAAACTGGCATCAACACACTGGGGGATATGGTTATTTTAACAACGCAAAGGGCCAGCATTTGTATCCAGGGGCCTTTGGCACCGAGTGGGCTGCCACCTCCTCAAATTCCCAACAGCACAGGATGTCTCCCAGACCCCACATGCCACCACCTACAACTCGGGCTGCCCTGGCAGTGCCAAACGCCTCCTGCAAACTGACAGCAAGAAACTGGGGTGTGAGTTTTGTTTCCCATAGAAAAGGGCCAGCATTTGTGTCCAGGGGCCTGACACAGGAGCTGTAATTGAATTTTTTAGGTTATTTTATCCCCCCTGCAAAATGCTAATTATTGCTGAGAAAGAGCACAAAAGGATTACTCTGAAAGGAGGCAAAAGCTTAGAAAAAGATGAAAGAAACAATCCAATGATGACAACAACACAATGATTTATTTTGGACAGCAAATGAACACCCGCTGCCCTCCTGCCCTCCCAGACCAGCAGGCCGAGCATTGCTGTACCCATGGCATGAGGTGCTGGCAGCCTGGAAAGAGAAAACAGAGAACCATGGTCAGTCACAGAAGGCTCCTGTCCCCCCTCTCCCACCACAGCCTGTTCCCAGGCCAGGCTGCTGGCTGTGCTCAGAGCCCAAACTTCCCAACCCATTCTCTGTTTTTAGAGGAGAGCAGCGTGGCATTCCATGTTCCACACGCTCTGCTTCAGCGCAGTACGGCAACCTCCTCAGCTGCAAGAGTGGGATGATGCCCGTGTGCCCGCTGCTGTCTGCCCAGAGCCCTTCTGCCAGCCCAGCTGTGGAGCCGGGTACCCACATCTGGAGACCTCCTGCCAGGAGAGGAGCTGATCCTGCAGGACATCCTTGTCCTTCTTGAAGGGGATGCGCCCCACAGGGGCAACGCTGGCACTGGATGTGCTCCACAGACAGTTCAGCTGCTTCCCCGTCTGGTCTGGTCATTAGGTGCAATCTTCCTGGAAAAGAAAAAAAGAACAATTGTGTGACAATCAATTCAAAACAAGACCTGGAAACAAGAAAATCTGTCAAAGGTTATCACTGTATCACAGGCCTAGGAAGGTCTGACCACTCCATGTGAGAATTAAACCTCTTCATGGGTGGAGAAAAACCCCACCTTTCCCTCCCATAAACCCACCCCTTCCTCAAGGGCCTGCAAAGCAGACCAGCTGGGACATGGCTTCGGAACCTGTCCCCCTCTGCTGTCCCCCATCCACATGGATGGACGCTTTTGTCAGGCTGGCTGCCCCTACCCCAGGCTGGCTGTCAGAAGCTGTCAGCAAGGCCAGGAGCCAGTTCCCCTTCCACAACATCCAATCCCCTGTCCTGACAAAAAGCAGCTTGGGTTCCAGCAGAAAAATTAATATTCACTACCGCCACTGAGCAGGGAACCTCCAGCACATGGTCCAGCCAAGCCCTGCCATGCCTGGAAGCACGAGCATCCCCCATCCCTGCACCAGCTGGGGACTCATCTTGATTCCATCGGGGTGCAGAGCGTGTCCTCCAGGCAGGGGCCGCAGCCAAAGCCAATCGGCTCTGCCCTGCCAGCAGCCAGCTCCAGGATGGTGTTCCCAGCTCCACATCGCGCTCCAGAAGAACACGTCAGCTGTGTCTCAGCTTGTGGGGACATCACGATGCCATTGAGCTGCAGGGGGATGCTTCCCCTTTTCCAGTCTGTGGCAACTTCACTGCACGGCCACCAATTGTCCAACAGGACAGGGAGCACTGAGCTCCCTCCACACCTTGCCAGGGACCAGTGGAAGCATCTCCTAGGCTGGACTCTCTCCTCTGTGCCACAGCCACAGGGAAATGCTCTGGGGTTTTCATCCAGGGCCACGAGACACATGCAGCTGGTACTTGCTGGATCCTACTGTGCAGAGGGATGGATCTCTGCTGTCTCCTGGGCCACTTGGGGGTCCTGTAGTTAAGAATGCTCAAAAAGGTCTTCCAAGGATGGTCTGTCTGTGGGATCCATGGATAAACACCACCTGATGAGGTGCTGGCACTCTGCAGAGACAAACCAGAAACCGCTGGTCAGTGGGACAAGGCTCCTGTCCATGCTCTCCTGGATTCAGTGGTGCCCAGGCCACACTAGGAGGGCTCGGGGCTGCACTCAAAGCTTCCCATCAGTCCTCCCTTTCGGAAGAGAGCAGCACAGAGGCACACATGCCATGTCCTCCAGCTAAACCCAGGAGACCAACCACCTCACTAGCTGCAAGGGCAGGACGCTTATGTGCCAGCTGCCCTCTCCCAGTCCTGTTCCTCCTCCCATGCATTGAAGGCACATCCCCACCTTGAGACATCTGGGGCGGGAAGGAGAGCTGGCCCCAGATGATGTCCTCACTGGGGTGGAAAGGAAGGTGCCCGCAGACCAGCTCATACAGCAGGATGCCCAAGGACCAGATGGTGGCTGGCTGGCCATGGTAGCAGCCAAAGAGGATCCACTCCGGTGGGCTGTACTCTGGCATTCCTATGGGACATGGGTGCAGCTCATCAGGCCCATGCTGCTCCCTCCCTGCCAGCTCCCGTTCCACAACAGCCAGCCCCTGGCCCCGCCGAAAAGCAACTTGGCTGCAGCCGGCTGAAGGACGATTCCCCGTCTTTCCCTCCCTCTTCCTCCTCTGCCAGCAAAGGGGGGAACCTCTGCTGCCCGGCTCAGCCCTGGCTCTGAGCTCACCTGGCATCCGGGTGTAGAACGTGTCCTGGAGGATCGCGCCGCACCCGAAGTCGATGAGCTTCGCCTCGCCGGTGGCCAGGTGGACGAGGACGTTCTCGGCCTTGATGCAGGACGCGGCGGCTGCTGCAGTGAGTGCCGCCCCGCCTCCAGCACCGGGCCGAACAGCCCCCGCGCCACGGGCTCCGTCAGGAACCCCCGCTCGTGCAGGAAGTACCAGAGCTCCTGACACCGCTCCGGACGCTCCATGACCAGCGCGAAGCCCTCGGGCACCTCGAACCAGTCCAGGAGCCGCACGACGCCGCGGAAGCCAGGCCACGACACCATCCACAGCAGCGCCAGCTCCAGGGGCACAAGGGCGCCCTTGTGCTGCGGGGAGACCGCGATGCCGTCAGCGGGGCCGCTGCTGCGCCGCGCCCTCGGCACCCCCTGTCCGGCCCGGGACGCTGCGCGGTCCCCGCTCACCTCGCAGCGCCCCGGCTCCCACCGTGCCGGGCCTCGCCTCAGCCCCGCCCGGCACGCCCCGCCGGCTGCTCCCGCTGGCCCCGCTCACTCACCAGCCGCGCCCACTCCGAGATGCGCTTCCGGCACACTCGCTTGATGGCCCCCTGCGAGCAAAGGCGAGCGGCGCGCTGAGCTCGGAGCTCGCCGCCCACTCCTGTCTCCCGCCGCCCCCCTCCGACCCGGCCCCGTCTCTTACCGGGACGCCGTCGGCGAGCCGGGTCCTGGAGTAAACGCTGCCGCCGCCGCCGCTGCCCAGCAGCGGGCCCTCCCGGTACAGCTGCTCCAGGGGAGGCTTCTCCGCCCGAGCGGGCGGCACCGCGCTCTCGCCATTCTGACCGGGCCACACGAACGCCCCGGGCACCGGCGGCTCGGGGCCGGCGGCCGAACTGACGGGCGGCGGAGCTCGGACCGGGAAAGCTCCGGGGCCAGCTCCCAGGGGGACGGGGCGGGAGCCGGGCGGCCGCGGGGCGGCTGCGGGCGGAGCTGCGGGAGGGGCTTCGTTCGGGGCCCGGGCCGGGCCAGAGCCCGCACCAGGCGGAGCCAGAGGACGGTGCTGCCCCAGCACAGCCAGAGGGAGGAATTCTTCCCCAGACTCGTGCAGAGGCGCCACGGCCAGTCCGGGCGGAGCCTGGCGGAGGCGAGAGCGCGGCGGGCCGGGCAGTGCCGCGCAGGGGCCAGAGCCACGCACGGGCGCCTTGCGGGACGCGGCATGAGCCGGGCTGGGAAAGGCGGAACACGGACGGGACGGGACGAGACGGGACGGGACGGGAGTGGAGGGATTGTCAGACGGAGAAGGGGACGGAGAGCGAGCGAAAAGTCAAGCGGAAAACCGATCGAGAGAAGCGCTGCTGCTGCTGCGGAGCCGCCGGAACTCGCGGCCGCTCCGTCCCGCTGAACGAAAGAAAGAAAGAAACAAATAAAAACCCAAAGCAATTCCTATGGGAGAAGTAACCAGAGGTCCTGACAGCGGTATTCCAGCACCTCACCACCCTCACAATGAAGAGGTTTTTTTCTGAATATCTAGTTTAAACCTACTCTTTTGGTTCATTTTAAAGGCAGTGCTACTGCATATGCAGGTTTCCTTTCTTCAGCTGAGGGCGAGAACGGAACTGAAGGCTACATGAGCTCCCTGTACCATTGTCCTCTTACCATCATTTATGCAGAGAGCAGGCAGAGAAACAAGTGGTTGTAGTGAAAAAATTTGGTTTTTCCAACAGCAATGTGAGCTGTCCGTTATGCACACGCAGAACTAAGTGTTCATTGCAACTTGTAAATATCCTGCTCTACCAAGGGTCTGCAATTGGATCTGCAATTCTGGGAAGGACACGAAGAGGTTTTGCTGTAATCCCCTCTGCCTGTGACTGCAAACGGATCGTGTCTTTTCCCATCCCGGTTCAGGTGGCAGGGGAATAAACTACCTCAAGGTACCAAAGGAAAATTACTTGAAACATTTGGCTACAGTGCTGGATGATGTTCTGAGGAGAAAGATGGATGATATATTGATATAACGGGAATATGGCACCTACACACGCCCCTTAAAAAACGCAGCTGGAGCACCAATGGAACTTGGCAATTTCAGGTTTTTCTTCTAAATCTTTCCTCAGTTCCATGATGGGGCACAAAATATTTTTTTCGTGATATTCCATAACGTTGTGATTGCTTACTTTTTATATACAAAAAGGTAGAACAGCTGTGGCAAAATAAGTATCCTCAAAAAAAGTGTTCTCTAATTAAGATTTTCTGAAATATTGAAAATGTAAAAACACTATCATAGTACTTTCTTCTAATATTGAAGATCTTCCCCAGCAGAGCACAGTTATGTACAGATAGTACAATAAGTTCTCCATCGTCACGCTGGGAAGGTTTTACACAGAAACCCCAAAACAGCTTTCACACCACAAGAGACAGGAACTGTGTCTCTGATAAGGTTTTCTTGAGCTATGATAAAAATAATTTAAGCAAACATCTTCATTACCTGTGGTAAGTAATTTCTGTGAGAAAAACTATCATTACTGTTACTTTAGTCATGATCCTATTTTCACTAGAGTCCTGTTCACATTAAGTCAAATTAACAACATTCATTTCCTGTGCATTACCCCATAGGCTGTATGTCATGATTATGTTTTGTATGGATTTCTAATAGAAGCTTTTGGGGGAAATGCAATAATATATAGGCAAATCTGGTGTTAATGAATGTATTTTGATAGTTAAAATTGCTTTTATTTTTGGAGCCCCACCATGGAGGAGCAAAAAGAGTGGCAAAAATGCATCTGCCTCACCCACCTCGCTGGGCAGCTGAGCAAAGCAGCTGATTCAAAGTACAGACTCTCAGACTGAGGGTGCATCTGTCAACTCTTGCACAAAGACACAAAGGGAGAAATGGTGTCCTTTCCTTGAAATTCCCAGGAAGGCCAAGAGAAGCGCTATAAATGGGCTTCTAACACTCAACCCACAAACACAGATGCTAAAGGAACTACTGCAAACTTGCACCTGTACTTAAGAGGATAAATCAATGTAATTTTTTTTATCAGACACCACCATGAATTGGAAAAAAAACTTAAACCACTATTTAATTTTAAGCAAAATCTTTTTTTTTATTTTATTGGCTTGTTTGTATCAAAAGCAGTTATTTCCAAATCAAATTCACGTAAAATTCAGCATGTAAATAGGCTGAAGTTGTCATTGGTTAAGACTCATCGCTGAAAGATGAGGGCTCTGAATGTCATTTTAACAGCTTTGTGGGGGAACAAATAAAATGGTGAGGTATGTGATCCCATTTTGTGTCTTTCAGTTTTCATGGGGTTAATTAACTTAAGGTTATCTTGAGTGTGGCTTTACGCTCATCCTAGACCATAATGGTAAACTTGTAAATATCACAAAAATACATATAATGAGAGGTTTTTTTTCTGTCTAATGAGACCACACACGAGGCAAACCCAGATAAAACGTTGCTTGTAACTTAAATGTACTACATGAGCTCATAAAGCTCGGTGTTGAACTGTTGATGTTTTGCAGTAAGAATACTTTAAGTGAAGAGACATTTCTCCTAAAGGTGGAATTTCTTTTCCTTCATGAGCTGGGTTTAAGGAAATAATTTTATTACCTCATTCTGGACCTTAAAGCCTGTGTCTAGGTGAGTCCTATATTGGAAATTCACAAAATTCAGACAAAAGCAAGGTGTTTTTCCCATGTGCATGGATGATGAAGTATGTGGGGGGTTTTTTGCTATGTTGCAATATTTATTTTTTTATAGGAATGGTAAGAAATATTATTTCCTATTAATAACAATATGTGTAACTTGATTTCTTACTTTAGAGATGTGATTTGCTTTGGTGTCAAGGATCATGAGAGTTACTTTAATGTCAAGCTTTTCTAATATGCAACAAATACTTGGTGTCTCTATCACTGGTCAGAAGCTGTTATTTTCGTATGTTTTGAGAAGAACTGTAGGTTATTTGTCCTTCCTCTTGTGGATAAAATTGTTGTGTTGCGAGTGTTGATCCAAGAAGCATCTCTAGTTCTGGAAAGGCGGGCAGAGAATCCCATTGGGGTTTAGGTGAGAAGGGACTGCTGGAGATTTTTCATCCTGTCATCTGGGAGTGAGGCTGACTCCAAAGCTACATCAGGTTGCTCAGGGCCTTGTCCAGTCAGTTTTGAGCACCCAGAGGGATGCAGGACCTTTAATCTTGCCCTTTCCCTTGCTGGTTACACTCAGGCCAGTACAGCCTAGCGTGTGACCGGCCTTCCTCATCACAAGGGTGCAGTGTAGCACCATTGTCAAGAGAACTGACAGTTCCCAGGATGCAGAAGCTCCTGGGAAGTACATCAGAGACTGGCTTTGGCAGATGCCAAGTGATTTGGGCTGTAGACAGATCCTTGGAAGGAGAAAAAGGGGATGAAGAGAAATTAACATGGAGTTCCTAGGCATTTGTCAGTGTGTATCTGAACATCTGTGCTAAGTGCTCTGAAGATTAGCTCTTCATTTTGCATTTTGCTTGCAAAGATGTACTAAATGCAGCAATTAATTTGCAACCATGCAGCCCACTGTTAGGAATCATACTCTCATAGCACTAATAACAGGGAACCTGCAAGCTAAACCACACTCAATGCATTTTTCACTTCCCAGTCTGCATTGGGTTTGTGGCTTTATAGTGCTGTTTGTGAGAATAAGTACAGGAACGTGAACCTGGCTGTATAACCCAGAGAAGAGCTGGCAGGCAGTTTTGCAAGGTGAGCAGGGGCACAGCTGCTGCTGGTTTCTCAGGGTGTCACAGGTAAAGACCTGCCTTTATTCTGCAGCATTGCCATTGCCTTCAGAAAGCTTTGGCTCTGTGACTTTGAATGTTCTATTGGGAAGAAGCTGAAGATCACAAAAGACATACAGCTCCTACTGCATATTGTCCAGGAAATGGAGAATTAAGTGTCACCTTTCACATGCTTGGGGTTTTGTGTAAATGCCATGATGGTCTGTAACATTCATCATCTTCAGGTTTGCTTTATTCCAAAGATTCTCTGCTTCTATGGTCTGATCCTATGCAGGCTGGGGAAGTCTGAATGCTTTACTTGTCCCGTGGAGGTTGTTGTGGCTTGTCTTGCAAGCTGTGGAAGTGGCAGTGCAAGGTAACAAGAAATGAGCTTGTTGCATGGGCTACACTCACAAATATTCTTTACAAGGCATGGTAACAACAGAAAGGAGAAAGAGGGAAGGATGACCTAGGCAAGCTTAAAGCATGGCCAGGAAAATAAAGCAATAATCTTTCTTGGCTGAGGTCTACAGAGGTCTTCCTTGCAGATTTACTAGCAGGCTTTCACCAACCCCCATTGGCAGGAAGGATCTCAGACCAGAAAACAGCAGTCTGCATTTTCCTTTCTGTTCCTGTATTTTGGAATATCCAGCTCACCACCTGATCTGCTTTTAGGTGTTTCCTTTCAGCCCTCACTCTGTCATTTTGCCTCAGAGTTGAGCCAAACTAATAGTGGGCTGCTTCAATTGGGCACTTCAAACCATCTGCTCCTTTATTTCATTTCTTGGCTGAAGAGGAGCCCCTTCTGTAGGACTGGTCTTCAGTAAGTGTTGATCAATCTCACCCAGTGCAGGAATGTGATGGCAGTATGGTGAAGGTGAGGCAGCCCCACAGAATGGCAGGAGAATCTTATGTCAGTTTGCACTTATCATCCTTTCCTTGGCCCATCCTTTTCTGATCTTATTTACTCTGTTGGGCCATCCTAAGCAAAATATTTCCTTGTGAAGTTGGAGGTGAGGAAGGGAATTCATCACCATGAATAGCTGGTACCACCAGTAAGACTGTTCAATCCACTTGTCATGAACTGAGCCAGGCTACTCTTCTTTTCATTCCCCTCTTTCAAAGCCAAGTGTAATCCTTCCTCATATACTAGGAAGAGTGGATTGCAAAAAATGGTCAATTTTCCCATTTTCTGAGTTTGAAAGCCATTAAGAATCAGTGGAACAGGGAAAGGACAGACCTTTTAAAGTTTCCAAAGGAAAAGCTCGCTTCAGAATTGCCTTTTCAACCTGAGAAGTTTTTTCTGCCGTGGGAAGGGTTTTAATTTGCAGGGAGGCTCAAGCAACCCAAAAATGGGTTTTTTTGATCCATCTTCCATGCATCATATTGCCTTTGATCCGTGGAAGAATACCAAGGCTGGAAAAGCTGGATCCATATTCCTTGCTAAACTAATGTAAAGAACTCCTTAGGTTAGAAATGTTGGGGAGTTAGGTTAGAGCCCATTTATGCCATTTAGGAAGTTATGAAGTTGGTGAGTTTAAATTCCATTTGGAGATTCAGGCTACTGAGTAGAGCCATGATGCTTAATATGCTTAGGTGTTTTATTATTTGCAGCTGGCATCTGAAGTGTCAGTGAGGTTGAGTTCTGCACAGACAGAACAGGCTGAACACCTAACCTTCATAATGTAAATCCTGATACACTTGAAAAGCAGTATGGCAGTGATCCAGCGAAACCCTGCTGATTGGAACAAATCATGTGCCATTTGTTAGCTCACCTCACTTTCTTTGGGTGTCTTAAGCTACTGCTTTTCTCTCTTTCATTTTAAGGAGAGGTGGAAGATGCCTAAAAGTCTTTAAATTCTTTGTATTGTAAAATAGTGTTATGTGATAGGAGTCCCAAAGTCCTTGTTTAGTCAAAGCCTCTTGGTATTGAGAGGAGATTCTTTGGTAAAGAAAGACTTTGCCAAAAGGTTTGTCAAGCATTGGAGCAGGCTGCTCAGGGAAGTGGTTGGGTCACCAGCCCTGGGGTGTTTAAAAGATGTGTAGATGTGGCACATAAGAACATGTTTTAGTGGTGGACTTGACAGTGTTAGATTAATGGTTGGGCTGGATGGTCTTAATGATTTTTTTCCAACCAAAATGATTCCATGAAACTGCAAAACCAAATGTGGTAATATTAAAGGTAAATGTATTTTCACCTTCAGCAATATTTTTAGAAGCACATCTAGCCTGATGTAGTTTCCTGCTCTTTTTGAGAGCTGGATGTATGTTTTCCCATGTGTTTTGCAGCATTACTTTAAAGCTTATTTCTGGTGAGTTTGAGATGTGGTTATTGAGATCTCCTGGAGTGGAAAATAAACTATTTTCTGTGTTATTTTTTGCAGCACTTGCATGTGTCTACTGGGTATACTTTAGCTTTTTCATGTGAAGAGACTTCTAGCAAAAAGAATGTTTTTCCTCACTTGGTAATGTTACTCCAAGGGCACAGTGTGGAAGACAGAAAACTTGCCAAGTGGATGAACAACTAAGAATTATGTCTACCTCCAAAGAAACACTTGGAAAAATTCTACCAAAAAGAGAGAGCTCTTAGCAGTTCTTTCAGTCTATACAAAAGGTATTTGTGGGGTAGGAGGGGGGGTGGTCTAATTCAAGGCTTTCCTATTGCTGTTGGTCTGACAGTGAAGTATTTTAATAGAAAATTACTGCAAATTGCTTTCAGATGCTACATTGGATAAGCATTTGCAACTTGGCAAGCTGAGATGGACTCATGCACTGTGTTCCTCTGCTATGATTAGGATGGAGATACAATTCGTAGTGGTTTTGGGGCTTGGGCTGTTTGGGTTTTTGTTGCTTTCTTTTGTTTGTTTTTTCCCTTGATTCTGGCAAGGTGCTTTGGGTGGGTAAGTGAAGAGACTTTAAAGGCTAATTGTATTTCAGGAGACTAAAACTTCCTGTTGTTGAGATCTACTTCTGGACCTCCCAAGCTGCATTCTATGGTTGTGATCCCTGCTGCATTGCCTGATGCTGCAGGAGTTTTGCTCTCATGTCTGTCACTGCCTTTCCAGCAGTCACAGGCTCCTGGAAGATGTCCCCTCTGCCTTCTTCTCACCAAACTACACAAGACCAGCCCTCTCTCCTCAGAGGCACTGTGTTCCAGGTCTGTCACAATTTTTGTAGTCTCAGCTGGCTCCTCTACTCTTTTGCCACATCCCTTCTGAACTGGAGGACCTGATGTTGGAGATGAATCCTGGAGAGGCCTCACCAGCTCTGGACAGAGTGGGTAGAAATCACTCTTCTGGCTGTGCTAGACATGTGGCTGTTAGTGCAGCCTGTTTATCTCATCTGTGATGGGAACATATTTCTGGTTAATGGTCAGCCTGTTATCTGCTGAAACCCCAAGTCCTTCTCAGAAGGGCTGTTGAGCAGATTGAATCTTCCAGCCTGGCTGAATGCACAGAGTTGTGTCACCCCTTGTGCAGAGCTCTGCTCCTCCCCTCCTTGGACACCACAGGGTGCTACTTCTCATGTTGACTGAGGCCCCTCTGGGCAGCCATTTGTTAGGTGGCCACCCTCCCAGTTTAATATCACCCGTGGCTGTTCGTGCTCTTCACCCAAAGTAGAACCAAGATAAAACTTCATGTTGATCTGAATCTATAAACCCCCTGGAGGGAGTATTTCTGTCTTGATCTGAGTAGGACAAGACAACCTCATAAACAGGAATGAGATGACTCCAACAGGACCTACCTGTTTGCTGAAAGATATTGCTCAGTGGTAAAGCCAAGCACAGAAGTCCAGGGAAGGCTGACCACAAAGCTCTGCTTAGTGCTGTTGCTGGTTTCTCCTACCATTGCTTCCAGGCATCTTGATTGTTCCCAGATCAGTTAACTGATCTGTTGGGTTTTAGTCTGCTTTATATGGTAGTGCTTCCTAGCCTCATTTGGCAGTGACTTTTTCTGCTGTCATCTAATAACCATCTAATTGATGGTTATTGCATTAAGGCAATACTTTAGTGTTCCACCACCCTTGCCTCTCACCTCCCCTTCTTTCTTCTCCCACCCCTTTGTCCTTCAACCAACCTTTCTCTCACATCTCCCTTCTTTTCTTCCCAGTCCTATGCTCACAGTGATCTGTACCTGACCCTTTCCCTCTGCCATTCCCTTTCGTGTTCACCTTGTACCATCCACCCTTACTGCACAATGGACTTCTCTGTTCCATCAACAGAGCCTGCTCCATTCCTGACAGAGCTCATGCCCTCTGCAGGGCAGCCCAGGGCACCTTCCAGGAGCCTGTCCTGCTCTTTCCCTGTGTTCCATAGGTGTGAAACACTGCTCCAGCAATGAATGTGTGGCTGCTGTGCATCATGGGCAACACTGGTGCTTGTGTGATGGGGGGGGGGAGGATTGTAACCTTGGGTGAATTCTGACAGAATCTCCTCCCCTCGTGTTCAGTGAAATGTTTGGCATTTCTCAATGAGCCAGGGCTGAACCTCAAGGATTTTGGTCCTATTATCAGCTTCACATGAGGATTTGCTTGCTCTGAGAGACATCCTGTCCTGGGTAATGAAAAAAGGAGTGGAGTCTCTACCACTGTTGTCTCATTTTGAGACAATTTATGGAGTGGAGACTCCAAACTAAGTTGCCTCCTGGCAGTTTTTAACCTCTCTCCCTTCTACCAATAAGACAAGTGCAAAGAGATATGAAATGAAAAAATAACAATTTACTAAAAGAAAACAGCAATAACCACAAGATACAAAGGTAAATGGTTCAGCCTCAACCCACAAATGCAGAAAAGGTATTTCCAGTTTGTCCCCAAATAAGGGATGGCACTGTTCCCACTCTGGGCCATATGGCAAACGAGTCTCTGTAGTTTAAAAACTCCCTCCTCCAGACAAACAAATAATAGGGAATGGGGGAAAAACAACCTGGAAAAACTCCTTTTGTCTGAAAGAAGTCAATGTTGCTGAGGTCTCACACTCCCTCACCTCTCTGCTTCTGAGGGAAGAGCCCCTGAACTTCCAGGGACTTTATGCTGGAAACCACATCCTCCAGCTGTGACATGGTGGTATTAAACACTAAACACTGAAGTTCTTCCCTCCCTATTCCTTTTTTCTTCTAACCATACCAACTGTTTGATTCCATACCACCCACAGCATGGCAGGGGCAGGGTTTTCAGCTCAAAAAGTCTCACTTAGGACTGATGTTTATAGGATCACAAGGTGATTTGCTTTAGTTTGGCAAATTTCCATCCTGGCCACAATCCAGGTTGGCAGTTAATGGAATTTTCTGAAGCCCACCAAAAATTGTACCACTCCACTTGGGCAACAACTCAGATAAGTGATATCCCAAGTCTGTAAGGGGATGACTGATTATCCTGCTCTCACTCCCTACCTTGGTCAGGCAGTAGATGTTCCTAGTACAGTCAGTGCAGCTCCACCTTTGCCATCAAGAGCTCCTGGTGTGGTCCATGGGATACTGTCCAACATATTACACAAAGTCTAATGGGAGTTCTTGAGATCTTAGAGTGGCCTAGAGGAGCAGGAGAAGAAACACCACAGTCAGGAAGAGCAGACATGCCACATGCTGGATGAGGTTTTGCTTCAAAAGAAGCTGTTGGCTGCCGGAACACACCTGCAAAGAACAGCTGCAGACAAGAAATCCAGCCATGATCCTTATCCAGTCTGTTTCTACCAAACCCAAGAAATTAAGAGTGGGCAGACAAGCAGGAGGAAGTGGAGGAACATCTAGAAATAGCCATGAGGGCAGCTGCCGTGCCAGGCTGACCTGCAGTAGGAGTGATCCCACACCTATGAGTGAGTACCTGTAAGTAGAAGCTGCTGCTGCAGCAATGCTCCTACAAACCAGCAGTTTTGTAGTTATGCTATGAACTTCCCACTATCATATGAACCACATAATCATACTGCTTCAGCCATATGACCTTCAGGATGTGGGCACAGCATGGTTTTGTGCAGTGATACACTCCTTGTTCTCTATTTCCTTATAGAGTCCAAATCTAAAATAGTTTGGATGGAAAGAAATGCTCCAGTTTCTAAATTCTGTGGAGTTTCCATGCAGACGGGTTCTGCCATAATTATTTTTAGCATGGGGCTTCTGCTGTCAGTTTCTGACATAGCTCCTGCTGGACCCTTCCCAGGGAAATCAGGATGTGGGGCTTCAAGCTGTTACCCTGGATCCACCAGCAGCAATGGCCAGTGCACAGATGGCCAGCAGCACTCATAAAACATAACCTATTACATGGGAGCTGGATTTCTTCCATTCCCCTTGTCCTTTCCAAAAGGATACTGCTTCTCTCTGAAAGACACAAACCAGTATTTTCCAGAAATGTAAAAACATGGGGAAATGCTTACTACTGGGCTTCTGGGCAAAAATGATCAGTGTGTTTCCTCTCACACTATACTTATGCCCCTCTTGGTAAAGAAAAACCTTCCTAGAAAAGGCTTGTGCTGCAGCAGGAGAAACAAGGCTCTGGCTAATGCAAAATCATGTGCAGGAGCTCTGCCTGCTGGGAACTGGCTATTGCTAACTTCCCTCCAGCAGCCCGTGCTGGCCACTGGCAGTGCTGGCTGAAACGTGAACTTGCAGCAGAGAGAGGAGGCAGGGATCAGGCTGGACCTCATGCAGGCTTTATTTTCACAAGAGGGGAAGCAGGGCAGAATAAGAAAAAAAGAAGGGAAAAGTGATGCAGGGGTCTGGCTGGATTCCAGCTGCCACACGCTGCACCACCAGCTGGTATCCCCGAAGGGCCACCATCTGGCAAATGCCACAGAGATGTCACCTACCTTGCCCCTGCAGCCATTGCTGCCCTGGGGCGCCATTTACCTCAAAAAAGCCATTTTTGCCCTCCATGTTCTTGGCAGAACAAATGCTAGCGTGAGCTCTCACTGCTGGCACCTTGCTCCTTAAATTGACACCATGGAGGTGGCTTCTTTAAAAGGCTCTTAAAAGGCTGTGCAGTCACTTCACACATGAAGCAGGTACTCAGTGCAAAGGGTGCCATCCTGCAGGGTGCCCCTCCTGGAGCAAGGGTGCTGGGTGCTTTGGGAGTGGAGCTGAGCTTGCTCAGATGAATTGGAAACAACCAGCAAAAGGCATTTGGGAGCAGATGGGAGTGGACAAGGAATGCTGCAAGGAAAAGGTACTGAGGAGATGCTGTCTGAGGTCAGGAAGGGCTGGGGGTCAGACACTGCTCTGGGAACTGTTATAACAGGAAGAGAGCATAGAAGAAGCCAAATATTCTGACTGTTGGCATCATGCTGGAAAGATTTATTGTCTTTTTTTTATGAAGTACAACATAAAAGTCTCATGTTTGAGGAGAGGGGGGAAATTACCAGGCTGTACTGTTGCTTTTTTACAGTCTTAGAGTCATCCCTGAAAGTGTGAGGCTTAGCTCTTCCCTCCGGATATCAGGAGTGACTGCAACAGGGTTATATTAGTATAGGACTTGTATACATCCATCTTCCCCCTTCCCTTCCCTTCCCTTCCCTTCCCTTCCCTTCCCTTCCCTTCCCTTCCCTTCCCTTCCCTTCCCTTCCCTTCCCTTCCCTTCCCTTCCCTTCCCTTCCCTTCCCTTCCCTTCCCTTCCCTTCCCTTCCCTTCCCTTCCCTTCCCTTCCCTTCCCTTCCCTTCCCTTCCCTTCCCTTCCCTTCCCTCCTCTACATTGATTCTTTCCTACACTTTTTTAACCCATCTGCCCTGGCACTAACTAAAATGCAGCTCTTCTCCTGACCAAGACAACCTTCAGCATTCCAGAAATAACTTTCTAGCCTCAATGTCTGATCCCACCTGGCTCAAACAGGACCCTTTAAGGACACCTTCCCTTTCACAGCAGCTCCAGTCCCATAAACAAAAGGGACAGGCAGGCCAGTGGCCGCTTTCCCTCTGCAGCACCATCAGATGCAGTGCCTTGCCCTTTAGTCTGGCATGGAAAGATGCCAGAGAGTTGAAAAGAGGCTTTCAGCTGTGACAAATTGCGTTGGTGTCACCTGGCTGGAGCCAGGTGGAGTCTGCCAATGCATGCTGGTGAAAGAACCAGAGCTCCCACTAGAAGCAGTGGCCAGGACCTGGGGCTGTAGAGCACAAACCAGCATTTCAGATCAAAGCAGGAGCAGCAGCAGCAGGATGGATGGATTGTGAGCACAGCTGGAAACAACAAGGCATCCAGCCGTGTATTTTCTGTGGCTGTGGGGTGCCATGCCACTGAGTGCAGCTGGGGTCCCCAAAGGCACCAAAACTCCTCAAGCTCTGGGCAGTGACTGATAATGTCCAATACCTAAATGCAGTTCTGTTGAGTTCATTTGACTTTCCTCAAAGCTATTGAAGAGGAGCCCAGCCTGCCTCTCTGCAGCATATGGCTTGACTATCCTACCACAGCCACATCCAAGGAATAGGAGGAAAAAGAGAAAGCAGGAGAAGTCTTCCCAAAGCGTGGGAAAGCAAATGACGCCTGATACTAATTTGATCTGACCTGTTTCCAAAGGCAGTGGAGGACACACCTCTCAGCTCCATCTGTCTCTTTTACTGAAGAGAAGGGACACAGACACTCCCAGAGAAACCTGTGGGTGTTTTTACAAGAGCAGAGAAGAACAGGCAGCTGCCATGGATAGAAAGCAGGATTTAAGAGGGAAAATAATCCTGCTTTCTTCATTCATAACCATTTCTACCAAAGCAGAACTTGGCAAGAACATAATATGGGAATAACTATAAGCCAGTTCCTCTCTAATGGGATAAAAATGAAGACTGAGAGTCAAGAGCAGAAGGGTGACAAGGTTATCGGCTTTCCCCAGCAGGATATCTGTCAGCCTTTCTGGATGGAGCTCAAATTCCCTGGTATTTCCTTCTGTAACTCGGTCAGAGCTCCTGCTACTTCTGAACTTGTCACAGAGCCCAGTCCCCTTGGACTGCCTCTCAGAGCATCTGTGGCAGCCCTGCACAGCTAATCTGTGCCTATCCTGGTGCTTCCGCTGCAGAAAGCAGCAAAGTATGCCGCAAAAACCTCGGTGATGCACCAGGAAAAATTACTGACCCCTGAATCTGAATCTGGCAGGTTTGAGACCATTTTGCTTGTGAGAGCAAAGGTCATAAAACCAAGCCAAGGACAGTAATGCATGGCCCAGGGTGGTTGGAAGGACAAACACAGCGACAGACAATATGCAATTTCACAGGCATCCCCTGCCAGAGCTCAAGCTCCTCTCTTCACAGTTTTGTTTCCGCTCTGATAATCACACATGGAAATGAGGCCAATCCCAGGCCCCTGTCCCAATCCTTTTCAGCAGAGAGGGAAGACCCCACACCAGTGTCTTTGGCAAGGCAGCAGGGGCAGTGAGCAGATGGTGTATCCTATTGTCCAATCTTCCCCCTCATCCCTCTCTGTTTATTTCACCCATCAGTCACTGGCAGCAGAAGCGCGGTGGGAAAAGCTGTGCCTGATTCACTGGCACAGAGCCCAGGAGGTGCCCTAGCACCCACTCACCACACAACTTCAGGGGCTGCACATCTGAGGACAAGGGTTCCCACAGCTGTCTGGTGCTTGTTCTCCACACAGAGGGGGTCGGGAGCGCAGACAGGGATGGAGGCAAGCACCCACATGCCTCCTCCGTGCTGGAAATCTGTGTGCAAGAGTGAAAATCTTACAGTGGCATCACTACTTTGAGAGGAGAGGGGGCCCATGCTGTATCCCATGGGGACATGCACAGTGCTCCAAAAAGTCACAAAACCAGAGGAAGCCATCCCATGGACGAGAGGAAGATGTTGCCCAGACTGAGGGCATGGGATGGGTGTCCAAGAGCCTGTGGCAGGGACCGGCACGTGCACAGATGTAGGGATATCTGTAACGTGTGCCTCCCATATTCCACTGGGGAAAAGCGGATACCTCCCAAAAGCCAGCAAGGGCCTCTGGATCTCCCGCAGGATCCACCTGGGCAGGAGGATGGGACAACGCTGGGATTTCAATGGTGTGCGCTAGGACAAGGAGCGCTGGGTTCCCTCACACCCAGCTGCGGGCAAATGCCCTGTCCCAAGCTGGGAGATGGATACCAGGGAACAGGGAGGGCGGTCCCTGGTGCACGGGGTCAGCACCGCGGTGTCGTTATGCTCCGGGGCAGGGGGGTTGGTGAATTTGCGAGTCCTCAGCTGCACCCGCGGGCTCCCGCCCCATGAGCGCGGCTGCGGGGGGGGGCGGCGGCGGCGGCACGCTCGGGCTCCGCCTTAGCGGGAGGGCGCGCTGGGTTGCTGAGGCGGGGCGCGGGCGGTCCCGGGCCCGCGGTGCCGCTCCCCGTTGCGGGCGGGCCCGCGGCTCCGTGACGGGACCGGCTCCGCCACAGCCCGAGCCGGCCGCGCGCACGCGCAGGACGCGTCGCCCCGAGAAGGAGGGGGGGGCGGGCGCTGCCCCGCGCCTGCGCGGTGCGGCGGAGGGCGCCATGTTGGCGGGGCGGGCTTCGCGGTGGCGGTGAGCGCTCGGGGCCGCCGCGTTCGCTCCCCGTCTCCGCCCGGGGCCCGGGGGGTCGCGGCCGAGCGGGGCCTCCCCTGGCACCATGAGCGGCGGCGGAGGCGGGCGGGTGTGCGACCTGTCGCGGCGCAACCCCCAGGAGGACTTCGAGCTCATCCAGCGCATCGGTAGCGGCACCTACGGCGAGGTTTACAAGGTGGGCGCTGCACCGCGACCCGGCGGGGTAGTCGCCTGTGTCCCCCTCTCCGCTGTCAGGCACTCCGGTCCTCCAAAATCTGGGAGGACTTCCGTCGGCCGCCGGCGTGCCCTGGCCCTCCCGAGGGCAGCGAGGCCGCCCCGCTCCGGCGGGGTCTGCGCCGCCGCACCGGCACGGCCCCGGGGGGCGCCCGGCCCTGCCGCCCCCGCCCCGCCGCGTCCCCCGGCGGCAGAGCCGGGCGAGGGGGCGACCCGCGGGACCGGCCCCGTCCCGGCTTCCGGCGGCCGTGGAGCCGCCCCGGCGGCCGGCTGTGGCCGCTGCTGCTGGGTGCCGGCTCGGGCGGCTCTGTCACGGGCGGAGCTGGGGTCGGGTCTCCTCCAGGGCGAGCCGGGGGCTGTAGGGATGTGGGCAGCTTACTAGCTCCGTTCCAGCCCAGATGTCATCGTATTAGTCCCGGTCTCTGCTCCCGTCGCCGTCTTGTGTGGGAATGCCGGTGTATTGTGTTTGTGTCGGTGGGAGACGGGAGTGTGACTCTGCGGAGGGCGAACTGTTGTCGTTTGGATGAGAGTCTTTCAGCAAACGTAGGAGAATCAAAGCTAAAGCAGCTAAACATAATTTGGGTTGTTTTTTCTTTTTTTTTTGGAGGGGCTCTATGATGCATTTTGTAGTTTTTCTCTGCTCTGCCAGTGTATGTTGTTATTTGTGGCTGTTGGGATGTGGCAAGCTCTCCCTGGGATAGGATGACACTGGTTGTAACCTGCTCTTGGAGCAGAAGGGAGAGCTGAAGTTTGTCGTGTGCAGCCTGGTGGAAGCATTGTTTGAGCTGTGTACTTTCCAAGCATCTTCTTGGCCTGTTTTTGTCATCATAGGGTTTGTGTGAGGAAACTTGCTTTGGGAGGCAGGACTGTAGGGAAACATGCAGAGCCATTCCACAGTTTGAGTGCGCAGAACTGGTGCTAATGCTGCCTTTCACTTTATGTGAGTGTGCCTAGAAGGAAGTCTTGTTGGAGTTGGGCTGATTTTGGTTTAATCTCATCTCTTAAATGTCATGGAAGTTTCAGGACCTAAATCCTCTTGTTACTGCACTCTTGGTGTGCTAACTCCCTGCTTTATTAATTGTTTAATTGAAAGGGTGTTTTGTGTTGTTTGCTCCACCTTGCTTGCTTTCTTTGAGTATTTGTGTAATGTGCTGACCTTTTACTTGTCCAGGTCTGCTTGCCGTATGCTCTGGGTTTTTGTTTTTCTGCAAACTGTTCTATGTTGTGTGTGTATCTTTCTGCTGCAGTTTTTAGCTGGGATATTGACCCTGATACCTTATCAATTGAATTTTTTTCAATGTTCTGTATGTGACTGAAGGATGTGAATTCACCAACTCATCTGTCTTTTTGGTTTCATTTTAAGGACATTACCTTCAACCACAGAGTTTGGAATATTTACATATGCAATACCACTGTGCATGTGAAACCTGTTAAAGATTTGTGAAGGTTTCCTTGATGTTTATCACACTTAGATTGCAGTAACCTTCAGTTTGGCACTGCTTGTGACTTTCTTGTTCGAGGCACAGAGTGGATTTGTTGATGCTTACAGTGTGCCTGTACCAGCTGAGATAGACAGTGATACAGCAGGACCAGGATGCACTAGGCTGGTATTATAATTATTTCTTCTAGATGAGAAGTGTTTTCTGATTAGATTGTGGACCCTGTAGGGAAGATGAGAGGTGCTTGGCTCTTGTGTGGGTTATTGCCTATTTCATTCTGAGCCAAGGTCTTGCCCAAGGTGTCTTCAAAGTGAAGCATAAAAGTAGCCCAAAAACAACAATGAAAGCTAGTTACTTGTGGCAAGTAGTAATATTGTCTGAAGTGTCATCCACATGTGAGCTTACTAATGCCTTATCTTCTGTTTGTGAGTGGTTTCATAAAGCTCCTTTCTTTTGCCTTCACCTTTCACCTGTAGGTGAACTTTGAGGTGGATGAAATAATTGTGTGGAGCTGAAATTAGCTGTGTGCCAGCAGTGCTCATCAGTGGTGGGGTTTCAGCAGTGCTTGGGCAGCTCCAAGCTGTAATTTGTGGTTTTGCCCCCTTAGCAGAGAGAGCCACGTAGGAAAGTGTTTCTGCTGTTAGCAAGCAGGGATTATTACCTTAATAAGCTGACAGTCTTGTTATGTTGAGTCTTGGTAACTGCTGACTTTCTGCAACCTTATTTCCTGGCAAAACATTCAGGAGCTGAATGCAGAGCAGAGTGACATCTCTTACTCTGTTCTAGTTGAGCTGAGCTATGGCAGGCCATGGATTAAATGTTTGCTTTTTAGGAAAAAAATATATATATTAAAGAGAGGCTTGGTTGCTGTTGTGGAGTTTATTGAATTTGACCTGAGAGCTGATGGTGGGGACTGAACTGCAAGGGTTGGAAGGAAAGGAGGATGTGGTCAGATGGATACAATCTTGCTGCTGTGATTCCTGCTCTCTAGGCTGGTATCTGGAAAGGGGCATGCCAGTGCAGTGTCAGTGCAGATTTTTGGCTCAAGCCAATATTTTACAGTTGTCTGCACTCCCACCGAAATTCAGCTTTCAGAAGGGCCTTGGAGCAAATCATAATGGATTCATTGCAAGAAAGGTAATGGATAGCATGTCCTGCCATTGGCTCTCTATCAAATGTTCACAGTCAACAGTAATGTGTATATTCTAGCTAGCACCAGTGCAAATTTGTTGTAAGAGATGATGTGTATGGGAATTGCTTAGTTCTTCATGTATTCCTTGTGTGGGTCGTTTCTGGTTTTTGTATTTCTATATTTAACTTTTGCAAAGAGTTTAGTTGTATACAGTGGTCAGCAAAGTGTAAGAGAAGAATTAGGGTTTATTGATTGTGAATCAGAGATAATGTCCTGTCCTGCTCAGTTTCAGGAAATATTCCTAAAGTGAGATGAGGTAGTTGCTTAATTTTGTTTGCTCTGCATTTATCCATCTCACATTTAGGAAGACTGTTCTGTCTCTTGCTATGAAATTGGCATTCCAACAATCTCTAGTCCCAGATACTCTGTAAGTTGTGCCTTTATTTTAATGTTTGGATCACAAAAGCTTTCCCAGGGTTTTCTGACAGAGACTGTGTTGTTAGGTTTCCTGTTTGTCCCTATCCCTGTATGTTTTATTTTGGTAGTAACTGCACAGAGATTGGAAGTATTTTTCTGAGATGATCGTAGGTCCATTTTGTTCATGTCATTCATTTATATCACAACATATATTTTTAAAAAAAAAATCATCACTTTGGTTTAATAAAGGCTGAACTTCATTTGTCATCTCACACGTCATTTGTCTAGTGCAGGTGAACCCTTCCAAAGATTTTCAGCACCTTACTACAAAAAAGGCCCTTATTTTGCTGAATTTTGGACAGTTGTGATAATTAGTGAGATTATTGTTCCTGCAGAGGTTGTATGTTATACTGTGTTTGTCTTCTTTCAGTTCTTCTTGGCATTTATGGCTCCAGCCAGATAATAAATGAAGACAGCACAACTCATTGGGGTGCACATTGTTTGAGGTCTCATTTTTCAAGAAGGAAAGCCTGGTTTTTGTTCACCAGCCCTTGGGCAGGGAGGTTGGTTTTGGTGAGGGAAGTCGTGTATCCACCAGCTTAACTCCCTCATGCTGAAAAATTCAGGTTCTGTGGGTATCTCTGGGGAGCAGCTGGTGACTGTTACTGCTTTCTGCTGCCGTCCATATTTTGGGGTTTCTGGTTGCTGATGGAGCTTCTGTGTGTTGCTGGAGGAGAACGTCCAGGTCAGATGAACCTGAATTTTGATGAACTTCAAATTTTTGGTGTCCTCTTCTCTACATGTGTGTGCCCTTGCTCTTCTTTCTCGGGGTGATCCACTAGGGCATAAATTCTGCTTCAGTTTGCTGCTTCTGAAATGTTGAAACGATGCTTTTTGATAGGCATTTTGGTCTTCCATTCTTCCTGATTGACATTACAGCTCTTGAAAGCTTCTTCACTTTGTTAGGAATAAATGTCTGTGTTTTGACATCTTTCTGTTCAGCTTTAATTGGTGTTTGAAGCTTGTCAGGTAGGCAGAGAAGGAGGTGGATGTTTTGCCATTCTGTTTTTACTGCACTGAATAAGTGCTATGGGGCTTCATTTCTGGGACTGTGGTTTCCTTAACCAGTAATCTGTGCCTTGCACAGAGGTTTTTGTTTAGCATCAGCTTTATCAAAGCATTGCTGTCTAAAATTGTCACTCTGTTGGGTTGTGGTATTACACTTTCTACCAGAATGTGGAAGCTAATTATTTTTAGCTGGGGGAGGTGTGAGGGTTTGAGAGAGGCTGAAGAGAAGGGCTCTAAGGGCTGGGGAGTTGCTTGGGTACATTTTCCTGTAGAGTAGAGCTAATCAGGCTCAGGAAGCCTCTGTGCAGTGGGACCAGTTTTCCCATGGAGTAGGAACCTGTTTAGAAATCATTTTGTTCAATAGTTCACACAGGAAGTGGTCAAAACCAGAAGCCTCTGTCTTAGACTTTTGCTTTTTCGGCTTTGTTGCAGCATTATATGCTTTACATTATCAGTTTCCATTTGAAGGATAATCAAAGCCTGACAGTTTTTAGCTTTTTTTCCTAGTTGGTGGTGATTTTTTATATAAAATTTTTTTCTGATATCCTGCTGTTGTTAGAGAGTACACTAGTAATTATTTCCTGTTTAATTAGGTAGTGCTCCTTCAGCTTGACCTAGCAGTTGAAACTCCTGCTCAGATGGCAGTCTAGATCTCTGGAAGATCTTTCAGCTGCTGATAGAATTATAGTTTCTATAGAACAGACATTCTATAAATGCTGTATACATTTGGTAATCTATAGTTTTCTAGAGCAGACATTCTGTAAATGCTGTATACATTTGGTAAAGTGTCTGCATGTAGATGAAGACATTCTAGGCCTATCTTTGCCTCTGGAAAAAATTTCCATTGACACAGTGAAATGTGCAATTGAAGGATGCTGCTCATGGAAATGGGTGGTGCTGTAAACCCCAGCATCAGAAAGGCTGGGAATTAGAGCAGGTAAGAGTGTGAGTGGTAACAAAAAATGAGCCAGGGTTTTCTTACCTGAGCCTCTTAAAAATTTTAGTTTCATTTTCAGCTCAGAAATACTTGTTTGAAATCATTCTTCACCCTCTCTACTGCTTACTGATTTTTCCAGTCTCAAAATCCATAAGGAACTGGCAATTTCAGTGGGATTTTCCTAAATAAAAGTCTAAGACAGTGTCCTCCACATTCTGAGGTGCTGTGTGGTACATACTTAGGCACCCCCAAATTCAGGGTCACCGCCAGCTCCAACAGGTGGTGAAAAGCATACGGTGCTTCAGTCATTCTCAGTCTCTCATTCAAGTGAGCTTGGAGGAGGAATTGCTTCACAGCTGATTATTTGAAAGGTGTTTGGGATCTAGTAAAACCTGTCAGGGGTATCTTATTCCCATCCCTGGCCTTTACAAGAAGCTCTTGTGTCACTACAATCAGAATAATCTTTTTATTACTCAGATTAACAAAGACAATTCATATTCCTGCTGTTGATAACACCATCAATGCTGATAACCCAAATGGAACAAGATGCAAAATTATAACTTATACAGGTTCTCAACTTGGAGTCATGTTTTTTAATCTATGCCCTTAAGCACAGGGCAGCCTGCTGTTGCTGAAGGTGTTGGTGGCCTGCATTAAATCAGATTTTCTTCCTCCTTTCTTGCTTTCATAAGCCCAGGAAAACTTTCTGTCCCAGTGTCTCCATAGGGACCTATGGAGCCATAGTCAGTGACACAAACTCCTGACAGCTGGACATAGTATTGTCAAAAATAAATAAAACAAAAAAATCATGAGCAGGGGTTCTGAGGCCTGTGAAGTGTTTTCATCCTGGCTTGTGCAGAGTGTGTAACTTCAGGATATTCTCAATTGTATCCACTACAGTTGTATCTCATTGATCATACTGTTAGTACAAATTTGCCCTAAAACAAGTCTGTAAGTGTTAACAAGCCCCCCTGATGATCACTGGTCAGCTTTGTTAAAGCTTCAGTAACTTTTCTTGTTTGTCTTGGAGGTTAAAAAATGCTGATGTTTGATTAATGAACATTTTGCTTCTGTTTGTTTCTTGCTGTGAACAGAGTATGTTAGGAAAAGAAGTAAGGAGTAAAAATCCTAGCTCATGCTTCAGTGGTGGCACTTTCTCATGTGTTGCCTTTATTCTCTGGTACAGATGAAAGGAACTCATGTTTTTGCTGTTCTGAATGTCTATGCATCTTTTCCACCATTGAGGGTTGGGGCTATTGCTGCCATTGGTGGGGTGGATAAATACTGACTTACAGGGAAGGCTGCCAGAGAAAATTTATTTGTTAACTGGTTTTTTCCACAGTCAATCAGGTTGGGACTACTCCTTGAATTTCATAGGATTCCCACTGGTCTCAGAATCTCTCTGCCTGCAAATGATTTGCAAATGCCAGGGCTCCCAGCATTGCAACAATGTTGCCCTGCCAAAGAATAGTGAGAAGCTTGAGATAGCTGTCCAAGGAGTGAGCTGAGTAAATCTCTAAACACAGAAATACCCTCTGCAGTTATTTCCAGACTTGATTCTGGTTTACTTTTTATAGTCTTAGGGATATTTTCCCCTCCACTTTTGCTTCCACAACTAGGTCCCAAGCTGCCATGTAACAAACCTTGCACATACTTGGTGAGTCCATAAAGGCTCTGAGTCCTGACTTCCTGAAGTGACTTAAATGAGACATTTAGCAGCTTACAAGGTGGATCCCTGGCTCCATGTGTTAGGTTCTGTAATTCTGGCCTTTGCAAAAGCAGGCTCTGAGCCCTGATTGCCTGGGCACTCTGTACTCCTACAGGTAGCAAGCCTCCCCTGGGGAGAGAAGAGGCTGTAGCTGGGCATCCTTTGGGAGCTGCTGCTGCTGCTGCTTTAGTGATGGGAAGCAGCTTTGCTGCCTTCTCTCCATGGCTGGGTGCAGGGGCATAAAAATGCTCTGAAAGCCCTGGGCAAATTGCTTCTTGGCTTTCAGTTAAAGTCCAATGGTACAGTTGTAGAAGAGAAATAGTTTTTATAGTAATTTATGTTGCTTCTTAACGGCTTTTCAAAAATGTACTGTCCTTGGTTGCTCAGTAGAACCAAGGCCTTAGCAGGACAGAGCTGTGTTGGTCAGAGCATGGTGCTGATGGCATCAGGTTTGTGGGTCTGATCCCCCTATGGACCATTCACTTAGGAGCTGGACTTGATCCTTGTGGATTCCTTCCAGTTCAGAACATTCCATGTGTGAAAATGCAGTGAAGCTCCTGAGTCATTGCTGCTGCAGTTGGCTGCTGTGTGTCTAAAGGGAATGTTTTGAGGGGAATGCTCCCTAACTCCTTCATTGCTGCCTTGCTTTGTTCAACCCTCTGCAGCCAGGGGAGGCTGTTGTTTTTGGGGAAGAAGGTTCAAGGGGTCTTGCACATAGCAAAATGAAGAAGAAGCGTTGCATTGCTCATCTGGGAGTCTTGCAAGTGGTCCCACACGCTGCAGAGCACAGGCCTTGGTGTGCCCTGGATCCCTTGGCTGCTGAGACCCACGGTGTTACAGCTGCTTTTCAGACTCTCAGTGGTTGGTTTGTTTATGGGTTTTCACACCTAAGCACTGCATGGTTGAGAGCTTGCATAATTCAAGTGTTGTGTGGCATTGTAGTTTCCTGAGCAGACTTAAAGCTTCAGCTCTCAGTATAAATCAGCTGTTTAGTGTTCTCCAACAAGTGGTTCCACTGTGTTAAACCCTTGTGTGCCTCAGTTGCTCTTTGACTACTGCTGTCAGAGAACATCAAGTCAGGAATGCAGAGGTGGGTGCTGCATTCTGATCTCTAAATACTCCTTTTTTGTTTTTTTATAGGCTAGAAATGTCAACACGGGTGAGCTTGCAGCAATTAAAGTAATAAAACTAGAACCAGGTAAGTGGTTTCTTAACTTAAGTAGGACACAGAACCTAAATATTTTTGAAGTTAAGATGACAATTGTACAAAATCAATCAAGTCCGCTTATTGAAAGAAGGTGTAGGAAAAAGTACGCTGTTCTAAAAAAAATCATGGCAAACAAGATGTAAGAGGAAAAATGTAATTGGAGAACAGTTAAGTGAAAGCTGATTAAAATTTCATTGCAAATTGTGGGTTTTTTTGTCCTGTGTTTGACCCATGTGTTATAAAAATTTCTGGAACACAAGAAGACAGCAAGGCAAAAAACTTGCCTGTTAAAGAGTAGAGGAAGAACTAAAAAGAAGGATGAAATAATAGCTGAACATTAGTATCTGGGAGATTGAGTACATTTCCTGAAAATCTTTTGGAGAGTCTGATTAGGACTTCACTGCTAGATTTATGCTTGCACTGTGCTTCTATGGTGATTTCACAAAGCACATGTGCCCTACAGATCAGTTCTCAGCCTGCAGTCTGTTCTATTAATAAGAGCAGGCCTGTTGAATAGGATTTATCTGGGGAATAAAACATCCAGACTTTTTTTCTAACTGCTGGTGTTCCATTTCCAGATTTAATGTTGGGGTGTGTGTAATATTTTAACTACCTGGTTTGATCCTTAAGGTCTGTTTGGGAAAGAAGGTATTAAGTTTTTTCCATTTTTCCCCTTACAGTTCTGGATGGGGTTATAAATATTGTGTTTTCACAGTACATACACATTTAAAAGTTCAAGACAGGACAGTATGTAACTAAGTAGTTCAAAAAGTGTGTGTTAATCCCACTTCTTTTCCTCACACTGAAAGTGCGATCTCAGATGCTCCTGTCTGCTCTACTTCTTTGTTTTTCTTATGTCAGTTCCCATTGCTGGAGTCCTTGGCTGTGCATGATATGAGTTACCAATCCAGCTAGGTGTGCTGTGGGCAGAGCATGGGGATGCCCTGGGGAAACCTGTCCCTATGCTCTGGTGATGGGTGAACAATTGGCATCTTGCACTTCAGTATTTTTTGGCAGCCTTTGGACACCTGAGTGGTGCTCAGAGAGTAGACTTCAGCTGCCCAGTTTTGGAAGTTTTGCAGATCAGTGTACAGTGTGCAGACTGGGGGTTAGCAATGTTTAGGGACTTGTTTTAAGGCTTTATGCTGCTTTTATTTTGAATGCAGTGAAAATGCTGATCACACACTGGAGGAATTGTGTCCTTTCAGGGAGGTCCACATGTGAAAATAAATTCCTCTGTTCTTTAGTGTCTGTGTGTTTAAAAGTCTAGCCAGGAAGCCATCAGCAACACACCACAGATAGATGTTAGCTTGCAGCTTATGATTTGAAATTTGCTGTCAGTTAAATAAAATACATGGGAGTATCATGTTTCTGGTTATAAATAACTCAATGGATAGGTCATCAGTATGTTAATGTTCTGGGAAAAACATAAAACATTCCCAAAAGAAAAACATCTCAGCTGTGTGTTAAGTTTCACACATGATTTTCTCAGTATACACATCTGTAAGAACCTTTAATAGAAAGACTGGGACAGCCAAGGTTGCAAATGGTGAGATTCAGGTAAATGTCACCCCTGTGTCAATGTTTTTTGGATGTGAGTTACAGTCCATAAATTTACATTCTTATGGGGTCTACTGAAATGTTGCAGCAGCAGTCTACTAGTGACTGGTTTTGGGTTGTTGTTTTTTTTTTTTTGTTGTTTTTTGTTTAGGAAGATGAGCTAACGAGAATGGGCATGTGACCAAAAATAGCAAAGTTTTGTTGTGTTTTTAGGAACCCAGGCTATTGGCAGGGCTTATACAGATGGACACAGTGGAGTCTCAGGGAAAATAAGGACTTGAGAAAGAGCTGTGGCCAGTATTGTAAGAGCTGTCAGCAAATGTGAGGTCCATCTGTCCCAGAATGAAACTTCAGAATATCGTTACTTACTGCTAAGCCCTTGCTAATAAATACTGATTTACAGCTGATTTATGTCTGTGAAACTTGCAGATAATTAGTCCTAATTGCTAAGAATGTTTATTTTATAAACATGTGCTGAAAGTTAAGATGTGACTATAACCCAGGCCAAAGAAAATACCCGTTCTACTGCATTTCAGGAGAAGATTTTGCTGTTGTGCAGCAGGAAATCATTATGATGAAAGACTGTAAACATCCGAACATTGTTGCTTATTTTGGCAGCTATCTCAGGTACAGTTTGTTTCTTTTGTTCGCTTAAAAATGTGTCCCTGTCCCCTTGTAAAGGACAAATCTATAAGGTGACATAGGCACAATATAATTTACCAAGTATTAATCCACTTGTGTATTTTTTTCATTCACCTTCAAATCTCTTCTATTTACTACAGTCTCTCTCTAAATAATCTTTCTTCCAGCAAAATTGTTCAGTGACCACATAGTCATGTTTTCTTGCAAATAAGTTGATGCTTAAAAGCTTTGAATTTAATATATAAGTGGAAAATTAAGCAGAAGTATGTCAAGTATGAAGTGTCTGTGTATATGGTATCTTTTAAATCTGTTTCAGTAGAATGTCTGTTTTTCCAACTTGTGAACTTCTGACCAGAATGTGAAGGTTTTGTGTTTGTTTCTGGAGGTGAGGTTATTTGCATTGTAGAAACATTGACAAATGTACTCAGTTGTCTTACAGCTACTTCTTTTAACCAGTTGTAGTGGGAACAGATTGCTTAGCATAACTAATAAAAAGCTGCTTCTGGTGATATTTTAAATTTCATATGAAAACAGTGCAGAAACAGCTACTATTGTTGCACTCAACTTTCTTGACCATTTTTGTATTGAAACACTCCCTCTTCTGTGCTCAAGCTGGAGGTGAGAGTGCTTCTTTTTTTTTGTCTGGGCAATCAAGTCGCTGTCTTTCAGATGTTTTGCTGCATTTTGTTTTCCAAGCATATTTCAATGCTAAGAAGAATAAGAAAAAATACCATGTCCAATATTTGCTAGTCATCAGCATATTGTTCCCCAAGGATTTCTTCTGTTTGTGTAGGGATTTTTCAGACAGTGACATTTCTGCCTTCCTGTTGGCCTGGGTGTTAAGTTGCAGACCCTCGATGGTACTGTTGGTCCTGTCTCTGTTTTGCTTGCTGCTCAGGCCATATGCTCTGTAGAAAGACTCTGCACTGTTACTCTTGGTTGGTACAGGGATCTTCTCCTGTCTCAAAGTGCTTAGGCACAGTGATCAAAGGCTAGATTGAAACTAAGAAATGTAGTCACCTCTTCTGATCCTCTTATGTTCTTTTTCTGTTTTCTGTAGGGCTTTTTCACACTGGGAAGTGAATACCCAGTAAGCAAGTGAGAATTTGCAACACTTTAGTGCTTCATGCCTCTTACTTTGCTGGGAGAGTTCTGGCTTCTTCCCACTTCCACAGTGCTGCTACTTTTGTCAGCAAACAGGATGCAGTCACATGGACCCATGAGTGCCCCCAAAAGTGTCCCTATCTTGAGTCCTGCATCATTGTGGGGAGCAAAGAAGGGACTTGCAGATGTCTCTTCAATGATTCTTTCTTACTCAGCTTTCTTCCATGGGTTGTCACAGTGCTTCTGTGCCTGGCTTTGGTCAGCTATTTCAGTGGAAAGTTTTAATATTATTTCAAACAAGGCTTTAATTGAGCCCTTGAAATGTATGGAGTTAACAGCCAGGGAATTCTGCTGCTTAAAACTCCTGTAATGCTTGGACAATACCTTTCCCACCCCTAGAGGAAGCAGCTGGGAATGTAGCTGTGAGGACCATGTGCACTCTGGGCATAAAAGGGGAGGAAATCCAAGACAGACAGAATTCTCCCTGGAGCAGCAGCTATTCTAGCTGTCACCTGCTGCTGAGAGCACTTGCAGTTTGCAGCTCAGGAGATAAGCTCAGCACTTCCACCACGGCCTTGCAAAAACCCTGACACAAATGTCTCAGCTGTTCTAACAGAGCCTTATGTGTGTAAGACATGCAAGGCCAGGTCATCAGGGAGCTGCAGAACAACCATCAGGCCTTCCTTTGGTTCTCCTGTGTTACTGTCTGCTCTGAGGTGGATGTATGGAGTTCTTTTTTTCCACCTGAGTGTTTTGTTGGCCAGGAATGACTAGGCAAGTCCCAGATTTTTTGCTCTGTACAGTGCCTTTTTGTGGCCACATCTCACCAATGAAAATTACTGAGTGAAAATAGAGTTAATGGCCATGATAGAAGATACCTTTAAATCCTTCAGCCTGTTGTCTATTCTTGGAAAACACCTTTTGTGGAGGTACAGTGAATCACACTGAATTGATTCCCTTAGTAAGGGATGAAGAGCTAAATAACTTCCCTTCTGACCCTGCCACCAAAAATATCCATGGGTTTTTTTGAAGGAAAAGTCTTTATCTGAGCAGGTACTTACCCACAGCATGGGCTGTGCTCTCCCTAGCTTTGACTAAAGCACTACAGTTTCACTTAATTTGCTGTGAAAGAAATTTAATTGAGAGACTCCTTGGGCTTTTTGTTTTGTATTTTTTTTCTTGTTTGTGTTAACTCCTATGCTATGAAAAAAGTGGAGAAGTGAAAATAAGGAAGAAATAAGAACCCATGTCTGTTTTGTCTCTACTCTCAAAAAAATGTATTTCAACAAAAATCAGTGTGAATGTTTCACTAATACTGTTTTTATTGCTTCATTAAAGTAGAATATTTTTGACTTTTTCATTAGTTACTGTTTAGACAGTGAAGTGTCACATAAGGACTAAATTACACTCATTATTTGACTTGTACTTTCTATAATACAGAGC
This sequence comes from Ammospiza nelsoni, assembly GCF_027579445.1. Taxonomy (NCBI): domain Eukaryota; kingdom Metazoa; phylum Chordata; class Aves; order Passeriformes; family Passerellidae; genus Ammospiza; species Ammospiza nelsoni. The sequence goes on from NC_080635.1 coordinate 13,862,984, forward strand.
ATGTTGTGTTGTGCTTTATAGTGTTTGAGTCCTCTGACTTATCTTTTACAAGTGCTCTGCAAATCTGACAGCTAATGAATGGTTTTATTCACTCTTTAGACGAGACAAGCTATGGATCTGCATGGAGTTCTGTGGAGGTGGCTCTCTACAGGATATTTATCATGGTATGTCAAGACTTTATTCCTTAAAATCTAAGTACAGCTTAGTTTCAAAAATTGAAATGATTGCAGTGTTTTGGAATTAGAGGAGAAATTTTAGTATCCATAATAATTTATTGAAGGTCAATTTTAGCTTATCTTTTACTTAATTGCTTTGGGTTTTGTAAATAACATTAGTGGGGTGGGGCATGGGGGTGTACAGCAGAAGTTATTTCCATCCTTCAGGGGCTCATATGCCCCTCATTGCTTTTCGAAGGCTGTAAAATTTTTGGCAATATTTGTAAAATATTTTACAATCTTACATTGTAAAAAGAATAAAATGTTGTCTTGATGTGTTGTCTTGCTTCATAGCCATTTTGTTTCTGAGCTTTTGACGTTTATTTTAGTGTAATCTATACCACTTCCTACAGAAACCTAGGTATGTGGATTGATTAGAATGGATGCTCTTGTCCTTTGTAAACTGTTTGGATGTTTGCATACCAGTATTGTATTCCATGAGGGTATTTTTAAATTTTTTCAGGGTTTTTTTAGGCTGGATGTGTGACATGTGAAAAGCAAGGGTGGTCTCTATATTTGCTTTAGGCTTGGCTTCAGTGAGCAGTCAAAGAAACAAGGGCTGTCTGTGAATCTGTTGGATAAAGACAGGATCAATCAACTGCTTGCTATTTTTCAAGAGACAAAATCAGTTTTGAAGGACTTTATTGCCCTGGAATTAAGACCTTTGTAGGAAAGGAGTATGCACTAAATGAGTAATGGCTTTGGAGTTCTCAGGTGATGTTTTTTATTGAGGAAGTCTATCTATATTCTAACTTGTGAAGATTTTACGTGTGAGGGTCTCTTGTGCGTAAGCAGCTTTTTATGTTTACCTTGGGTGCAATTAAAAGCAGCACCAATTCACGAGTTCCTGCCATGTTCCTGTCGTAGTCGTTTGAGTGTGGCCTTGGTGATCCTTTAACTCTTTGCTAATTTTGAGAAAAGCATCGTGTTTAATAGGCTTTGTTTTGTGGAACACCTGTAGAGTAGGAAATGAGCTCATGCCACATAAATGCCTGAGCAGATGTCTACAGGAGTGGCTTCCCGTTGCAGCTGATTTTTGCCTTCTCTGCTGGTAGTTAGAATGGAAGGTTCTTTTCTGCTCTTCGTTATGTTTTAGAGAGTCCTATTCCAGTTGAACTATAGACCTCTGTAATCTTGAGTCATTTGAGTTAATCAGAATGAAATTTCTCAAAGCAGAAATAGGTGCCTAGATCCGCCTGCTGTGGGTGCCAGTATATATAGTTCTGTGTGGGTTTGGAGCTTTTCTTTCAGAAAAGAGAAGTTGGGTGTAGACTTACTTTGAAGATAATGTTGCATGATACTAATATTGTAGAAGCTAAGCAGTTAGATTCTTTAATCTAGATTTGTTCTTAACTTTCTACTCCTGCAGTGTCCTCTGAGAAACTCCATCCACCTTCTCTTTGTTTTCGGTGCAAAACCTGAAAAGCTTACAGTCAGGACTGCATTTCCTGGTCTTAAACCCCTTTAATTTCAGGATTAAAGTCCAGTGACTGGAACGAGTCACAGACCATTCCTTGCATGCCGCTCGCTGTTTTGTTTGCGTGTTTGTTCAGAATTTAATTATTTTCCTCTAAGAGACTTGAGTGAAGTTGGACCCTCAAGGGAGAGGAGGATTCCTCCTTCCCTTGGGAAAGTGCTGAACCTGCTTACAGGGGGAGTTTGAGAAGGTGCTGGGTGTGGCAGGTCCAGGAGCAGCAGTGCTGCCAGCTGATTTCAGAGAAAGACTGAGAAGCTGGAGGGAACAGTTTCTCTGGCAGTGGGGAGGATGGAAGGAGAGATCAGGTCACAAATGGTACAAAGAACTGCCCAGGGCTCAAAGGGGACTGAACAGAGTTGGCTGCAGCTCTGAGTCACTGAGTTGAAAGTCCAGCCCTCTGTAGTAGAACACAATGGGTTTGTTCAGGGGAAAGAGTTAGGCTTAAATCATTACTTGTGCTTCTTTTTCCTAAGTACTGGGAGATTTAAATACAGAAGAATTAGTAGTTTCCATTCTAACCGTACTGAACATTTTTGACTTTAAAAAATGCTATGATCTTTAGGTGCTCAGTCTGGGATAAAGACTAAGCACATTAACTTAGAGACTAGTAGTGTAAGGTCCTGTCAGTTTGAATGGAAGTAATTGAGGTATGAATTTGGAATGGGCAGTATCTTACCCAATTTTGAGATTTTTTTTCTTTTTCCTTCTATTTCAGTGACTGGACCACTATCAGAGCAACAGATTGCCTATGTTAGCAGAGAAACACTACAGGTAGTGTCTCCTCAGGTTCTTGTGGTTGCCTTTTAATGTAAAAGTATTAAAAGTTAAGAATAAAAGCTACAAATAATATGTGATGCCATGGAGATCTGGTAACTGGATGACACAGCGCTTTTCTCGGGCTTTTGAGGAGGTCCCATATTAAAGCCTAGAAATTTACATAATTGCATAACCTCAATTACCCTGGATCATTTGAAGAAAGCTCTTGTCATCTTTCTGCTGTTAATTTTATTTTTTTTTTTTTAAAGGGGGAAAGCAGCATGTTTTCTTAATCTGTATTTATGGTATAAATTAGATACTGCATGTTTGAAGGAAAATTACAACACTCCATTTTGCATATCTAATAATTGATCTGTGCCAATAGGAAAAAAAAGCCTGTGTGCTTGAGAGGTTGAAGTCATTAGCCTCTCCTTGTGGGTTTGCTAGCTTTCATTTTTCTTTCCTAAGTTACAGGTTCAATACAGCAGTAAAACTTAACCAGAGACTGCTTTTTTGACGGATGTCTTACTTCCCTCTGAGAGAGCAGTTCTTGAATTGTAGTGAAGGCAAACCTGTTGAATGCCATCAGCTGAGATCTGCTGCCTCTCACTCTTTGAGGATGGCTCTGTTCCAAGCCATGTCCCTTGGTTGTCACTTAGCATCTCCCTGTGCTATGCCAGACACTGCTGCCTTCTCACTTGCAGGATGTGGCGCTTTTTTTCACTTATAGATCAGGCTTGTGTGACGGAGCGTTTAGGGCTCTGAGTCTTTAAACCCTTTTGTTCTTAGTCACTTGTAGAATGGTTTGCATTAAAAGGGGCCTTTAGAGACCCCCCCCTGCAATGAGCAGTGACATCTTTAACTAGAGGATGTTGCTCAGAGCCCTGTCCAACCTGACCCTGAATGTTTCCAGAGATGGGGCATCTACCACCTCTCTTTGCAGCTTCCAGTAGTTCATCAGCATCACAGTAAAAGAATTCTTCCTTATATGTAATCTGAATCTACCCTCCTTTACTTGAAAACCATTACACCTTGTCCTGTCACAAGAGCTCCTGCTAAAAAATTTCTCCCCATCTTTCTTATGAGACCTCTGCACATCGGCCGAGATGCCCTTGATCCCACTGTCTGTATCAGCAGTGGAACTACTAAAGTGTCTAGTGTGGGACCCTGAGGGACACCACTTGTCACTGTGGACATTGAGCTTGTTTACCACTGCTCTCTGGATACAACCATTTAGCAATTCATTACCCACCAAATAGTCCATCAGTCAATTCCATAATCTTAGATATGGAGGAGTGAGTAGTCTGGAATGGAATTTATTAAGCCATTTATTTGTATGGGAAGATATCTTGGTTAATATGTATAAATTGTATGTGAGAAAAAAGCTTACTGTTTTGTGTTTTCTAAATGTTATTCATTGACCCATTTTTCTATATTTTAAATTGTATGTAAATACATGTTTATAATACTCTGACCAAATATAATGCATGTAGTTTCAGATATTTTGTTGCAGCTTATAATGGAACACCATTTTCTCAAGTAAGAAGTCTGAGAATATAGGCTGTTGTCCATCCACAGAAGTAATTTGTCCAACATTAATTTTGCCACCAGTGTCCATGAATCCAGAGTCTCACTTGGATGCTGATGTTAACATTCAGTTGCTGTATTTAGAAGTCCATTGAATCCTCCATTTTCAAAATATACCTGCTGTCCATTTTGCTGGAATCCATGAGATTTGATTCTGAAAAGATGGGTCTTTTAAATATGACCTTTAAAGTAACTGTCTCCAGACATTCAGTTTTGAAAATGGTGGCTTCACATTGTTCCAGGGCAGTACTAAAAGTGTGTGAATTAATGGCCTTTGTATGCCAGTAGCATCCAGAGATTTAAGGAGTGTACATGGGACTCTGCCTAATGCCAGTTGTTGCAGTGGTTGGGTGGATGCTTTGATTAATTACAATTTAAATTTTGCAGTCAAATCTCTTGATGTCTTGCATGAACTGGCAAAAAATAACGAGTCTTCACATGGGTATTTCTCATGAACATGGAGCCTTGTGAAGGTTCATGCTCACAGAGCAAGGAAGATGTTTGTGTGTGATTTTTCTTCTGGAAGAGAATTTTAGAGATAAGCCTGGAGTGTCCAAAGTGACACAGTCTCTGATTTGCCATGCAGGGATTTGGTTCTACAGAATTCTTCCAGAATTTAAACTTAGTTTCTAACTTGTGTTAAGTCTTAAAATGTTTAGGTATGAGACCCAGGGGCCAAATGCTTTTGCAAAAATCCATGAAATAGAGTTGAACCCAAAGCACTGCCTGCCAGCATTTCTAGACTTGATTGAAAGATGTAATGATACAGGAGGTAGCTTTACTAGTGGTCCAGTGATCTGACTGCTGAGTAGAAGACTCCTAGGCCATTTGCCAGTAATTACTTTGGTCTAAAAAGGTGACAGTTACCATGTCCAGAGAAAAACTCGTTTGGCGAATATTCTTCTTCCAGTAGGTGTGGTGACTGGTATTACTTCCATCTATCCTGTGTTTTAGATAAATGTCTAAATATCTTTATACAAAGTTGCTTAGGAATGCTGCTTTGTATAAAGATATTAGATATGCTGCTGTATCTGTTGAATCTGCAAATTTACAGCAAATTACACTGAAGTATAAAAAATGTTCTTCAGTCAGTGAGTCATTTAGATGATTAAATTGGATCCTAAATATATGTGGTAATGAAATAACTGTATGTCAAATGAAAAATGTTGGACTAAATTACTATTTAAATATTTTATGCAGGGACTATATTACCTTCACAGTAAAGGAAAAATGCACAGAGATATAAAGGTAAGTAATAACTGAAGGTTTCTTTGGTGCTTTAAAAATAGGTTACATCACCTCCAGTGGTCTTTACTGTTATGTATCAGTTTTCAGTACATTTCTGAATATGTAGGGATTTTTAATCTGTTAGAATGAAATAAAAGTTTCTGCCCAAGGCAAAAAAAAAAAAAAATCTTGCTTTAAAATATATGCAAGGAAATAGTTTGTTCTTTTTCTTGGAACCACACAAACTGTTTATGTGGACCAGGGCTTTGGAATTTAGCCACAAGCTGGTGTCCAGAACAGTATGTGTTCACATGGCTTCAGGCTGTGTGCTCTGTGCAAAAGAAAAGTTTGCTCTTCCCACAGCTTTTCCAGGGAGCTCCATATATCCTTCTTTTTGAACTAGCTAGTGAGCAGAGCTCTTGTTTTGGCTTCTTGCATGGTGGTGAGCAGATTGCAGGGCAGAGGCTGCTGTTCTGTGCGGTTCTTGGAGACTGCTTCTGTCCCCTCCCTCGCATGCTAAAAATAGAGAGGGTGCTGCAAATCAGGCTATTAGTACTGACTGACTTAAATCTCCATCTCAGCAAAGCTACATCAAAAGTGGCTTGTTCGGACTCTTATATTCTGTTATAGTTTCCTTCTGGTGCTTCTTGTTGACTTTTTGTTCCTGAAGTTTTACTACCTAGTCTTTCCAAAGCCCTTCCAAACCTGGCAAGCTTCCTCCTGGAAATCTGACAGTAAATCATCATATTCTTTTGTGGTGTTGTGTGCTGGTTTTTTGGCTGGTTTTGGTTTCTTTTTTTCCCCAGCAGCTTTAACTGTAGTTGCCTTCATGCAGCCTGATTCCAAGTTGTTCTCAATGACTGCAGAAGAATATGTGGGTTTTGAGCAATCACAAAAGTAATTTGGGCTTTGAGCAATCACAAAAGTAATTTCTGAATGGAAGATTACTTCAGGCACCAAAGTTAAATGTTTTCCACTATACTTTATAGAATGCTTGTAAGGACACAGTCCATAGATACTTTTTCTGAGCAGAACTGTGCCAATAAATGCTTACAGTGCTTACATTGTAAAGAGTTTTTTTTTAATCTGTTCTCATGAGCATGGAAAAGTACTGTCTTCATCTGCACATTGCCTGACTGCTGAACTGTTTTTGCTTCCCCCAGTAGCTAAGTTCCATGTTTAGAGTACCTGTCCTGTTAGCTTGAAAGGTGAGCAAGGTCAAGAGCATGTAAGCAGGGCTGTTACACTGTTTGCCAAGCTCAATAACTGTGCTTGTGTAGCGTGGGCCAAGTTAGCTGCATTTTATTGCAGGCCTGACTTTTCCTGCTCTGGGAAAAGCCATAATCTGTAAAACCACACATCTTTGGATGTTCATCTCTGCTGCCTTTCCATCTGCCTGATGGGCAGCGCGGTGCTGATGTTTGGAACTGTGTTTAGCCAGCTCTAATCTTCACTCAGCTCAACCTGTACCTGGGTTCAGTCTTCAAATCAGGTTTTTCTCAGTCCTTTTATCTTGTAATTTTGTAATACAAACCTCTGCTTTGGGTTAATTTTGGTTATTGAACTGAGTGGAACACACAGCCGCACAAAAATGACCTCTCCAAGTCCAGCAGGAACAGAATCTCTGTTGCATAAGGACGGAAGTAGCTTTGCTAAATGCTTGATTATTGAGGCAGGTCCTTAAGGCTGTAATTATAAGCATGGCTCTCAAACAAGACAAAATGAGCTCCTACTTATGAAAAGAAAATGAAATTGTTTCCACTTTGACCTTTTGAGTTCCTGTTTCCTTTGAGTCATTGTAAATAGAAAAAAGTAAGAATTAATCAGCACAGGCAAATATTGTTTATTGAGAGGTTTGTGTGCAATGCAAACTCTGTAGTACTATAGGCTTAACTAAAAATTAATGAAAAACATTGCATATACAAGGAGATTTTTTAATAACAGACTGGCAGCTTGATAATTTCACAAACATTTCCTTGATAAGGCTGCAGGTTTATTGAACGCAATTCTTGCTTTGTCTTCAGCCCCTAATTTGCTGTAAGATCCCACATATATATTTTTTTAATATTGGATTGGAGGAATTGGCATGTTTTAATTCAAGTAAACTTTTCTTTTTTTAAAGGGAGCAAACATTCTTTTAACGGATAATGGACATGTAAAATTAGGTGAGTTAATATACCTTAGTGCTTAAAAATTAATCTTTTTATGTGCTCTAAGAAGCAGCATGCTCTGTTTTGTTTAATGAGGTGATGGTTCATGCAAGGAATTACTGAATTTCAGAATTGTTTTTATCTTGCTGGTGGTATCTAACTGAACCATCGAGTTAGTATCTGAGGATTAGTTGGAGTAATTTTGGAACGGTGAGGTAAAAGACCTACTATTGTAAAGGAAAAAAAAGTCAAATCACAGGGGTTTATAAATTTTTAATAAAATCTACCATCCAGAGTCCTTAAATGTGAAATCTACCTTGAAAGCTTAGCTGAAAGAATCTCTTTGGTAACACAAAATGAGGTGCTCTGTCTTATCAAAACCTTTAATGTACCTGTTAGTTCTTTTGTGTCAGCCTGCTCTTCCTTGTGTGTATGAGGGACATTGGTGTGCATATCTGGCAAGTGACTGAGGGGAGGTGACCAATGGTATCTGAGACAGACCAAGTTTCTATTATTTGCTTTTGTTTTTTTATTTTTTGTTAAATATTTCTAGTATATTTAAGGACCTCTTAACAGTGGGGAAACCAGACTTGTGTTCATTAACAATTAATTGCATCAAATCATTTAACTGTCATTTTGTTTTTGCTTTTTTTTTAATAGCTGATTTTGGAGTATCTGCACAGATAACAGCTACACTTGCCAAAAGGAAATCCTTCATTGGCACCCCATATTGGTAACTGTTTTTTACCTGACCATTAATGTAATGGTAACACATATAATGCTGTTGAAAAATTGTGATAAAGGCATGCTCTGTCATTCCTGGGTAGACTAACCTCTAAAGGCTGTGTCAGACTTCTGGTGATCATATCTGTGTTACTTATTCCAAACCCTGAATTAGCTGAGTGTCAGAGAAAAGGCTTTAATGCTCTGAAAAGTTGAAAGGCCTTGTAGTGCCATCACTGTTGACTAATTTATCTTCATTTAGTAAAACCTAAAAACTAACAGCAATGTTGCTTGCTTTTAACTTAAAGCAAGTTTAATCTTGCTTTTAATTTTACATGGTTTTTATTCCCTGATTTTTCATTTTGGTATTTTATGTTATTTCCCCTCCAGCCTAGATGTAGCTTTTCTACTTGATGAGTTTCCTTTGTCTTCACAGATCCACAGACTTTTGCCACTTGTGGACTGTTTCTCTAAGCCATTTTCTCCCTTTTTTACCTAAACTGATTGAATTCTGTGATACAGTTCTACCTCTGCTGCATCTCTATTCTTCCCCATTAAACTAATGTGTGTAATTTTTCTTATCTGAAGTTCTGCCTTTCATTTAATCCTTTTCCTGCTGAAAATTGTCCCCTTTCACCTTGAACTACATCAGACACATTCTCTTCTGTAAATCAGCACTTTTGTAATATGTTTCACAGACAAATACTAAAATTCTGTAGTCTGACAGCATAGTAGGTGCAAGATAAAAATACATATAATGAAAAAACCCTATGTTCAAGTATTGACTAGAAATAGCCAAGCACAATATTTTTAGCATTTTTCTTCGCACCAAGGCTTCACTTCCCTTTCAGAATAGCACAAACACCCATCAGTCATGATTATGTGATTGGTTTGTGTATCTTTCCCAAGAAGTCTGGGTGACCTCAGTGCTTGAAAGTCCTGTAACTTTCAAATCCTGCCAGGCTTCTCAAATGACCTTAAATAATAACTTTGAAAGTATTACATAGGTTAAATGCTGATGAAAAGCATTCGTTGTTCTTTGCAAAGCTTCTGAGAGATTTGAGAGTAGAAGCAAGGAAGCAAATTTTTTGAGATTGCAGAGAAGAAAATTTAGTTGAAACAGGCCATGTGAAGGTTTTAGTGGTCATTAGATCTACATGTGTCTCAAAGCAGGTGAACTTCAGTGCTAGTAACCCTTCCATTTAAATGTTTAATTCATGTTCCCCCTCTCCTGTGGTAACTCCCTCATTTTTGATTTAGAGTGATGGGGATTTTAATGAACTCTGGAAGAAATGTCTAAATATAGTTTAGTTATACAAACATGAAGTGAGTTCTACCACCAAACCTGCTGATGCTTTCAGATCTACAGATAAGGAGTGGAAAGGGCCCACAAGGGTCATTGAGTCCAACTCTTAGCCCTGCACAGGACATCCCCAAGTGTCACACCATGTGTGGGAGAGCATTGTCCAAACACTTTTTGAGCTCTGGCAGGCTGGGTGCTGTGACCACAGGATATCTGTATTTGAATAGTGCTTCAGTTGAGATGCTGCTTGATGATCTCCTGGAGCACTCTCGAAGTGACTTCATCTGTGTTACATTTTTGAGTTATTTCGTGCTACTTTGCAGCTGATCAGGACTGATAAAGCTTAAAGCTAAGAAATACTAACATGTTGGCCACCTTGTAGGGCTACATAGGACAATCAAATTCATAATTCACTTTGGCCATTAAAAACATGTGACAATTCCAAGTGAATAATTTCCTTTAAGTATTCCTATTTATGTGCCAGTTATGTTTGTTCATTTTTGCCACCTGAGAATGTGAAAACCACTTTGTTGACATAAAGAGATTACCTGACATGAGTGAGACAGACTTTACAAACAGGGAGTGCTGTATACAGAGGTGACAATGAGTCTTATGTTTTCAGGGTACAAGAAAGCTGATATTTTATTGCTTTTCCTCTTGTTAGAATTCTTCTCTTCAAAGTCAGTGGATCACTTTCTGGGCAATATGTAAATTTGGGTATTATGTGGATTTTATTGTAGTTGAATAATTATACTTCAGCTCTTTGGTTGTTGAGTAGTATTTAGTCTGAGACAGATTGATTTCATCCACTTACTCCTGAATGGCCATTGTAGAAACTGCCTATTAGTCATTATAAGATAACTGAGGGAAACTTTGGGTGTACATTCCATATTTTTTTAGACACTCACTTGTGTGTGTATATCTATAATATACTGTGACCTTATCAATTGAGAGCTTTAAGGAAGAGAATACTATGTGTACAAAGAATGTTAGATTTGTGGTGAGAAGTTTACCTAGAAATGTCTCTTACTGTTCAGGATGGCACCAGAAGTTGCTGCAGTAGAAAGGAAAGGTGGCTATAACCAACTGTGTGATCTGTGGGCAGTTGGAATAACTGCAATAGAGCTTGCTGAACTTCAGCCTCCAATGTTTGACCTACATCCAATGAGGTTAGTGAAGGGTTAGAGCTTGGTGGGTAAATTAAGTAATCCATTTGAAGAAATGTCTGTGTGTGCTCGTGGGTTTTGGGTGTACTGCAAGGGCACTGGGCCGTGAGTGTTCTGAGCGAACAGAAATTGGACAGAAATTGTAGCAACTCCTTCTGGTGCATAAATGTATAAAGTCCTGGTTGAGTCTCTCAAACTGATGTGGCTTCTTCTTGCCCATTAAATAAAGTGTTTAATAATTTATCTCATGTATTACAGCATACCCACAGAAATGGTGTTGTTCTTTTTTTTCAGAGCACTTTTTCTAATGACAAAAAGCAACTTCCAACCTCCTAAATTAAAGGACAAAATGAAATGGTAAGTGCTTTTTTGTTTCAGTAGATAGTGAATGTACTGTACTTGGAAATTGATTTTAATGTTTAGCACTTCGTTTTACAGGTCCAATAGTTTCCATCATTTTGTGAAAATGGCACTTACAAAAAATCCTAAAAAAAGACCTACAGCTGAAAAGTTGCTACAGGTATAAATTTATGTATGAGGGTCTTTTCTAAAGTTATAAATTGAAAATATGCTTAGTGTGAGTGGCTGGAATTTTAATCTCTGTGTTTCCCTCTGTCTTTCAGCATCCCTTTGTTACCCAGCCATTAAATCGAAGTCTTGCCATTGAACTTCTGGATAAAATGAATAATCCTGATCATTCCACTTACCATGATTTTGATGATGATGATCCTGAGGTAGGAATATCTTCTAATCATAGAATCAGAATACGTTTTTGTTTGCCAGCAAAACTAAATTATTGTGATTTATTGAGCCCCAGAACTTTTTGTGATCTGGGAATTGTCTCAGGGGTTGCTTTTACTTTTAGTTGTGCTGCTCTTTCACTCATAGAGGCACTTAGCAAAAATAATTATATTTTTGGGAAGGGAAGATTGAAGAAAAAGAGATTTTACTGTTTCAAAATTGTTGAAGAACAGCAATGAACAAAATTTTGAAGCATTTATGTGATATGTTTCTCCAGTCCTGAGTTCTGTCATGCATTCTGCTATATGTTTCTTTGTGAAGTTATGTTTCCATCTGCAAAGAAAGCATTCATAAAACTGAGCCATTAACCTGTGTAAAAGTGAATGATCCTGTAGCTGATTTTTTTCAATAGGTTGATGTGTATATTTTGCAGATTGTATTTTTCCATCTTAGCATACTCTGAAACTTGATTTCACGGTTTTATCAAAGAGTTTCTGATTTTCTGCTCAAACAGCTGGGAAAAAGTAGTCTGCTTATGTAAGATGATAAACAGCACAGGACTGAAGTGTTTAATAAATAAAAGAGATAGATATTCTCTTACTCCATCCTGTCTTCATACTTCCCTGCACATTAGTGAATACTTTTCAAATGTTTACAGTTCCCTGATGGCCTTTGCTTTTAAAGAAAAAATGTAATCCTTTTAACACAAATGCCATTGATTCTTTAATTACATATTTTTGGTTCTCTTTAATGGGTAAACTAATCTAAAAATGCCTTCAGTTGAAAAGAAGCTTAAAAGAGGCAACTACTTTAAGGGACTAATTTTCAGATTTTACAAGTTAAATGAGCTTTTACCCACTTGAACAGCAAAGACCAGCTGACTTTCACCAAGTCTTTCTTAAAAGCTAAAATAAAAAGTGTGGGAAGAAGCCAAAGTGAAATAGATAATTTTTTTGTGTTATGGAGTGCAGTGCTTACGCATTTTTCAAAGAGGAAAGAGATGAAGACGTAAGGATGAAATAATTGTCAGTACTTCCAAAAGCAAATGTACATGGTGGGAGTGGGAGAAAAATTTAGTAGTTTTTCTGATTAAAAAAAATTAAAAGTCAAACAAACAAGAACTCCATAATGTGGTTGACTTTCAGGTCACTTAAGAGAAAGGTGTCTGATTCCCCATGGAGTTTGACTGAGTAACTTGGATCTTCTCACCATAAGCTCTTTACTGTCCTTTAGTTCTCTCTCTGCTCAGTGATGAGTGAGAGCTGTGAGGCCCTTCAAGAGGTGTTTCTTAGCTTAAAAATTAGTGTTCACTCTCATATGTCTCTTGTGAGTTACCATTAAGTAGACTCTTCTGTTGTCTGCTGTATGATTTATCAACTATCCCATAATGGAGTGTGGTATCAGGAGAAAAGCTGTGCCTTTACTGGGGAGAAGCTCAGCAAGTTTTGTATTTCAGATGATAGGCAGGGCAATCTTGGCATTGTGGTCTTTCTGATAATAAAAACAAATGAAGTAAGAAATGTATATGCATCTTTTATGCACAATTTACCATTCTTCAAAACTCACCTGCTCACAGAGACAGCTGGAGATGTTAATTTAGGGATTGGCCAGTCCTTTGCTTGTCACAATTGCCTGAATGCATCCATCAAAATTCAAAAGTGACAAAATGTGGTACAACATAACATATCCAAAACACTGTTGAGAATTGAAAGCTTCAGACCTACTCCCCAATTGTTTACAGCTATGGATTTTTTTGGGTGGTGGTGTTTATGTTTTGAAGTTTTTTGGTGGTTTGTTTTTTCTTTTTTGGAGATGAGAGAGCTTTTCTGTCTGTCAGTGGTCTTTGAAGGCAGGTCTGCTGCCCACTGTGGTGACAGGTCTTTACTTGGCCTGTGCTGCTTTTAGGGTGATGCAATCTGTTACTGCTAGGATAGTCTGCAGAGTTGTGAAGTACATCTGAATTTGCCACCACTTTGAGGAGTATCATGTTACATTTTTAAATAATTCGAAACTCAAAGGTGAAGTGTTTAATGTGTGAAAACTAAAACCCATCCCATTATTTGGGTATAATTAAAAAGGTTCTTCTGTTCATGCAGCTGTTGTTCATTTAGCAACTGTATCTGAAACTGGCATTTCCAGTATTTTTCCCTACCCCAGGTCATGGAGGGCTTCACTTAATTTCCCATTCAGCCATGGGCAGGATTGCTGCTTTGGGACTCTGGGCCTAGGAGATGTTGGCAATTGCCTGTTCTCCCTATTTCTATGACTGTGATTCCCAGGATGAATGTGATATTAGCTAAAAAGGTTGCAAAAAGGAAGGTGCTTATGTTTTATGCCTAGCACACTACAAATTTTGGGGATAAAATGCTTTTGAGATCTGTGCCATGATGAAAATTGTGCCCAAATGGCATCTGTGTCAGGAAGTTAACCTACATTCCTTTGTTCTCCTGCACAGCTCAGATGTCAGGTGTTTGTATCAGCCTGTTGTCAGTGCAGGTATTTCAAGGTGACTTGAGGACTTTGTCCTCATGACTGAGGGATGAAGATTTGATCCTGAATGTAATTCTGTGGTCATGGAGAAGATGATAGGAGGACAGGCTCTGTCTGTAGTGCAACACAGGCATCTGTGTCAGGGTGCAAGTGCTCACACAGTATTGCTGCAAAGGTGAAAATACCTCCTAGCCCTGCTCCAGCTGGGCTCCTGGCACTGGAATTGCAGATGCACACACATCAGACATGACCAGACAGTGCCTCTTAATGAAAGATTATAAATGAGCAACCTTTCAGGACATGGTATCAGATCAAACCTTGACATGCTGTAGCTGACCATTTTCAAAGCCCAAAGAGTACACAATAGACAAAATGGAACTGTGGAAAGATTGACACAAGCTGTGAGAAACAAAAACAAAAACAAACTGCTGGTGAGAGTGGAGAAAATACACATCCACAGGCTGTAAATCTCTGCAGTTTCAAGGAAGAGCAAAGTGAACAAAAATGGGAGGTGAAACACCATGTACATGTGTTGCCTCCTAACAGGAATCAAGGAAGTAGTGTGTGATAAAAAGGGGAGAAGGGAAATCATGTTTGCAGATTGTATTTTGGGAATAAATAGAGTCTCTGAGCTATTCATGACTCTGTGAAAGTACAGCAACAATAGTATTAGCAACAAAAGGGTGATTCACATGCAAAGATGCTCACCATGGAGCCTGAGGCAGTGACCAAGGGTGCAGAATGCCCCCACATTTCTAAGGGAGCTTGCAGTGGTGAATGTAGAAAGAAGAGGGAAAATCCAACAGAGGCAAAAAAAGAAAGCCAGGTTTTAAAGTGCAGAACGCTTAATCCTGTAGAGAAGTAAATGGAAGTTCAGGGAAAAAATAGAAGTGGAATATAAATATGAAGGTGAATTTGTAGAAATTTTGCTATCTCTTGCCACTCAGCACTGGAGTACCAGAAATACTCCTTTCTAGTCAGCTTTGAAAACCTGTGGTAGATTTCTCATCTGCTTAAATAACCTAACTGATGACATTTTAGAAATCAGTTTATGTTAAAAGCTGGGAAAATTATTTAAGTATCTCATGGAATGAAATCTGCCAGTAAGTCAGATTTTGTCTTACTGCTTATTTTAAAAACTACCAATACCCTTAAACTGAATGGTGAAAACAGAAAATGCTATGTGAGCAAAGAGAAAAGCTGGCCAGCATTAGCTTTACTTGCTCAAATGCAGTGTTCTAAAATCCCTTATACTGAAATCACTCAACAGTTAAAATGTCTCTAAATAATTCTAACTTAATATATTAAAAAATGCATACAATCTTTACATTTAGCTTTCACTTGATTTTTTTTATGTTATGCTAAAGAAACCTGCTAAAAAGTGTTACACAATACAAGGTTTCAAGTGAATATATTTTGGTGTTAAATATTTTATTTTTCCCTTCTAGCCTCTCGTTGTGCCTCACAGAATTCATTCAACAAGTAGAAATGGGAGAGAAGAAAAGACACGCTCTGAAATAAACTGTAAGCATGTGTAATGTGACAATATGATGTATATAATCATTGATATTATTTCAGCTGGTGTTTTGGGTATCTGACATACATAGAAACATTTTCAGTGAAAATAAAAGCTTAGACTGTTTCACTTAAGGATGTAAGATGTGTAAAATATTTTTATACCTTTTGTCAGCACTTCAGCAGAGTTCATTATTGTTTCATCTTAACTGAACAAGACACAGCCTGAGCTCTTCTGAGAACTGATTGACATTGTTTTATATGTTACTCCAGGAAAGATATTCAGACCAATGCCAGATTCAGCTGGGTAACAGAATGGCAAAGGATTATTCTTTTTTCCTTAATTTAGCATCTTGGATTTGCTTTTGAATTTAAGCAATCACACAGAGGTTAGGAAGGGAGGATGTTGATCATTGGACATTAAAAGCAGACTCCATTCCCCAGGTTGTAGTAATTATTTTGCTTGAATTAAATACTTAGAGCTTTAGCTGTCTTTTCTTGAGGTAAAATCGAGAGTAGGAGTGTTCAGGAAGTCCTTCCAAAGAGTTGTCCTGGAGGATGTGGTTAATTTTCACCCAGC
Organism: Ammospiza nelsoni; assembly: GCF_027579445.1. Classification (NCBI taxonomy): domain Eukaryota; kingdom Metazoa; phylum Chordata; class Aves; order Passeriformes; family Passerellidae; genus Ammospiza; species Ammospiza nelsoni. The sequence continues at coordinate 13,878,914 of NC_080635.1, forward strand.
TTCATTCAGCACTGTTTAGTGCCAGGGAGTCTCTCAGAACAGATCCAACAGTGAATTCACATCATGGATAGTTTTTTCTGTAAAGTACAGCTGTATTGCCCCTCTGAAGAGGACACTTTGCTCAGTGGTTTTCCTGTTCCTTCTAATGAGAAGGTGAGGCAAATGCTGATTGGGCTGCCTTTGTGATAAAAGAGTACTTTCTGTGCCCATTAGGTTTTCTAGCAGTCACAAGTTTGGTATGTCCATGTGTCACAAGTTTCTGTCAGTGGGGATGTGATGCATTCATTAAACTGAATTTTTCTTTTTGTTAGCCTTTGGAGCTAAGTCTTTTCTAACTGGAGTCCAACTTCTTGTTTTCCTTTTCTCCTCTTTAGTTGGCCAAGTAAAGTTTGATCCACCATTGAGGAAAGAGACAGAGCCACATCATGAATTTGTGAGTAACAAGCAGCATGGGCTGTGCACTGCGCATTAATCCCTGCAAATATCTGTAGGGGAGGAGAAATCCAAGATGTGTAGCATGTTTCCTTGGTAGTACTGAACTTAGTGATTTTACTGACAAGTTCTAACACAGTGGGATTTTTGTACCATTGCATTCACTATAGGTAGCAAGCATCCTTATCTGTAGTTTCTGCCAGGTGTGCTTTATGTGCTAAGCCGTGTTGCAGCTTTCCTCTATCCTTTATCCCTCACTGCCCAGTATACCATTCTCTTTTATTAGCAGAGTTATTTTTTAATTGTAGAATTCCTCTGTGTACTCATCTCTTTCTCCCCTTTGTTCTTGTATTGACAATGGAAATAATAAAATTGAGAGCTTGGGGAGGAGATATGATGCATTTTAAAAGACTTTCCTCTGTGAATAATCTTTCTGTGGCCCTGCATTGCAGCTGAGCCATGCTGAGTGTGGCAGCTATTTTCTGTCAAGGTGTGTTGCCAATGGTTTTCTCCTGTGGACCCATCAGTACAAGGGGTGTGAGAACTCAGGCTGTGAGGGAAGAGGTGTCTGTGCAGTCTCACAATTGCAGTAGCTTCCTCTCTTCTATGGAGACTGTTGCTTTCCACATTTGTGCACTTGGGCAATTTCTTCAAGATAAAAAGACATTCCTTTGCTTCCTCACTGCAGACTTATGTGTTCTCTCTGTTTTTCTAAGGCAGGTGTTAAGGAGAAAAAGTTGACTTAGTAAATATGTGGGAGGGACACTGACTTTGCTCAGAGTTGGTTTTTGGAAGGGTGTGTACTTAGGAATGTACTTCTGTAGTCTACAAACCACATGTGAGTTGGATTTCTGACACAGACTTCCTTGTGGTGCTCTGTGGTTGTACTGACATAATCCTTCCAAGTGCTTTGCCCTTTGGTAGTGGGTCAGCAGACTCTGGGTGTAAGAGGTTGTATTTAATCTTGCTTGTCCTCAGAACTGGCTGGACAGGGAGCCTTAGTTTCTAGTGCCTGTTTGAGATGGAGGAGAACAGCTTACCAAATGACATAGGATTTAGACAAGTATTTCAGATGTGTTACTTAAACCTTGGCATAACTGCAGAGCAGCATTATTTAGGAGCTCTGGTTATGTAAGTTTTTATTAAGTATGATAATGAAGGCAGTGCTTCCACTAGAAACCCATCATTTAACTCAAAATTATTTTTGAACTGATTCCAAGGTGTTTTGTCTTTGCTTCCCTGTTGTAAAGAAAATACAATTGGAAGCATTGTGTAGTTGAAACTGTCATGGTTTTGCTCGTTAAGAGTTTTATTTATACACACACAGAGTTATAATTGTAAAAAGATGTTAGTGGAGAGCTTGAAGTTTTAAAAATACTTTTCCCATTTCTTTCTTTTTATTAGTCACTGATGATACAGTGGATAACTCCATGGAGCAACTTGAGTTGCTAAACTGGAGAGAGGTTTTCTAAGGGGTAGAAAGCACAGCTTTTGAGAGCAGTTCTTTGACAGGTGGTGTTGGAAGGGAGGAATTGAGCCTTTTCCTACACTGTGTGTTAGGAATCAGGACCTTTGTACTTTAAAGTCTCAGAAGTTCTTGCTGCTTGGTGAAGGGACTGGAACCATCCAGATGAATTCTGCGATAAGAAAATGTCTTAGCGTTGTTTGTTCTGGTCAGATGTTGCACATGTGAAACCTGTCCAAGGAACTTGCCTCATCTCCCTGTCTATGCAGAACACCTGTAACTGTTACTTTGAATCTTTCTGAAGAGGAAAATTTACTGCTCCATGCTTTATGTCAGAAAGAAGATTGCAGACCTGATATCAATGTGATGTTGGGTCCAGAGGCCAAATTAAAAACATAATTTATAGATTAGCTGAAGAACTAGTGGACAATTTAAATTGGCATGGCAAATTGCAAACAAGTGACCTATTCAAAGAATGAAAGCTTTAGCTAAGGGCCTCAGCACAAACCAGCCTGTGGGAGAAGTTTGTAACAATCTGCCCACTCTGGCAGAGGAAGTCTGTGAAATGGAAATGGGAGCAGGAGATTACTGTCTCTTCCTCCAGCAGTAACAGTGTGGATCTGTTTTCATTAAAGCTGTTCTGATGCTTTTGCTTCTGTCTCACCAAGCAGGCTTAAACTTACACTCAGTTACTTATGTGTGTGAGTGCACAAAGCCCTGGACCCCTGCAGCATGAGAAGTTACTGTCAGTGCTGCACTGAGATGTTGAACTGGACTCTTGCTGGGACAGTTTGTCACACATTACCACAGCTCAGCTGATGAACAGTAATTCATCATTTTGGTATTTGATGATGTGACCATTCCTTAGCTGTGTTTTACCTCCATTGCAAGAACTGTCTTAACATGGTTTTGAGTTTCAACCAACTAACTTTCAGTATCTCTTTTTTTTTAGCAAGAAAAATTACCTTTATGTGCATCTGGCTTTCAGTCACAATATAAATAATTTGCTTTTCTTGATCTCTATCTAATGAACAGCTTGACAGTAGCGATTTTTTGGACAATTCAGAAGACATATACTACACTGCAAGATCTAACCTGGTATTTTTCGTCTTATACCTTTCTTTGTCAGTGTTAGTTTTGTCTTTGTTTTCCTTTTTCAAAGTTCATGTTTTGTCCTGTTGTTGTAGTAGTGCTGTTTTCATCTGTAAAAATCATTAAATGTAACTGTTAGTCTGTATGTGTATTTCTGTAGTGTAGAAAGAAATTCTTATTATGGGCAGCATTGACAGTATTTAACCTGTACTCATATTTACTTGAATCACTCTGTTAGAAGGGGCTCAGTGTTATGCATTCATGCATTCATTGTAATTTCTTTACTGCCATACTGTGTGTAATTTGTTAGTTTTTTGGAGGGTGATTGAACATAGAAGAAACATTTTCTTTGTATTTCTGTCTGGTAGGGTGTTTTTTTTTTAATGATCCCATGCAAGACTATAAAATTATGTAAATCTGTAAATTCTCCAGATGGTAATTGTGTTACAAAATGAATATACACTTAATAGAAATAACAGAAACTGGCCTCATAACTGTTTTCAATGGCATTTGACATAATTTAAAGTCTGATAAATTGTCCAAATTTTCTGTTGTTGCACTGCTAAAAAATTTGGTTTGTTAGCATCACACTGTGGAAATTACTCTAGGAAGTAAGTTTTCTTATTTCTCTGCTCTTTGTGTAATTAAACACAGACTCTTGAGAAAAAGGAAGAAACATTCTGTAGTAAATTAAGAGCATAATCTGCTAACTTTCTTGGATTTGTGAGATGTTTAATATAAGTGCACTGAGAGGAAGATGGGAGGCTGGGGTATTTGAGAATGTCTTGGGGTTTTTGTGATGTTTTTTGTTCTTAGGGTTTTTTTGTTTGTTTGTTACAGCATCTCTTGGCCTGGTGTGACTTGAATCTGCCAGAAACATAGTTAGTGAAAGCTTAGACTGTCTTTGCCTTTCTTGGAAAGAAATTTGTGTATTGCTTCCTTATAAGAATGTTTCACAAATTGTTTTGAGATGAGTAACTTAGATTTCCCTACCTGGTGGCAACACTCCCATCCTGTGCAGTTCCTCTTGTTTTGAGAGTGGTTTTGGCTTTTCAGTTTGGTTTGCTTTTGGTTTACTCTTTGCAGTTTAACACTTCTTAATTTATTTTTTTTTTTTTGTTTAAGGCTATTTTCAGTGTTGTCACATATCTTGCTAGTCTGGTATCTGTGGGTCTAAGAGCAGAATAAGAACATGTCTCATAAGTGGACTGTCCTTTGCCCTCCTTCTTCTACTCCATACTGCTCAATATTCTCTTCAAAATTTGTGACTATTCTAAAACTTACCAAGTAATGTTGTTGTCACAATCGTGAGGTGTGTTTTTAAAGTCACTCAGTGGCACTTTCTCTGTTTCACTGCTTTCTTCACATCCTCCTGTGCTCATTTTGAATCAAAGTGGAGAATTTAAAGTTGATGGTAGTGCATCACCTATTTGTGAGATTCTTCAGTAAGATCTAACCCTTAGAGGAGATAATTACTAGTTGGTTCATTCTTCTGTAGGATGCATTAATCAGAGATTCTCTCTCTGTCTCCTTCCCCCACTCCTGCTCTGACAGTATTGGTTTCAGATATGTTCATTGAGAAGTGGTATGTGAGTTTTTCAAATGTTATCAAGAGGAAACAATTACACTTTTTCAGAAGCATGATGTATCACCTACTACTGTGGGGCTCTTTCTCTGCCGTTGTACTGGTTTTATAAAATACCTTGTAAGTAACAACTCCGTTGCAGAGCTAAGATAATTTTAAAAAATTCCCATAGATGGAGATGTATTTTGGGCCACATACAGTTGATGTTGAAAGCATAGTTGTACAGGATTTTGTACAGTTGGATTGATCTTATGGCAGTTTGTGCATATTACATTTCAAACATTTGATGCCTATGATGTGGCTACCCTTAAAAATAATTTCTCTCTTTTTCTTCTTCCCCTCCTTCTGCCTGTGCTTTTCTGAGGCACCTACCTGGATCTGCCAAAAGAATGGAGAAATTGAGTACAGGTCTTGTTTGCAGGGAACATTTTGGATCCAATCCCCAGTATCCCTTAATGCAAATTGCAATCAGAAAGGACGGGATAGTGCTTCTCTTTCATCTTATACCAATATACTCCTTTGATTCATAGCTGAATAAATAACAGACTATTTTACTCTAGAGACAGGCTCTTCTCTCTTTCAGGATAGATATTTTTCGTTCTTCTGCAACTAGGCAACAAGTTTCTCAGAAACTTTCTTGGATACCTTCCATCTTTTGAGATTTTTTTGCACATGCTACTTCCTGTCATTTAGAGTTCTTCATGTTCCTATTTTGTCTTCTTAGTCTTATGTGCACATTAGACTTTTCATAAGGTAGATCTTTTCACCATCTTTCTGTATATTTTAAAAGCAATTGTTTGGATCCTAGCTCAAATAAGTTGCAGAGCTGAGCATTGCATTTGCAGTGAGCTCAGGACATGGTCTAAATCCAAGTCACCTTTAAAAATATGTGCTCCTTTTTCTGGGACATTTTTAACCTATGCTATTGAACCCGAGTCACAAAAGCTCATTGTTTTTCTGACTCGAAACAAAATGTCACATTGAACCAAATGAAAATATTTTCATTTAGCTTATCCTGGTCTACAGTGAAATTCTGTGGCAAAGCATTTTTCTTCCCATTTGTAGTGAGCTGAAAAATAATTCTAGTTCATACATGGAGAGCTGTTCTGCACAATTTAGGTGAGAAATACCATCAGAGAATTTCCCAAAAAAAGATGAAGTAGGAAGGAACCCCTGGTGATCTCTGGCTGACTTCTGTTTAAACCAGGGGCCTGGAGTAATTTAACCTGAAGGATATAACACACAGTAAAAAGTGTGGAATTCTACTGTTAAAGTGACAGAAGAGTTGAATAAAACTTGGCTTTGCTATCTCAGGTTCCAACCTGTAATTGTTTTCAGTTGTTACAAGTGTAACATTCATTTAGGACTCCTTTAGCAAAGAATTCAGAGGTTTGCAGCTCCCCTGCTGTCTGCACTGTTGTCCTTGCCAGGTACATTTATACATTTGGTCCTATGTAAATACTTCTGTCATAGCTGTTTTTTGTTTTCTTTTGCCTCATAAATATGCTCTGGGTTTAATAATTTGTGATCATGTTGGTAGCAGTTACTTTTAGGAATGTAATGTTTCTCATAGCTATTTTTACTGTTTCTCATAGTGATTTTTAATTAGTTGTGGCAGAAAAGCAAAAATATTGGTAGGAAATGACTGAACTAAAGAGATTGACATAGATAACAGAGAACCTTACCCAGGAGCATTTTTCTTTAATTTAAGTAATTTTTCTCCTCACTACACATACATACATATGCTTTTTCTTTGCTGCAAGCCATGAAGACTCCTGTCCTACTTTAGCTAACCTAGCTCTAAAAACATATTGCAGCTAGCAGTATTGGATTTCAGAGAGTCTTCATACCTTTTCCAGCTTTAGGTAGTGAAATAGAGCATGCTTCTTGGATCAGAAGAAAATAAGTGGAAATGCTGGAAAAGTACCAGTGGTTTTTGCACTTTTTGTTTTCCTCCCCTTTATGTTTTGGGTATTTTCTGCTTGGAAAAAAGTAATTAAGAAAATGAGATGCTCAGTTTTACTGCTAGGAGGCAAGGGGATGTTCACAGACAAAATGCATGGAGAACTGAAATACAAAGGAAGAGGGGAACAGTGGTTGTGTAGCAGTAATGCACAGTAAAACCTCACTCAGCCACCAGGGAAGAATTATATTTAGCCTGTTCAAAAAAAAAATACATTCAGTTTGGTTTTTCTGATGCATTAGGCTATCCAGAGAAATTCAAGAATGCACTTTTTATTGAAATAAAGACATTAAAATATAGAATATGCCTTAGGTAGTGCTAGGCTCTTTTAAAAATTAACTTCCTCTTTGATGAAGCAATGAGATAGGAATTGCTTTGTCATTTTGCTGAGATAGAGATGTGTATGTGCCTTCTTACTTAATATGTTAGTAGTCCAAAGGTGATTTGTATTCTTTGAAATTCAGGGTTACTCCCACAGCATTTTGTATATTTCAAGTCTTAATTTTGCCACTTTGATTGGTCTTGTTAGATTTCAAGAACAGCAAATATAGGAAGTAACTGTGAATTCCTGGTTTGCTGTATACATTTTGTTTTTGAAGGCCTGAACACTGAAAAACAGATTTCCAGGACAGCCCAGCCCTATAGAACAAATTAGGATGATAAGACTGTTAAAGATACAGTAGCAGTTAGCTTACAGTGAAATTCTGCAGACATTAAATAGCAGGTTTTTAAACTTAAGCCACAGAAGCTATTGTAGATTTGATTATTCCTTGGGAATTTTTTTCATGACATGGCCTTACCATCAAATATTTTGTGGAAATCCCTGTACTGTTTTTAATACTCTTTTTAGTCACTGCTTACTTTGCACATGTGATTTATCTAAGGGTATGATGTGGCTTTCTACATGGCAGCTTCCTTTAATGTTACCTAAGCTGTTGAGGAGAACTGGTGATTATTCCCTGTATTACCTTTTTTCCAAAGCAATCCCTTCCAGCAAAGAGCACTCTGGTCTTGCACGTGGGTGAGTTGTTTCAGGAATGAGCTGTTGGTAACCTGGGGTTGCATCTTTGATTCAATACCAAGATCATAGACCTGTTCTCATTGCTGCTGGCTGTAGATCTCAAGATCTATTGGAATATATCTGTCTAGTCACTCAGATTTATTCAGTGTCAATTTTGTCTGAGCTAAAATCAGAGAATTTGAGTTAACTAACCAGCATTTATGCATGTGTGTTAAATGACAATATTAATGTAGATTGATGAAGATGATGGGTAACTTTGCATAAATTAGTAATTAATGCTAATGTGTTCTTCCCAATAGAAATCCATAACTTAGAAGATTTGGTATCTTTATGTGTGGCTTTAAAGAAATCTATTTCTACTGCGTGTTCTGGTGCAGTGTAACAGCTCACTGGAGGCTTTGCTGGATACATGCAGTTTTATGAATGCTTCTGTATCAAATATGTAGCTAGAATAGGTTTAGTTAATATATAATTATAAATTCTGTGTGTATTTAAAATAGAAGGTAGAAGAAAAATGTATTTTATTTTTAAAACCTCTCCAGCTCTCAGTATTTATCAAGAGATCAAAAGGAGAAATTTCCCTGGCAATGAAATACTTGACACTAGCTTTGGAGAGAAAACCAGGAGTATTTAAAGGGATTAGGAAGAGTATACATGTCCAATTAAAATCATAGTCAAATTTATGCTATACAACAGTAAATGGAACCGAAAGATAGATTTTGCCCTTTAAAGCATTTAGACATAAATAACTCTGGCAGATGTCATCTTTGATAAGGAAAATTCTAGTAACTCTTAAAAGGTCTGACAGCAGAGGAGGGCTCCTTTTGTTTTAGGTGAATTTATTTATTTTCTCTTAATATTTTCCTTGTCATTGCTGTACAGTGTATCTGTCTATCTGTATCCATACATTTACTGTGTGTAAATTCAGATGGACAGAGATTTTGGGTCTGCCCAGCATTTTGCAACACTGAGGGCTTGTCTCTTCAAGGTGAAAATCTCAGATTTCTGTCACCTCTCAGTAACCCCACTGTTCCAGGGTTACTTTTCTCAACAGTTTCCCAGTCTTTGTTCTCTTACAGGGACTCACACAACCTGTGTAACCTATTTGCTCATGACTGTGGTGACTCCTTATGTTTCCAGTCCTGTGTTTTCCTGCTCTAGAGCCTGAATCCTCAAAATATCTGTGCTTGCAGGTGGAAGTTCCTGAGATTGCTTAGAAGTCATAGAAGTACTTGGAGCAAAGAAAGTTGAATCTGTTTCTTGCTGGTGGATTGTAGAATATCCACTGGTGGTGAGGAGTCAGATCAATAGACATAGATGGAGTTTGGTGGTGTGGGGGGATCATTTAATTGTAGAATCAAGATGTATAATAAAGTTGATTCAGAGATTGAAAAGTCAGTCTCTCCATGGTCAGGAAATGCCAGCACCAGGCTTGCATTTGCAATTTTTATTCAGCCCTCTGATCTATACATTCTTTTACCTCAAGTAATATCAGTTACATAGTGTTTTTTCCACAGTATTTCACTTGTGTTGGGAAAATACACAGAGTCACTGAAGCAACCAAATGCTACTGACAGCTGTGGTAGACACACCCATGTGCAAACTACTACTTAGCTTTGCAGGGCAGACTAAAGGGTGCAGTAAACAACCTGAAACTCCTTGGCAAGCAAAAACCAATATTTACAGCTTTGTATTAATGTGATTGCCCTTCAGCCTGGCACTGAGGGCTGCAGTGGTTTCTACTTCATCAGCTTGGAAGACTGGCAAATCTGGTGTGAGACTTTTCCTCTGATTTTTAAAAATACCCTTTTGAAAGATCAGCCCCATCTAATCCAGATTTATTCATCTTAAAGCTTGGATATCTGGGCCTTTTGCTGACGGGTGACACTTTTTGATATGGGTTGCAGCTGAAAGGGGCCTTTTCAACAGAAGGTGTTTGGGAGACCTTTAAAATGTTTCCTGAGAAGGAAGAGTGTAGCTCCATTTATCACTAATTTAGGTGATCAATAACTTGTTTCTCCTGGTGAATACACTCACTATTTTGGGAGCAAATTTATGCTCATATTTCTCCTGTTGTGATCCACCTGAAGAAAAAAATAGGCTGCAATTATAGCAGTATTCTCCCAGCAGTTATAGATTTGATTGTGCTTCAGTGGGGTTCCTGTATTCCATTAATGCATTAAATATTTATACCATTATGGTTTTTATTTAAAAATAGTGTTGAAGGCCTATTAGCACATCTTTTTCTGTGTAGCCTGCACTCCATGACTGCTGGAGCATTTGACTTTGTTAATTCTGTTTTGGCTTTTTTTTCCAAAGAAAAGGTCTTCCTAACATATACACATATTGGTATAACCAGAGTAATGAAAACACTTACTGTCCTCTCTGCTTATTTTTTAAATGTTTTCACGTGCTGAAGGATTTCAGGCTCCCTGCCAGAGCGACTCCCCTTCTGAAATGACTACTAAATGTTCCAGTGAGGAGTAGCTGGGTTTCCTATGGAATTTGGTAGATTGCAAAGTCCTGAATTTTTTTCTCTTACTGTTATGTTAGTTTTGTTGGGTTTTTTTTTTTCACTTTTATGCAGCTGACTTTATGTGAGCAGAGAATCTCTTGTGTGCAAGGAAGGGGCAAAGGTCAGAGTTAAAAGTAATTACAGGTGGAGCAAACTGGCAGAGAGGAGATTTTTGGGTGTAGTGGGCCTGAAAGTGGTGTTAGGGGGCAGGAAGGCCAGAGAATTCAGTTTATTTGGTATCTCAGGTGTTGCAGAGGGGATAACAGCAGCATGGCACAGGGTGTGTGTTGGTTGCTCACCTGTTTATCTTAAAAGATTCATTCTCTTATGTTTTAGGATCTACAGCTAGAATATGGTCATGGTCCTCAGTGTGGCTACTTTTTGGGTGCAAATAAGTGAGTAAGCAACTGCATTTTCTGTCTTCAATTCTTTCAAGACTATTTTAATATAAAGATTCATTAGCTGAAATGGATGTAGTAAAATAAGTCAAACTTGTTTCTATCAGTTAAAATTCCAATATAATTTTATTTATTTCTAAAATAATAGTAACTCTAATGATACAGAATTGCAGCACTTTGCAGTATGTGAGGCTGTATTGACCACATTGTCTTTGTGGTGGTATAGGCTTCCTTTTAAGAGCTGTTATCTTGGTGTCTTGTTTATGGAATATTCTGCATGATAGGCCCCACAGAGCACAATTTTACCCCATCTGGGAACTGCCAGTGCTGCTCTTTGACATTACTTCATGCCCTTCTTTATCTTGAAGGCCACTAGAACATGCAGTTATAGATGCTTTAAAATATAAAACTTACTTTTCTTAGCAAGCCCTTAAACTTCATGCTTATACCTTTAATCATCTTGATGTATTAATCATATGAAATAATTCTCCATGTAATTTTCCCTTTGCACACAATTACTTAATTACATTTATGCATGCCAAAATTAGGATGCCTACTTTTGATTTGCTAAATTAAATCATACTAAAAATGCAGAAAACCTAAGCATAGAGCATGCTATTTTTGCATAGTCTTTAATGGGAAAAAATCAGTACTGATAATTTTTGAAATCCTCTTGTTCCTTAGTCCTGTGATTCTTCTCTGTGTTTTCAGACAAAAACATGAGTATGAAGTCCAGAATGTTACAAAAAATTAACCAGGGAAGAATTAATTTATCCCAAAAGTGGTTTCATACTTGACAGTCTGTTTATTATGTTTAGTATTATGATTTTCTTATAGATTTCTTTGAAATTGGATTAAAGTAACACAGTCCTTGTTTTACAGTAAGAGGAAAAAGGACCATTGCACTTAATGGCAATACATTAATAAACACACATAGAAGGGTGTTGTGTGAACAATAAATTTTAAAAATTTGCAGCTGTGTTGGTTTTTGTATGGATACTGGATGAATATTCTGAAAGCCAGCTGAAATAACATACTTTGAATTATTTACTGAAAGAATCATAGGTGCTTTTGTGCTTTTGATAATCATGCTTGTGTACCACAATTAAATCATGTTCTTGTTCTTATTTAATGCTGAAGGAGTCTCTTAAAATCAGTTGAAGAAGAACTACATCAGCGGTAATTCTGTTTCTTTTTTCCTCTCGTGTGTGTTTCAAAAGTAATTAATGCATTGATTTTTGTCTGTCCCAACTGCTTCTTGTTTGTCCCTGTGCTTGCTGAGAGCCTGTGAGAGAGGCATAGTTGTCTAGATTGCAGCTGTACTTTAAAGAACAATAATGATTTTAAAAAAGACAGTAAAATTCTATACAAGAGGTAGATTTTGTGCTCAGAATCTTTCACAACAGTCAAGGTAATTTTAATACAACTCACTCAACCATAGTACTTTGTTCATTTTCTTAGGGGGCATGTGGCACATTTAGAAGATGATGATGATGCAGACGATGATTCTAAACAGTAAGTCCTTTTTGTAAAAATAAATAAAGTCAGATTCTTGAATAGATGAGTATTTTTAAAAAAAAAAAGGTTGAATCACATTCTGTAACAACTCAGGATTCTTTTTGCTGTGGCATTCTTAAATATAGGTATTTTAATGTTGTTGCTAGATTACATCACTATAAGTTATCTCATTCTGCTGATTGTTATAAATTGGGAGGAGGGGGAAATCTTGTTCCTTGAGTGATACAGTTTTCTTTTTATTTTCTATTATGGAACTAAATTTTGGCATCATTATGCTGAGCCAGTAATATGTCCAACTACAGTCCTAGTGTGCCTTCTTTACAACTGATAACTATATATCAAAATAAAGCTCATGAAAAGTAGATGAAATATATATATTATAGGCTTCTCTAGATGATTGAGTTTGTTCTGTATGTGTTCTCAACTAGGAGGAAGCTTGTATGGGTGCTTGGTTTTTGGAATAGAGCTGACTTCCTTTACTCAGAGAGAGCAAATGTGAGAGAGAGAGCACATGTGACTGCAAAGGCATGTGTCAAATTAATGAGTTCATATTAAATCCCACTGGCCTAAATATTCTTGGGCTCTATTTGATTGATGGATGAGAGCTGAAACAATTTTAAAAGCAAAACCAGTGCATATAGATTTGCATTCCTAAAGAAATCTGGTGTAAAGACCAAAAGGAATGATGTCATTGAGACATAATTTTTGTTTGCTTTCTGTTAATGGGTAATTTGGAAAGCTGTTGCTTCATACAAGAAACCTTTAAAGCATGTGTTATCTATTGCTGGCATCTCTCTCTTGCAGAGAACCAAACTATAACCTCTCTTTGTTTTTTTCTTTGAGTCATTTTACTGCTTTTGTGAACCACCTCAGCTTGGTTCCTCCATCCATATGAACTTCTGGATGTTTTTTTGTGTCCAGCTCTCTGTTCATTTTTGTTTAATGCTTCTTTCCCCCCGCCCCCCCAAACTTCTTGCTCTGTTTGCAGCCAGAACCATCAATTCAGTAATGTTCCAGCACTTGGAACCTCTTGATCCCTGCTGTCTTGAAGTGCTAGCACTGATTTCTTTGAGAGCTTTTAAATCCTTGTTCCATGCACAAGCTCCATCAGAACTCTCAAACAGCATTGGATTCAGCTGCTGTGTGGCTGTTGTGTTTCTGTAGATTTTCTTTTTTAGGTTAGGCAAGAAAGAACCTGTGATAGCTTTGGAGAGGTTCTAATTCATCTGACCCTGGGGACCAGTAGTCACTGATTGTCTTCCAGAGTTGTCTTGGTACTGTTTGTTTCTTCTGCTGTATCATCCTAAGTACTTTCGCCCTACAGAGGGGGCCTGACAGTGTGTAAAAAGCTTGAATCCCTCAACCTTGGGTCAGACAGATTATGCATCTGTGCCTTTCTCTTGGTATCTGCTGGAGCCCAAAGATCTGCTGCAATTATTGGTTCATCTGCCTGGTCTTGAATATGTGTCTGTGGAATCCACTGAAGATTCAAGGCTTTGGTTTGATTTCTATTCTGTGAGGTGGAGCTGCAGTTGAGGAGCACATGTGACATCATTTACTTCTCCCTTCAGATCCAGAACAAAACCAGTGAATCCAGTGTACCTCTTCCAGCCCAAACTGGTGCCACTGCATGAAATCGAGTGATAGTAGCAGCAGAGAATCCATGTTTCGGAGAACAATATAAAATTATCACTCTTCATTTTAATAATTTTGATGTTTTGCTGTTTCTGTTTCTCTCATGTGCAGCAAGGCTGCTAATACTTGAATTTCTGGGTTATGGAAAGCAGCAATTACTGGGGCACTGCCCTGCATGAATAGCAGTGACAAACTGCACCTAAACCCTCTTGCTGAGACAAGGGCACATGGTCCTTTGTACACACATCTGTCACATGCATGCCAGATTGTTGCCTTTTTGCTTTCTTTGGCTGCCCAGTAACATTGGTTGTCTGAAATGCAGGAAGAACACAAAAGAAATGGAAATGGAGCTTGAACCTTCATGACTGAGGACTTAAACTTGACCCCATATTACTAAGAGAAGATAATTTCTTCCACCAAAGCAGCTGTAATGCTTGACACAGGGGAACTTGTTCTCAAAATCCCCTTCCAGCTTCTCTGAAATACAAACAACAGATAAGATGCCAGGACAGAAACTCTTGGAAAGAATGAAGCCAAGCAGACAGGTTGTTGGCCTGTAAACAAACAGGCAGATATCTTACTACCTTGAACATAATTTAAAAATAAGGAAAATACTGTGGGAGAATGTCAAGTTTCCTAGTTTATTTAGTGGAAATAATTTTCTGTTCCTGAAATATTAGGAAACAGGACAGTGGAACCAATTTTTAATTGGTTTTCAAAACATGTAAAATTTCAGGGTTTAGTGTTGTCTTTTTAAATGCAGCATATTTTTTAAACCACAGAGCCAGGAGGGAAAGAGTGTTTGTGATGCTTCAGCTATGTTGTTTTCTGATAATATCTTGTACTGTTGGACCAAACTGCTCTAGCATGGAAAGTTGTGTTTCACAATATTTCCGTAAAAAAAGAGACTCATCAACCAAAAATTAACCAACTAACCTAAACATGAGGGTAGCTGTCTGCTGCAGATGGATTTTATTTTTATGTGTAAGACTGTTTTAAGTCATCAGTGTAAATTTTCCAGGGAATGGTTTTCATTAGTTTTCTTGTTACTGCCCTTCAGCTCACTGATAGCCTTAACTTTCTCCTCTCAACAGAGCAAATGTCAGGCCTGCTCTGTTTCTTCCTACTTTGTTCTGCACAAATTTGTGCATCTTCAACAAATCAGTTCATGACACTCTCTGCTCTCTGGGGGGAAACATGTGATCATTGTTTTCATATTATCTGAGGTATAACAAAATGTTTGAAAGTATTTGTGATGCAGTTACTTGGATAATAATATAATAATTGCTCTTGACAAGTTAATGGTATTTATTTGTATGGCATTTATAAAACCCTGTCTCTTCTTGAAGACTGCTATTTGAGTTTTCTCTGTTTTGTTTTGTTTCTTTTCTTTATAGTGCTACTATGAAACCTAAAGTGCCGCCTCCCTTACCACCAAAGGTAAGTGAGGGGGATTTGGTTGCTCAGCAGAAAAATGCACTTTAAATAAACAAATAAATGGAGAATATTTAAATTACTGTATTGGTGGCTCTTTACTTGTGAAAATTTCAGAATCAAAATGCTGCATGTGTGTCTTTTCCGTCACTGATAAGTGGCATGGGTGCTTTGAATCTTTTTTTATTATGTTTTGATTATTATTATGTCTCTTTCAGCCTAAATCCATATTTATCCCCCAAGAAACTTATTCTTCTGAAAATGAAAACCAAGGGACAATCAAGAGATGCCCAACATCAGAGAGTCCAGCAAAATCTACATCTCATGTTCCACCCAGACCACCACCTCCTCGGTTACCTCCACAGAAATCTAATCCTTTGGGTAATAAACATGACCCCAGGGAGTATACAAGTATTTCTTAAATAATCTAATGGGATTTTATTTCTGTGTTCTTAGCTGTGCACACATTAAAAGATATTGAGGCAATTTTTCTATGGTGAGCAAGTAACAAAAAGTGCATGAAAGCTCTTAAAAGGGTCAAATGTACCTTCTGTCAGTCACTGACACAATTCCTGCTGATGCCATTGGTAACACAATAGCTTTCCTAAGCAACAGGCTTATAATGTAGAGTATCAAGATTGGTAAAGAAGTATGTTTGTAGGTTTCAGGTTGAGTGTGTCAGCTGTTGTTATTTGTCATGTCAAGGACAGAGTTCTGCTTTCAAAGTTTGCTTTTGTAAGTAATGAACTGGGCTGGGTAGTATAGGAGGTAATTGTGTTTGTTTACTGCCTGCTCAGACTGTTCATTTTATGCCTTTGTCAGTCTGATGCCTTGAGAGCTGTCTTGGGTTGGCTTCTCTTAAGTAAGCTCAATGGCTGCCTCTCAGCTGTTACTTTGGTAGCTTTTCCTTGCTTCATACTTAGTACTGCTGTTGATTTGTTAAAGATTTGACTCTAACAAGGCTGTGTTTCTAATGAATCAGTAATTGAAGTGTTAGCTATTGGCAAGTATTTCTTTAGGTATAGTTAACACATTTTTCCCTCATAACTGTGACTACATTCCTTTCTGTGCTGCTGTTAGAGTTGTTAGATTTGAGTTATTATGTTAGGGTTGTTACATTAAATACCAAAAGTCATGGACTGAGATTGAATGTGGCTTGATGGATATGTGCAGATGTAAGAACATGTATGCTTCAGAAATAAATTAGGGTATTTTACACTATACTGTATATAGTATATGTTCTGACTTAATTGGAAGTTCTGTCCCACTTAAGAGTTCTTAGGCTAGATTACTCTTTGAGGTGAAGGCAGAGGAACACATTCTTAACTATGAGTCTTTTTAGGTAATGGAGTCACTTCTGTGCAATTAAATGGTGAAAGAGAGGAACTGCCATATCAACAGAATGAAGCTAGAGACACTAACTTTTCAATGAAAGAAAAGAAGGAAATGCTGGTAGGTATTTAAGCTTCTGGGTGTCCTTTTAGAGTTGTCATGACTTTTCTACATGTGCAAGGAAAAGGAGCAGGTGTGCTCTTTACCAAGGAAGTTACGCTGGATGACATCTTGCTTTCTTTGAATCGAAACAGTTTTCCTTGATTGTCTAGCTGTGATACAGCCTTAGTCTGAAGTTGTCAGTGTTTAATTTTCCTTAGAAACAAACAATCACAAATATATGCAATTTTCTTGGTCTTTCACACACCTGAGAGAGATAATGAGAGCCATGTCTTGGGCTGTACTAAGCAATTGTACAAAAATGCTTGGACTGCTTAAGCATACGGGGAAATGAGGGAATGGAAAATGCTGTAGTTAGACTAGATTAAACATAACATGAGACTGCCCTCTTTGAGGGCTCCTTCCAAGTGTGAGGCTGGAAATGTAATTTTTTTGTGAGAAGTGGAGAGGAAATAGACTAGAAACATGGTAATGAGTCTTTGTTTTGTTTTAAGAAAGTGCCAGTATTACTGGCAATACTTCAAAAAGTGGGATTACCTGGACAGCTTTGAACTTGTCATTTGAAATTGTGTTTGAAGTTTACCTGTGAAAGAGGTTTGATCAGAAGCTTGTTTGTGCTAGGAGAAATTGATACTGACACAGGAAAGTGCATGTAGCACTGAGTGGTAACATTTAATGCTGTAATACTGAAGGGTTGAGCAATTGTTACAGTATTGCTTAAATTCTCTGGTACTGGAAATGGCATTCTTACAGGCACCACTGTAGTGTGAAAATGTTGCACAAGACTGTGCAGACATTCAGTGAGGATGTATTAGGGAATCACAGTGGAGATTTTAATGAAAAGAAAATTATGCTGAGTGTTTGTGGTTATGCTGTGTGTGGGGAGGGAATATACATATTCAAGCATAGTGTGAGTGTAAACATACTTTTAAATTTCATTTTCTAGAAACCAATTAGTAATGGCCTTCCTCCCACACCTAAAGTACATGTGAGTATTGCTGAGTCACACAAATGCATGTTGGGGGTGGATTGAAAAAGCACATTTTTTTAATGTTTGTAGTATTTGCTTTTTTACTTAAAAACTTTATATGACTTAGCAATGCTAAGCCAGTGGTATGACTCTTAACTTTTTGTTACTACTTGAAGTAAAAATAATCCTTTTGGGAAGGTCACCTTTTAATTTTTCATGTGTATGTTTTTAATATTTTTACTTCTACAGATGGGTGCTTGCTTTTCAAAGGTTTTCAATGGCTGTCCATTAAAAATTCATTGTGCAACATCTTGGATAAATCCAGATACAAGAGGTACTATATGATGAGTATTTTACCCATTTTGTCCTCTCCTTGAATTTCAAGAGTGCTTAGAAGAGCAGGACTATTCCTTTTAAAACAGACATATATTCATATAAGCAGGAGTCATTCTTTAATTATGCCACTGGTATCTAAAGGTGTGTTGTTTTTAAGATATATTAGATGAAGTTTTTGGTTTGATTAAAAAGAATAAATTGCATATTGAAGTTAAAGACTCTTCACAACATTTTAGTCCAAAAGGAGACAATCCTAATTTTTCTGTAAAAAATCTGACTTTTGGAGGTCTTAGCTGAGATTTATTTCTTAGCTGAGATCTTTCTGGCCATGCAGGATTCTGCAGCTGTTTTTTGCATGAATTTTAGTGCTTTAATATCTAGCCTGATATAAAGGGGTAGTTGGTACTATTATACTCACTTTGCCTGCTATTACACCCTTTGATTATAAGCTATGTAGACATACTAGTGAGCTGGTCAGCAAGAAAATATTGGGGTTTTTTTAGAAACTGGAATTAGGGAAGGGTAAATCCTTAGGAGTTGAGATCATCTCATAGAAGATGTCTGCCTTGTTTGCGTGCCTGTGTACAGTACTGGGATTTGATTATGTTCAAGAGGTGAGACACCCACAGGCTACTGAGAAAAAGTTCAAGTCACTACTGCTGTAGAAGTACTCTCAAAGAGGGCAATGGATATTTCTATAATATATGGAAATGTCTAAGTAAGATATGCTGAAATTATTCACATGATCTCCTGCTTGTGCTTGAATTGCTTTTTTTTTTTAATTTCAATTATTACTCAAAAAACCCCCTGAGCTTTCCTAATGACTTAAAACAGCCCATTCATAATTTAAAGCTTCCTTATAAGGATTAATTTTCCATGCTTTCAAACACCATAACTATTATAGTTTGATTTGTTTCTCTGTGTGTAGACATTGCTTTTTGGTGAAGGTGTACATACCTTCCTGAATCAAGGTTTCTACCTCTTTTTGTTTGTGCTTGCAGATCAGTACTTGATATTTGGAGCAGAAGAAGGTATTTACACACTGAACCTCAATGAGCTTCATGAAACGTCAATGGAGCAGGTATATTTCTGGTTTAAAAAAAATACGTCACATTTTTAACCCCTCAGATTAATGTTTTATAATCCTTGTAAAAATGGTTCTTACTGTATTTGCCTGGGCACTGGCTACACTGAGAGTTACCTTAAATATTTGCTGTTGAGGATACTTTTTAGTCATGTTTGTGTTTGTAGGCTGAACCGTGTTTATATAGGAGATCTTCATCGATCTGTGTTTTGAACTTCAACATAGTGTGTTGTTCTGCAGTTAGATGATTAGGTAAATAGTATGGAATTTCCCTGGTGCATTTTGGATGAAAGTTTGTACTTTCCTTAAAACTTCATTACAATGCAGAATTTTTACAACAAACATTGTGATTCAGCTGCAGGGAAGCAAGGAGATCCTTTATTCACAGGAGTCTGTTCTTGTGGTCTTCAAAGCAGCTTTGCTGATGAAACTCAGCTTACTGAATTCCACCTCAAGCTCTGTCCTTGCAAAGTCTTACAATAAGTATTTTTTTGAAGGGATGCTGGTGAGGGGAAGATGCAAGTGCAGGCCTTTCTGTATTCTCCATCTCTTTTGTTACTCTCTAAAAGACATGTTTCTTTCTTGCCTTCTCCCTGCCATAGGGAGCTGCGCACCTGCCATCAGGATGGAGGAATTTGCAAGGACAGCCTTCACACTCTAAGATGGAGGCACTGGTGTTTGTTCATCCTGCATGGGCCCAGACATTTTAGAGGTGTCTGTTTTGTTGAGAGGGAGGCCTGGTTGAACTGAGCTCAGTGTAACCCATAATCATACTGGCACTCAAGTTACCTGATTTAAACTTAGCTCAGGTACCACTCTGCTGCTGCACTGCAGTTGGAACAATTACCCTGAGAACTATCACTAATGTAATAATAATTTTTATAGTCCAGGTAGACCAAGGAAAGGTTTGGATTTTTCCTTTACTGTTTGGGGTTTGGTTTTGGTTTGGTTTACTGGCAAGGAAGGAGAGCTGTAATGAAAATCATGTAGTTGCCTAGTGAGCTTTCAGGGAAATGTTTTAATAAGCACTTAGAGACAAGAAATGCTTGCTAACACAGCCAGTCATGTGTGGAGCAAGGAATGATTGACAGGTAAATTAACCAGCTAATTTGAAAAATTGCTATTCTTTAATCCTCAGATCCAAACCTACTGAGTAACAATATGCTCATGTACCTACAGAAGGTCAATCAACCTTGCATGTTAAATTTTGATACACGCAGTGTGGTAGATTGGTACCATAGGTGTTTCTTACAGTGTGTTTAGGTTGTGAGAAGACTTGAGGAATAGAAGTGCACTGTCTGTGCTAACCATTTATTGCATCATTATTTATGATAACAGTCAGTAGGGCTTTAATAGCAGTTCCAAGTTTTGTGTTTTATGTCATTGTTTACTCTCACTCTGATACAACTCAGCATAAAAGCAAAAGTACTGTCCTTGATTATTTTTCTCTGTATTTCACTTCACCAGTGGACAAAGGAGACATAATATACATTTCCAGGAGTTAGAATAGCTTCAAGGTTAATATTTTATTCTTTTTTTGGAAGAGTTGTGTTTTGTTTTCTTTTGTGGTTGTTTTGTTGGGTTTTTTTTAAGAACAAAACAGTTGTCCTCCTGAGTGGTCAATCTAGCCCAGTAGTCTCTTTCCTGAAGTGGCAGTGGGAAGTGTCAATGAGCTTGGTCTCCACTAGAGTCATTGAATCGGGGATGTTAGAGGATCCCTGCCTATTTTTTGTCCCCTTTTGGACCTCTTGAACATGAGTATGTCTAATCCCTTGTTTGTGTTGGTACTTTCCCACCTCCATGCCACCTTCTGTCAATAAGTTCGAGAAGTTAGGTGAGAGAGGGGGGGAAAAAGTATTTGTGGGTTTTCTGGGTTTTTTTAAGGGATGTCTTGTTGCTTTCAACCCCTTCTCTTTAGGAATTGCAGGATTTGACAAAAAACAGCTCCACCTTGAAAATTTGTTGCACTCATTCATTATTTAAGGGAAATATGTAATCATGCAGGTGAAGGTGAAGAAATCCCTTCAAAGTGCCAGTTTTAATTGTTTCAAGAGATTTGGACTGTCACAGGCTTTAGGACAGTGTGGTTTGTTTAGAACAGGGTTTGTTGGCCACACTTGGTTTACTGAAGTTTGTTGTTGAGCTTTTCTTCTTTGAAGGAGAAAATTCAGTGGTTTTTGAATTTTTTGGAAAAAGATTGATCTTTATAATGACATCTTGTAGAATATAATATACCTGAAGACATGAGTATAAAATGTGCTAATTGTCTAAATATTAATTGATGTATTAAATATAGTGTGTATGCTAAGATTTACTCTGAATTAACTCTGGAATCCAGGTAAACATTACTTGGCTTAAACTTACTTCTGCTGCAAAAAGCAAGTCAATATTAGCTTTATCCTGTCATCTAAGCAGATTCTAATTGATAGTTGTCTTGTGTATATCAAATTCAATGCTACTTCTTTGTTCTTCCTTCCATTTATCAGCTATTTCCTCGAAGATGTACCTGGTTATATGTCATGAACAATTGTTTGTTATCAATATCTGGTAAGTTACTGTGCTGTCTTTCAGTGGTAGCACTGGTAAACACTTGGTTTCGTATTTGAAGTGTGGTTTGTTTTCTAATTGCCAGGTAAAGCTTCTCAGCTTTATTCCCATAATCTACCAGGACTCTTTGATTATGCAAGGCAAATGCAAAAGTTACCTGTTGCTATTCCAGCACATAAACTCCCTGACCGAATACTTCCCAGGTAAATGCACATCATCGGATATATCAGAATATCTTAACTCTGGGAGTTCAGGAGATGCTTGTGAAGCTCTGGGAACACCAGATAGTGGGGGGCTCTCTTCAGATTGCAGTGAATGACTCATGTGCATTGATCAGAGGGGTTGAGCCCTACATTTACACGCATCAGGATGTGAATTACTCTTGTTAGAGAAATGGATTTTGGTACACCTTACCTTCTGGTTATGAAGGCTTCTTGTTTCTGGGCATAGCTCTTTTCAGGTATAGTCTAGTGTGGTAGATGCTGCTTGTACTTGATGCTGAACAAAAGCCATGCCCCTCCTGGTTGCTGCAGAAAGCAACCCTGTCCTGGCCAGAACCAGGACACTGCCAAACAAGCCTTAGCAGTAGCCCATTCAAATCCCAGCAGAAGAAGGTAGTAACACCAATCTAGTTTGCAAAAAACCCTTTGATTTTTAAAGTGCCTAGGGACACACTGGTTCTTCTAATAGAATAGGATTTCTGTTAGGAAATTGTATTATAGAAAATTTGATTCTCTGCTATCTTTGGTTCTATTAAAGGCCTATTAACATGTAATGCTTGGGTTCAGGAAAGGCTTCTTCTTGTTCAATTACCTGCAAACATAATGGCGTAATACTTGTCTGAAAATTATTTTCTTCCTAGAGGGTAAATTCTAAATAACTAAGAGATAATTTGTGCTTTGAATTATTGCCTTCTGTGTACGTGCACTATTGTTCTGCTTCTCTCTTCCAAATTTGACTTTGGTGGGTGACTTTGGCTTGAGGACTGAATCAGCAGTGGACTAATAACCATAATTACCTTAAGGATCATGCTAGGAAAACCATACTAGATTCTTCCTGGAATGGTACCTTACCTAAGTTGCAGAGGACTCAGAAAATTTCTTGTCCAGTCATGTAACTTCCCAGGAAAAATGCAGCACAACCCGAATGTGCATGCCAAGCCAGTCATTCAAAGGCAGGAACGATTAATTTAAATAATCTGTTTTCCTGTTTTACCTCTGGTTGTAGGGTGTCAGGGTAGTCACATTTAGCCAGGCAGAAGACAGACATTTGAAGTATGTAGGAGAGCATAATTTTTCCTGCCAGACCATAAAGTGTTCTTAAACATTTCTGGATACTGTGATGATGAGTGCTACATGTAAAATGGAAAAAGCAGAGGTTTTGGTAGAGAAAAGACAAAGCAAAATTGGATTTGAAGTAATTTCTGAGGTTTGTATATTCATTTGCAAAATGTTCTAACCTCAATTTATAATACTTGGTAAGCAGACATTCAGTAGCAGAAAATATGTCTGGGATAATTCTCCTTTCCAGCTTCTTTCCTATAGTGTCCTTGAGCAGTTCCTTTCAAACCTCCCATGACTTGTTCCAACGAAAATTTGTGGCCAGTACTCAGTTTTCATGCTGTTCAGTCCTTTTGCATTATCAGTCACTTCTGGATTGTTCCATTTGAAATGTTACACAACTGTTTTCTCAATTCATAGCCTTGACTGCAGCATCTGTCTATCAGTCTATTTATTCCCATCTTTTCTACAGCATCAGATTACTTATTTTTATTGTTAAGAGTATTGTGGCTAGTCTCAGTAGTGCCTGTTGTCTTCTGATGCATGTAGAAACTCTGAGTCCTGCTGCCAGCAAATAACATTTTGGCTTATCTGATAAATTTTCACATTATTGTTTCCATGCTTTCATAACAAGTATACAAACTTGTATTTTTTTAGGTTTTTTGTGTGGCAGATCTTTTTCTATCAGTATGTCTAAAAAGAAAATTCACTCAGTTGTTTTAGTCGATTGGTAATTTTGTGTTTATCTTTTGTAGGAAGTTTGCGGTATCTACGAAAATTCCTGACACTAAATGGTGTCAAAAGTGTTGTGTTGGTAAGTGGAGGTCTGGAGAATAAATGTGAAGGGGCAGCACAAATGGTGGCAATATTAAGATTATTGAGTCAAGTGTAGATAGTAAAGGGAGAAGAGACTTTTGTCATTATTGTGAAGCTGTGGGTTTGCAGATGGTGAGCTCATTCAGCTTAGTCCTTGGGTTTAAGCAGTAGAAACTTTCCTGTTTAGCTCTTTATATTTGGAGAGAATTTACAAGAAATGCAGAGAACCAGGGTGATGTCAAAATTCAAACCAGTTCTCAAGAAGAACCTAATCTCCCTGGATGGAGAAACTTAGGGAAGTTGCTGTCATGATTAAGCCACTTTCATTCTTAGCAGAAGATTCAGTTATCGATTTGGGTGGTAAAAAGCAAAGAAGTATTTTTAATTCTTTGAGGACAGTGTTGTCTCTGAAGCCTTTATAATGTGTTTAATGTGCCAGCTACCAGAGTCTCAAAGCTGCAGTGTGTTAAGACATGTTCTAAAAGGGAGGCAGATAGGTTAAAAAAACCCCAAACCACTGAGACTGTTAATGAATGCTGCAGGGAACACTCATGGGATGACAGAGGTGAAGTGATAGGGGTCAGAGTATGTAAATACTCTGACTTTCTGACAGAAAAGTTAATTTTAGAAGTGCCTATGTTTCTAGGTTCATAAATTAAGAAGCCTTGTGGTGTGCTCCTCTGTGATTCTGTGATTGCTGTCCTGCCAGGCACAGAATTTAACAGGGGTGCTGTGGTACTTGACATTACAAGGGGAGTCTTCATATCCAGAAATCACTCAACCTCCTAAGCCTGGAGCCCTTTGTGCATGATAGGTGTGAGTGGTAATTTGTGAACACAGCAAGGGTGGCTCTAAGATTCTGCTTTTTGTGACTTGAGCCTCCATTCCTGCTGGCACATAAATCTGCTTTTGGCCTTGGGGCAGCAGGAGTGCCACAGGAGGCAGAAAAAGACAAGAACTTCTGGTCTTCTTTCTGCACCTTACAGGTGTTGGTGATTGTTTTTTGGTTTCTGCTGCTGAGTTCAGCCTTACTCAGGATCACACCAAGCGTTATTTACTGCACTTTGCAGTCAGTCTGATGTTGAGTGAGAAATTGGATTAATGAAATAAAGCACTGATGTTTAAGGTGCCAAGGGATTGCTGATGAGTTTCTGTGGCGATGAGGTAGTGTGAGCATATTTCACTTCTGTGATAGTTCTGGATTGTAGAAGCTTGTTATCTAAGCTGTGTTGTTTATTGCCTGATGTCCCACAGTCACTTTATTGCACAGTAAAATCTGGTCTTTAGATGTATTTGTACAAAGTGCAAAATAACACTTGTTTGTCTTAAAGGAAATGTTGGCAGCACTTAAGGAGTGAAATTCTGTCAGTATTGTAGAATTGAAGTTGTGAAACTTCACAGGGCCCAATTTTGCAACTGTATTGTTCTCTGCCAGTTTTTAATTGAGTTCTGACAATGGAAGAGCAACACTTCCTGCTTTTCTATTGTTTCTCAGTTTCAACTGGATTTCCTGATGGTCTAGAATTGTTAATTAGAATTACAGAGCTCCTGGATTTCACACTGGCTGTGACAGTCTTGAAAGGCAGCTGAGCTGTTCACTGCCTGCTGGGTAACTGTGTGTTGTAGAAAAAGCCATTCTTTAACAGCTTGCTTGTGGTGATTTTGAGATAGCCTAGGCAAACCATCACAGGAGACCCAAAGCACTCCAAATGTGTATGCAATCAGCTGTTTTTTAAATATATAAAAAATTAGAGTGGGGGTGGTGAGTATTTTCCAAAAGTAAAGGGACTGTTACATAGTAGGAAATTGTTTATAATTTGCATGTGCTTAGTACACTAATATTCTCTATCCTTTCTTGGCAGTGAGAAATCCCTACACAGGCCACAAGTACCTTTGTGGAGCACTACAGTCTAGCATTGTTTTGTTAGAATGGGTTGAACCAATGCAAAAATTTATGTTAATCAAGGTAAAGTTACAATTACTCTCACGTTGTCTTCTAGTTATCTTGTAGTGGCTTGTTAAGAATAAGTATTAGCCATTTCTTGATTTATTAGACTTTTCTCTTGGTTTCTATTATATTATATTGAAAATAACTATTTAAATGTGTCACATATTAACTGACTGAAAATAAATGTTCATGGTTTTGGGGTATACTTTAGTTAGAGAACCAAGCCCTTTTCTCTATGAAGATTACCCTTCAGTTGCACAATAGAAAACCGAGGCTGGCAGGCTGAGACATGGGTTAACAGTGGTCTTGCTCCTGTAGTAGAGAGAAGGTGACCATTTATTCTATGTTTTTTGACACTGAGGTGCCCAGAAATGCTTGTTATCTCCCCATCTGACACCACCTGAAGAGACAGAGCCAGGGTGGGCTCATGTTTATAAAAAGGCAGCTGCTATAACTTTATCAGCCTGGAAGAGGAGGCTTAGAGGCTCAGTAGCGAGGGAGAGCAGTGGTGAGCACTCTTGTCTGTGGGCAGCTGCAAAGGACACACATGATAAAAGACATGCTATTTTATTGTGACTGAATTGGCATGAGATGCTCCAAGCTTCTTAACTCAGGCCTTTTGTGTTTACCAATTCCTGTTATCTGAAGAAGTAAACCTAACATTACAAAGTATGTAACAAAATTTACCATGCAATTTGAATACCTAATAGCAACTCAGACTACATCTGTTTCCCTTCTAATATCTATTTTTGCTTATTCATCTAGCACATAGATTTTCCTGTACCTTGTCCACTGAGATTGTTTGAAATGCTGGTAGTCCCCGAGCAGGAATTCCCTTTAGTTTGTGTTGGTGTCAGTAGAGGAAGAGACTTCAACCAGGTGGTGAAGTTTGAGACTGTCAACCCAAATTCTACCTCTTCGTGGTTTACAGAAACAGGTTTGTGTGCTGCTGTCATTGCATTCCAAAATGTTCTTTGCTCTTCTGTTATAGCTGAAGCACTAAAAGGCTGGCTTCTCTAAGGAAGCAAATTGTTAAATCATTAAGGCTGAGTGATAATTGCAAGTTCTCTGCTTAAAGGAGTATCTGGTTGAACCTGTTTGCACATGCACTTCTTTTTTTCATGTTTCTTTGTTGAACTGATTGGATTCCTTGAGATTTTTGTTCTAAGAGGATGGAGTTATGGTTTCTTGCATTTCCATAAATTTGGCAGCACTTTATTATTCCCTGTGCTGCTTTGTGCTCTACCCTGGCTCCATGACTTCTGTTAATTTAATAGATTTTAGTAAAATTGCATTCTGAGCAATTCCTTTTGACATCTCTGGAAGATGTATTTTGGCTCTCCTACTGTGTCACTATGGTTAAAAATGGTGTTGTCATCTCCTGCTGAGATAGAGCATTCTTCTGGTGTTTATGGAAAGCAAAAGGGATTAGGACCACTGGTAGCAGGAAACCAAATGCCTGCCCATCACCAGTGCGGGCACTGTCAGTGAGATGGCCACCATCTGAAGCAACAGCAGAAGTTCTCTCATGGAAGTGTGCTAAAAATTACTTTTTTAGAGTTACAGGGTTGCCCCCTGAACCTAGATGCAGTAAGGAACCATTGCTAGTCATAGCTGGCAGGTTCAGCACAGTAAATAGCTTTGGTTTTGCCTGTCACAGATCCCTTGTTGGTTCATGGTGAATTTATACATAGCTCTGTGCTGGCATACACATGTGCATGAGTCCAGGTGAGTGTGTACTGTGGAATTCACTAGGAAGAACAGTTCCCTCCAGGAAGAGACCCACTGATCTTGCTGCTGCTGAAAAATGCATCAGATTTTGACACAGTTTAAAGCATAGTTAGAATAACAAAGTGAGCAGTGAATGGCCAATTAACACACTTTACTACTTCAGACAAAGCATTTTATTCTCATCCCTTCCTACCTGTAACTCTGTGAATTTATAGCACAGTCCATAAAGGAAGCACCCTGAAGAGAAATGTTCTGTTCTCATTTCTCTCTTACCATTGTCTGTATTGGTGCATGAATACAAGAGTACTAATCCGTTCTCTGTTCTTTTTTTGCATTATGCCTTCCACACTTGGTTACAATTTCATTAAATTACTTGTGTGTTCTTATATTGTGTCTGTGTTGTTGTTTCCTCCTATTTTTGTAGATCAAATTTAAACCCTTTTGTTGCATCAGCTTATTCCTGTCCCCTGCTGGCAGGAGAGCAATGATGCAAACAGATTTTTTTTTTTTTTTTATAATTTTAACTGGAAGCTGCTTTTGTGTTCTAGGTGATGTGCTCTAATTTCTCATGTCTAATGGACTTATTGAGTTTCTCTTTGCTATATGAAAGATGCCTACAGAATCTGGCAGTAATGTTGAATTAGTAAGAGTTGCTTTGTATGTAACTTTAATGTTAACAAACAAATGGACCAAAATTACACTTCTCTTTTGAGCTGGCATGTCCACTAATCACCTGTGGGTCAAATTCCCATTTGCTGTGATGGAGACTGCTGCAGCTGTAACCCAGAAGAGGAAAAAATAGCCCTTCTTTTGAGGTTTTGGAGAAGGAAATAAGCCCCTGGTTTTGGAATATCTGGGGATGGAATATCTGCAAATAACAGTAAGAATTATGTAATAGTATATAAGTCCCTATCAGGATTTAGAAATAAAGACAGAAGAAAAGTGCAGTGAAACAGCATAGTGTGGACAGTCACATATATCTGGCTTTTTGCACAGCAATATTCAATTGCACCAAGAGAGAATAAATGGAGAACAATGTAAATGTCAGTTTTCTTTTGTGGCATGGCTCAGAAAAGCCTGAATAAAGTTTGTACTTCAGTATTGTAGCTTCAGTTTTCCTGTCACAGCCAAGATGTTGGATAAGTGGACATGCATCTCTAAGAGAAGAGTAATGTCACTGGTAAGATGATGATTTTAAGTAGATAAAACACACTAATCCATCAAAATGTCTCAATCTCTAGAACTTGAATTTCAAATTTCATGCTAATGTCTGTTATTAACTAAGGCTGTCATTTTTTTACAGACACTACGGATACGAGTGTTGTCCATGTAACACAGCTGGAGAGAGACACCATTTTGGTGTGTTTAGATTGTAAGTTTAATATCAACTAAATATGCCCACATATACATGCATACTGTCTGTCTTCAAATTATGTTCTGTATTGATGATAATGCTTGGTTAACATATCCTTGTTTATTGTCTAGGCTGCATAAAAATAGTGAATCTGCAAGGCAGGTTAAAATCCAGCCGCAAACTGTCGTCAGAGCTCACGTTTGACTTTCAGATTGAATCAATAGGTAAGCTGGGTTTCATTATTAGTCTTGAATATCCCTGTAGGTCAGAGAGTTGGGCAATCACCATCTGGATGAAATTTAACAAGAGCAAGTGGTGGATTCTGCATCTGGGATAGGTAGTCCCAGTTATGCCTACAAACTGGGGGATGACAGGCTGGAGAGCAGCTCTGCAGAAAGAGATCTGGGGGTTGGGATTGATAGCAAGCTGAAGATGAGTCAGCAGTGTGCTCTGGGAGCCAAAGGTCATGACCAGCAGTAAGGACATGGAAATTATATGAAGTTGCATATGAGAAAACTCAGGTTGGATATTAGGAGAATACATTTCACTCAGGGTGACTGATCACTAGACTGAGCTCCCCAGAGAGGTGGTTGCAGGACCAAGCCTGTTAGAGCTCATGCGACATCTGGATGATGTTCTAAGTGATCCTTATGAGTCCCTTCCAACTTGAGATCTTCTATGAATAACTTGTTTGATATTACAATGAAGAATTAGGTATGCTACTTGTCTAGTCTTTGGCATTTGGAGCACTACCTCACTCATTTCATTTTGTATGAGAAGACTCATTGAAAGGTTCAACATGTGCTTTCCTAGGAACAATCGGAATGGAGTAATAATCCTGGAGTCGTCTTAGATTAAGCTAAATATCTTGGAAGCATGATGAAGACTTCTAGCCTCCAAGGGAATACCTTAACACAACCTACATAAACTCTGAATCACACATGCCTAACTCATTTTGCATGGGTGTGCAGTCCATTTTTGTAAAGCAGCTCAAAGACTAAATTATATGATATGTCACAGGTTGTATAAATTTTGTTTCCTTGTGTAGAATTTGAATAAGTTAAATTTGTGAAACAGAAAGAATAGATTATTTTGGCAATTCTCCAGTAGTTACATACCTGGATTGCACCACCTGCTGTTGAAAGAGGGGTAGGAGGAATGTGTGCATACATGAAGGGTAGCAGCAGAAGAGGAGGAGCAATGGGTTCTAAAATCATCAGAAGTTGCAGGGAGTTTATTTCTGAGGAGAACCTTTAAAGTTTCAAGCTGTCCAAAGATAACCTCCCACAGAGAAGAGGAAGAGAAAACGTGGCCGCTGAAATTATTACTTCTATGGCTTTTGATGGTTGGGAATGGGGGCAAGGAAGGATTCAATGTACTGGAAGCTTGTCACTCTGGACCTCTGCATGCACTGTGGTCCTCACCCTGCTTATCACAAAATGAGCTTCCAGTGGCCTTTCCTGTCCTGGCAGTATCTCCAAAGACACTCCTGGAACTTTTGTGTTAAAATTCCATATATATTGTCTACAAGTATTAAAGGGATTTCCTGTTCAAAGAAAATGACACATTTAGGACTAGACATTTAGAATATTTTCTGCTTAGGTGGAAATGTTTTTAAACCCTGCTCATTAAACAAATAAATGTATAAATGCAGCTACTTTTGAGGCAGAGTCAGTGATTTCTGGGACACATTCTGGTGTCTGAGTGGGTGGATGTCATACAATGGAACATACATGTACAGATTTCAAAACTATAGTCTTGTGCTTTTGGCCTTAAAAGCAAGGGTAGAGTTTATGCCTCAAAACTGATGCCAGTGTTCTTTCTTACCAGTCTGTCTACAAGACAGTGTGTTAGCATTCTGGAAGCACGGCATGCAAGGAAGGAGCTTTAGATCAAATGAGGTGAGTACTACATTTTGCTTCAAATTCTGGCTCTAATGTAAGCCATATGGAGGAGTAATGCACAATGCTGTTGTCTGAAAAAGGGTCAATCATTTCAGTAACTTCCTAGGTTAGATCTAGGAGCTGGATTCTCATTCTAAGCTTGTTTCATAAGCTATAAGGCATTGATGGAGCTGTACAAGAACCCCCTCACATCTGACAAGCAAAGCAGAAACAAGGGACCAGGCCAGGATGCCACAGAAAATATCCAAATCTAATTCTTGGTGATATTAATATTCACCTTAAATTGCTTTGAAGACCACTGTCAGTTCCTTAGCCTCTCACATATGGATGCAAAAATCTGGGCTTTGCCAGTGGTTCCACTGCTAAACTTCAACTTTTTGTCGCAGTGTCAAATGAGTTGCCTGATGTTTTTTAGTCTCTTCCATGTTCACTTGGCTTACAAATACTTTAAAGAATTGCCCAGCTTTCACAAGGAATATTTTTCCATCTTCAGTAGAAGAATACCAAATTGACCTAAACATGGTTGGTTTGTTTTTTTCCTAAAATCTCCTTGTAGTCACTTTTTTAGCCCATTTGATGTGATTTTTAGACAGAGTTTAACCATTATAACTACCTTCCACAATAGTTTTTATTTTTCCTTGCTGCAAATGTTGTGTACCTGTTGGTGAAAATGCTGTACTTTGTAGGAATTTAATTCATTTGGTTATTAATAAATATTTACAAATATTACCAGTTGTTCCATCAGTGTTTCATTGGCTGAGAAATCGAGCTCATTATGACTAATTGTATTTTAAGGTACACCTGCAGTCACACCACACCAAGCTTAGATATCTCATGTTGTTCCAGCACTACACTGAATTGCACAAAGCCTCAGTTGTGTGACACACATCCAGTCTGTGCTAACAGTGAGCCTGCTCTGTGTGAACCAAAGGCTGGAGTCAGACTGCTTCTTATTTCTAAGGTGCAGATGTTTATTGTGGCATTTGTGCATTGCTCTACCCATTGATAGAGCACTCAGTGGCTCTGCTCCTGCTGGGAGAGGCCATGTCCCAGTGTGCTGTAGCCCAAATGGATGCATTTTGTTGTTTATGTCAGGGACACTGGCTTGCTTTGTTGCTGTCAAGCCAAAGCCAGAACCTAAATAAAGAACTGAAAGCAGAACTGGGCTGTTGACAGAAAAGCAAGCCATCTAGAACTTCATTTCTGTAGAACACATCTAGGGTAAGCTTCTGGGCCTTTTAAAATTCCTTATCTCTACTAGCTGTCCCACTTGCTGCAGCTAAAAGAAATACATTTATTTTCTGCTGTAATATGGAAAGCCTTCAGTGCCAGGCTCAGGTCTTGACCATATTTGTTACTTTGGGGGAAATTTTGTACTACATAGTAAGTAGGAAGTTGTTGTCCCACAGCATGGGACAAAAAGCTGACTGACTTAACTTGCAGCATTTCTTTCTTTGAGGACATAATTAGTTCAGACTCCCTATTCTAATACAGCTGGCCCAATTGGGGATGACTTGAGCTGCTTGCAAAGTTATTTCCTTCCACAGCTGTGACCTTCCACCATGGTTTGATCAAGTGTGAAAAATGAAAGAGGGAACTGTGAGTTCTGACACAAGAAATTCAAAATTTGGGCAAAGATTGTACAGCCGTAGCTTCACAGAAAGTAGAAATTAATTTTCTTAGAAAAGTGAAGGATTTCATTGCTGTGAGTTAAAATTCTCTTGCAAGTTCTCTGCACCAGAAGTGAATTCACTAAGTCAACTAACATTACTAGGGTCTGGGAAGGAGATAAGAGTGTCTGCTTTCCCCAAGAATGTGAGATCTGGCTGTGTAGAAGAGGAGCTTTGTAAACAGTGCTGCCTGATCACAAAGTGACTAAATACCCTTTGGAGTATGCACCAGGCTTTGGTTGACTTCATTAAGGAACAGGGTGATTTTCTGGGTGCTTTGATATTCATGTGATCATAAAGATGTATCACACAAGGACAGTTCACCAACAGAACACACGGGTCTGTTGCACTCATCTGAAATGTCAGAAGATAAAGTTTTCTTTTTGCAGTGGGCATAAGTACCACAGATTAGATTATTTCTCTGCTGAGATTTTCAGAATATGAATTCAATGCATTCTTACTATAATTCAGCATTTCAACAAAATGTGTTTTTTGTGATTTGCCTGACCCATTTTTGGATATACACTCTAGAGTGACACTGGTAACTCAAGTACCAAGCGAGCCTTGCTGTTCTGCTTGCAGTGGCTACCAGAGGAATTCATGTAATGTGACAGGAATTACAGAAAACTTTTATATCTTAGTTAAAAGTGACAGTTGCGTTATAATCTGTTGGATTTTAATTGGCAATCATTTGTTAACATCAGTCACAGTCAATTCTTTTCTCTCGCCTAATGCTAAAAACAAAATGAAAACACTTGTTCTCTTAACATGTAAATATTTCTTTTTATTGTCTAGATCACACAAGAAATTTCTGATAATACAAGGATATTCAGGCTTCTGGGTTCTGACAGGTAAGATGAGAAGTAAACAGGACATACTAAAATAAATAAATAACATGTGTTCTCCTACCTTGTAAAAGTTATTTTTGCATGTTTCTTGCAAATTCTTTTTTAGTCATCTTAGACATTTCTTTGTATACGTCTCCCTTCCAGTTCTTCACTTTTACTTTTCTCTTTCTTAAATTTAAAAAAATAAAAACCTTTAAAAGTGTTTGTGAACTGCTAGAAGTACTCAGCCAGGCAAGAAGCTTTTCCTTGGCTGCAGTCACAATTTCCAGGAGTGTTCTCATTTTTGTATTGTAATTCTTTTGTTTAGCATGGTGAAATCTTTGCTTTCAGATGTTCTGCAGCAGTAGCTCATCAAAATCTGCTTCTGGAGATAAGTGTGCAAAAAATACTTAAAAATTTAAATATCTCACTTTCACCCCAGAAAGGAAATTTACCAGTTCTTCTCCCAACCAGTTCAGGTCTTGTAGGAGCTCTTGATAGCTCCTGGTGTAGCTGTTCTGTGGCATCTGCTTTTGGGACCTGTCTGTGTGACCCAAGTGCTGTTTTAGGAGTGTCACTGACTTCCTTAACTTTCTCTGCCCTGATGGTGAACTTTGTACTTCTGTAAGAGCCACAGAAGCAGCAGCTGTTTTGTCTTCAGGGGAGTGCATGCTGATCTGACAGTTTCACCAGTAATGAATTCACAAGAACTGCAAAGATAGGCTTTAACTTTTCTTTTGAGAATTGCCTCTGTTTACACTGCTTGCAGTAAACCCATGTGGCATCTTAGAATGACATTGCAAAAAATTGCCTTGTAAGAATGTCCTCTTCCCCAAATATGCTCCCATTTATTTCTGGCTTGCTCTGATAGTTTTCAGGTCTAAGATAATGTTTAAAGAGTTTACTCTGCAGCAAACATTAATTCCAGTTTCTTCATATACACTTTTCCTTGGAGCTCTGTCCTGTTTTGTGTTGAGTGTGGAGCCTTTTTCCAGTAACAGGAATCCTGTCCTAGGCAGCTCATAGGAGCTGGTGTTCTGAGAAGCAAAAGCCCTGAAGGCAGTCTAATAAAAGCTTGTGTGTTGCCTTCTCCTCACGGGCAGAGAATTGCTTCATTTCACGAGGTGTCGTTCCCTTTGTGGAGCACATTGAGTAGAGGTCAGGTTTTTTTCAGGTTTTTTAGTTTTGCAGCAAGCAAACTTTCCTGTCTGAATCCACAAGAGGGATTTGAGTTTTCCACAATCTGCCTTCACTTCAGGATGTTTGTGGAGGAGAAGTCAATCATGAACCTCCTGGTCTGTTTAGTAGTTTTAGTGGTTCTTGCCTGATGAAAAAAAAAAAAATAGTTTGTGGAACAAACTAATTTCTCTTCTTTGAAGAGAAAGGTCTGGTCTAGGACACTCCTGATGATCTTTGCAGTTGCAGGCCCATGTAACCCAGTCTCTTGTATCCAATGATGGCCAAAAGTGGGTGCCAAGAAGAAGTAAGAGTAAAGACTCTTCACATAGTAGTCCTTTCCTTGAGGATTCTCTTTGCCTGCAAATTTTTGTCTCTACAACTTTCAGAGCTGGAGGAAGTTTCTGTGCATTAGGTTACACAGGCTCAGAGATTAACTAGAGGTGCTCACAGGATAATCAGCTTTGTTCATCTGTGATTCCTGTGGCAAGAATCAAGCAGAAAAACAGCTCCCAGAACTGGAGCCTGATGAATGGGTTCACTTTGCAAAGCTCCAGGAAAGCACAAGCCCAGTAGGGGAGTGATGGAGCCTCACTAAAAGGATGAGAGGCAACAGGGATACATTGCAGCAAGGGAATTTCCAGCTGCATAAAAGGGAATAAACATGCTTGGTGAGGATGGTTCAACACTGTAGCAGGAGCCCAGAGAGGCTCTGGGAGATCCTTGGAGACCTTGTCTGGATAAGACTGGGAGCTTGCTTTGAGGTTGGCATTGGTTTGAGGGGCTTTTGGACTAAAGGCATCCAGGGAAAGAGAAATAACAACCAATCAGATGGATCCTAGGAAAGAATATTTAATTAAAGCCAGGGTTGTTTTTAAATGAAGGATCACTTGACACTGTGGCTTTTTAAATTTCCATGTTAGGGTGGTGGTGCTGGAGAGCAGGCCGACGGACAACCCGACAGCCAACAGCAATTTGTACATCCTGGCAGGGCATGAGAACAGCTACTGAGAGCAGCACGTGGCACAGCTCACTGTGAGGAGAACACTCCTGCTGCAGCAGCACTCGTGACTGGCTGGAATTGCACAAAAGCTGCAGTAACCCCACTTCAGTTACTTTATAATTTATTGTGGCATGAGAGGAAGATGAGAATTGTTTGTGGTATGGACACAGAAGCATTATGATACCACAGAAGTGCTTAATTTACTGTTATGTAATCTTTGTACATATGCAGTATTTTTCAGTGAAACTTCTTGCTGAAGCCCTACACTGACTTTCTGTAGATAGAGGTCCTCCTGTTAAGTACAAGTGTCTTACCTGTACAGATGTAAAAGTCACTGAGGATGCAGAAATTAAATCGGGGTACTATTATAAGGACGTCTCATGTGTTTATTATAAAGTGGGATTCTAGCAACAAATATAGTACATTTAGCAACACTATTGTATATTATTACATGTAATTTACTAATACAAATAAATATTAACTTTTAGAAATGGTAACCAAGGCTGTAATCAGATTACAATCTTGTTTTAATTTCAATACAACACACTGGTGTTCATGTTTGCACAATGTATTGAGATGTGATGTATTTAGTCACAAAGGTAAGCTGTGACTTTGTGGATATGACTTGGGCTTCAAAGTTCCTTTTTTTTTTTATTTGGGTAGATTCCTTTGTGAAACAAACCAGTTAAACACCTGTATTTTTATATTTAATTAAAACTTTCCTTATGATTACTTCTCTATGCTTGAAAACAATACCTTATGGATGGGTGTCAGTCCCAGACTAGTGGTACCTGGCTGTAATTCTGCAATAGGTGTTTGAATTATTAGTGTATACAATGATAAAAAGTAGTTATTACTGTTTGTCTTACTAAATAGTTTCATATCACAATGAAAAGGAGCAACATTCCACATTGTGGAAATGGCTCAGAGATGTTGCCATTTTGACTTTTTTTTTTTTTTGGCCTTATAACCATTTTCACACTTTTCTTGATTTTAGGATGTTAACACATGGCCAAAATTTAGTTACTACCTCATT
The DNA here is from genome assembly GCF_027579445.1 of Ammospiza nelsoni. Taxonomy (NCBI): domain Eukaryota; kingdom Metazoa; phylum Chordata; class Aves; order Passeriformes; family Passerellidae; genus Ammospiza; species Ammospiza nelsoni. Next base: position 13,915,106 of record NC_080635.1, read on the forward strand.
GAAACAATACAATGGTTACTACGCATCACGGGAACTTAGTTTTGATCAGAAGTATTTTTGATTGCTATTTTCCAATGGAGTGTGTAAATGCCAAGTTTTAAGCAAAATGCACACATTTGACTCCTTTTTTTGTATATGTTCTTTATATTTTATTGTGATAATATACACTAAAACCAAACTAAATTAAAAGTGATTTATGGCCTGCGTTATTGTTGTGATGGGTAATGCTTTGAAATATGTTCCCTAATGTATATAATGTAAAATAAATTTTTTTAACATGTTGTTGTACAATTAGATTATCACCTGCACTGATTTTCCACATAAGACTAAAATGGAACATACTGAGTTTTCAATTCTGCTATTAAATGGTTGTGCCAAACACAGAAGCCGGGCGTCTCTGAATGTATGAACAGAGGTTGCTGGAGCTCCACTCAGTTTGGGTTGGCATCAATACCCTTTTGACCTTTGGGCAAAATGTAGAGACATTTAGATTTGAGCTAAGTCTTTCCAAATTCCACCTTGTGTGGTTTCTTCCCTCCATTTCCTGCTGTTCCACTTGCAAAACTGATGTTTTTCTTTTTTTTTTTTTTTCAACAGGTTTATTTTTGTGCTTGTGGGCCTCAAGCTCACTGCTTCTGCCAGCCCCATCATGGCTGTTCCTTGTCCTGAGTGTCACCTCACCCTGTGGGGGAAGAGGTGGTGGCACAAGCTTCACTGCTGAGCAGCTGAGGTCTCAGAAAAGCTGAGAAGTTGTGTGTGTTTCACAGCACCCTTGTGAAATCCCCAAGGGCAATTTCCATCCTGCCTCCTGTGGACTGTTCCTCACTTGGACATGCAGAAAGTCACTCAGATTTAGCAAAGTGCACTACAGCTGATGTGCTGTGAATGTGCTTCCTCCTGGGGGGGTCCTGCAGCAGCTGGGGCCAGGTTCCCCAGGCCATTGCTGAATTATAGCCACCAGAGGCTAAGGGCTACTGGTTTTTACTCTGCTTGGGCATTTTTGGTATGAGCATGCATGCAGGGATGCAGCTGGAAGGGTTAAAGATAGAGGACAGAGCAGCAGCACATAGGAAAAAGGGAGCATTGTGCTAGGGCATGTTTCCAGTCTATTGGTATAATCAGACCAGCTTTGCTTTTCCCATGCTGCTCTCCAGCCTTGAAGATAAGAAGTGAAGAGTTCCTGCTTTTTTGAGGAATTGTCCTGTTGCAGGATTTGGGGTTTGTGCTACAAAACTGCCTTTCCCACATCTCAAGCTGCTTGCCTACTCTGCTGACAGCTGAGCCCAGGAGCCTGGGTGTCTGGTAAATCAAAAGGTCTCCTTCGCTAGACCTAAAGCTGCCTGGAACTAAAGTTCTCCTGAGCCATGCCTGGTAGGAGCTCATGACTGGAATCCTGGTGTAGGATTGGGATCAGTGTGTGGCTGACTGATGGGAGCCCAGTCAGAGCCAGGAAACCCCATCACAGGCACCATGAGCTTACAGCAAGGCCTCTGCCATGGATGATGGACACAGCTCCTCCAACCACCTCTGTGCTTCCCTTTTCCCCCTCCTGGTCCCTTCCACGCTGGCTCCTAGCAACTGCAAGGAGCTGCTGGCAGGCAGGAGGGTTGATGTGACCACAGGATAGGCACTCACCAGGCTGGCAGCCAAATCTGATCAGTGCAGGGGCTGAGCTTGGGCCTTGGCCCAAACTGAGCCTCCTTACAGGGAATAAAGGAAGCAGTGGCATTGTGTGTGTTACACAAGTGCTCCTGGAAGCTGGGATCACAGGGCAATGAACACTGCTTTTATCTTTCTCTTGCCCATCTCTCCATGCAATGCTGCCTGTGTCAGAAACTGGATGTGGTGGCATAAAAAAGAGTGGGTTCAGATTCAAATTCTGCATCCCACAGCCCCTGACTGATAGCAAGGGCTGTGCAGGGTGAAGCACGGTGCCTGCTGCCTGCAGCTTTGCCATGGGGAGCTTGCAGTGGGGCTGGGGGAGCCCAGCAATGCCATGAGCACTGGTGGGGGTGGATGTGTCCCCCAGGCAGGGGACATTCCTTACACCCCACAGGGTTCAGCTTTGGCAGTAGCCCTGTTGAGTTTTGAAGAATTGCATGGAAAAATAGCTGGTAAAAATAGGGACTGTGTCCAAACCTCTTGCTTCTCTCTAAGGAAACACACCTAAAATACAGGAAGGCCTGTGTCACCAGTTCCAGACACCAGTTCCTTTAGGATGTGTGGATACATCTCATCAGGTCCCATGGGCTTGTGCACCTTCAGGTGCTTTAGATAGCTTTGAATCCAATCTTCTCCAGCAGGTGACTCTTCAGTCCCCCAGTCCCTGCCTTTCCCTTCTCAGCTCGGGCAGTGTGGCTGGAGCACATCCTGGTGGAGACGGGGAAAAAGCCATTGAGCACCTCAGCCTTTGCCACGTCTCAGGTAATCACATCTCCCCTTTCCTTCCAGAGGGTCCTCATTTTTCCTAGTGTTCCTTTTATCACCCACACACCTGCAGAAGCTTTTCTTCTTCTCCGTGATGTCCCTGGCCATGTTTAATTCTCTCAGAGCTTTACCTCCTCTAACGTGATCCCTGGCTGATGGGACATCCTCTCTGTATTCCTGCCAGGTTTCAGCTCCAGCTCTCACGCTCCATAGGCCTCCTTTTGGTGTCTGAGCTTGTCCAAGAGCTCCTTGTCTATTCACACAAGGATAGACATTTGTCCGATTTCTTGTCTCAGCCGAATCCATCCCCTCGTGTCCCAGCACACTGATCCATCCCCGCCTGTCCGGACGGATCCAGCCCCGCGTGTCCCACCCCGATCCATCCCCGTGTGTCCCAGCCCGATCCATCCCCGCGTATCACACATCTAATCCATGCCCCGTGTCCCAGCCCGATCCATCCCCGCGTATCACACATCTAATCCATGCCCCGTATCCCAGCCCGATCCACCCCCGCGTATCACACATCTAATCCATGCCCCGTGTCCCAGCCCGATCCACCCCCGCGTATCACACATCTAATCCATGCCCCGTATCCCAGCCCGATCCATCCCCGCGTATCACACATCTAATCCATGCCCCGTGTCCCAGCCCGATCCATCCCCGCGTATCACACATCTAATCCATGCCCCGTGTCCCAGCCCGATCCACCCCCGCCCGTCCCGGCCACCAGCGGTTCCAGGATCGCCCATTCGCCCTCCCGCCGGCAGGGGGTGCGCGCGGCCGCCCCGCCCCTGGCGTCACTTCCGCCAGGAAGGCCTCGGCCGCGCGTGGCGGGGCGCAGGCGCGGGTGGCGCGGGGCGCCGCCGCTCCGCGCATGCGCCGCGGCCGCCGACGGAGCGGGCGAGGACGGGACCGGGGAGGCGGCGGCGCTCGCGCTCCGACCCCGCCCCTCGCGGCCCGCGCGCGACCCCCGTCCCGCCGCGCGCCCCCCCCGCCGCCCCCGCGGCCTCCCCCGCGAGCCGGGGCGGGGAATGCGGCAGCCGCCGCCCCCCCCCGCCGCTGCGGGCCTGCCGCCCCCGCCGGCGGCGGGGGAGCGCCGGGGCTCCCGCTGAGCGCCGCCGGCCCTCCCGCGCGGCTCCCGGCCCGCCCCGGCGGCACCATGCAGGCGCAGGCGCTGCTCTACGAGTTCTTCAGCGAGGAGAACGCGCCCAAGTGGCGGGGGCTGCTGGTGCCCGCCCTCAAGAAGGTGAGGGGCGGCCGGGTGCCCGCGCCCCGGGGGCCCGGCCGCGGGGTCGGGCTGGGCGCCGGGCGGACCGCGGGGCTCCCCGCGCTCCGGAAGCGGCTCCGGGGCTGCCGGGGGTCGGTGGGCGCCGTCCCGCAGCGCAGGCGGCTGCCTCGATGGGTCCACCGGCGCGGAGGGGCCCGGCAGCCGCCCCGGGCGATGCTCTGACAGACGGAGCCGTGCGGATAAAAGCCGTGTGATGGACGCGGAGTCCTGTCCCCCCTCGGGCCGGAGGGACGCGAGTGCTGCTGTTGCGGGTTGCTGCTGGTCTCCCTTGGTGACACGACTGGGAATTGGGGGGGATTGTTATGAGCAGCTCCTGAGAGAATTTTTGTTAATTAGTGTTCGTGTCTAATGGCTTTTAGTTAACCTTCTCGTAGTTTAAATACCTTTTTGCTGAGAAGGCTTAATCAGGACAAACTAGCAAGTCTTGCTCCCTCAGGACGGTGAGGCTTGTGCCTGTGGTGTGGAAAGAATTTATTCAGAAGAGAGGAAAAAATTGTGAGGGCTCCTCTTCCATCCTGAACCCAGAAAGTAGGAGGCTTAAGAAACAAGTTTTCTGACACTGTTACCTGAGCTGGCTTCAGATTGCAGAACTTCACATGGTTTAGTCCTGCACGGCAACACTTTCTGAGTTACTGTTTGATTACAGGGATTAACTGCAACTTTTGCCTGAGAGGCTCCTTCCTTGGGCTGCTTGAGAGGTCTCGGGCGCTGCAGTCGTACCCATGCAGTATTTCTTCCTAATTTCCCCTTGCAGTGTACTGCCTCTCTTCTCTGGGCATGCTCTTTGAGCTCTCCAGCGTTGTGTGGCTTTGTCCAGTTCTTGGAAGTCTTTTTGCTTGTCTCATCCGTAGCACGTGCTGTTAATTTCTTATCCCTGGATAGCTGAGTTGCTTCCTTGAAACTTCAGCACTAACCACACTCGTGGTGCTTGTGAGCCCTTGGACACCCATCCAGCTGAAGCCTGCTTGGAAACTGGAGCTACCCAAGGTCCCAGCCACAGAGAGCTTGTTCCTTTGGAGGATGGTTTATTCCATGGTGCAGCAAATGTTTGGCAGATTTGGAAAGTGTCTGAGTGCTGATAACTGGAATACACAGTGTGAGGATTCAAAGCAAGCAAGCATTAAAACTTTGGGATAACTTGTGACATCTGAAGTGCCAGATTTCTTCCAAGTGGACAAGCCATTTGTGAAGTCACCCTGCTTTAAAGATGCTTCCTGAAGGAGTTGGATGAATTCTGCAGTGGGAAAAGGAATTCTGCAATCTGAGGACAAGGCCAATGAGGACAAGTTACAAAGGATGATGAGCTGGCCCTTCAAGGTACAGTTTGTCTTGATTTTGTCTGCTCTGTTTCTCTTTGTGGGTACAGGGGTGACAGGAGGCAGGTGGAGTTAGTTCTGAAGGCTTCACACTGAAACTTGTGACTGTCTGGCAGGTGTTGGCTCTTTTGACCTCTGCTTTCCCTGAGATCACCACCTGTTTCTTACCTTCTCTCAGACTGCTTACTACTGCTGTTTTTGTAAAGATGGAAGTAAAGAATCTGTCCAGATTGTTCACCAGCTTCACTGAGGAGCCAAATACTTGAGTTACAACAAAACTAAATGACAGACGAAAATTTTAAATTATTATCTTAATGTGTTTTTCATTAATGGACAAACCACATTGTGTATTTTCCTAACGTGATGGAGGTACAGATAGTTTTGAGTAGGGTGTTTTGCCCTGATAAAGGCTCCTAAAGTAGTGAAGGCTGGTGCTTGTAGAGGCAGAAGGCCTTGATCACAAGGCAGGTGCAGCACTGCAGTCAGTGACCCCTTGGGGAACTCTCCAAAGACCTGAGCTGCACCTGCAGGCCAGCCCTGGCACTGGTGAAGTGCAGAGGGTGGCAGCAATTCCCGGTGGGGTCAGAGGGCAGGAGTGTCCTGGAGGGCAGCTGGTGCCTTGTGACTTTGCTGAATTGCCAGAGCATTGCAGTCTCAGGAGAGTCAGATGTTTGGAAGCTAGTTTGGAGGAGAACCTTTCCTTCACTTCTCCCTTAGCTGACCAGATGCTGACACTCATTCTCAGGTAGTGACAGCAGCTGAACTCCACCTGAAACCAGGGGCTTGTAGAGGCAGAATTGTGATGATTTCACAGCTGGAAATTAGACTTAACAGTTTGTGGAGACCTGTGTTGAGTTAATAGGTCCGTTGAGGAGAGTGGCATTTAAGCTAAGGTTGTAAGAGCACATATACCAGGATGGAGTGTTTGCAGCTCTCAGGGAAAGCTGCCACACGTGGACTGAATCATTAAAATGCCATTGCCCTTTTGTAACTGTGAGTTGGCTTCTAATGCAGTGCTCAAACTACAGCCCCAGGATTGCTTTCTTTAAAAATGGGTGCTGTTGAATCATTGCAAATAGCTTTCTTTTTCCCAGTGGATTATTTTGATTCTATTTTTTATCCAAGAATATAGAGTAAGAATAAGTCCCTTCCTACATCAGGCAGTTCTTAGAGGAGACCATGCCTTGTGTTTCATTAGACATGAACCTTAGCAGTAGAGCTGCATTTGCTTTGAACAGCTGCACTTGCAAAGAGCAGCTCTTGTACCACTGAGATCTTAATGTAATCCCTTTTCTTCTGATTCTTCTTCAGATGCTGTCAAGATAGACTCCAGTGCACTCAATTAGGAAGAAAATGATGTCAACTGAGATTCTTCTCTGCCTGGTCACAGTTATTTTGAAGCTGCAGAAGAGGAGTGTTGCAGGGATCTTTGTTTGCTGGTGAAAGGCAGTAATCATGGTGATGAGGTACAGGAAAAGGAGGGAAGAAAGAATAACAACAGGTGTCTGAAATTGTAATTGCAAGGATGGACAGAAGGTGGGATGCTGGGAGATGCTGAAGATGAAGGATTCAAGACATTTGAAACACCAGAGGTCTCAGGTGCCTGGAGACAGAGACACACAGCTTTTATTGCACCTTGGAAAACAGACTCAGGATTGACACCTGCCATGTGATGCCTCTTCCAGCTCTGGTGTTCCTCTGCTAGTGAATTTACACACTTTATTCTGGTCATAACCTTTTGGATAGTTTTTCTTGAACATCATTCTTCATGACTTCATCTCATGGGTATAACTTGTTCATGGAGTCAAAATTTCTCTGCACGTGTATGATGCACTTGTTCCTGATCCAGTGGTTTAGTAGGAAGCATGTCATCCTTGCTGATGGATACCTTAAGCCATTTGATCATGGAGAAAAACAAAAGAATGTTCTGCTCTTTGCATACCCCAAGTTGTTTTGAATCAGTTGAGCAATTAACCAGGGGTTCTGCTGGAATTTGTTGTGGTCAGAATGATTGGACTGGTGTGGCTTGGCAGCTGAAGGGATTTGCTTCCAGGGACTCCATGTGTCATGTGCACCTCTCATGGAGCAAGAGACGTGGGAAAAGCTGCTTCAGTCACTACAGAGTTCTGTTGACAAAGATATTTCTACCTGATTTTTAAATACCTGGCTCTTCAAATTGGTGACAAACCAGTTGCCACTTGCTACTCAGAATGGCACTTCTCACTCTTAGCATTGCTTCACACAAGATGTTGAGCTTTCCTAATTTCTGGTCACTCTGGGTCATCTGTTCTTCTGATGGCTGTGGACAATAAAAACAAGAACCTCCTGCAGCTGAAGTCTTCACTGCATGAATTTTTTCACCTGCTCAGTGGAGCAGTGTAATACTGCTGCTCTTTTGAAATATCAGCAGAAATGTTAGCAAAAATCTGAGTCCTGGTGAATTGTTGCTGAAGAGTGTATCCAAGACATTTGTATTTGATTTAATTTCCTGTATTTTTAATTGATCAAGGTAACAAAACATGGTCAGGGTTACCAAATATCAGCAGAGATGTACAAGAATAGAAGAAAAAGCTTTTTAAGGAGTGCTGACTCTATAAAAACACTCATCCATGCAAGGTGTACATAAAGTACTTTGTCCTGGAGTGTTTAGCGATAAGCTTGTCAGTGGTTTTTTAGTCATTGAGGGAAAGTAAAGAAAGGATGTGTTGAGTGAAAATGAGAGGTACAGCATTAGTGAAGACTTTCAAAGATGCTGAATTGAAGAAAATTCTTGCCAGAATGATCTCCTCTGTTGCCAAATTTGTTTCTACAATGGATTATGTCTACTAATAATCCATTTCCAAAGGTTTAGAAAATTTTCAGTTTAGAAAACTACTTGCAGTTAGTAAAGTGTTATCTTCTGTGGTAATGCTTAGGAGGGTGGTTTGGCATGTTGTCTCATTACAGAACTCCTTCCATGATCAGTATGATGTGGTAAATACAATGCTTTTTCCCTTTAGAGCCTTTTTTACAAGCCCTTCAGCTGCCAGCAGGGCAGACTGGCAGCACAGCCCATGCTCAGCAGTGGAGTGCAGTTGTTCTTTAGCAGGAGTTGTTTTTTGCTTATAATGTGGCTTCTTGCAGTACAGGAGTAGTCTTGCCCAGTTAGAAAAAATTATCTGTAACCTGCAGTTAATGCTTCATTTTTATTTCAGTTTGTTAAGTGGCTTTAGAATTATTTCATTTAGAATTGTTTCCTTTTGTTATGCTGTTTTCTGAAGCTGCTGATGGAGCTTCTGCTGCTCCTGATGGGCTCAGGTCTGATATTGTTTCTGGAAGCTGCAGGATTTGCCTGGTGTGTTTTGTACTTAGCAGAACACCTGTGAACCTGATTGTGTTGATTGTTAGTGATGATTTGGGAGCATAAACCTGATGTTTATGTAATGTGAAGTTGCTTTAAGAAGTCTTGAGCCAGGATTTTTCATCCTGATTTGAAATTTTTCAGCTACAAGCAACCTGTTAGGCTTTTACTCATGGCCACTGAGGAAGAGGTAACTGAAAGCTGTTCCTGAGGATGTATCACTCAGATTGTTAAATTCACTGTGTCTTGCTTCCTTATCTATTATCACACACCTCTTTCTAGTGCAGAACAAGCTGTTGAGTGTCACTCTGGGCTGGGGTTTGGGTCATCTTGTGACCAGCCTAGGAGTTACTGTCTTGGACCTGTTGGGAGACCAAGCCTCTGTCTGACCTGAAGCTGTTAGAGCTGCAGTCTTTGAAATGAAACCTTTCTCAGGGTTTGGGTTAAAGTCCCTACTGCTCCCCGTGAGGCTTGTAGGAACGTTTATATTCTAATTTATTATGGAGAGTTTGAAAAAAAATGGTTTGAGAGGACTTTATGTAAAATAAGCTGCCATGGGTTATTAAGTAAAGATCAGCTATAGTTGTACTATACATTAATCACTTCCTTCTTTGTTGATTTCATTGACTTTTTCTGCCAGTTTAGATTTATGGCTGCCTAATTTTTAAGGTCTTGCTGTTCCTTGTAGAAGTCCTTTGCTTTTGTGGATTTTAAGGGAAGAGGACAAAAAAGGCAAGGGGAAAAAAGCCACGGGTTCATATTGTAGAATTTTCTTTAAGTGTTATAATTTATTTTTTTTAAAGCAGGCACTGTTTGTCTCTGCTGATGCTCTTAAGCAGATCCTGAAAGGCTGTTCAAGAAATGCTGGCTCTGCTTATCTTTAAATAAAGAAAACTCTGGCCATTTCTCTTTGGAGAATTAGGAAAGATTGAGAAGATTGGATATTCAAAAACATGAATACATGAGTTGAGTGAAAGCAGCCATGGTGGCAGGGATTTGGAGCTGATGTAGGTTGTATTTGCCCTTTGAAATTTATGGGGTATTTTGAAGATTTGAAGCTTTTTTTAAAAGTTTTGAAACTGCTTTTTTAGTAATTTCCCCTATCATAAGGAGGGAAGGGAATGGTTCTGTCATTATTTAAGGGAGAGGTTAAATGTTTAGATAAGAATCTGATCTAAACATCACAACACTTCAGAAGCTGTTAGTCTGTTTTTATCATGTGTTTTCCTAAGTGGGATTGAAGGATCTGGTGGGATTCTAGCCATACTCCCCCTTTTCAAGGGTGATAAGGCAGGGTGGCCCAGGTTTTTTAATTTAAAATCTGAGATGACTTTATGAGAAAGATGGAAAGCCCCTGGTAATTCGATCTTCTCTTTTTTTGAAACTAATCATGTGATGGTTTATGCTAACAGATGTTCCCATTTCTTGTCTTTTACTAAATCTTGCATCTTACCCAGTCTTGCATCATGTCTTAGATAATGGACTTGGGACTTGCACTGAGTACCCTCAAATAACACTCTGTCACTCAGTCTGAGCCTTTGGGTACTACAGTAGTGCAGATACTGAAATGACACATTTCTGTGATAACTGTGCACCAAACCATGCTGTACTTTTCCTTGTTAGTCTGGTTGTTTTCTTTTGTTCACTTGCATGACTTTGAACCCTAACTGATACTGTCACGTAGCAATGAAGGTTATTTACCATCTACTTAATATAGATAAGCTGTGTTGGCAAGCCACTGGCAACTCATGATGTTTTCTTCTGCCAAGGTGGATGTTCTGTTAAAGTGGAGCTGGGCAGTGGCCTTTGGGAAGGAGGTTGTCACTGTCCCCAGACAGAAATGCTTAGGGAAAATGAAACTTTCATCTCCTGAACTCGGAGTAGGTTGTCATTGTTGACTCTGTTTTGGCTGACTGTGGATAATGTTTCAGGTTATGGCCTGATGTGGTATTTTTGTTTGTTTGTTCTTATTCTTGTAGGCTGTGTGTTACAGACCAAAGGAGTTGTAATGAGGTGATTAAAGTCTGGTCTGTTTTCTAAGTAAAGGAGAAAATCTCTTCATCACTCCAGTTCATCATGCTCTGTATTTATAGAGTATTTTTGTTGAATTGACTTGGTAATTTAACACTTCTTGAAATACAGAGTGCTGGAGTATAATATAGGGACACTGTAATACAAATATCTTCAGTTCTGCTTTAAAAAAAGCACACACTAAAGGCAGCATCTTCCAGACAGCTCTGCTCTTTAAGAGAACACTTTGGCAAGCCTGTAATTTCTGGTGTTAAGGTGTTCCAAGCTGGTACAGTATTTCAGATGTCAGTGTTTGAATTGTAAATGATGTTTGGGACTGGCATGCTGTTATTCATGTAGCTCCACAAACACACTCTAGCTGTGCATAGTGAGGTTCTTAGGAAAAGTGAAACTGTTGGCATAATCAAAATAGTTGTGTTAGCTAGTCAAATGGAGAGAAGTTCTTCTGTTCTATTTTTGCCAGACTGCTTTTAAGTTTAAAAAGCAGTGACTTCTGGAGGTGTTTTTTAAGACCTGCTGAATAAGGGTGTGCAGTCTGCAAGAAGCCAAACGCGTGATCCAGCGCATTTGAATCCCAGCAGCAGTTAAGTGAGCACCAGGACCGTGCCCAGACATGAAGCTTTCAGACTAATGAGTGCCTCAGCAGGCAGGTGGATTTCTGTTTGAGGCTGTTGTGTGTTTGAACTTCATAACATTTAGTTCTTGCTATAACTGCAAACAGGAATTAAGACTCAGGTGTGAAATTAAGTAATTATGGCAGCATTATTTGAATATGGACATGGATTTAACATTTGGATGAGGCAGATTGTTGGGTTTTGCTTCAGAGTTGTTAGGCTCTCATGTTAGTGATTGAGAGAACTGAAGGCATTTTGAGTTGAGTGCAGGGGAACAGTAAAATGATGAAATTGGGGCTTGACAGATGCATTGCGAAAGTCAGCAGTCAGCTTGCTCTGGCATAATATTTGCCATCGGTGTAGAACTGAGATTAAAGTGTCTGTTTAGGCTCTGAAGCACTGAGCTTTGTGTACCTGAAATTTTGGGTTAAAACTGTGCTGATTTGTGAACTACAGAAGTGCAAAGGAAAAGTATACCTCAGGTTTCAGAAGTTACATGACTGTCTGGAAAAAAAATTGAACGAGGAAGGGGGATTGTTCCTTTTTGAATTTGCACCAGTAAGAAATTGGACAGACAGGTAAACATATTGGGACCAAGTTTTCAAAATCTTTCAGCTGCCACTTAATGCCAGGACAACACTGTGACCTTTTTGAAGTGGTTTTCTCTTAACTGTAGAGTCTGACATATTTTAAAAAACACTATGGAAACAAACTTCTGAGTGAATCTTATGAGTGCTTACTGAGAATGGATTCAATAATTTGAAATAATAAATGCTATTGAAATCATTGTTTCTGTAGTGTGCTCTGTGAAAGATGTTCTGTATTTTGTTGTTATGGTTTGTGTCAAAGGGAGAAAACCCCCAGTGCTGAAACTTCTTGCAAAAACAGTGGTTAAAGAGCTAGTGGAGAGAGATAAGTATATGCAAAGGCTTTAAAAGTTTTTCTAATTGCACTGTTAAGCACAGTTATTAATTAACCATTTTCTTGACATTAAATGCAATTTATAGTGATTTGAGTATGTAAAGCGTTTGAGATTTATATCTCTGTCAGGTGTGAGGGTTTCACTCAGGTTTGTCTGTTGGACCTTAACAGAGCTACATTATTGTTTTTCTGGGCTGTTTGGCTTGGGTTTTGTCATCTTTTTTTTTTCTGCAAGTAAAGCATGTGGTTTGGGGAAGAACAAAACTCAAATCTTGAATTCTTCTTTCCTTTAGGTTCAGGTGCAAGTCCATCCTAAGCTTTCCTCTACTGAAGATGCATTGCAGTATGTGGAGGAGTTAATTCTTCAGTTGTTAAATATGTTGTGTCAAGCTCAACCAAGAAGTTTTCTGGATGTAGAGGTATAGAGAACACTTATTACAAATGTTATTGCGAATAATTTGAACTATTGCATGAAAGCTACTATATTAACCATTTCACAATGCAAAAAGGAAACCAATAATTATGTATCTTTATGTAGCACAGCCTTCTGCATAAAGCCTGCTGAGTTCCCTAATAGCTCATTTTCATATCAGTTTAATTTATTGTTCAATACACAGAAAAACTGTCTGTGTGCTGTATTACTTTTCAGTAGATGGTAAGTGTAAGTTTTGTGTAAAAAGCTGACTGGTTCCTTTCAAAAAGCCATTTTTTTCCCACTGATATTGTATGCAAACTGCAGCTGCTTAGTCTGGGGCCCTGTGCTGCTTTCTCAGCATGGTAATTTAGGCTGATGTATCCCCTGCTGTCCCAGAAATTAAAACAAAAACAGTTCAGTCACTTTTTCAGAAAGAGTTTAGGAACACTTCTTTCCTTTGTACAGAGACCTCATCTCTTACCACTGCCTCTTCAAAGATCTGCAGCCTCTGCTGCTGAGCAGAGCAGATTGATGTTTAAGAAGAGAGACTGAGCTGAAGTTTTTCCATCTGAGGAACAAATTAGTGAAGCTGTATCACTTAAATTTGTAGGACCATGAATACCTTGGTAGCACTTGGTGCTTAACCATGACTTAAAGATTTTGGTGCCAGTCTGCAGAGTCTGTGTGCCTGTTGGTTTCCAGTGCTTGGTGCCAGGGCCTGTGCCAAGTGACTTCCTCACGTTCTGAACAAAGTGGACTAATGGCAAATAAAACCTCACTCACAAAAAACCCTTAAAAATGTGGCTTAGAGCTCAAGATTGATGAATTTCATTCTTCCTCTTCCCTTTTGAACACTGACACCTCCAGTGGTGTTCCAGTGTCCTCTTTAATGGCTGACCTGTTTTGCAACATCATTCTGGTCTGGCAGCTCAAGAGACAAGAGCTTTGGGGAAGGTTGTTTAATGCTGTTTTAAACAACAGTGACAAAAACCTCAGCACAAAGTGTTGTATTATGAGTCTTATGGCTGTGAAGGAAGGAGAAATCTGAAAAGTAGAGACAATCAAGCAACCACCATTGCTGTTCATGCACAGTGATGCTGTTTTTAATTATATGGTCAAACACATTTCTTTTTCCCCTGGAACACCTTCATTGTTCAGTCAACAGACTAGGAGTGTGAATTGGTATTAGATAGTGCATCAGACTTTTTTTTGGTAGGACCTCTGCTTTCCTTCTGCCAAAGTGTTGTGAAGGAAAAAAAAAAAGCCTGCACTTTGAAAAGTTGGGTATTACCTTTAGAGAATAGTATTGTGTCACTTTTTTTTTTTTTTTTTTTTTTTTTTTTGTTAGAAAGTTTTTGTTTGTGTACTTTTTCCTGTGCCAGCTCTCTGTAAGTGGTCATTAACTTCGTCTTCCTCATTTCATGGTTACTCAAACAGGAGCCATATTTACGTAAGTGAGAACTTGCAACTGAAACAGTCAGTGGGAACTGTGGTCTGAAAAAACAAAATGTAAAGTTATGTGAGAAAATAAATTTCTGGTGTGAGAGTTGTTCAATGCATGGGAGTGTGCAGATGTCCTGAGGCACTGCTGCAAGGAGTAAATAAACTGGGCCATGTCTGGCCCACCTGTAGCATGAAACTGGTTTAGAACATGTGGACATTTTCTTCTCTTATGTTCATTGTCATCATCAGGGCAGTTTGCATGTGTTCAGACTGGACCATGTGCTGATCAGTAAAGGCAAAACAAAAAGCCTGTTATCATTTCATTCAGTGATTAACCTGTGCAGGGAATAAAGTGTCAGGTATGTAGTCATATATTCAAATACCGAGTTACCAGGCATAGGCACAAGGGGAGCAAACTGTGCCTTCAGTTGCAGCTTAATTCTTAAATTTTGAGTAGTAGATAATTCTCTGATAACGATCCCCCGAAACAGCCTTATGCACATGGTGAGCAGCATGTACCAAAATGATAACATTTACACATTTTGTATGAGCTTTTATAGTTGAAATACAAATATTAGCAACCATTTCTTTGTTAAGTAATAGCAAGCAGTTTGATAACACAGTTACATTGCTGAGATCATTCAGATGGTGCATTTACTCCTTGGTCATGTTTTCTTGTCTTAAGGATCGTGTCCAAAAGAGTTTCCCCCATCCTATTGACAAGTGGGCAATAGCTGATGCCCAGTCTGCTATTGAGAAGAGGAAACGAAGGAATCCGTTATCTCTTCCGGTAGAGAAAATCCATCCCTTGTTAAAGGTAAGCAGTGATGGAATCTTGAATTCAGAACACAGTTAGAGGTCAACCTCTTTGTTTTATATAATGTCTGTGTGCTGCCTGAACTGTGAACTAAAAGACTTAAGAATATTTGTGTTTGTTGTGTAGTTCTAAGTGTTCCAGTTAATGGAATATATTTATTTCTGAGTTAAAAATCACTCAATTTTCTCTTGGACAAACAAGGCCAAGAACCCATTATATAAGTTTGATTTTTTTGTATTTCATTTTCCATGACTAAGAAAACACACAAGAAACTCATGGAAATAGCCCTAAATGTTTAAGTGAGGTTTTTGGAACAGTTAGTTGGCTCTTGGCACTTCCACATTTAATAGAACAGCATCTCCAATGTCACTTCTGTTTCTTCTCTAGGCCTACACACTCCTGAGTTTCTAAAATAGGCTGTGGGTATGTGGGAATCTTTATTGAGCAGGGTTTTAAGCTTACTGACTGGTTTGAGTTGTAATCTACAGTGTCTGTTTCATCAGTGGAGTAACAGTGGAATGCTTTTTTGTTTTTTCCTTTTCAGGAAGTTCTAGGCTACAAAATTGACCACCAAGTGTCTGTTTACATAGTAGCAGTATTAGAATATATTTCTGCAGACATCTTAAAGCTGGTTGGGAATTATGTGCGGAATATAAGACATTATGAGATTACAAAACAAGATATTAAAGTAGCAATGTGTGCTGATAAGGTAAGCACAACTCTGGTTTGTCAACTTAACAAACAACTAAATCTATAGGTAATTTTGAGAAGACAATGTCTTTTTCTTAGTGAGTACATAGAATATTCTATCTTCTAAGAAGAAATTAGTGTCATAATATATGGTTCCAGTAATGGAACAAAACTACCAGAAAGCTAATTGAGCTTATAAAGCTCCTGCTTGTGCATGTTAAATCTCTCTTTCTCTTGATTGTACCTGCCTAATGTCAGCAACGTGTGAATACTTTAAAAATTACAGTGAAGCAGCACTAATTTTAGACTGCATTGCATGTAAAAAGTGGTGTTTCAGTGGGTCAAACAAAACCACCATCTCCTTACCATCTCAGCCCAATTTTCCTTAGTAGTGAGACATGGGCCTGGTGAATACAGCCTGGAATCTCCTAGCAGTGTGCTAGAACTGTATCTGTGAAGGAAAGTTAGAAATGGTGGGTCTCCTTGAATACTTGGATTATTCCGTGTGATTTCCTACAGTGGTGATCCTGTAATGTCCCCTTCCCCAGAATTAGTTAGGATTCTCATTTTAACCCAAGTTCTGTGTACAGTCACTGACTCTGAAACATGAATCACCTTCTGTTCTTAGAGCTTCAGAGCAGGGCTTCATGCAAAATGTCCTGCATTTTTCTGCTTGCAGAGAGTCATTGTAATGACTCCTGGCTCACACCCCACATTTGGAGGAAGTGTTCAGTGATCCACTTTTCTTGAGAACTTTAAGTTACTGATTGCTTGGTAAATCTTGCGTGGGTATGAATTGGGACGTTTGGTAGTCACAGTGTTTAGAGTTCCTGCTATGAGTGTAGTTCTGCAACAGTACTGCTTTCTGAAGCTCTGCCCTTCCTCAAGGGTTCATTTTAACGAGAGAGCTCAGCAGTTAAGGACAGAAACTGGGCCAGTGTTCACTGCAGGTAGATCACAGGGTTCTGAGCATGATCATGTGTGAGTTCCTGGTGAAGCTAAAGCTGAAAAGCCAAAATACAAACAACTTTTAACTTCAGACAGTATCTTCAGAAACTTAGATTGTGTACTGCTGATTCAGAGCAATAGAACACAGCTAAATGCTAATTGGTTTTGTGTACTTCACCTTTTAAAATTGCAATTGATTTTAGGACCATGTTCTTGGAGAGATGCCTGGATTGGTCTAAGTGACTGGGAGTCTTCAGAAATTGCCACTGCAAATAATGACTTGCAAATTCATAGCAATGGATGTTGGTTTTGTAATGCTCACCTGATTGCAGAGTGATAATACATCAATCTTATTGCTTATCAGTCTGATTTCATGGGAATAATAGGCTGTCTTTATTGGCAACTTAACTAGTCAATCTTGAGAAGGTTCTCATTTTGTGGATTTCCCTCTCTTTGTGGGCTAGGTATTAATGGATATGTTCCATCAAGATGTAGAAGATTTAAGTGCACTAACATTATCTGATGAAGAACCCTCCACCTCAGGGGAACAAACCTATTATGACCTAGTGAAGTCATTTATGGCAGAAGTTCGACAGTATATAAGGGAACTGAATCTCATTATCCGAGTTTTTAGAGAGCCATATGCCTCCAACTCCAAACTGTTTTCATCTCATGTAAGTATTGTACAAACCACAGACACAAAAGGCACCTACTATCATATCTATAAATATAGGTGGATACTTCTCAAACTTAACTGTTGTTGAGCTTAATGTATCAGCAGTAGAAAAAGCACTTTTCTTGAGTTCTGATATGGAAATAGTAAAAGAGCACTTGCAGGTTTTGTAGGACTGTGGAAGAAACCTTCCCATGTACTTATGTTCACTTACAGGCCTGTAATTTTGATATCTGTCACTGCTCTTTGTCATGTTTCAATAATGTACATTTGATATATTTTTATATATTCATTATTTTAAAAATACATTTTATGATCTTACATAAATCTCTGTATTGTAAAATTACTGTAAAATCTTGTTCTATTTAAGGAAGTTCTTGACTTTCACATCAGAACAGAGTAGCTTTGCACGTTTGACTTTTGTCTTGTTTTGTTGCAGGATGTGGAAAATATATTTAGTCGTATATCAGACATCCATGAACTTAGTGTGAAGTTACTGGGTCATATAGAGGACACTGTTGAAATGACAGATGAAGGTAGTCCTCACCCACTAGTAGGCAGCTGTTTTGAAGATATGGCAGAGGTAAGAGAATGGTGTTGTGTGTTTTGGTGGGGTTTTTTGCTATTCATATTTTAATACTTGTAATTAGATCTCCGTTCCATCTGGCTTTCTTTGGTTTCAGATCTCTTCTTACAACCCCACTGTGATGAAGGGACTGTCCATTTTTTAAAGTGCTCTTATCTTTTTAGTCTCTAAATCTCAGTTTTGAGAGTGGAGGTGAAAAAAACTCAACATTGATGATGAGGAGGTTCCTGTAAAACTAGAAGCTGGTCAGCCTCTTCTCAGTGCCTGAGAAGATGAGCACATCTTCCTGGACTTCACATCCAGCCATGTGAAGGACTAGAAGGTGGTTGGCAGAATCCAGCACAGATTTCTGAAGGACAAACTGTGGCTGTCCAGCTGACTGCTTTCAGAGTGATGGCTGTGTCCATGGACAAAGGGAAGGGCAGTTATTATCTCTTACCTGAACCAAGCAGGGCCTTCAGCACAGTCTGTCATAGCATGGGGGAGCTGCAGCCTGGACTGTAGAGCATGGGCAGTTGGCTGAGCTCTCGGGCTTTTAAAGGATTGTTATCAGCAGCACAAAGGTCACCAGCATTCCTCAGGGTTTGATACCGTTTAATGTCTGTATTGGTGTTGTAGAAGGAGGTAAGCCTTATCTAGTTGGTAGATGCTGCCAAATTGTGGGGAGACACACAGGGGGACAGAGCTGCTGCTTGTGGGACCTGACAGGCTGCTGAGAAATGGACCTCTGGGAGCCTCTTAGAGTTGAGTAAAGGCAAACATGAAATTCTGCACCTGAGAACAAAGAACCCCATGCAGTGTCTCAGCTGAGGAGCAGCACTGCTTGCCAGGGCTGGGAGATCCTTGGAGATTGGATGTGAAGCCTAACTAGCTCCTGGGTTGTATCAGGGAATGTGTCACTGGCAGTTCTGTGTAGAACTTGAGACCAAATCTGGTGTGCTGTGTCTGGTTTTGGCCTTTCTGGTACAGGATGGGCAAGATAGGCTTGTAGTGAAGGTTGCAGGATGATTAAGGAGTTGGGGCCCATGATACAGAAAGGGTTGAGACTGCTGGGGTTGTTGATTCTTGAGAAGGATGAAGCAGGAGACCTTACTGCTGTCTTTAGTTACCTGAAGGGAAGGTGTGAGGATGGCCAAAGCAGATTCTTCTCAGTTGTGAACTGTGAGATGAGTGAGACAACATGAAAATGGCAAGAAGATTAATCCTGATTAGATACTGGGAGGAGAGGGGGAAATTTGCAGTGAGAATAATTGAACATTGGGATAGGCTGTCCAGAGAGGTTTTGATGCCTCTGTTCTTAGAGTTAGAACTCAGCAGGATGAGAGACCCTGAGCATTGTCAGCCAGCTTGAATGATGGATCTGTCTTTGGCTCTGAGGTTGGCACTGCTTTAAACAAAGAATTGGACCAGTTGACTTCCAGAAATCTCTTTTAGGCTGATTTAATCCATGAGTCTGTGCACGTAAAGGTATGGATTCTTCTCTATAGATGTTTTGGGAAAAGTATGCAGAAAAGTCTCTCCTATATAGGATATGTATTGTCTATAAGAAATATGGAAGCTTATCTGTTAAACCAGTTTTGTAAACTGATGGCATGCCTGTCCCTGGCAGACGGGGTTGGAACTAGAAGAGCTTTAAGGTCCCTTCCAACCCAAGCCATTCTGGGATTCTGTGATTGTAAAATTATTCTGTCTCTTTTTAGGAGCTAGCATTTGATCCATATGAATCATATGCACAAGATATTTTACGACCCGGGTTTCATGATCATTTTCTAAGTCAATTATCAAAGCCAGGAGCAGCATTTTATTTACAGGTAACTTGCCTTTAAATAAGACACGTTGTTGATATTACTGTGTTAATTACATTGTCATACTGCTTCAGTACATGTATTGCTTTAAGACTGAAACTTATTTTGTTTCTAGTCAATAGGTGAAGGCTTTAAAGAAGCTGTTCAGTATGTTCTACCCCGGCTCCTCCTCGCTCCCGTTTACCACTGTCTTCATTATTTTGAACTGCTAAAAGTAAGAATATTGTGTAAATCTGATGTGTTTGGGGATTTGGGTTTTTTTTTTCATGGTTCTCAGTGTTAAGTGAGAGCTTTGGATACACAGGTGTAAAATCTTTTACTAGAATGTGGATAATTAAACTGCTGTGTTGGGAGAAAAGCAGGCTGTGTGCTCTGCAGGTAGATGCTATAATTAAGTGAATATCAGCTGATAATTATTTCTGCTAAATTATCTATCAGTCTAGAAAGTAGTAGAGATCTACACACTCATATTCTTGGAATGACTGTTTCAACAGTGCTAGGAGGTGATGGCACATGGCTGTATAACAGAAAATGTCAAGCTGTTACTTTGTAAATTTGAAATCACAGCAAGATTCCCCTTCAGACTTCATTTTATTTTAATAAAAGCTTCAGTGTTCTTGCAGAGTGCACTTCCCACAGGATTGTAAAGGTGATGTCTTTCCTTCAAAGGGAAGGCTTGGTTAATATTTATACTTGGGCTCTTTGTAATTAGACCTTGCATTGATAGGGTTACAATAACATACACATATAATAGCTGCAGAATGTTACTCTGGGTCACTTATCAGTATTGCATAATGATCCTTAAGGACTGTAAAGCATTTTGAGGAAAATGTTCCCATAGGAGCTTCTTTTGGGCTTAATAGAAATTCACAAGATATACAGTGTTCCAAAGAAGTATTTATGAAAATTTGGATCAGAAGTGAACCAAAAAACTAGCAAACAAAAAACTAAAACAATTTTTAAGAAATGTGTTGTGTTTTCTTGAATTGGTTGGTTGTCTTTGGATAAGCCAGTAGTTGATCTTTGGGCATAAGTGTCCTACAGTTGTAACTTCAGTTTTAGTGATTTAGATCTACATGTACATCTTTGTCACATAGCATGTCTTGTATAACGTGCTTTTTGAAAAATTTTGGGATGTGTGCCTGATCTGTTTGTCTCATTCATGGGTTTGGTCTGACTTCAGACATCTTTAAAATATGAAGCATTTCCTTTCGTGGCAGTCCATTGGAAGTGAGGTTTGACACAGCTTGTTTGTGTTTTGTACAATAAAGACAGACATAAGGTGTCTCTGCTCATGCTGTTATCTCACGGTGTCAAAATGCAGTACTGAGGGCTTTGCATACTTGCATGTGAACATGGCACTGTATTACCTAATGGACAAAGCATGAAGGATTAGTGCTGTGTGACACCCAGGCAACTGCCTTGCTTCTTGCCACTGGCAACTTTAGGGGGGGAAAGGAGAACATGTGTGCCTATGGAATAGGGAGCAGCCTGTGTTTGCCTTTTCTAGGGCAGGCTGGAGTCTAAGCTGACCCCTCTCCTCCAAAGTTTATCAGTCTTTTTGCAACTCATCACCTCTGCTGTGTGAAAAATTCTTCTTTTCACGTTCATGCTCTACACACAGAAACACACAGAACTCCTGTACCCTGAGTCAGTCTGGTGTTGTTGTGCTGGATTTTATTCTGTATCTGATAACAAGCTCCCGGCTTGTTTTCTTCCCACCATGTTGCTCATGTCACATTTTAGTTGGACACCTGTCAGTGTGGTCTGTCAGCCCACACATCATGTACACAGGGAGGGATAGTAGGTGCACATGAAGAGAGAGGTGTCATCTCAGGTGGCAGCATCTTCAGCTGTCAATGAGTACATCAGTGTGCAGTTCAGTATGAATCCCTACCTCAAATAGTCTTTGCTAGCAGTAATATTTTCTTCCTTATATCTGGAATCTTTGAACAGATTCCAGCTTGATTTTTATCTGCCACAGAAGGATATTTGTGCAATTATATCATCCTGACAGTTCCACTGATACAAGATACTGAATTCTCTTGTGTGATGAGAGGCCTGAGTTAGTGATTGCAAGTGTGTCTATGAATAATCAAGTCAAAAATGCTATGATAATGGACCTCTGGTTATGAAGAGACAAAATGTTGGCAAAGTAGCATGTGGAAAAACATTTGATTCCTCTTGAATATAGATATACTTAAGGATAGAGAGGTTAGCATTTATCTTTGAGATGTGTTCTATAATGTTGCATATTTTGAAGTTATCTATTTAAAATGCGTTTCAGTTACCTTCTAACTACCCAGACTACCAAAAAAAGTAAATTTCTATTCACTGAAGGTTATCCTATTTAGAAACTGAAGCCTTCCTGAAGTTGGACAGGGTACCAGGAATGCACAAATGCATGTTCTATTTTTAGCTGAATATTCTTGCTGTTACATTTTTGGGTAATTACTATAGGACTAAGAGCTGTGTTTTCCTTCAACCAACCTGAAAGTCCTCAAACTTTTATATAGGAACTACATAAAATAGCAGCTTTGTGTGAAACTGCACTTTTCTGCAGATGTTCAGATAATAAATGAGCATAGAATCATTATTATGATATTTAGTAATTGAAAAATGAGATTTTCAAGACCTTTGAATTGGGCACTGTTTCAAATGCTGCACATATGTATGTATGTATGATACTCTTTCATTGAGTGAATAGATTACTTTAAAATTCTTCTTTTTCCAGGTAGAAATGCTGCAAAGCATATATAAACTTTGCTTATATAAAACAATATATTTTGGGCAACAGAAGAACTTGGTAGGGATTTTGTGTGGTTGGGGTTTTTTTAAGCCAAGCACAGACTTGAGTCCCATGACTAAGGAATGGTAACTATCATCTCTTTGCTAATATATTTTAATATTTTAAATTAATGCTAATTTTTTTATATTTCTATTTTAATTGGAATTCTGTCTATAATATACTAAAAATCTCAGGATACTTTCATTTCACAGCAGCATCTATTATATTTATTTTTTCTCAAACTTTGTTCTTAGATGATAATTAACTTTTCAGATTTTACTGACTGGCAATTCAGCTGAAGTAGGAATACTCCTCACTTGAACATTTTGTCTTCCTCTTCCACCATGCTAATGGTAAAAATAATAATTCTGATTTGGCAAGGTCTTTCAAGATGATAACCTCTCCATTTCCCAACCTGTTGGTGTTGTATTTGTTACATGTTGCTGAAGAAGGCACAAGGTAGTACAGTGTTAGTTTAGGACTAGAGTATCTTGAGTTTGATGTCCTGAGTTTCTTGCTGTGTGTTTTATTGGGCAGCACATCCCAAAGTAATTTGGGCTTTGACTTCACTTTGATTCTCAGCCTTGTTTCACCAGTGTCGTGTTCCAGACTGTAACAAATTGAGTGAATTCGGTTTGCAATGCCATCTGTAAGTGGTGTAACCCAGCCCAGGGTGGAGAATCACAGTCTTAATTAGTTGAACTTTGTCAGTCTGCAATGGTTTTACAATATCTGCAATTATAGATCATTGTCTCACAACACTGTCTGGGCTGCTTGTCTTCAGTATGAGCACTGTGATTATCAGGTTCTGTTGCTTTAGTCAATTTGCAAAGTATCCTTTAATTACTGCTAAAACCAGTAAATCATGGACTTGAACTAGCTGTGAATTATTTCTAGAATCTATTCACTTAATATCAGCACAAGATTTTACTTTCTGAAATCACTTTTTTCTTCAGTGCTTCTTTCCAAGGACAGTAACGTGTATGCACAGCACCATTTGAAATAAATAAAAAGCAGAAGTATTCAAGTTTGACATATCTTTGTGTATGTAGCTGCAGATGTGGATGATTTATTAGATCCACTGGAAATAATGTGTAGTTCTGGGTCTCTGTAACAGATGGAGGTCTGTGTGTTAAAGAAAGTGTAGCTTGACCAAACTGTTGCTAGTGTGTGATAAGGACTACCTGGTGTATTTAGGTGTTTCTTAGAAAAAGCTGGGATGATGTAAAATTTGGACTGAAGTCTAAGAAGAGGTTTCCTAGAATGTGACAGTAGGTAAAAAATTAAAGAAACTTCATATTGTTAAGCTAAGAAGACTTGTATTACAGCTGGAATGTTGTAAAGGTACCGGAGTTGTGTCACGTGGTAGAAGCCAGAGCTGATACAGCCAGGTGAAATGAGAAAATGAGATTCTGTATTTACTTCTTGCTTGTGGGGTTTCATTGACAGTATTTCTATTTCTTTTCTCCTTTAAGTGCTAGTGAGTTTATGCCTTAAGTCAGTTGTGTGTTCATCAGCCAAAAGGGAGAAGCTGATAGGGAAAAATAAAACTTTGTCACACATTTGTGGATGTGTGTGCACTTTTCCCAGAAATTTGGTTATTGTTAATTGAATTAATTGGTCCTTAATTCTCTTTCTAGCTGTGGCACTCGTTGATGTGTTTCCTGTGTTTGTATCAGCTGAATCTGTGCACATGGGTGTCACTTCATTGTCAGTGATTTGTGTCATCTGTTGTGGAGGTGTAATGGGGCTGCATGTTTTGCTTCTTAGGGTTTTTTCCTTACACACAGGTGTATCTGGGATTTTGAGAAGCAAATGTCTCTTTCCAGGAAATTTTCTAATAATTTCTAATAATCTCCTTTCTAAAGAGGTACCTCTGAGAATATTTTTTCTATTATCTCTCTAAAATTGCTTTTCTGCAAAACCTGGATAAAATATAACAAAAGTGAGCATAAAATGTTCCTTGTGACCCTTTGCCTTCCAGTCCTCAGTGGCACTGGAGCTGTGTCAGTCAATCCTGCTGGCCCTGTAACAGCAAAGGCTGTACTTTGATCCCTTGAGGCAGGAGTAGGATGTCACAGGGCCAGACTTCTCTGGGAAGTCAAATGAAGCATGTCCTGAACTCCAGACTTACAGCTTCACTTGCGTGTTTAACCGTAGTGTTCCAAAGTCCTGTTTTCCAATCAATTTTCCAGAACCGCCTGCATGGCAAATGCTCTGTAGTCCTGTGGGAGCTAGAAGAGCTGTATTAACTGATTTGTTCCCATTTTTCAGTGGCTGCTGTTAGTGATGGTGGAGAGCATTTCAACTTCATGGCAGCAGCTTGTGCTGAACACCCAAGGCCAAGCTCCCATGAAAATGGATGGGTGTTACACGAATTTGCACAAATTTTGTTCTTTTTTTTCCCCTGCTAAATAAAAGTTTTGACAAAATCCATCGAGGACTGAATGTTAAGAAGCTTATTTTAGCTGGGATTTTCAACTCCTGGTTTTTGTGACTATGGCAGTCATGATGCAGTCTCTGATACACTTGCATTGTTGCATAATCTTTTAAAAACCATCTTGTATTTCCCTGTCCTCTTCTCCTGCCACCTTGTGTACAAAAGGCAGATCTTTGGAGAGAGGTAGTGCAGTGGTTGAGACTTCCATATGCTTGTATCTCTTCACTGGGAATACTTCTGGATATGGAGCTATGGATTTAATCCCACTGCCAGCTTTTTTTGTTTCTCTTATAACAGTGGAGGTTTATGTTTTCTGTCAATACTTCAAGATATTCAAGGGAAACAGGAAGGAAATAACAAACACAAGTGGAACAACAAACACCATTTATGGTTTGTTCTTGTCATTTGCAGTTTCATTTCACTTCACCTGCTGGTTTTTTTTACTTAACCACCAGGGTTCCTCTTAAAATCAGCAGGATTTTACCCTTGCTTCTCAGAATGATCTCTGAAATTGTACATTCACCTTACATAGCATCGAAATATTCATACATTTCTGTTCAAAAATTCATACATTTCTGTCCAAACATAGAGGTGTCATCCAGTTTTGCTTACAGCCTTGCAAAATTTTCTGGCAAAGATTAGACTTGAATTGTTTTGAAGCAGAAAAAGTGGATTTTAATCCACTTTGGAATTACAAAACAGAAAGGGAAGATGTTTTTAAATTGCATTATCTTTACTTTGATGGAAAATTTGGGGGAAGAAAATGGAAGACCTCAATTAAAAGTGTGGAAGCACGTAGGTAAATGAGATTTCAAATACTGATCTAAATAAATGTTATAAACTAAATTATGAGTTTTGAATTTCTAATGTGTTCTGCAGGTCTGCTAATAGTGATGAGACAAACCAAAGTGACAGTAAGAGAGAAGAGAGTTTCAGAGCATGAACTCTCTGGAAGGATCTGTGTGAACTTGTACATTTGTTGCAGAAAGGTAATGATGCTGCTGTGGAGGAGACATCAGCACATGCAAAAAAAAAACCCAAAAAACCAAACTCCATATTTCTGAAAAATGCGGAGCAAACGGGTTTTCTGTACTTTGAGAAGTCAAGCCCTCCTATAGGCAAAGTAGCCTTTCCCAGTAATGGAATGCATAAATGGCTGCTAGTAGCCTATAAAAATTCTGAATGTTTAGGAAGTAGTTTTGTGAAAGCCTCAGAGAAGACATTTGAAAAAAAGACTTTGCTTTTCTATCCCTTCCTTGGTGCAGGAGATGCTGAGTGTGTAACCTAACATTGATTGCGTACTTGAATCCCTTCTCAGCTGCAGAAACTGAGAGCAAACTTGCAGAAACTGAGAGCAAAATTGCACCTCTTCCTGCTGAGGAGACACCAGGTAAAACACTTAGTAGGGTGCTGTAGCCTTGGAGCAGATTTGGAATATGATCTTCTGACAGGCTGTACCCCTTTATGGGAATGCTAATGGCAAATTGGCCACATAAGAAACCTTTTGAACAGTTGAGTTGGTGAAACATCAGCTGACAGACTTGTGTAGTGAACAGTTCTCAATGGGTCTTCCTGACTTCTCCTCAGTGTCCATCCTGATTTTCAAAATGGCACTTCAGAGTAATGTAATTCAATTCTGAAACATAATTATTTTAATTTTACACATACACACACATCCCTTCCCAAATGAGAATGTTCACACTGGATAATCAAAGTAACAATTCCTTAAATTCATATCTTTCTTTAGCCCAAATGTTTTTACCTTTTTTGGCCTCAGATGACATTTGATGTACTTGAATTTTCAACATATATTTAGGATCTTTTTTAAGTCACATAGTAAAGAGGTGAAGGAACAAGCAATCTTGTTCTAAAAGTTGAAATGCTTTTTGTTTTCCTCTGTTTTGATGCTTTACTTGTCCAGTATGCTTCCTGATGAGTTGATCATATTTTATATTATGAGTTAAACATAACATGAAATGAAAGATGAGGGCCTTTTGAAATGTACTTCCAAGAGAATGCATGAAGGCTTTTTGTAGCTAATTGTCTGATGTCTGAGGTTTGATATTTGATATGTGCTATTTTATGTAACTTTTAAAAATTAAACTGAGAAGACATAATTAAACTTTGAGTAGAGAAAAGGTTTTTATCATTGCTTCAGTAAGATACTAAGTTCTGTTCCACTGTCAATGCAACCAACACTCCTGCTGCAATGTAGACCTAAATAAACATAACTGTATGAATATTTTTACTGCACTGTGCTCAAGATTGTCTGAGTTTATATGAGAACAAAATGACTTTTCAAATTTCAGTGTATTGAAGCTGTGTACATATGTTCAGGAATATGGCATGTGGAGTTCCTTCAAGGTTCAAGTGGGAGTTGCTTTTTAGTCTGCTAGCATTTTCCAGAAGTGCATAGTGTTCCCTGCAGTTGTCCCCATTTACTGTCCCAGATTATTTCCTGATGCTTTCTAAAAATTCAAAATTTCTAGATATGAGAACACTTTCTTTTGTCCCCAGTACTCTGCTGCTTTGGGCTGAGTTTTTTTTGGTTTTTTTAGGAATTACAGAAAGTCAGAGGATGCTCTCAAGTGTCTGTGCTGTTGAGCCACCTTCCAGTATTGGTTTATGTCCAAGTGCCAGCAGACCTGCCTGCCTTGCTCAGAGAAGAAACCCTGTTGGTTTTATTGTTGATTACAAAATAGCTCTGTCTTCTGTGTATTGAAGCTGTGGTCTTGATTCCCAGAGAAACTGGGGAACTTGCAGTTTACAAATTTCAGTGGTTGGACTTCATCTTCTGGGAAGGCAGAAGTCTAGGTTGTGATGCAAACCCTGAAGTACAAGATTTCCTATCTGTCATGACACCTGCTCCTATGGTTCTCCTCTGTATTTTCTATCACTGTATTTCCAGAGAGATGCTTCTCTGACAGGATAAGAGGTTAACTACCACAGTCTAATTGTGCATTGCATGAGAAGGATTTCTTTTCTATCTCTTTGGAATTTATAAATATGTAATCCTTGTGGTATGCAACAGGTAGAACAAAATACCCTGTCTTCCATTTCTTGGTATCTCTTCAGAAATTGTGGTCTAGAATGTAGACTACTTTCTTTTTGTTAAAGACTTCCCTAGCAGTCTATTTTCCAAGTTTTTTTTCCCTTGAATGAACAGTGTCTTGTGCCTGGAGTATTGTGAATCACACGAATGATAAGCTAATATTTTCTCATAAGATTATTAAAACCTACAATCTCTATAATACTACTGATAATCAGAAGTCTGCACTTCCTTCACATAATATTATAATATTTTTTGTAGTATATAGTGCACTTTCTGTAAAAAACAACAAACAAAAGCGAACAACCCCAAAACAAAACCCCCTCACCACTTACTTAGCATCTCCCTGGTTTCTTCATTAGGGGGCACTGCACAGCTATAGAAGAATGAGTGAGATTTGCAGAGAAACTTTCTGGATGCTTTCCAGTTATGCCATTTCACTTTCCACCTTTTCTGAACCGTTCAGGGGCAATGTAAGATGAAATCATTGCTGTAATTTACACTGAGTTCTGGTTAAGTCTGGTTTTGGTAACTGTACAGTACCATGCTGGAATATAAACTTCCAAATTCCTGTGTCCAGAGAAGTGTCTCCATAGTGATTCAGATTATTGCTTGATTTGCCATTTGTGTTTGTGTTACACAGAATACAGCACAGATTTTTGCACAGCACTTCCTAAATGTTAAACCTGGAGCATAATTACACTCACTGGATTTTTATTTAGTTTCTAAGTATTAACTGCTTTCTCTATATGTAAATATGTGTTTTGCTATGGGACATGGATAAATACCAATATTTTTGCAACTGGAGAGAGGTTGCTGTAAAAAGCAACATAAGAGCAGAATGCTTTGCAGTAATGAATGTTACTCTTTATTAGTTTGTTTCTGAAGAGAATGTACAGAATATTGTAGGACCTAGTAAGGCGTATTTTCAAGGAGACCTGGCTTAAACAATCTCTTCCACTGCTGAAGAGTAGCAACCCAGAAATTGTAGGAAATCCAGCCAGACTGTTTTGATGGAAGTTTGTAAAAAGGCAGCACACAAGGCAAAGAGCCTTCTCTGAATCCTTGTGCAGGAAAGATGCAAAGTCTTAGAAGTAGTTACAGCTTTTTCAAAGATTTCTTTCAAGACTTCTGCCAGTGGTGGACTTCCCTCCTTGGTCTGAAATCCTCTCTGAACCCAGATCTGCAAAACTGAAGCAAAGGGGAGATGATGCCTCCCTAAATCTGGAGAGCAGAGGAATATGAAGAGGGTGGTCTGTTCCTTCTTGGATGATATGTCCCTAAGATCTTTTGGGGAGTAATGCTTGCTGTGGTGCATTCTCAGACCTGTTTCAGTGGTTGTTACTCAAGTAGGCTCTCCCACCTAATGCTGCTTAGGTTGAGAGCACAAGAAATGACACTACATGAACCAAAGCTGCCTAGAATAAACTTTGTAGTCATCCTTATGGCTGAAAACAAATAAAATAGTCTTTGGCATTGACAGCTGTTGCATTGGATGATTAACTTGAGTTAGGGAAAAAATAGTGCTGTTCTCTGACCCATTAAAATATCAAATATGACTGTTGTACTCTGTTGGATTTTTAAGGACAATACCTATATTTTACACTGGAATCAAACAGCACAATTTTACTTTTTGCAAGGGTGTCTTATTCTGGTTCATACTGGCCTTTGTTTCACTTCTACCACCAAAACAAATTCTTCAATTGTGTGGAGTTAATTCTTGGTGTGTGATAATCTAGAATGCTTCTCTGTTAATAATTCTGCAAATGTTGTTTCAGTTTGACATCTAAGCCACAACTGTAGTCACTTATTTTTTCTCTCACATGAAACATTTTAGTGCTTAAATGAAGATTTGAGATGCAAATCTTCAATTTAAGCAATCTTAAGCATGGCAAATCTTGTTTTAAAAATTTACCTGTCATAACAATAGTTAGACACAAATATTAAGTGTTAACCCTTCTTATCCAGTTTTAGTTTTGTTTTTAAATTCAAAGCTCATTGTGGCTCTGGGCAGCTTGATTTGTGTTGGCTCTGCAGTTGTGCTGGAGGTTGGCTTGAGATAATTTCCAAGGTCCCCTTCCACCTGATTTATTAATTAGGCTGTTATTCATGAGGTGAGAGTCCTTGTAATCTTCTATTTTTAGATGTGATGAAGGAATTCTGCTTAGCTTTGGGTCCAGCTTGCCTGTTCCAGGATGTTTCTGTGTTAGAGACTGATTTGATCTTGTCCTGTAGTATGGTGTGTATGGGGATCTCTTTAATTTCTTGTTCTTCTCAGGATTTAACACCTGAAATGGGTTCCAGTAAGGAGCTGTAGGAGAAATCAGACCAGTTTGAGATAAATACTCTGAGTGTGTTTGTATCTGTGGGACCTTAGTGACTGTGCTGGATTTTAATGAGATTAAGCTCTTAGCAGAGAGTTGTCTCTCACCTGTGTCAGTAGCACACCTGGTTATTACCATTAACTTTTATAACAAGCAGGAGCGTGGAAAATCAGCAGAATGTTAGATTTCTTCTTCCTGGGTCAAACTTCTGGATTTGCACGCGCCAGAATGTTTGTAACACTTCCTGTCTTTGACTTTCAATGTTCACAGCAATTGGAAGAAAAAAGTGAGGATGAAGAGGATAAGGAGTGCTTGAAGCAAGCAATAACTGCCCTGCTAAATCTTCAAAGCAGTATGGAACGGATATGCTCCAAAAGCCTTGCAAAGCGAAGGCTTAGGTAAACGTTTCCGCTTTTTCTGCTCTCTGCTCTTAATGCTTTGCTATAAATCCAGGGCTCCCGGTTTCCTCTTTTAGTAAACAATGAACAAAATAGTTTGTGACAAGCCTGCTTTTTCAGAGGAAGTGACATCAAAGCCAAGATAATTTGTTATTGTTTTAAAACAGTTCTAATTTCTATGTGTCCTTGCAAACTGGTAGTTGAGACGTTCTGAGAATTCACTGGTAAGTAGAAAGTTGCGGCTTTTGTGGGTTAATTGTGCTCAGATAATAAATATCCACCTAAAAATATTCTAAAAGTACCTTTCTGTGTGGTTAGAAGGTAATGTTCTTGAATTTGAAACTACTCTTAAAATTGTTTCAATATTTTTGTTGCCAGACAATTTTTGTGCTGCCAAGGGTAACCTTTAGGCTTGAACATGAATGCAGTTAACAGCTTTTTTTTTTCTGAATGTACTTGTTTCAAATTAATGCCATCTAGAATTGTTCTGTTGGTTATGGAAGTGAGTGACTTGTTGGGCTAAGGAGCGCTCACAGCTTGCCTGCCTCTGGTTGTTTGTGTTTAGGTAAAACATCTATTGCTGAAGATAAGTAGAAAATTTATCAGATGAGATGCTTTAGTCAAGACTTTGCAATGGTGCTGATATTGAATTATGAAATTGCATTCTCAGTGCAATCCTCACTTCTCAGAAGGATGATCTGGTGTTTTTGTGTTAGTGGTGGTTGTGTTTTTTTAAAAACATATGTACTAACAGGCTGCCTTTTTCCCATCCTCCACTGAAGTGAATCCGCATGCCGGTTCTATACTCAGCAGATGAAGGGGAAGCAGCTAGCAATTAAGAAAATGAATGAAATCCAGAAAAATATTGATGGTTGGGAGGGTAAAGACATTGGACAGTGCTGTAACGAGTTCATCATGGAAGGAACACTCACACGTGTAGGAGCAAAGCACGAGAGACACATATTCCTCTTTGATGGCTTGATGATTTGCTGTAAGTCAAATCATGGCCAGCCAAGACTCCCTGGTGCTAGCAATGCAGAATATCGACTCAAGGAGAAGTTCTTCATGCGAAAGGTACAAATCAATGATAAAGATGACACTAATGAGTATAGACATGCTTTTGAAATCATCTTAAAAGATGAGAACAGTGTTATTTTTGCTGCTAAATCAGCTGAAGAGAAAAACAACTGGATGGCAGCATTGATATCTTTGCAATATAGAAGCACGCTGGAAAGGATGTTGGATGTAACAATGTTACAGGAAGAAAAAGAGGAGCAGATGAGATTTCCAAATCCTGAGCTTTATAGATTTGCAGAACCCGACTCTGAAGAGAATATTGTATTTGAAGAGAACATGCAGCCCAAATCTGGAATCCCCATCATCAAGGCAGGAACTGTTGTGAAGCTCATCGAGAGGCTGACATACCACATGTATGCAGGTGAGGCACTTGGTTTGTGCAGCCAAAACTCAAGGTAGTAACTAGTTCATGCTTCTCTCTCTGTGTTAAATACATGCAGCAAAATACATTAAATGAGTAAAAAGTGAATATGTTTGGCAGTTCACATAGGATATTACATGTGCATGAGATTGTTCTCATGCAGGGGAGGTGGTGGGAGCCTGCAGCCTGCAGCAATTGAGCTCCAGACAATACTTTTTCCTTTGTGCCCCAGGCTACAAGAACTGCCTTCCCTCCAGACTTTTAAAGCTGGGTGACACAGGAAGGGCCAGCATTGTGGGAGAGAATTATGGGCTCAGTGTTTTCAGTTCAGGGTTGTACTCTATCAGCTGTGTCCATGCTGGCGTGCCATGGAAGGACCAATATCAACTTGATAGATGCAGTCACTTGCATACTTTGTCCTCAGAGCTTTGCCTTGATCAGAACTTCAGTGAGGATTTGATTTAAGGACTTTAGACTTAGGGTTTCTGTTTGTGTTGAAGTCATGTTAGACATTTATGTGGTTATCCAGGCTGACCTCAGTGTGTGGGGTTCTTCTTGATGGTAGCCCAGGATTTTCATAAGCTGTGCTGCAAAGCATAGGCTTGTGTTTGGGGTTTGGATTTTTTTTGTCCTGATTCTGTCTGTATGTCAGTTATTCTGAAACTTCATGCATCTTGATATTGGTGCTTTTCATATTCAACAATTTTTTTTTCTTCCTTTTTACACTCTTAATTGTAGATTGTTCTTCTGCATCTCAGTCCTAGATACCCTGCATAGATCAGGAATATTTGTTTGAAAGAAGTGAGCAGTAAGCAGAATATAATTTCTATAGTTTAGTACTCTGTTTACTTTTAAAAATACTTATATTTAATCTCTTCATTACTATTCTTGCTCTTCTTTTAATTTTCCTAATGTTTACTATAAAGCCAAATGCAATTTTGTGCTGGCAGTTTATCTGAGCAGTTTTGTAGCTGTCTTCATTTTCTTGTAACTTTTTAAACTTCTAGCTCTTGGCTTTGTATTTTATAGGCATGATTTATGACATAATTTATGTCGTAACTCTTGAAAGTTAAATCAAACAACTCAGCCTTAGAGAAAGGGAAACACTTTTCTATTATTATTTTTAAATCTAGTATTGCCTTGGCAAAAGAATTAGCAAAAAGTATTGTATGAGAAAACTGAGAATATAGGTTCTGAGAGGTGGTCTGAAAGACTTTGACCAAAAGGATAAAAATAGTTGTCTTATAATGTATGTAGCTTGTCTTTGTAGCCTTAATCATCTTAGTGGATGTGATGCTGCATTGCTACATTGTGCATAATTTCTCAACACTCTTATCTTCTATACCTTCTGTTTTATAATTGGTTATAATTGTGAGGAAAAACATCATTGTTCTCACCATTCTGTGCAGTCTTTTCCAGGGCAGCAAAGAAATAAAAGATAGAGTGACTCAACCAAAAATGCTCTGTTGTGCAGGAAACATGATCCATTGGTGATGTAAATCATTGAGGGGTTTGTTGCATCTTGTGAGATGCAGTGAGAAGGGCAGCAATTCTCCAGAAGTACCAGGGTACCGGGTTAGCTCTTTCACACATGTATCAGCTGAGTGCAAGGCTTCTCCTCTGCTTGGAGACCTGGGAGGATGAGTGCCTTGGTGATATGTAACCAAACAGCTACAGACTGTAGAAATGCTTTTCTTGCCCCACACAGAATTGTCTATCTGTAATGATGATCTTTAAAGTCTTTATTGGCTTTATATTCAGATGCCAGAACAGCAAGTGTGTACCTTTCTGAGTCAGTTTTTCTGAAATTCAGTGTGCCTGGTTATGGCAGCCCTTGATCTGCCAGTTTAAAGACAGTATTTACTATAGCTGTGGCTTTTCTCTAGGTATTTTTGTAGGTCAAGTGGTGTAAGAAATAATTACAGATATACTTTGCAAAGGTCATACAAACTGTTGCAGTTTAGTTGTTGCTGTAGTCAAATCAGGTCTCAATTTTTTTGTAATATATGAAGATCCACACAGTCCACCTCATTTGTAGATACGGATGTTGGACCTTTTATTTGTCATCCCTCACCCTCTTGACAAATGAGAAACCATTTTCTCAGCCAAAATTTCTTTGCTGTGCATCAGGGAAAGCTCTAAGGAAACAATTCTGCCAGGGGTGGGAGGCATCCAGCTTCTGCAACAGCTCAGACAGGGAGACAGCCCTGATGGCCACCTGGTCGCAAGGTGTGGCAGACTCTCCAAACTATCCTGTGGTGGAGCAGCAAAAAAAGAGAGAAATCTCTGCAAAAGCAGTTTTCCATGTATTTTTACATGAGAGAAATTGCCCTGCAATTAGAAGTTCAGGTTCTGACCCTATTTGCATATTGTGGTGGGTTTTCCTTGTTTTAATGTGTTTTTGCATTCATTATCTCCTCTTGCCCAATTCTTGATTCAGAGCAGCTGGATTAGGTGGTACCAACATTTTAAAGTCATGGCATTTTTTTTATCTATAGGGCAGCACTCTTCTATTTTTAAAGCTTAGATATGTTAAGAGTGCTTGTGCGTCATCATAGTGTCCGTTTCCTTTCTTAAGGAATTCAAGGGTGATTATTTATAAATCCTCATAGAACAGTTATTGTTCTTTTTTAGCTTTCAAATTGGCTGCATTGAAGAGAGAATTATCACATGAGCAGACATCCTGGCTAACTGGTGTTGTCTGTATTTTTTTTAAAACTTACTCATATATTGTACACTATTTTGAGTCACAGTCGTTGCTAGTAAGATAACAAAGTTAGATTTGATTTTCTGATCTGCTTGGTTTGAAATTCAATGTGCATTGTGGATTTATCTGCTGACCCTACCTGTAAATAACAATAGCTGCAACTCAGAGCTTGCATTGATCTGAAGATCTTAATTGCTATGGAAGCTCTTTTTTTCATGTAGACAAAATCTCTTATTTTGTCTATGTATTTAGAGTACATGCTGTGTACAGATTGCAAGCTGTGAAAGCATGAGTGCTTCTTTAGCACAGCAGAACTTGTGTATTTTCATGATGAAGATGATGTAAACAGGGATGACCTTTTTTGTTCAAAAAGTATGGGAGTTCTGCCTTTGAAAATAATTTTGGACTGTACAGTTTCAAGGACTGGTGGGAAAGGGGTTATGATTAGGAAAATGGGGTAATGGAGGACATGTGAGAAGCAGAATAGCTAATTGTTTAAGGAATGAGAATTATCATGCAACAAAATTGCAAGGAAATGCTGTGTTACATGGCAGAGTTAAGGTGTGCAGCACATCACAGTAAACTGTTGCCCAAATGAACAGCTCAGTGGGATCTAAGGAAGTTGGAATGTTCATTCAAATGGACAAGATCCTGGTAAAGAGTTAAGGAGGATTTTAAAGCAGCTCTTAAAAATTCATATTGCAGGAAACAAATCCAGTAGAGCATTAGGTCAAATAATGCAGTCTTTTTATCTTACATGTTATAGCCTACAGGAATTCTTGCTTCACGTCCTGTGAGCTCTTCTTCAGCCACTCTATGTTAGGACAATTACCAGTAGGGGTTTGGTTTTCAAATCTGGATATGGATTTAATATGCAAAGCTGTTGCAATGTGCTCATTAATTCTGTTCAGTGACAACAGTGCTAGCCTTGTTTCTAGTCAGCTCTGTGCAGTGCCAGTGAACTGTCACTGCATTTCCTCATATTTGAAAACAAATGGGTTTGCTTTTGTAATTATGAGAGACACTTTGGTTTTCTGATTGTTTTGATTGTTTTTAAGACACATTTTCATATTTTAAATGAATTGATATGTAATTAGTCAATTTAAATGAAATCAGTTGATTTTCTAGAGGTGAAATAAATATAACCTCTAACATAGCTGTCAGGTGAAAAAATATCTAGGCTGCCTTAACCATGAGTAGTTATCAGTTGTGCCTGTTTAGGGGAAGTATTCTCCCCTGGAAGAGGCCATTTCTATCCAGTGCAGAGTGACTTGATGTGTTTTTTGAGCTCTCATGTCCCAGTCACTGTCAAAAGCAAAGTTGTTTACTCATAAATAAAACCATCTATTCATTAATTTCAAAGTCATTGGAGAAGACTCCTGTCTTTTAACAATTGGGGGAGGAGGAAGTTATTGTTGTGAACCTTCAACAGAATGAAAATTGGTTTTAAGTTCTACTTTGTATTACTGTTTTAGGAAGTTTTGAACTGTTGCCAAAGCCATTTTGGTTTACATCATCTTCTCTGTAAGTTGATAGGGTGACATCCTTAATTTTAACAGATAATTGAAGTTATTGCAAAAGAAAAAAAACCCAGGTAATTGCTGACATAAGTGTAAAATTATTCTTTGTCTTAGATCCCAACTTTGTTCGGACTTTTCTCACAACATATAGATCCTTCTGTAGACCTCAAGAGTTGCTGAGTTTGCTAATAGAAAGGTATGCCACTTAAAAATACTGTTCTTATGAAGTGCATTTTTTTTTTTCTTTTTACTTGGAGTGTGTAAGATTCTGGCTTTCCAGTTGGTTTTGAGTCACTTCAAACACCTTTTTAAAAAGTTGTCCAATTCAAGGATTGCCAGTAAAATGTATATAAGTTTATATCCAGAAGCTTGTGCCCAAGACTGGTGTAACAGATGCCTAGTGCTCACACCCATCTTCTGTGCTAGGTTTGAAATTCCAGAGCCTGAGCCCACGGAAGCCGACCGTATTGCCATGGAGAACGGAGACCAGCCCCTCAGTGCAGAGCTGAAAAGGTTTAGGAAAGAGTACATTCAACCTGTGCAGCTGAGGTGAGTGCTGCATCCCTGGAGCCACCCTGAATTTCTTCTGGAGTGCCACCTGTTGGCTGCCCTGGCTCCTGGTGCTGCCAGTGGCCTTTCTTGCAGCTGCTTTGACAGGGAAGACAGACTGACTCTGGAGTGATTCTTTATTCTTTGCTCTTGCAGAGTATTAAATGTGTGTCGACACTGGGTAGAGCACCACTTCTATGACTTTGAAAGAGATGCTGACCTTCTGAAACGTTTGGAGGAGTTCATTGGAACAGTAAGAGGTATTTACAGTTCCTTAAGTGCTGACATTTATCCTAAAGCATCCCATTTCAGAGATACAGAGTGTGATCAATTTTGCTTTCAGGAAAAACAGGACATTATTAAATACTTATTAAATAATAAATACTATTATTATTAAATACTTATTAAATACTTCATAAAGAGCGTGAAATAGACTTTCGTTAAGCCCACACACACACTATTATTCAAAATCTGGCTCTTGTTCTGAATAATGATTGTTATTTACATAAATTGAGTTTTGTTATAGAGTGACTGGAATTAAATTTACATAATGTTAAATATGTTGATTACATAAATGAATTTTGCTGTAGAGGAAATAATGAAAAATAAAAAGAACTGAGTCATGATCAGGACAGAATAATTGCTTTGATTGTCATTTTAAACTTAACACAGGGGTAATTTTTGTAAAGTTGGATGGTGGAAACCATTATTTCTTTGAAACAAGAGTTTCCAGCTACTTCACAGTGCATATTAGAACTGTAGAACACCTTGCTGTTGTGATTGTACAGACTTTTCCTGTTTCCTTTTAAATAAAGCCAAGACAGACACAGGAGCAATTTGTAGGAAAAGACTGTGTCAGAGAAGCACTTAGTAGTTATTTAGCCACTAAAAAGAGGGGAGAATGGGTAGCTAATTCAGTGGGTGTTACTGGTAAATTTTCAATGGACTGGTGCATGAAATTCTTATGATGCAGAGCTAAAAAGGCTTTTGGACTTTCAATTTTATTCTCAGCTTTGATGGCAAATGCAGTACAGGAAGAAGCTTCTCCCTGTTTGTTATTTTGACTTTCTAGGTTGTCTGAGGTAATCACGTGCTCTTGCCCAAACTAGAAAGTTCAAGGTGTTTGCAGAAGTGCATGTTGGGCAAAACAAGGTTGTTCCCAAAAACTCACTGTAAACTCAGAAAAGAAAGAAAAGCACCTAAATCAGGGCAGGAGTCTAATTTGGCTGTTCTCATTTGTGCTTGGGCAAAGTCGTGCTCAGCATTGGCTGTTGAGGAATTCTTTCTGTCTTTGAATACTTCTACATTTGTGTAGAGAATGCCAATCCTAAGAATATATGATTGCTTTAATTTATTAGGTTTTGGGTTACTGATTACTGAATAATACTGATGTCTTAGGAAAAACAGTATTAACTAAATAGTAATTTTCTCTGTGTGCCAGGCAAAGCCATGAAGAAGTGGGTTGAATCCATCACAAAGATAATCAACAGGAAAAAGCAGGCACAAGCCATTGGGCCGAGCCACAACATCACTTTTGAGAGCCCCCCTCCAGCAATTGAGTGGCACATCAGCAAACCAGGCCACACAGAGACTTTTGACTTGCTCACTCTGCATCCCATAGAAATCGCTCGGCAGCTCACTTTGCTGGAGTCAGATTTTTACAGGTAGCTTTGCTCCACTGAGAAACACGTGGCACAAACCAAAATATTCTCCATGCCTGAAATTGTTTCTGTAGGCCTCTGATGTGAAGCCCCACAGAAATTAAGGGACTTTACTAGTGGTGTGTATTAATTTCCATTTTTCAGAGGAAGCTCTCTAAAATACAATATTTGTTTTATCCTCCCCAGTCCCCAGTATGTGTGATTGTTGCATACTGTTAATTGTCTTGTGCTCCAGCTTTCTCTTGGTATTTTCTGAGTAGATCAACCTTTGAGATGTATGAACAGTTATTAAATCAGTTTTCTTCACATCCTGCTTTGTGTAGCAAATTAAGGAACGTGTCAGATCTCATCAGCTAAGAAATTATTCAGGTAGTGGAAGCTCACGTTTTGTTATGGTGAATGAAATGGAGATTTCATTCTTCATTTAGATGAACAGAGGTGGTTAAGAGTGACATACATTAAGAAATATCTACAGTCTAAAAAAGAAGCGTAGAAATATCATTTAGTCATGAGGGCAGCCTAACGTTGTAGAAGGAATACCTTAAGAATTTATTTCTAAATATTAATTCCAAATTCATTGAAAATCAAGAGGGTTTGGAAAAATAATACCTTCCTGCTTTTAGTTACATTTTTTGATAAAACGTCTACTTTTCCAGAGCTGTGCAGCCATCAGAACTAGTTGGAAGTGTGTGGACAAAGGAAGATAAAGAAATTAATTCTCCCAACCTTCTCAAAATGATTA
Organism: Ammospiza nelsoni; assembly: GCF_027579445.1. NCBI lineage: Eukaryota > Metazoa > Chordata > Aves > Passeriformes > Passerellidae > Ammospiza > Ammospiza nelsoni. The sequence goes on from NC_080635.1 coordinate 13,954,036, forward strand.
GGCATACAACTAACCTAACTCTGTGGTTTGAAAAGTAAGTGACTTTCCTGAATCTGCATCTATTCCATATTGGGACATCTACAGACCATTCACAAGTATACTGTGGAAAATTCTCTTCTACGAGAATTCCTGTTTTGGTGTTTAGATGCTAAAACTGGTCCCTGTGAGAAATTTAACATAGTGGTCTCAAGCTTTGTATTCTTAGAATATTTTCAAATCTCCAAGACATTTTCAGAACTACCTCAAGTAATTTGATAAAATCGTATTTGTTTGTGTTACAAGTTAGTATTTGACTTTGGAAACCTCATCAGTGCTTTAATACAAACCCCAATGTTCTTGTGTATTTAGATGCATTGTAGAAACAGAAAACCTAGAGGAGAGAGTAATTGTAGTGAGCCGGATAATTGAGATCCTGCAAGTTTTTCAAGAGCTAAACAACTTTAATGGTGTCCTTGAGATTGTCAGTGCTATGAACTCCGCAGCAGTTTATAGGTTGGATCACACGTTTGAGGTACAGTGAAATATTTTCTACTTGTGCTATGGCAGTGTCATGCAGGGTACCTTGGCTGCACTAAAAGCCTGTCTTGTCAGTAGGCATTTGATTCCAAGGAGAAAGGAAAGTAAATCCCCCAAGAAATGAATCAACCATGGTGTAAGAGAGAGGGTTTTTCCTTGGTTTCAGAAGCAAGAAATCCATCCCCACTTAAGAAAGGTGTCTCAGGATGGTGGGGCAGTGTCCTCATGCTCCCTAATTCAAGTGCCAGTGGGAGACTGTTACTCTCAGTAGTGTTGCTGGGCCATGCCTTTATCTTCTCTTTCCAAATCACCTGTTTGATTTCTCTTTTAAGCAAATTCCAAGTCGCCAGAAGAAGATCTTAGAAGAAGCTTATGAGCTGAGTGAGGACCATTATAAGAAATACTTGGCAAAACTCAGGTCCATTAATCCTCCTTGTGTGCCTTTTTTTGGTGAGTACCTGTGGTTTGGATGAGCCATGTCCCACATTAACGTTTGGAAATTATTGAGCTAAGGGACTAAACAGAGTATGAACAATAGAGAGAAAAGTCCATTTTAACAGGACAGGTGGGTTGGAATTTCAGATGCCCAGACACGAATATATTAAAAAACCCTAAAATGACTATTCATGGAAGATATTATTTGGAGTAAAAATAAGTATATCTGCAATATTCTCTTTTATGCAATATCCATTTTTGCTGATTTTTACTTTGAGTGTGGTTTGAACTGTTACAACCAGATATACTCTCAATAGAAGGTGGTCTCATTAGAAATATTATTGCCATTGACTGGGAGAAAAAGAAAGATCCTCTTTCTCATCAGGTGTTCCAAGAAATACAGCTAGAGTCTCATTTCTATTAAAAAGTCTTATTTCTGTAGAAACAGAGTTTGAAAAGCAAAATCCTCTTTATCATCAGATTTAACAGTTCTTCTTTGAAGTGGATTGCTGACATTTAGCAGATAGTGATGCTAAGCACATGTCAGTCCTTTTCTTAAGCATCCACTTAAATGTTTGCTACTGATCAGTTCCAAGTCTGGACAGTGCACTTGTCCAACATAGGCTTCAGGCCAAAACTGGAAGAAAATAGTGTTGATGGCTTTTTTGGCCTTTTACAGATTGGGGAAAGATATACTCCAGAGCTCTGCAAAGAAAGATAAGATCAACTAAGAAACCTTCTGTCCTGCTTCAGAGATGAGTAGAGGTTAGCAGGATCATATGTGAATAGCTTCAGTTATTTCTGTCAAGTCATAATGACAATTCCAAACACATGATCTGTGGAGAGCACTTTTTAGTTCCTAATCTTCAAATTATTTGATGCAATTATGAAGCCAGGATAAAACTTGAAAATCATTTTTGGACTTTAGCTGGGGTGTCTAATGGAGAAGAGGAGTTAAGAGAAAGCACTCCTGTTCAGTGTCTCCTTTTAGTGTTCAGTTGTGTGAGCTTCCTAAACCACAGAAAGGTGCACAGACTTTGGGACATTGATGCAACAAGGCATGTTAAAAATATTTAAATTGTTGCCCTTCTTGGAAGCTGAGGTGCAATTCTCTTGTTGACCCTAACTAAGGGTTTTCTAAATAATTGCAGTGCACAAATTAAATTTTTTAAGAAGTCCTTATGTTCCAGTCATGACTTCCTCCTTGTTTTGTACTCTCTGTTGAAAACCTCTTCTGTTGCTGTTTAGGGATTTACTTAACCAACATTTTGAAAACAGAAGAAGGCAATCCTGAATTTCTCAAGCGCCATGGGAAAGACCTTATCAACTTCAGCAAGAGAAGGAAGGTAGCTGAGATAACAGGGGAGATCCAGCAGTACCAGAACCAGCCATATTGTTTAAGAGTGGAATTTGACATCAGGGTAAGTGACACAATTTCCTTCTGTGGTGATTCTGTCAGCTGACAAACCATAAGGACAGACTGAATTCACATAGATTTGGTCTAACTGAATCAGAGGTGAGCAGAGGACCTGGCATAAAACCTGTCTTGCGTCTCAGTGTAAGAAAAGGCAGAAAGCTCAATGCTTGCAGTTTCTTGGGTTTGTTTCATTTTTTCTCAGCTGTTGGGACATTGGTAGATCTTCTTATTGATCGGTGTTAGACAGGAACTGAAACTGGCAGATTCTCATTGTCCTTCACTCAGTTGCAATTATTTGTCCAGTGAGCCCAGTTGTCTTTTCCTCCTCTGTTACATGCCTTTATGTTCCATGTTTACCTGATAGCACTGTGTTTACATCATGTGTTGATGGAGGTGATACTTAGATCTTTCTTCCTCCTGATGCTTGTTTTCCTTGGTCTGAGGTGTTGTCTAAGCAATGTCCTCTCTGGTTGCTTTTCTTTCTTCCCTTTTTCTTTTTTTTTTTACCATCTTTTGAGATGTGTGCTTTCAGAGAGTCACAGGACAGGTTATCTTAAGAGATTCTGCAAGGTTTTTCTTGATTTGTTCTCCTCAGGCTTTGACAGAATGCACTGTGGGAGCAGTCTTCCCTGCATCAGTCTAAAGATCGATTGTTTGCAGCTTTTTCTGGAAGTGTTTGGACAAACCAGGTCTGACTTTGCACTGCAAAAAGCATTTAGGGTACTTACACAGCTAGTTTTCAGGCCAAGCATAGCAATAGCAGTGTCCAGAAAAGGCCTGGTGACAAGCACATTTAATGGCTTAAGTCTGTTGTTACCTCAGACTCCAAAATTCTCTTTCTTCTCTTGAGCAGCTGGGATCATTTGTGCTGTAGAAACAAGCAGTATTAAAAAGCATCTTAGCTGACAAGTTTGTCTGCCTTCATGTATTTCAGAGATTTTTTGAAAACCTGAATCCAATGGGAAACAGCGTGGAGACAGAATTTACAGATTATCTCTTCAACAAGTCACTGGAGATAGAGCCACGAAATGTCAAGCCTCCTCCAAGATTTGTTAGTATTCAGTTTTTGCATTTATTTTTCAAAAAGTGCTTACATTTGTCTTTCATAGATGGCAGAAATCATTTCAAATCTCTGACTTTATAACTACAAAGCTACATTTAGGTTATCCCACAGCCTTTTGATTTTGGTTGCTATTTTGTGTCGTTTCAGCCCAAGAAGTACAGCTACCCTCTCAAGTCCCCGGGTGTTCGTCCCTCTAACCCAAGGCCAGGTACCATGAGGCATCCCACGCCCCTGCAGCAGGAGCCCAGGAAGATCAGCTACAGCCGCATCCCCGAGAGCGAGACGGAGGCGACGGCGTCGGCGCCCAACTCGCCGCGGACGCCGCTGACGCCGCCGCCCGCCTCCGCCACCTCCAGCACCACCGACGCCTGCAGCGTCTTCGACTCGGACCCCTCCAGCCCCTTCCATACACGTAGGTGCTCACACACAGCTCACTCACATGTCGTGGTGGCAGGCAGGGGAAATGAGGTTTAGCCTTCACTAGTGACTGTAAAAATCATTGCTTTTGTCTGCTTCATCAAAAACCTTCAATATTTCTTACTTTTTCTTTAAGAAGTTTTTATTGTAAAGGAGGAACTGAACAGGATTAGATGTGTTACATAGGGGCTTTTACAAGTCTTTGGAAGACCTGTCAAAACTGAAGGCAGAGGTAATCTCTAGGGCCCATGTATGTCCCAAACAAACTTGTGGGATTTGGTGCCATATGTATTTGTGTGAATGTATTTGGTGAGTGTCTGATGGTGAACACTGAGAATAAAAAATTATTTGTTTGTAGGTGCCTTATTCTGCTGCCTGCAATTCAGAACTGATTTCAGTGTACATGGATGGTTTTCCTGCAGAACTTAAAATCAGTATTTGCTTGCTTTAAATCCATCAGGACCTATCCACACCTCTTCTTCTTCTGTCTTTCCTGACATAAAAGGAAGCTCATATTTTATGGTGTGCTCTCAGTATTTAATAATGGATACAGGCTCCTTTCACATGCAAGGGTTTTCAGAGGTTACTCCTGTGTTCAGCTGGTTGCCACAAGGAGGTGAAATGACTTCCTAAAGGCAAAAGTTCCTTGGCAGAGCTGTGCCATTGCTGAGTGTCCAAGCCAGGTCTTTGGAAAGCCTCTGGAGAAAGGATGTCTTTGTTCTTGGTCCACTGACTGCAGGTTCAGGATATTATTTTAGTGCTGTGTGACGTAAGAACAAGTTTGTGGTGTGGTTTTGGTCTCAAGGATTACTTAAGAAAGTTCAGGAGCTGATGGCCACAGAGATCTGTGCAGTTCAGAAAAGCAGTTTCTCTGGCAGCTGCAAGTTAGAGGCTTATTTCATTGTCATTATTTGCCACTTCCTTGATTCATTATGCTTTTTATGAGCAATTGCTTTATTATTTATGGCACCTCTATTGGCAGCAATATTGAGCCAAAAGTTCATCATTATCAATGTTTTTTTTTTATTTCCCTTAGGATCTGCTTCTGTGTCATCCATAAACTTTACCAAAACTTCAGATGATGCTCCTGTCCCTCCTCCTGTTCCTCCACGAAGAAGGCCAGAATCTGCCCCAGCTGAATCCTCCCCATCAAAAGTAAGTAAGCAGAAAAAATGTCATTTGTTTTTCTGGGAGAAAAGGGAAAGGGTATGATAGAAAAGTAACTCTCAAAGACAGTACATTTATTTTTTGAAGAACTGTATGTGAAAGATAAAGCAGCCATGTATTTCAGGCCTTCAGAGCTCTACCTCACTATGCCTTGATCTCAAACAAATGAAAATATATGGGACCTAAATTTACACTAGGGTTAGAAATGTCTCATCTACTGATGTGCTGTGCTCTGGCCCCTTGCATTGCCTGTGAGAACTTGGGGCTTCAGGCAGATGTTTCCATCTGGGATTAATTGTTTCAGAGTATTGATTTAGGAAATATGAATAAAAGTAAGAACTGATGAACAGTAATGATGGAAAGTGCTGTACACAACTCAGTCCTCTGGAAAGTTTCACCAGAATATTTGATCCTGATGCTGTGGTGCTTGAGTGCTTGCTTACCCATCCTGTCTGCCTGCCTGCTTAAGCCATTGCTACATTTTCCTTTTGCATTTGTCTGGCAACTGGGATCTGATCCAGCCTTTGTTGCAGACACTGTCAAATTTCACCTGATTTCAGTGGAAGCTTGTTTGTGACCAGATTTGAAAATCCCACACAAAATTACTTCAGAGCAGATATGTCTTTGAAGAGAGCTTATAAGTGGCTCTTCAGCAGTTATTTTGAGACTACAGGCAACTGTTTTGCCAGTCAGCAGAACGTGACACATCACCAAATTGTATCTGAAATACTACCAAAATGTATTTGAAAACATTGTGTACATGATACAGTGTTGGAGATCAGTTATCATATCACTATGATCTGCAACTTGGGAACTGTTCACTTCCATAATTCTGCCTACTTAACTCCATCTCCTGAGCATAGTTAATTTTTTTCCCTGTTCAGCATCATCAGCCTCTCCCTTTTTTTAGTTTTCTTGAAGAAATTCCTGGCGTGTTAACCCATTCCAAGTGCTTTTTACTGGGGAGGTGGTGGAAGATATCCAAACCTCCCCAGCAAGCAGACCTGGAACTGGCATGGAAATTGTTCCTTTGGCCATTCTTTGCCTTGCCCTTGTCCCTTTCTGTGCATCTTCATTCCGTCCATCCTTGCCTGTTCATTCATGTGCTGCTGCAGCCCTGCTAAGACCAATCTGCAGTGCAGGAGGGGGTTTCTGTTTGACAGCAGGGTCCTGTGCTTTGCTGCCACTCTGGAGTTTTACTGACTGAAGTGTTTGTGTACCTCAGATCACTTCTGCACACCTGGACAACCCACCAGCAATCCCTCCTAGGCAACCAACCTCTAAAGTGTATTCTCCAAGGTACTCGGTGCCTGATCGGACCTGCATCTCTGACTCCTGTGTTACCCCTGCCAACCCCCCCGAGTTACCGCCACGGGAACCTGTGCGAACTCCAGATGTTTTCTCTAGCTCACCACTACACCTCCAGCCTCCACCCCTGGGCAGAAAAAGCGAACTTGGTAACACCTTCTTCCCAAACAGCCCCTCTCCCTTCACGCCCCCTCCCCCCCAGACACCTTCTCCACATGTAGCACGGAGGCACCTGCCGTCGCCGCCTTTGATACCGCAGGATGTGGACCTCCCTTCTGTTGCTGGACCACCCATTCCTCCACGACAAAGCACTTCTCAACATATCCCAAAGCTTCCTCCAAAAACTTACAAAAGGGAGCACACGCACCCCTCGATGCATCGGGATGGGCCGCCCTTGCTGGAGAACGCCCCCTCCTCCTGAACTGTCCCTCGCGCTGGGAGTCGCATTTTCCTGGTGCTATGTCTGTTGCTGGCAATGGATGCACTGAACCTGGTGGTGTCAAGGAGTTGGGACGTGGATGCCAAACACTAAAAACTCTCCAATGTGTTGGAAATGTAGTGTACAGAAATGGAATTGCAAAAACAGACTTTCTAGTGGAAAACCCGGTTAACTTGCTATTCTTGTTTTAGTATGCAGGACTTTGTTCTAAAGTAATTGGACAGCTGATTGTACCAGAAAACAGTCTGGAGAGACTTCTTTGGCCAATGAGCAGAGACTGTGTTTGTGTAATGATCAATAATGTCCAGTACAGGAAGGAAAAACAGTCTTGTATCCATCAGTTCCATACAGTGGCACAGTTTTCGGAATGAAAACATTATGCACTTTTTTTAAATCTCAAACAGGGAACTTTATATCCTTCTTAATTTTCCTTTGCTTTACTTACTCCCTGCTTTAAAATACCTTCCTAAAATTATGAGAAGGACTGTGAGGAAGATCTGTGGTACCTAACCGAGTTAGAATTAAGGCAAAGCACTGTATTGCGGTCCTGTTTACAAGTTGTTACAATGAGTAGTAGGGGGTACCTAGGCTTCACCAAAGAGGTACTTTATTATTATTTTCTGAAATACTGTGGTGCCAGTTCAAAAATAAATTTTTGCCAGGAAGCATAATGTCTAATTATTGCTTTCTTTAGATAGAGCTGATGAAAGTCTTACATCATTAAGGTGACAGCAATTTTTTTTTTAAAAGCAGCACTATCATCTGAAGCAAATATACTACATTTAGAAGACTGTTAATCTCTGCTAGGTTATGTCATGTTCTTTTTAAGGTTTACTGATAATCCATTTCATGGCTAGTAGCTATTCTTTTTCAGTCATACCATGAAAACAGTCACTTGTCAACTTCCATAGCTATTGTCATGTTTTACTAACAATAGATTAATCAGCATACATAGGATTGCCTTGCAGTTGCATAAATCGTGTGTATATAGTGAATGTTGCATAAATATACTTGCAGATTGTTTTTAATTTAATTGAAATAAAGATAAAGATATGTTTGGCTGACATATGTTAAATTATTAATGGACAAATGTTCAACTTAGTTTTTCAGTTAAGCACTGAGGGGGATAAAAGCCCATCTTGCGGTACGTATTTTTCCTGATTCCTAATTCCTAATAGTGTATGTATTTTAGTAATGAAAGACTAAAGCCGTGTTTCTGGCATGTTACAAATAATAATTCAGTAATATTTTGAGAGGCTGGGTTACTCCCAAAGTGAATTATTATACCTTATGAAATGTTTCCCACATCCTGTATGACACTGATATGTTAGCAAAAATCAAGCTTCTATTAATCTTTACAGTGGCTTTTTGTGTCCAAAATACACATGACAGAACAGGTATGCTGTAAGTATTCTGACATGGTTTATCCATAAACCTGCATGCTGCTCTTCGACTCCAGACCAGACTGGGACAGTAACGGATGGCAGTTGTTGAAGAAAGGGAGCTCTGTAATGTCCTACAGTAGGTATGTGAAGCATCAGGTGTCTCATCTTCAGTTCACGTGGCTCATGGGGCAAGTAAAATTCCCTCACATAGCCTCTTTGGAAGAAGAACACATCTCAGAATCTTGGAAAGCTGAGTCTCTTACAGATAGTGTCAGTTGAATGATGGCAGAAATCACCTTTTTTAATGCTGTCAGCAGTGCCATTGATCAGGGCCCTTTGATCCTTTGGTGTGGTCATTACACTGGGAAAGCATTTCATCAAGAGGAATGGCAGTTTTCACCAAAGTCAGATCTTGGAATTGTCAGTTGTGTTCCTTTTTAGATGTCTTTAACAATGTTGTTTTGAAACATTTTTTTTCTGGCAGAAGAAAAAGTGAAGATCTCAAAACCTTGGCTTCAGAGGACAACATTATATGGGAGCTTTATAAAAACTGTCCAGCCTCAGGAGCTGTAGTCTGGGTTATGGATTCTTTGGATAAAAACACTATGATGAGCATACTGTTGGCAGTGTTACCTAAATTATTAGTTCCTCAGTGGGTTACCAGGACAACTCCATAAATTGAGACTTTCTGATCTGTGTTTCTTCTTCAGCACATTTTTGTCTGTGCTGTTGGGCAGCCAAGGCAGAGCAGGCCACCCAGTGGTCAGGAGGGACTTCACATGGCTCCCACTAATCAGCAGATTTCTTAAATGTCAGTAGGTTTCTGCTTTCCTTTGTGAAATGGGGAATGCTGCTCCCTGTTTGTGGTGGAGGATAAAAGTGCTTTCCTGGTGATATACTTGGACAACAGGTGACAATGGCCATCATGCTAGAACCTAAAGTAAACATTCTTTGGAGCCCGGGGTCAGTCACAGTGCACAAATCATGGTGTTGACTCAGCTGCAAACAGGAAGAACAGGGTCAGAATCAAACCTGTAGCATTTAGAGGTTGAATACAACTGCTAAGCCACTGGTTTGTGTCATGGCAGCTGTGTGTTAGTAATTTCTGATCTGGAGTGGCTTCTTACTTGGATCATGTTTGCATTAGTGACAACACTTTTCACATAAAAATGAAACTATTTGAATTATGTTCTTTGTCTCCTTGGTAAAATTACCCTGATTTGGTCTAGTGTGTCCTGGACAATGAAATGTGCTGGTGTGGAGGCCTGGAGTGTTGCTGTATTACTGTAGAGAGCTGATATATGGCTAAAAGTCATCCAAAACCACTGCAGGCTATGTAGGCAGGGTTATGTAGCAGAACTGCATAGGTTTATAAGAAAGTTGGGGACGACCTTTTTTTGGCAGGGCCTCTTGCAATAGGACAGAGAGTAATGCCTTTAAACTAAAGGAGGGTAGATTTAGACAAAGTGTAAGGAGGAAGTTGTTCACAGTGGGTGTGGTGAACCACTGGAACAGGTAGCCCAGAGGTGGAGGATGCCCCATCCCTGGCAACATTCAGGGTCAGGCTGGGAGAGCTCTCAGCAGCCAGCTTTATCTAGGTGAAGATGTCCCTGCTCATTGCAGGGGGTTGGACTAGATGGTCTTTTAAGGTTCTTTTCCAACCCAGACTGTTCCATGATTGTGGTGATTTTGCAGGTGCTGAGCATTTGCTTCTGTCCAGCTGCTGTGTGGGAAGTCACTGTTGTGCTGCCTGGGGACCCCATGGTGGCATGTTATTGTCATGGCATTCAGCAGCCCCTGCAGCAAACTTGTCTAATGGGGAATATTGTCCTCCTTCAGGGTTGATGTCATGGAAGCACTGGAGTGCTCCATCCTCAAGAAGCCATTTCCAGTGTGGGCTAACCTGCTGCTCTAATATGCCTCTCTTAAATCAGGGAGGGAGAGGTCTGTCTCAGTAAGAGCAGGCTAATACACTGGATTTTAGATCCTTCGTGTTTCAGAGTGACATTGTGGGATTATTTAATCATTTTCTTTCTTGTGTGTTTTAAATTAGATTTTCCCAGTGATATCACCGGAGGTACCACTGTTGAACACAGTAGATTATTGTGCTTCATTGAAAAGATTGTTGAATTGTCTTTTCTAAATCCATACAGTGCATAGGTGAAGGCTTTCTTTGGGAGACAAACCTGTGGCCTAATACAGGTGTAAAGACAAAAATGCTCTTAACTTATTTTGTAAATCCCATTCCTTATTTTCTATTAAAAAAAAAAAAAACAAACCACCCTTAAATACATTTTTCTGCACACTGAGAGCAAATTTACTTTCTGTATTCAGTGGAAAATAGTGCATTATGAGGAAATGAAGTAAAGAGTAAGGTTTTTTTCTTATTTTCTAGCCAGCAAGTGTGAAATCCTGTACTGAGTGGCTGAAAAGTTGAAAGGGAGAAATAAAATAACAACCCTTTTGCCAGATGTATGACAATTTAGCTGCCAAATGTGGAGAACATCTGTAATATTTTTAAAAATAAGGTAACCAAAGGTAGGTGATCAAGGGCACATGATACTGGAATTGCTTTGGACAAGTTTGTTGCATCTGTTTCAGAGTAAGCCTTTTTTTGTTTTGAGTCTAGGATGGCTGACTTAAACAGGGATTGTAGCTATGGAGAGGTGTGGTCTAGAGGAGTCTTAAGGAGATGAAGATGTGTCACAGGGAGCTACACCAACAACAGGATCTTGACCAGAAGCCTTGAGAGTGAATCAGCTGGGTTCTGAATAAGAGCCTTAGAACTTTGTGTAGGGAACAATCTGCTTGCATGTCTGGACTTGCAGGGATAGAGGATTGTGTAAGTAATGCTGCCTCAGAAAGGGACCAGAGAAACACCTTAATGGATGCACCTTTCTGGCTGATTCAGTGCAAGAGGCAACATCAGTATTTAAAGGCAAAGTTTATTTGGCAAAGGAAAAAAAAAATAATCCAGAGCACACAGGTACACTAAAGATGGATTTGAAATGGACCCCGTGACAGGTTGTGTGTGTGTGGTGCTGAGCATCATTCATTCATACTATTTACATTTGCAGCAGGTATAAGGACATCTCAAGTGGTAAGTATAGGCCTGGAAGTAAGAACTCATAGAGAATCAAAAAGAAATAACCATCAGTTCTGACTGTGCCTTAAATCACTAAAATAGAAGCTGAAATCCATATGCATTTTACAAGCAAGGGTCTGCCACTTTGGAAGGATTTCCTCACCCAGGAGATGTTAGCAGGTGGGGTTTTTTCCTTTGTCCTGTTTCTGTCCTGGTATTTTGCTTGGCAAATATGAAAAGCAGGTTTGTTTTGTGAGATTAAAGTGTCATTACATACTTGAGACCACAAAAATCAGAGCCCTTGACAGCATCAGTGCATTACAATGGACACTTGTCCATAATGATACAGTTCTCATTCCATGGACAAACAAATAGTTCTGTCTGTGGCTGATTCCTGTGCAGAACAAACAGGCTTTGCTGATGCTTCAGTTACAAGTATCTGGCTCTTCCTGCATAATTTCTATCCTGGCCTGTCACAATCAGACTAAAAGCTGCCAGCTCTTAGGAACTGTCTTTGTGAATCAGTGGCTGGTCAGCATGAAGCAGTCCTGACTGGAAAGGGACATGGAATTTGTAATTTTATGAGGATGTGAGGGAAAGGGAAGGAGATGGAAGGGGATTTTTTTTGCCATTAAAAGCCTTACATTAAAAAAAATCTTCCCAGAGTAGTTTCCAAAAGCTAGGGGAGGAAAGTATGGTACTTCTTTCCTTTTTGTAAGGAGGAGAAGTGGATATTTGTTTCATTAAAATCCATGAGAGAGTGACCAGTTAAAACATTTTAATCTTTGGGGTTTTGCTTGGTCACATTCTTGAAATGTTGGGAAAACCTTGATTGCAGTAAAGGTTGGGTTTTGTCTGTCTGGATAGCCCTTTTCACACACACCCCTCTGCCTCCAGCAGAGGAGGAAAAGCAGGTGGTAGGTGCAGGTCAGTCAGCACTGGAGAGCTCTGGGCCCTGCATCTGCAGCAGGTATTGGCCACTGCATCCACAGACACCTGCTCTGGGCTCCCTGTCCTGCTGCCACAGCCAGGAGAGCCCTGCAGCATGGTGGGTGCTCTTCTCTTGGCCCCAAAACCCACCACCCTTGCGCTGATGTGGGGAGTCCCAAGCCCCCAGTCTCACAGGATTTCCCCCAAGGCATTGCTGTTGGCCCCATGGAGACAATTCACAGCTTTTTAAGGTGAAGCTGTCCTTTGGACAGACCAGAGTCCCAGGTGTGTCAAAACAAGGTGATAAAACCACAGTTGCTCTTGAAACTGCCCTCAGAAGGTCCCAGCTTCGGGTGACACCTGAGCTCACCAGGACTGCACTGTAACCCACTGAGCCCGTGGTGCTCTTGCTACTGGTGTGTGACACAGGTGTCACAGCAGAGCTTCTCTCAGTCCTCTGCAGAGATCAGGAGCTGAGGGTTTGTCACATCCAGGTGTGAGGAGGGTGGCCTGTGCCTGGCCTCGTTGATCTGTCCTTGCACAAGAAGGAGGGCCATGGCTCTGAACATGGTGCACCGTCAACTTTCCTGCCCTAGTGCCTCAGTTTTTAGCTGGAAGAACCTTTCCAAAGCTGCACATGATGGTGTCAGGCCAAAGAGTGAGCAAAGTGTATTCCAGATGTGTTACATACCAGGAGCCAGGACACTGTTTGGCACTACCAGTGTCTGCACTGATCTACACTGGGGATAAGGTGGCGAAGAGTCTCTCTTGTGGCAGGCCCTGGGCCCAGCCTGCCTGGAGACATGGGTCATTCTGAGAGCAGAAGCAGTGATTCCCACAGCAGGACACAATTCAGGAAAACAGCATTCACATAAAAGGTGAAGTAGGATTTTGGTGAGTGATGGAAGTCCAAAAGAAAGGATGTTGCTGATTAGGCAATGCAATGCTCAGGTGCTTCAGCTGATGCTTCTTAGACCTTCTCAAACCACCTGGGTAATGCAAGCTGGCCTCCTGGAATGCATCTTTGATGGTAGGTTTTTTTGGAAAGTAGAGGAAAGAAGGGAATTTTAGACTTCTGGCCAGGATGCCAGGGTTGCAAAGGTAACCTTTCTGTTGTGGTTGAGGCCAGATAAGACCTGCCTTGAGTTTGGAAGAGCAAAGATGTACAGCAAATCAAGCAGTTTGGGGGATGAGGGGGAGGAGAAGATATAAGGGTTCGGCCAAAGCTTTCCAAAACTTAGTTCAGTCAGGTAGGGATGAAAGCTAGCAAGTTCCTGTGCTTATTGGACCTGCTGGTTGAGCTCCACTGCAACCCAAAGCCTGGCCCTGCCCTGTGCTAGGAAGAGCAGGATGCATTTGTAAGGCAGTTGTGAGAGTCTCCTCTCCCCCACCCTCCACCCTCTGTGTTAGCCAGGGGGATCCTGGGGCCTTGCTGTCTGTCTCCACCCCCGGGGGCCTGGGGAAGCACTGCTGTGCTTTGGCTGTGGCCTGCCTCTCTTGGGGCTGCTTATTTCTTTTTGAAGAGCTTGCGGAAGGAGCTCCGGAACCCCCCCTTGGGCTCGTGCCGCGGGTTGTGGTCGCTGAAGGATGTTTGCTCATTGTCATCCTTCTGGCAGAACCTGGTGTTGTCTTCTGCATGGAGCTCCTAAAAGGGAAAAGACAATTTAACCAGCATTTGCAACCTCACATTCTTGTTCCCTTCTCTCTCTATTTCTCTCTTTCTGTACTAGGAGGGACCTGGTGGGTGAGGAGGTGCTGATAAGGCTGGGAAGCAACACTGGTACCTCTGCAGAGAGCTTGTTCCTGGCTCTAGGGCTGAGGCAGGGACAGAGGAATAGAAGGATAAGCATTGTTAGAGGGAACTGGAGCCTTTCTTGCTAAGCTTTTTGTTTAGAGGAAGCTCATTAGCTTCTTTTGCCAGTGAGGGAGCAAGCCAGCTCGGGCAGTTGGAAGAACTTCCCGCCCTCTCCTTTCTCCCCTAGAGCAGGGAGGCATCAGGCTTTGGAGCAGTGAAATGTGAAAAACTGTTCTACTGGCTCTGCTGCTGCATGGTTTCATATCTCTGGGGCAAAAGGCTTCATTAGCACACGCACCTTGTGGTAAATGTGCCACTAAAAGAGCTGTCCCTCTTTTGGGAGAGTGCCAAGCTCCTCTCAGCAAGACTCTGGACAAGACCCTTTTCTCCAATTCTGCCCACCACTGCCATGGTGATTTCCTTTGCACTGGGGTGAGAACATGTCCTGCAGTTCTGGACAAGCTCCACATCTGCACCCTGCTGTGGGCCTTAGTTCTGTGCAGGTGAGTGCCAAAGAGCTCATCAGCCCCTTTCCCTGGGGTGCCTGTGTCCCCATGGCTCTCCCCTCTGCCTCATCTCCCCTGTTCAACCTTCTACCACCTCCTTCACTCACTAGGCTTTGCTTATTTTTTTTCTTTTCTTTTGAAGTTTCCTTGCTACCTTTTCAGTCAGGCTGTTGGAACCTATCTCCCATCATCATCTGCATCTAAGCACCTCAGAGCACCCTTGGCCTCCTCTTCCTTGGCTGTGACAGCCCAAAGCTGACTCTGAACAGTCACTGCAAGCTACAGAAACATTGCTCCTGCAGGACCTGGTGTCCCTGAAAGGTTACAGAGCTCTGACATGTCCCACCTGAGGGACACAGTTGTGGGCTCTGACTGTTCTCACACAGAGTTTGGCATAGGTCTGTACAATCCAGGCAGAAAATACAGGTGAAACAAAACCTATGGACCAGATCCCTGCTGGTGTAAATGGGCTGAGCTTGGCCAAGTCATGCTGGTTTACACTGGCAGGACTTATCCAGCACTTACCCAGCACTCCTCACAGCAGGTGGAAAGGCACCTGTTTAACTGGGTGCCAACCACAGCACTAATTTTGAACAGCTTTGTGTAAACTTTGTGACCTGCTCAGAACATTCACCTTGGGGGGGGAAGCTCAGTGACAGTGGAGACACATAAGAGGCTACCTTGTCTCAAAGGTGTTCTAGCTCAGCCAGCTGTGCACCTCAACCCATGCTTTTCCCAGGGGAAGATGTGTGTGAAAACGAGCAGTTGAGGTCTTGGAATGTGTGGGCTTGAAAGCTGTTTTGGCATGTTCTACTCTAACTGTATCTCGCATCTTTCTCCTGCTGCTGCTCCTGCTGCACCACCATGTGCCTCATTTTTTTTCTCCTCCTATTTAAGCCTCCTTACTTCCAAAAAGCTCGGTTTTTCACCCGCTCCTCTCTGTGGGGGGAAGTAGCTCCTTTGGGAGCTTCGGGATGAGGCTGAGATCATGTGAGGCTGAACATTCCTGTCCTGCTTCTGCTGCAGACGGCTCCCACTGCTGCTCCGTGTGCTGTAGAGTCTGGTGCTCACGCCCTCCGCGCTGCGCGGCAGCTCCTTCAGGGACCTGCTCAGCTGCTTCCCTTTGCTGTGGAACATCTCACGCTTGTAGGTGCTGCTGCTCACGGGAGTGCAGCTCTTAGGCAGGGGCTGCAAGGCATGGTCTGTCCTCTCTGGTTCTGAGGTGAAGTTCACAGGCCTAAGGAAGCAAATATCTAAGCTGGACTCGGAAGAGGCCGGGGAGCAGTTCTCAAAGAGAGCAAGGTTTTGGAAGGTGTCGTCTTCGTAGGGGCCTGGCATGGTGAAAACCTCCCCAGGGTAGTCAAACTCTTCGTAGCTTGGTGCAAAGTTCCTGGCATCCTGCAGCAGCTCCACGGAGGTTCTGATGGCTCTCTCGGTGTTCCCCACCGCGTCAGCCGGCGGCGCTTCGTACTCCATTTCGGGGATCGATTGCAAGGGGGCTGTCAAGGCCTTGAGTTCCTGCTCTGTCAGCTGAGAAGAGGCAAGGATGTTCTCTGGCCTCTCGTGTTTTCTGCTTTCCATCTCCCAGTCAGGGGGTTTTACAGCCTGGATGTTCTCCATCACTGTTGGCTGCGGTTTCTTCATCTGCGGCATCAAATGCCTTAGAAATAAAAAACAAAACAAAACAAAAAAACAGACAGAAGTGGAATACTAAAGGATGACAGACAGCATGACAAATTCCCCCCACCCCTTCACTCCCCCAGCCCTGTTGTGTTGATTTTATGGCCAAAAGGTACTCTCCTGTCTTGGAGAACAGTAACAGAGGTGTCTCTTACAGAAATGGCCTGGCTGGTTAGGAGGACCAAACTTGGAGAGACAGAACTGTTTATCCAGTAGTTTTGTCTGACTTTTGTATTCTACAGCATGAAATGAATAGAAACTGAGATGAGAAGGCAACTGCTCCATCTCTCTCCTGCTCATCTGCATTTTAGATTCTAACTTTCATTCCCTTTCTGTAATGTAGGAGCTGAGCCTCACTTTCCTGTGGTCTGGTTGTTTTTTCAGGTGGGCTGGGTTTCTCTCTTGGGTAAGGTGACTCTGTCCCCAAAATGTGTCAGGAGTATACTTGGAGGGCTCCTACCCTCCATGTATTTCAGCTGAGTCTTCAGCTCAGGAGCAATGTGGGGGTGGTGCCAGCTGAGGCTGCCAAGGTGGAGGCTGGAGCAATCTGTCTGAGAGGGGGGAGATTGGCTTGGGCAGTCTGGGGAGAAGGAGGCTAAGACTGATCTGTAACACTGCTAACAGAGGGGGACTGGGAATGATGCAGCCAAACTCTTGTTAGTATCAAATGAGATAAGAAAGCACAATAGCCACAAGTTGCTGGCATAAGAATAAATGTAAGTCTAGAGTGCTTCTCTGATCATCATCTCATTTGGCACCTGTTAGGCTGGAAATGGCCAAAGGGGAACTGTATTAGGAGTGGCTGAGGGCACTTGGTCTGTTCAGCCTGGAGGAGACTGAGGAGAGACCTCACTGCAGTTACAGCTTCCTCATAAGGGACAGCAGAGGGGCAGGCACTGATCTCTTCTCTCTGGTGACCAGTGACAGGACCTGAGGGAATGGCTTGGAGTTGTGTCAGGGGAGGTTTAGGCTGGATATGAGGAAAAGTTTCTTCACCCAGGGGGTAGTTGGGCACTGAATAGGCTCCCCAGGGCAGTGGTCACAGCACCAGCCTGACAGGGTTCAAGAGGTGTTTGCACAAAGCTCTCAGGCACACTTCTGTGACTTTTGAGGATGGTTCTGTGCAGGGTCAGGAGTTGGACTCAATGATCCTTGTCCTTTCCAACTCAGAATATTTTGTGATTCTGTGAAGATTTCCAGGTGTTACCAGTAGCCCTTATCTGTCTTGACTTAGTCTTGCGTCTTTTTGAACCCATTTCATACTTGTATCTTGTGATAGCAAATCACATCATTCAGTTATCTGCTGTGTGGAAGAGTATTATTTTCCCTGCTCTGAGACCTTGGTCCTGTTTCCCAGCTCTTGTAATGTTGACAGTGAATACTGCAGAGTGTTATTGTGCACACCACTGTCAGGCCTAAACAAATTCACATCCTCCCTGACATGCTGCCTTAGCAGGCAGCCCTGGCTAGAGCTCTGAAACATCCCCTGCTTGTAAACCACACAGTAGGGGATATCAGGATGGAGCCAGCCCTTCATCTCTCTATCCATGGACAGGGAGTGGTTTTGAAATTACAGCCTGTAGCTGCCCAGTGTCACTGGCATGCTGTGGGTGAGGAGAGAATTTTCAGCCTACTTTGAAAGCTGCCTACAAGGACAACAGGCTTACGGGGTGGTTGTGCCAGAGGAAGGTGCTGCTGGGAATGACTGGATGGCCTCTTCAGTGTGGATGCCACTGTCCCGCATTGATGCTGCACTGGGTGTTGGAGAAACCTCCTGGCTTGTGCACTGGGAGGTGAGACCTTTGTACAGCTTCACCAGGGATGACCTGAGGGAGGAGAAATCCATCGTCGGGCTAAGAAATAAGGCAGGGAATGAGCACGAGCGTGTAGAATCACAGAAAACAGGACTGGGAGGGACCTTAATATTCCTGTTCACCTCTGCCCACCCCAAGGAAGAGCCTGTTCCACCTAGTCTGCTCCAGCCAGCAGGGCATCCTGCTTTCTGTGGTGTTCTTAACACCTCTCCTAATTGCAGTCCCTCCCCAGCAATCTGCTCCAGCCCTTTACCACCCTCCATACTTGGAAGATTCCCTTGAAATTTGAACTTGTTCTGCTCCTCAGGTAATCATCACAAAGAGCAAAGGCAACCAGATTCTGATTTTTACTAAAAGCCTTGATTTCAAGGAATTATTCTGAACTACAACTTGAGAATCTACATTCAAGTTAATTTCCATCACAGTTAAACAGGTTATGGGAGACTTTTATTTCTCCTACGTCCTCCCCCAGAAAAATAAAATAACATCATTATTTTGGAGTCTCAGCCTATAAGGGAAACAGTCCTCACCCTCACCAGGGCCTGGAGCTGCCAGAGCTAAATTCCCATGTGTTTTCCCACTGGGGAGTGACTTTGCCACCAGCTTAAGGAATCAAATTATTCCATGAAACATGTGGCTGCTTTATTTAGAAGGACTTAGAAGTGATATTTCTTTTGCTCTCAGAGTTAGGCAGAAGGGCCCACCCCAAGTCTGACCTCAGTTTGGAGGGCAAATGCCAATAGTGGTTCTTCTCCAGCATTTGGATGCAAAGGGTTTTGTTTTATTTCAACAGAGCAATGTGCCTGTTGATCTTGCCTGGACCTAAATCCCCTATTTGCCAGGCTTCCCCCACCCCTCCTTTCCCTGGTGACAGAGACAATGAGTAGATGTTGTGCTTACTTCTTCAGCTTTTTCCTCTTCTGTATCAGCAGGTCTTCATTGCACTGGAAGAGGAGGCTGTAGTGTGAGATGAAAACGCGGAGGCGCTGCACGCACACCAGCAGCAGGTAATAGTCAGGGTGCTCTTGCTCCGTGAACTTCAGGACATTCTGAGGCACAGAGGAGAGCAGGCTGTTGGGAGGCTGTCCTGACCCTTTCTGGGGAGAAGGCACTACTGGAACCATGGATTAGGGCTCTGGAGTGCTCATGGCAGTGCCCTGGGGAAGCTTTGCTAGGCACCATGATTTTCTGAGGGACTTGGATGGGGCCTGCCTCCCACTAGCCCAGTACAATTGCACAAGGATCCACTGTAAATTTAATCACAGAATGGGTGGGGGATGCACTGGTTGAGTTTAGCTTAGAGGGAATAAACCAATGTTTTGATTTTCTAGGGTTTGCTTTCTGTGTATTCGCCTTATCTGAAATGTTTCAGTACAATTCAGATAAGCCTTCTGTGAACCAGAACTCTTTTTATCAGCCATCTCTCTGTAGGACAGGTGGTTGGGCCCTAGGAGCCCTCTCAGATGTGTCCCATCTCTGACCTCCTGTTTTCCCAGAGCAGCAGACAGCAGAGCCTTTGGCTTCCCAGGGGACAAAAGCTGTTTCTGTCAGGCCAATTGGAGAAACTCACAAATATAAGCAAGCCTCATGTGAAAAAGATGAAACTTAAACTATTGTTAGCTGGCTTTCCCTTCAGAAGTTTGTTGTTTTTTTTTTTTTTTCTTCAAAGAACCTGCTGAGTTTGTCAGGTCTCTGTACCTGTACAGGCCCAAATACCAGCTCTGAGTCAAAAGTCATCTGATGTGATTAGAGCTCAACAGCACAGTTTCCATCCTGGGGCCCTACCTGTAGATGAATAAGGTATTCAGGGATTCGCTGGACTATATGAAAGAACAGAATGTAGAGATCAGACTTGATTTCTTCTTCTACCTGAAATAGAGAAAGTGACTTAAGGGTCTTTTCCACCCATAAAACACAATTCCTTCCAGATGGTTCTGTGGTTTAATGAGTAGTTGTGCTGTAAGGAGTTACAACAGTTCACAGGGGCACACCAGGCATTTAGGCTGGGGATTATCTACTAGGGACACTCAGCCTAGTAAAGTAGGGGGGCACGTTGAAAGTGCACTAGTTAAATTTCAGTGAAACTCCAAGAAAAGTGTGCTCAGAATTAAGTTCTTAGTTTAGGCTCAAATTAATTGAACAAAATGGGATTGACTTCTAAATTAAAATATATTGGAAACAAGCAAATGGGGTTAGGTTACTGCACTTTAAACTAACTTTATATTTAACTTTCTAAGTTTAAATCAAGAATCCAGACCCAAACAGATGAAGCTGAAAGTGAAGACTTTTCCCTCTAAAGGACTCAATCCCTCTGTTTGGCTGAGTCCTCCATTTTCCAGGAGACAGTTCCTGGAAAAGATCTGGATAACATGTTCATAGGCAAGCTTTTGGGAGGTTTAATCTGAGACATTGTTTCCTGGCACAGCAGAAAAGCTGCTTTGGTTTCAGACAGTGAGGAAGGTGTCAAAGCTGCCTTTTGTAGGTGCCAGTCAGCCATGGCAACCTCCAGGAAACACAACAAGTGGATTGGCAGGAGAGTCCTATCATGGGCAGGCATAACAGGAGAGATCCAGGCTTGCATGTTGCCATTACATGCTGGGAAGCAGGCAGGATGTTTACCTCCTTCAGGATCACCACGTGGATCAGAGAGATGCATTCTGGCAGGTCCCTCAGGTAAGCAACATAGTAGTCCAGAAAATTATTCTAACAAAAGAGAAAGAGAAAAGAACACACAAATTTAACAGAGGCTTTTGCTCACAGAGCCAGCCAAACAGTTAATACCCCACTATCACTGCTGGAAGGTCACCAGTGCAGCAGAGCTGCTGTTTCACTCCTTCAGGGCTTGGAACTTCTCAGGAAAGTCTGTTTTATAAAATGTGTTCAGCTGTTGAGCACTGTGTGTAAAGCTTTACTGCAGGTGGGGAGGGGTAGAGAGGCTGGGCAGTAAAAAGCTCTTCTTATCTAAGATTGTTAAAATTTATAAAGTATCAGATGAGTTTTTACACATCCCTGCTGCTCACCAGGGCAACAGAAGTGAATGCAAGAAATCGTGGGCCTCTGCCTGCCCACCTGCTTGTCAGAACTCTGAGCAAGTGTATTGGGGCAGGAGAGCATCAGAACCCCTCTCTTTTCACACCCTCACTGGAAATACAGCCATTCAAGGTGTCAAGGCTCATGTGTGGCTCCTGCAAGCAGGTCTGGGTCTCATGGAGCTTATGGAGCTGTGCTATGGGGCTTCTGGCCCACAGGTGGGTCTGGCATGTGGGATCCCTGAACACCAGAGGGGCTGCCATGCCCCAGGACTGTCCTCCAAGGGGGTTTCTGAAAGGCCTTTCCCTTCAGGCCACAGCTGCACAGCACAGCCCCTCTGTTCAAGGTGTCTTGGTCCACCTGCACCTCAATAAAATGTCATAAAACATGACAGAAGATTCTGGAGAGGTCTTTACCATACCTCATCATTTGTCAGCTTCAGGAAGATGTCTCCTAGGATCCCTTGTCGTGGCCAGCTCAGGACTCTCTCCTGGAGAGCATGCAGTAAATCCACGTGCTGCTGCACCAGGAACCGCAAAGAGTTGGGGAAAAAGCTGATGGGAGACCAAACCAGACTGGGTTACACAGAGCAAAACCTCATCCCTAATAAGTGAAATCTGCTGAGGTGGGCATTCCTGAGTGGCCAGCACAGCCTTGCACGTGTAAGATTGACTGCACCATTATTGCTACAATAGCACAGGTGTTACTGACTCCTGTGGCTGGAGCCCTGGCTGCACTGGGGGGTCTTGTTTTGGCTGCTGTGTACATGCAAGTATCCTCTCCAGCTGGCCATTAATGAAGTGCTTTTAAAGCTCCTTAGGCTTTCCTTGCAATGCCTTGAGTAGCTGACCAGAATTAGCAGCACTAAAAAGCCCCAGGCAATGCTGCAGTGGCTGATGATGCAGGAGCATGGCCCTGAGCCACTGAGAGCTTGGAGGAGAGCTCCCCAACTTTCTGTCTTGTCTCATTTGTCAGGCCCTTTCACAGGACAACCCACTGGTGCAGAGCTGGTCAAAATGTCCTACTGCCTTTCTGCCACTTCACATTGATTTTACCCAGAATCAGAAAGAAGATGGTGGACAAGATGCAAGGGACAGGTAGGAATGTCTTTAATGACTGCAAAAACCTCCCAGTGCCTCCAGTTTTCAACTAGAAATAAACTAAGTGTTCAAAGATCTCTGTGTGGATGTAAGAAAAGTTTGTGAGGTGATAATGCAGAAGTAATATTGACTGAAGAAAACTCCCCAAAAGACAGAGAGCACATTACATCAAATACCTTCTCTCTTTGGTGCTTCTTTTCACATCTGGCCCTTGCAGTGTGGCCTTGATCTTCAGGATGAGGGAAAGGTTGATGACATACTTCCTTTCTGACTCCAGCAGCTCCAAGGCGATGTTCTGCCTTTTGGCTTCCAGAAGACAAGGGTTAAGTTTTAAAATAAGAAAATACTGACCTCAAGGACAGCTGCATGTTAGACTGGTGAGGAGATCATGAAAGGAGAAGCTTTTTTAAAAATTATATCAATGCCTCATCTTTTTCTGTGTTATTTACCCAAAATGTAAAACTCCCCCCTGATGCTACAGCATGCCCCAGCCATGACCAGTGCCTCAGTTTGCTGAGAAAGCTCCAATGCAGATGTATTTCCCCCTATGAATACAAAATTTTCTAAGAATAACAAAACAAGCAATCAAAGGCAAAACAACTCATATCAGGGTTTCCCATGCTGCAGAAACCCTGCAGAATGAGAGTATTTTTCACCCACTTAAGCAGCTGCTCTGCTGCAATCCCATCAGTACTCTGAACCTGGCAGGTCTTGGAAAGGAGAAGGGCTGTCCTGGGTACAGAGTGGTTCTGTCAGTCACACACCCCAACAAATACTCCAGAGGTCTTGGAGTGTGAGGCCCTGAGAGATTCCCCCCAGCAGCAGAAACTGGCCTGTGTGTCTCCTCCATGGATGCTAATCACCAGCCAGCTCACACCAGCTTTGAGCCTCTCTAGCCAGAGTTTTCTACTCCTTACCAGCCAAAGAGGGTTCACATATTATGTTGTCTGCTGAGCTGTATCTGCTTTGGCCCATGTCCTTCCCTCTCTCTGGTTGCTCTTTGGAAATGTATTCATCTCCCCAGTCCTTGGTGTCCTTGGGCTGCTTCCACACTGTTGATGGCAGATGCATTTTTGACTGTCCCTCTGTTGCCAGGGAAGGCTTGAGGCTGTCATCTGTCTCTATGGCTGCTCCTGCAATGACAGACAGCTCTATGGACTCTGACATCTCAGCATCTCTCTGACAGGTTATGCTGCAGCAAGCAGCTGTGTTCCCATCCATTTGAGGCACTGGAAGGTGAATTTGGAGCATTCTTTGTGCTTCACAAGGGCTGTAGCCTTGTGGAGTTAATTTACAAAGGAAGTGCAGTTGGTGAGCTCTTCAGCAGAACAAGGTTTGCACTCTGCCAGCGTTTATTTTCAAGCCAAATAAGATCCAAAATTAGACATATGTTAGAGAAGCAGAAACACCTTCTCTTCCCAAGTGGGAAAAGTGGTGCTCTCACTATTCTTTGTCACATCAGGAAGCTTCAATTCTTCCTTTCTGCAAAAGCACTTAGAATCTGAGAAAGCAACAGCAGAAAGGCTTTCTCTGCCAAATCCTTGGTACTGACCACCAGAGACACTTCAGGGACACAGGTTTGCCCTCATATCTCAACTGCAAGTAGGAAAATGGAGGTACAGGGCAGAGTGAAAGACATCCCTGTGAAATGCCTTCCCTGAAAGCATTTCTTCAGAGCAGTAAAGGCAGCACTCTAATAGAATCATTGTCTTGCTGTCTTTTGATGCTTGATATTTTATTACCTGGGCCTGCTATGACCTTCACACCTCCTTCTCCCATGGGCATGATCCTGGTGTCAGACACTGTTGAGGAACAAAGGGAACTTTAGCAACAGAAGGCAACTGTAGAGCTTGCTTCTTCCTGCCAAGCCCTGTCAGTAGGGCAAAATCCTCCAATCTTTCAGTTTTGCTATGAAAACATCCCTGTTGGACTCTCCTGTAAGGAGGATCTTTTCTACTGGGCTCTTGTCACAAGTCTGTGTTTCAGTAGCCCCTGCAGACAGATAATGTGGGGTCCCTGCTGTGCCCAGTGCTGTGTGACTGCAGAGGAATGTGAGCAGTCTTGGCTTCTCCTGGCATGCAGGTGCAGGTTGGTAGAGGATACTCCTGATACACAGAACAAAGAGGATGGAGACCTGACAAAGAGACAGGACTGATGTTTTCAGTGGAAAGGAGCTAATTGAAGAGCAGAGGGATGAGACTGGAAAGAAAGGAGCAGTGGAGAAGTGAGTGAGAAAGGTGATTGTGCAAGAGGGATGTGAGGGAGAGGGCTGACAAGCCACCTCAGAGCATGGGGCAGAGGAGGGCTATGATTGACAGGTTCTGAGTGAAACAGAGTAGAAAACAGCACATGGTTTTCATCTAATCTCTGCCTTTGTTGACATTTTTAATGAATATGTTTTTATTGTCTTCCTATGTGAACAGCAAGAGAGTGATAGACCAGCTTAGACCCCCAGACTTAATTATAGAACCAAAGGCTCTGGTCCATCTCCTTTTCTTTTGATTCCAACTTCCAAGTGTTTGGCAGTTGACAGTGTTTTCTTCATCAAGGTGTGATCCTCCTTCCTGTGCCCTGCTCCCTCACACAGAAACAAAACCAGAATTTTTATCAAGAGCCCCCATTTGGTTCTGTATCAGTGCCACTGGCACTACAGAATGAAGATTTAGCCTGTATCCCTCTCCTTGGAGGAAGCAAGAAATGGATGTTGAGACAGTGTTTGCAAAGCAAATACTTCCTGAACCCAGGTTACCCCAGTGATCTTTTTCTGAATTATTTTCCTGAGGAAGGCACTGCATTTACCTATTCTGTTTCTTACCTTTTTCATAAGTGACATTGTGTAAAAGACTTGTAAAATCTTCATTGATCAGCACAGGTTCTGGGAGGTTGATGGATCGGAACGGGCTGCCCTGGAGAGGTGTTGGCACTGTCTGTGACCCGTGGTCATCCTTCTGTGCTCTCCTGTACAAACACAAAGAATGAGGTGCTTGGAAAGTCTGAATGCTACAGGTGAAGCTCCTACACTACATTTGTGGCCAACACTGTCAGAAATAGGACAACTCTAGCAGAGACCAGGAAAGGAGCTGGCTTTGATGGAATTGGCAGTTCATGAACAATCTTCTGGAAATAACTTCCACTGGCTACAGGAGAAGGTTATTTCAGATCTATTATTTTGCAGAGCATATTTCATCTAATTAAATAGCTTAATTAGCTGAGGGGCTAGCCTAGATTTGCAAAGTGTTTGCATCAAGGCAGCTGTATAGACTCATGATCAAAACTCTGTTTTCAGAAGAAGGCTAATTAGGACCAAGCTGGACAAGTGTCTGCTTCATCACAGCATCAGTGTGAGCACAT
The DNA here is from genome assembly GCF_027579445.1 of Ammospiza nelsoni. Lineage (NCBI taxonomy): Eukaryota > Metazoa > Chordata > Aves > Passeriformes > Passerellidae > Ammospiza > Ammospiza nelsoni. The sequence goes on from NC_080635.1 coordinate 13,979,474, forward strand.
TCCCTGACTCTGCTCAGAGGAGAAAAGGCTGGTGACAGGAAAGCAGAGCAGGACTGCACCATCAGGAGCCCATTGAGTCCTGCAAGCCTGGAAGGGGAAATTGAAGTGCTGTTGTCTGAATGGTGGAGGCTTCTGACTTTCAACAGCCCCAGCATGTCTTTAGGGGGTCTCTGTTCTGCCAGGCCCTGGTTCTCCAGGGAGCTGCTGGGGGCTGTTTTTCTGTTGGAATCACAGTGAGGTGTTAGCATTTTCCTTCTGTCTTTGCTCTGTGGGGTGTGTGTCTTGGAGTCTGGGGTGAGCTGAAGCATTTCTAGTCATAAACAGTGTTGATACACACTTCCAGCCAGGAAAAAAATTAAGAAATTATGCTCTACAGAAAGGAACAAAATGGACACCACTGCTAATTAGCATTTTCAGGACCCTGGAGTTTGGGCCCTTACTTAGCTTTCATTTTCCGTGATTCCCGCCGCTTCTCTTGCTGCAGCTGCTCGATTTTCTGTTGCATTTCCTCCTGCTTGGCACTGATTTCTTCAATCATTGACTTTGCATCGCTGAGCTCCTCCTGAGAAACAGGCAAAAGCACAGCATTCCCATCAGCCCTACGTGGCACAGCTCTGAGTGCTGGCTGGTGTGCACAGAAGGTGCTGCAGGGTGCTCTGGGGAGTGGCTCTGTGATTAGACACTCCTCCTTTGCAAGGCCAGCATGTGTAACACCTGCTGTGCACAATGTGGTGATCCTTAATCCTACAGGCCACTCACCAAGCCAGCACAGAGCCCCATGATCAAGGCACTGGTGGGACATGAGACTCAGGGCTTCATCCACCACCAGCTGAAAGCATTGGGAGGACTCCTGCCCTTAATGGCATTTGGAGGTGGGCCTTAGAGAGCACATTTCCCTCTGCAGTTTTCCAGCATGTGTAGTCACATGTTGCACCTGGTTGAGATTCCAGTGTGAGCACTCACATGTATTAGCTTTTGCCAATCAGGTCATGGATCTGCCCTTTTAGCCTGGTTTCCTAAGGAAATGAGGCACTCCATATCTTCCCTGTCCATCCTCCCTCAAGCAGTTTCAGCCAAGCCTTACTCAGATGTAAAGCTCTGATGCATGAAGTTCCTGCAGGTTCCATGAGTGTGAGCAGCAGGATTGAGGAGAAATACTCAAGAGTTTAATGGAAACCAAAGGATTTCCCCCAGGCAAGGAGGTGACTTTAGTGGGAGCTCAGTGTTTGAATAGCCAACATGGGCATGAGGCAGAGGGAGAGCAGCCTTCGCCCCTTCTGTTGCTTGCATAATTCTTTGTGTCTGCATTTTAAATCCCCTTTTCCCCTATGACAATGTCCTGGGTAACCCTCTGTCTGGTTGCTCTGAGACCTCTCCCATGTGCCCTTGCCCTTTTTGTTGTTTTCCTTGCTCATCTGGCACTAAGGGCTCCTCTTGCCTGGTGCCATCTGTCTCCTTGTCACAGGGTTAGTAATGGGCTTTGTCAGTAAGCAGCCCTCTTTAGCTTCACAAGGTTTTATTGACTCAGCAAACCCCCCTGGGGAAAATTTGGAATAAAAACTATAAACAAGTTCCTCTGCCTGCCTCATCATCCACTTTCTGCATGGAGACACTGGCTGGTCTAAAGTGTACATCAAGCCTTCTTGCTAGGCTGTCTCTCCAGCCCTTTGTCTTTATCCTCTTGGGCCAGATCAATCCAGGCTGCACTTCCTCCCAGCCATGTGGAAATGCGACTTCAAAAAGCTTTAGGGTTTTATGTTAATATTCTGCTCCCCAGTGGCTTTGGTTCCTGCAGGAAATGCAGGAGACCCGACCCAAGGAGAGGTGTGGGACAGTGGCCCAGCAGTAGCCTGTGAGCAGGCCATAAATCCATGGCACGTGCAGCCTTTGTGCCCAGACTGCTTTGTGCCCAGGCAAGTCTCAGCACTGCCTCATGGCCAGTCAAGAAGGCTAAATGGGCCAGGGTGTGGGATACGTGTGAGTTGGAGCAGTGAGGGGACACCCAAAGCCAAAGGAAGTACCCCAGGTGTATCCAAAACAATTGCTCACTCACTTTCTTTGCAAACAGGGAGCATTGATGGAGGCAGGGGAATGCTTCCCTGTGCCAGGCAAGCTCACGTGGAAAGCATGCAGCCCCCCACAGGTCACACTCCTACCTTGAACGTGTTGAGGGAATTCTTCATCTCGGCCACCTTCTCTTCCATGGCACAGCGGCAGCTCTTGACCTTCTCCTCCAGGGCATACTCTCCATGCTGGATGCGTGACAGCTCCTGCATTGCTTCTGTGAAACCAGCCTTCAGCTCAGAGGCCAATGCCTGCAACTACAGCAACCACAAACAGGGGGGTTCAGTCCCTCCTCCCAGGATCAGGTGTTTGTGTCCCCGAGGGTCACAAAGGCTGGGTGTAACCCATCCTGTAAGGTGCTGTCCTTTTTCTCCTCCTCCTTTCATGGCTGGGAAACATGGGGAGAGGTTTGGCCCCTGCTGCAGTCTTGGTACAGAGTAGGAAGTGTTTGTCTTGGGCAATCAATGTGCCCTTTTTCAGACTTTTTTAAAAAACTTTTTTGAGTTTTTCCAGGCTCCCTGGCAGTTTGCAGCCTGTCAGCCTGTAGTAGGAGAGGACAGTCTGAAACATGCCAAGAAGGTTTGCAATAACAGCAGCCAGATTATGAATCTCCAAAGCAGCTGAGCAATCAAGAACGTGTCCGGTTTTGAGCAAGTCCTCCTCCCATGCGTGGGGCTGGAATTCTCCACACACAGATCTAGCCCCTCGCTCTCCAAGGGCTGTGGAGAAGCTCTGTCCTTTGCCATGGACTCTTTCCATGGAAGGAGGCAGCTCTAACTTGTGCTGGGGAGGGAACAGGAGGTTTTCCCCTGGCATACAGTGACACTGTGCCCACTCTCTCTGTTTTCTGTCCCTAGATGCCCTGTGCTCACCACCTAAGCTGGAGGCAGGCAGTGATAGCTGGGTGAAGCAGGAGATGGACCGGGGCAAGCCAGGCTGGCAGAGCAAGCAGACAAGGCGGGTGTGGAGGTGGGCAGTGAGGGGGATCAGCAGCTGGCACAGAGCAGGGAATTCCCTCTGGGAGCAGCTGGGGCTGGTGAGCCTGACTCTGCCCCAGTGCTGTGAGCGAGGCTCGTGCTGCCTGCACAAAGCCCTCAGCGAGGTCGCGGCCCAAGGCGCTTCGGCACAGAGGTTTTTACCTTTACAACAGAAATGCGGCCTAACATCTGGTTATAAACTGAGTCCAAAACGGGAGCACTGCTGGTAAGCGGAGAGCCACCCCGGGAACTCAGGCGCTTGAGTCCTGCAAATGGAGCAGAGATGGCTTCCGATACCTCGGGGCACTGGCACGCACCAGCCTCCTCTGGTCAAGGCTGGCAGTGTCTTTCCAGAGGATGTCTGCCTGCCATCCCCAGCACTCACCCCACAGCCCCCACTCTGAGCCTGGACACACATTTCCAGAGTGCCTGGGTAGGAGGAGCGGGACTGACAGGAACCACAGGCACTGGGACCATGCAGAGGGGAGCAGGAGGCTGAGGACATCTTCCTTCATCAGGATGAAACCCTGAGCCAGGCCAGCTGGAGCTCCAGACTCCTTGGCTGAACACTTTCTCCCTCCCCTCCTGGTCACAGTGTCAACCCTGTGACCTGTGCATGTAGTCTGAAGGGTCAGAGGGGCTGCTTAGGGCAGACAATGACCACACTGCTTCTGATATCTCAGCCCAAATGGTTGTGGCATCATCAGACATCCTAACATATGTGCCTGGAGAAGGGGGAGGAAGGGAGGGTTATAAAGTACTGTGACTGTGCAAAATGTTAATATTCCCATCCCTGCTCGCAGCCGCTTAAGGACAGACTTTCCCCCTGAGCTGACCTGGCCAAGGCACAGTCTGTCTGCCAGCCTGCATCAGGGCTGGGCATCACACACCGCCCTCCAAGTGACAAGGGTTCATTTGCAAGATCTGTCCCTTCCAACTGGAATATGCTATTCCATTCTAACCTATGCTATCCATTTTAGAAATCTGCTTCAGGATGGAGGTATCACAGCCCCAAGTCTTGCTAGCAGTGGAGCAGTCCTTAGAGCTGGCCCTGGAGATAACATGGTCTGGGGAGAATAAGCTGAGAATGAAATGTTTCTGCCTACAAGCCTGGCCATCTCCTTCTCAGATGCTTCCAGAAAGGGGGTAAACTACACAGATCCTTTGAAGGGTATTGGGGTGGGAATCATTGCTGATCTTGAGGTTTCAGAGTAAGAAAAGCTGCAAAGCATCAGCAAAAGTGGACCACTGCAGAGAATTTGGTGTCCATGTGCTCTGAAACACTCTATGAAAGCAGAGTTCAGCCAACAAAAGGAAAGACTTGGATTAGAGCCTGGATGAAATACCCTCTGCATCTGAGAGCAGACAGTGACCTGTTATTTTGGTATTTGCTTTTGGCCAATCTCTGGTTTTGTAGTGACAGTGCTAGCTTAGTTTCTTTGTGTGTCCATCTCAGTGCTCCAGAGCCCAGCCTGAGTCTGTCCTGCCCCATATATCCTTCCTCAGCCCCATGCAGCTTGCAGTGGCTGTTTCAGACACTGAAATGCATCCTTGTGTTGCTGCTTGAGGGATGAATGCAGCCAGAAACACCACCAGCCACAGAGCATGTCTGATGGAACAAGAAGTGCTGAAACCCTGAGCAGGTCAGGGTTAGCATAGAGGGAAATACATTCTTGTTGCATTGGATGCAGAGTTGATCCAAAATCAAGTGAAGTGATACAGGAACAGCACATTATCTTTAAACTCTTGCCAAGCATGGTGTAGCTATGGATTTTAGTTAGAGCTCATTTCTAAAAGCAAGCTGTAGAAAACCATCCTTTAATCCCATAAGTGTTAGAACAGATGGAAGCCACTGAGGTATCAGGCCCTGCCCATGTCTTGGCCAAGTGACAGGGCTCTGTCTCCACAGGGATGGCCTATGCCTACAGGACCAGAGAGGTACTTCACAGGTTTGTGACCCTCTGGAAAGTCAAGCCAACTCTGTGTTTGCAAAGTTTCTAAGTGCAACACATACCAAAAAAGACAGATTGTGTAATACGGCAACAGTTAAACCATAATGTGTTGCCCTGGCTCACTTATTCATGGGACTAAAGATGTAATTTAACATTTAAGTTGTGGAATTTAAGAAACAATAACTTAAATTGAACTAATGCCTAGAGGATAAATGAATCTGCATAGTCACAGGGAGTCCTTCAAACCTGTCCAACAGCTGTTCAAAAAAAGCATTTAGGCATCTAAATAATTTAGTACCAGGTACAGACTTCATCTGCCTTTGGACTGTGGCCCTCAAACCTGACAAAGCAGAGCAGTGAGGTATCCAGTGCCTTGTGTTTGTAGGTATGTCTTTCTTGGGCCCCGTGACTCCTAGTTCACCTGCTGCCCTGATGATTTTCAGCTCTGTGTGGAAAAGCCATGCTGTTCACAAAGGGTGCACAGGACTGATGCTGCGTCCTGGAGCCGAGGCAGCAAAACTGCAGAGTCTCCCCTCTCTCTCTTGGTGGGTGCCAGCAATTTGAGACATTTGTAAAATATAACAACAGTCTTGCAGCCTAAAGATTTGTTCAGGCTTTGAGGCAGCCCAGGGAGGATGGTTCTGCACAGCAGATGGGGATGGTTTATGGAAGGAGGGAGTGGGATGGAAAGAGGGCAGCAGAGCCTTGGTGAGCTGGGCCACTGTCCTGGCTGCCACTGAAGGGATGGGAGGGAGCCCTGCCTTCTCTGAGCAGCTGTGTCCCCACAGGTTCCCCCAGCACTGGCCAGGCTGTCCAGGGCCCTGTCTCCACAGGGATGGCCATTTGCACCTGCATCCGTGGCAGCTGCCTCAGTCCTACACTAGAACAGGACCTGCTGTCTGGGACCTTGAGCTGGAGCCTGTCAAAGGCAGTAGAAAACAGGCTCATGATACAGAAATACTGCACAGAACAATTCTGCTGTTATAAATATATCCTTGAAAAGAGCAGAACCTTCTGTGGCCATGAAGGAGTACTGTCTGTGGTGCTTCCCCAGCTTATCCACTGTCCAGCACTGCACATCTTTTGGGGCTGCTCTGAAGAAGTAAACAGACATTGTATCTCAAAAGAGGGCTGCCTGAGGACACTGCTTGAAACCAATCAGGCACAAAATCCAGTGTTTGACACAAGCCCTGGATCTGATTTTTCACAGTTGCATGATGTGTGCTTTTACCAGGAAACAACTAATTTTTAGAACAGCTACTAACTCCCGTGCTTAAGGGCAGCACTCCTACAGCCAAGCATTAGGAAGGCTTGCAGGGCCTTACAGCAGGAGAGCAGCAGAGCTGCAGTGGTGTACAGTGGTAAAGAAGCTGGTCCTAGGAGTATATCCAGCATATGTATTCCTAGGCAAGGATGGTAGGCATACAGTCAGAGCAGCAAAGTACAGAAGAGAAGGATGACTTAAAGGGAGCTGCAAGTACCCATCAGCCCTTGCTCCACATCTGTGCGGTCCCTTTTGGTAACTGCATCCTCCCGAGGGCCTTTGCTGAAGCAGAAGGGAGGAGCCAGCTGGTGACTGACATGTAAGGACTCAGGAGGGTATCCACATGTCAGCTGGAAAACAACATGTGTGCTTGGTGTTTCCAGCACACAGTCCATGTGCATGTTGGATGCACTGTGCTGGACCCCTGGAGCTCTCTGGATGGGAAAAGAGGATGAGATGACAGAAGTGCTGGGTAGCTCATGGAAAGCAGTGCCTTCTCCACTTGCCATGGTGCACTTGCAAGCAATTATGGACATTAATGTTGCAATGGTGGCAAGAGAGGTCTCAAATAGTCTGATTTCCACTTCAGGGGTATGTTTCCTCTCTCAGATTATGGTTCCATATTGAACCAGACCAGGGATTAAACTGCTTAAAACTCTGTCACATTTCCTGCAGACTGGAAATGAGTAGGAAACATCACTATGGAAAGGCTGAAACTGCATCTTGCAGGACGGATATTCCTTGGGCTGTGGTCATAGACAACCTTACAGCATCTATGGTGTCCAATTGCAGCAAAAATGTTAGCCCAAAGACAAGGCACAGAGCTCAGGAGGAACTGATCACCAGGGTTTCTAGCTGGGAGGCCAGACAAAGACATGCAGAAAGACTCAACACTCTGGCTGCTCTGGATTATCAGGCAAGAGCGCTCCATGGTCTGAGGAGCTGGGAGGCTGCCAGGATAACCCAAAGCCCCACAGAAGACTTGGCCCCAGCTGCATAAGACACCCCTGCCCCATGTCAGTCAACAGATCATTGCTCCTGGGACAGTTCAGCAGGTTTGCTGAAAGCTCATAAAGCTCAGTCATGAAATCTCCCCCCAGCCCAGTGAATTGACATTCTCTAGTTGGTGCTAATGATGTCAGCTGCTTAATTAGCTGAGCTCACAAATCACCTGTCTAAATACAACTGGTTGTGAGCAGAGAAATTTTACTGAAAGGTATTTTAAGATGAGGCCCAAGATGTATGGTATTTATTCATGCAGTGTGCATGTTTTGGTCACCATGTTTCTTGTAAATGCCTACATTTTTCCTTCAACTTAATTTAGCTTTTAACTACTGTTTATATATTAGTAACTCTTTAAACTTTTGGAGTTATTTAGGGCATTTTGCTCATCTTTACCTGGGAAATCTGTGTTGCAGGGGTACTCACAGGCACACTTTCAGTCCCTCCTGTGGGAATAAAGAACTTCAGTCAATTAAAATGACTTATAATGGCTGCTATTAATAACTGGAACAGAGGGTTTGAAGTCCCTCTTGAGGAACAAATCAGTTTTAAAGGACTCAAGTCTCACTTTAGGAGGTCTGAACACCATATCTTTTGTAAAATAAACTGCAATTATAAAATGGGAATGACTCACCTAAATTCAGATGTTAAATTCACCTTATTTGCTGTCCTTTGTCTGGCCAGAGTTGATCCATGCAAGGAAGTGAGAAAGCTTGTATGTGCAATTAGGACTAAATTGCTCCCTGTGAAGTGTAGTTCTGTGTACCAGCCTTAGATAACACTATTTTTGGGTTTTTTTTTTTTGTCCTAAAGCACTACTGATCTGTTTCTCTACTGAAACAGTCAGATTTGTCCTCTATTATATCTGTACGTATTTCTATCACCTCCACAAAAGGCAAAATACCTTATCTATATATTTTAAATTTTATTTTGTCACAATGCAATCCAAGCGGTAATGATGTCTTTTCTAACCTCCCAAAAGTACACCTTTTCATTGGTTTTGTCATTCCTGGGGTTTGTGGTATGGTGATCCCAGCTGATCTTGTAAAACTTAACATTGCTGAAACAGACTTAGCTGATGGAAGAGATTATATCTATTTTGCAGAAGTATTTGGACACTGCAGAGACATTATCTCTAGGCATTAATCCTAGAATCATGGAATCATTTGAGTTGGAAGGGACCTTTTAGAGGTCATGTAGTCCAACTGTCTTGTGCAGAGACCTCCAGTTGTCCAACAGAAATCACTTCTGGCTGTGCTGCCGTTGCCCTTTGAGGCAATTGCAGTCCAATGGCCTTGGTGTTATTCCCTCCATCAGGCTGGATCTCACTCCCAGAAAACACCATGCTACTCTTGTTCCTCATTCCCCTTGGGAACGCCACTTCACCAGATGGGTTTTCTCTTGCCTCCAAGTGTTTGCCTCACTCATCTCTGCTAAGTCACAGACATGACCAATAACCCCATGCCCAACTCCAGGGGAAGCCAAGCACCTTCTTTCCATGCTGGCTACAGATGCTTGGTGCTTTTCCAACCTGGGCCTTTAAGACCACGGAAATCCAGTCCTGCAGAGGCTGGAAAAGCATGCAGGGAGAACTCTGCACAGTCAGCCAGTGGAAAGTTGAAGCCTGGAAGTCAGAGCTATACAAGGCATAGCTCCATTCTGATTTTCTTTACCCCTGAGGGGGAATGTGGGTTACCAGCAAGGACACCTATGAAATGGCCCTGTTCTGGTCTCCAGGATTTGTCCTGATTCAGAGGAACTTGAGCAAATTCCCCCATGAATTGCAGAAGGGAGAGGCAGAGAGGCTGTGTGCTCCTCTCTGCCCATGTGCCACTTCCTGCCTGTGTTCATGGCTCTCTCAGCTGTGGGGCTGAGTAGCTGGGTCAGACACTGAGCCTCTAGGGAATATCCTCTCATGCTCCCTCCTAGGAAAACAAGAAGCAGCAGGCTGACTGGGAGAAGTGACTATGACTGCAAACTGCCAGCTGTTTGGGGTCAGAACTCATCAGCCAGCCTGCACCAAGTCCCACGTTTCAATTTTTAAATTACAGGTTGTTTTCATCTTCAGCTTTGGCCTGTCTGGTTCTTTTTTTCAGATTTTCTCTGCAACCACATGAATTAGGAACTGACCTTTGGCCAGAACTTTCTCCTGATGCCTGGAGCTGGGGTTGTGTCTACAGTGACTCTCCTGAATCACGGAAACTGAGGCCCATGCCAGGTCTGTTGGGCTCCTGCTGTGGGATAGCAAGGACTGACTCAAAGAGAGCAAGAGGACAAGTTTCTGAATTAATAGTACAACACAAACCAGGTGCTGGCAGGACAAGGAGATGCTGTTTTTACAACATGGGTGGGTGTATTGAGTGCAGAGCTCTGTAAAGGACTGGAGGTGTCAGGTAGAAGCATAGCACAGCAAAGAAGAGCCTTCTCAAATTTTCTTTGGGTGTCTTTCAATCTGATACAGAGGGCCTGAGCCATGTCCTGCAGAGATCTGTAGGGATCTTTCATGTGGATTTGATTGTGCATCAGTCTATAATGTCCTTGGATTTACTAAAAGTGAGGAATTGCTCCTGAGTGAAACCAGAATTGGGGAGAGGACCACTGCTACTGTGACTTTACTTCCACCTTTGCCATGAGCACTCTCTGAATGTACCCAGTCAAAACCCAGATAATTTCTATAAAGTCACTGCAAAGAGCTGAAGCAGAGGAGGCTCCTCACAGCCTCACTGTGGGAAACAAGGGACTTTGTGCATCTCCCAGTTTCTGCACTGAACATCTGCAGCCCATGAGGGCATAACAATTAATTGGAAAAAATCCCTGAGATAATTTCCTTTTCAGCCTGCTGTAGTGTAAGGGCCTAGGTACATAGACCTAATTTCATCAAATTAGAATAATCATCATAATAATAGAGAAATTAACTTTTCCGATAACTATGCCATGAATAGTGGCACCACCAAGCACCTTTTAAGAGGGAAAGAGGTGGTCCAGTCTCTCTCCTGAGCTGACAGCTGTGGACACTCCTAGAGCTGCTCCCCCTGCTCACAGTTCCAAGAGTTCCTCACCATATGGACACAGTGCCTCTGAGGTGGCAGGGCAAAGCACAATGCAAGGGGTTTGGGGTGGAAAGCAAGCACCACATTCCTCTGAAAGAAGTCAGTAACCACTAAAACCCTGGATTTGAGCTTTTCAGATTTTCTAGAATGCAGCCAGCCTTACAAGGACTGATTGCATGCAAGCAATGTGGCCTGGATACATCTTGGTGCTTGCAAGACTGGGATTGGTGCAGATATCTGTGTTGTGGCACCAATATGAACAAGAACCCCTCTCTACAAAGCACATGGGGGAGAGAAGCAGATCCTCATCACAGCACCCTCATGTAAAACACAGCTTTGGACAGCCAGAAGTCTCTCTACATCCTAAGGCAGAAGTGGGGCACGAGGCAAGAAAAGGACGACTTCCCACATTGGACATTACATATGCCACAGGAGTATTTTCCAGAGAGGAGAGGGAAATGGTTCTAAAATAAGAAATAAAAATGTCAACCCCCAGATATTTCTAAGAACTGAAAGTACTGAACATTTGCCACGGTTGAGAGGTGCTCTCAGGGGCCTGGCTGGTGGCCAGCAGACAGCTCCTATGAGAGCATGTTTCTCTCTTGCTGTCTTTCATTCTTGCAAGAAGTGAAATAAGAGGCTGCTTTACCTTCGTGTTTGTTTGTGTCCATGGCTGCTATGGGGAGTGCGTCCTCGCAGGGACTCGTGTCCTCACTCGGGAGGGCTCTGGCTGGTCACTGGGAACATCCCATGGCTTACAGCTGCCCACATGGGAGCCCTGGGCTGGGGCTGATCTGAACCCTGAGTGCAGAAAATGCAGAAAGGGTTTATTGAGCAGAGCTGCTCAAAGTTCAGGCAACAGAGAAAGGAGGAGGGATTTGAGACAGAATGGAGCATCCTAAAGATCTGTTTGGGTTCACAGAGTGGATGCTGGTACAAACACTTCCCTCCCAGCCCAAGGCCATTTGTGCTTCCATGGACAGGTGACTAAAAGGTTCTATGTAGTCCCACAGAGACTGTTTTCTCAGCAAGGTACTTCCTGTATGAACACTGAATCAAAACATGCTCTAGTTTGAACAGCACATGAACACCTTGCACAGGTGTTCTGCATCCAAGAGTCAGCTTTTTGCTAGGCAACCAGTCACCCAAAATCTGCTTCAGACCTGTGTTTGGGCCACAGAAATACTGCCTTCAGAATGCTGCTGCACAGTTCTGCCAGCACTTTAGGAGGCACTTGTCCTGCTGTACCTGCTCTCTCTGTCCACAGCCTCCCTGACTGGGAGACACAGGAGTGCTGCAAGGCACCTCAGTGTGCAGAGGTGTGGCCTCTGTGGGAGCCAGGGACAACAGGGCATGATGCTGTGCCCAAGCCAATCCCATGGTAAAAAACATTCTTTTTTGGTATTAGGTTATTCCAGAGAATGACAAGACTGCAAGTTGTTTTTAAAGTAGCTAAATCTCTCTAGAAGTTTTGAGGACCAGGTATTTAAGTGTGTGTCTCTGAGCAAAACAGACTGACAAATTCAACTTCACTAGCAAAGTTGTTAAAACTTTGGTCCCAATTTAAATTCGTCAGCACCACAGAAAATTCCTGAGACTGGGTTGTTGAACTAGGATCAGTGTGCTTAACAGAAAACTGTTAACTTTTGTTAGTTTAAAAATTCAGAAACTGTTAGTTTTAAAATTCAGAATTGCTTTTGCAATGCTGGGGGAAGAGGAACAAGTAGGAAAGACAAAACAGATATGTAAGAAACATGAACCTCCTCTGTTTTCACTGAAAACAAAGAAAACAGCATTTTGCTGGAAATTAATTGATTTCATTTTTGCATATTTTTGCCTGTTCTGTTAAGGACATGTTTAAGCACAGTCTGTGTCCTCTGCAGAGCTCAGGAGTGAGTCTTTGAAACTGGGACACCGGGGATGCCACCATCCCCTCCTGCTCCAGACAAACCAGGAGTTTTGCTATCTGACTGCACTGTAAAGTAGGTTGACCTTGGTTAAGTGGGTCCAGAAAATCTTATCTGTTTTACCAGAGTAACTGTCTTTGTGTGTCCTCTATCTGCAGCCTACAATTTCCTGAGTTACCCCTTGGTTCTTTGTTATGTTAAATAATTGCATTAACATTGGCTACTTTCCAGAATTTAGGGCTCACTGCTGTACCCGGTGAATGTGTAACATTGCCTCTCTCTCCCTGGTTCTCCTGAATTGCTGAATATTGGAAGCAAAACTAATCAGTCCTTCCTCATCACTGGAACAGAACCTGAGCCTTGCCCTGGATTGCAGTGAAGGTTTGTCCTCTGTTCCCCCCAGCTGTGGCTGGGGAAGCTGTTAAGATTGTCCTCACCAGGGACAGGATTTCAGGGAGCCTGAGCTGGCTGAACAGTGTCTGGCTTGTGCCTAAAGGGTGCAAAAATGAGTTGGAGAATAGGATTGGTATTTGGCCCTAAGACCCTGGATGGGGGCTGCTTGGTCAAACCATGCCTCTGCTGGCAGTGGACAAGTCCTGAACTCACAACAGAATCAAGGTGAGCAGGAGCCCTGGCATGGCTCTAGTTCAGCTTCCTGCTCAAATCAAGAGTAATGTCAAATTTCCTCAGGACTCAGTCCAGCTCTGGTCTAGACAGTTCCCACACTGGAGTCCTCACAGCCTCTCTGGGCCCTCCAGTACCCTGAAGAAGAATATTTTTCCTTACATCCAGTCAGTGTTTCCCTTAGCTGCAGCTTGTACCCAATGCCTTTCACTGTGCATTTCTGGGAAGATTCTGAACTCCATCTTTTACAGCCCCCTTGAGGCAGTTAAAAGCTGGAGAGGATCCCCCCCTTCGTGTTTTTGTCTCAGTCCTGAGCAAGTCCCTCCCTCTACACACAGACATGATTCCCTGTGCACATCAGCAGCAAGTGCAAGCCCTCCATGAAGCTCCTTTCCCAAACCACTACCAGGCCTCCAGCTGTGGCAAATCCAAGGTTTGTCTGACATGCCAGCCACCACAGGGTAGTTCCCTCATCAACAAGGAGATGTTATGGCTCCTCTGCAAGCTCCCCACTGGCCAGGCTCAGTACCCAGCCACAGGGAGCCATTCCCAGGCAGTCTTGGCCTCCCTTTCAAGCCCAGGTCCCCTGCTTTAGGGACAAGAAAAGGCAATGATGTGATTGTTTCTTCAGAGCTGAGCACTAAAACTCATTTACACTCCTGCAGTTCTCATCTAGTCAGAATAATATCTCCAGAGTAAAGCCCAGAGAATAATTTGAAGGTGTTAAAGCCACCAGATTCCTCCATCATGGCAAAAAGATGTATTTTCCCCTTTTGTTTCTATCTCCCCTCCAGCAGCCAAATCTGATGGATCCAAAGAACTTCTGCTGTTTGTGACTGCCATGGTGCTGGTGGCCAGCAAAGATCCCTGCCCTGGTGCCTTGCACGAGCAGCTGGCACTGCAACCAGCCTGTCAACAGAGCCTGGGCCAGCACCCACTTCCCATGAGATCCCTGAGGGAGAAGGGAGGGAGGGAGGGAGGGAGGGAGGGAGGGAGGGAGGGAGGGAGGGATGGGTGGATGGATGGATGGATGGATGGATGGATGGATGGATGGATGGATGGATGGATGGATGGATGGATGGATGGATGGATGGATGGAGGGATGGATGGATGGATGAGGTCCCAGTGAGTTGTGCCCTTGAGGCAGCACAGCAGTGGGGTTCCTGCACAAGCCATGCACGGTGCAGAGAGGGGAGGCAGCTCCTGCAGCCCGAACTGCAACTGTGTGACTGTGCTCCCCCTGCCAGCACTCCCCCCACATGGAATGGCACAGCTGGGGGAGAGAATCAGCTGTGCAGAGGATCACAGATCAAAAACACTGAGGGATACACCAAGCTTCAGCATGCAAGCAGGCAGGGTTCAGTAAAGCATTCACAGCCTAGCTTGGAGCAGAACGGTTGCTGTTTGCCTGGCTTCCTGCCTCATTCTGCTTCTGAAATCATGACATGGGTAGCAGTGCAGGAATCCATGTGCACTTTTGCTGCTTCAGTTTTTAAGCATCCACAGTTTTCCTAAATAAATGCTTGGGATCTTCCTGGTGACTGTGTCAATGCTGCTGGCTGAGATTGCTGGCTGTTTTAAATATCCCACTTGGAGAACAACCCCCAGTCCTCTAAAGAGAACAAAAAATCAGTTATTTACTCTCATCATTCTTGCACTTTTTGTCCAACTAACTCCAATGCAGCTGTCATCCAAATAAGTCAATTCAGCATGATAATTCAATTTAGCTTATAAATGGTGAGAGAAAAAAAAAGCCTTTTTAAACTGTTTTAGAAACCTCACTATAAATGCAGCCTAACAAGATTGTCCAGCACACTAAGAAGCTAGAACTCCATTCAGAATCTATGAAGAAATCAGCTGAAAATAACTGTGGGCGCTGAAGATGCAAAACACTTTAAATATCATTTTATGTGTAGCACACACAATATAATTAGTTATGGCTCTAGCTTTATCCATAATATGAAAATGGCATAATTAACCCCACTCTTCATCCCAAGCTGAGTATATTTTAAACTTACCCCAGGCTAGCTGAAGATCCTTCAGCACTGGTGGTTGCTAGAGTTGGGAATTAGCAGTGAGCAAGAAAGGAGAGAGAGAGAGAGAGAGAGAGAGAGAGAGAGAGAGAGAGTGCAATGGTGGCTTGACGTTTCCCAGGATGGGACTGTCACATGCTAATCACTGATTTGAGATGCAAGCATAACAAAAACCTTCTAATTATATAATCTTCAGGTCACATCCTCATGTGCCCATGCGAGAACCAGGACTGTGCACTTGGAGGAAGGCGTTGCAGAATTTCTGACTTTTTAATTAGCACTGCACAGGGCTGGGGAGGGAGGGAGGGAGGGCGAGGAGCCCTGGGAAGTGACGGCAGCGGCAGCGGGGCCATGTGGGGCCATGTGGGGCCGTGCTCTGGCTGCTGTGGCCCTGCTGCTTTGCCAGGCTCAGGACCTCCTGTGGCACCCAAAAAAGACAACTTCCAGTTGGGGACAGGGAAATGGGACCAGGTCCTCCCTGCCTGCTGGCACCTTGGCTTTCCTAGGGACACCAGGGCCAAGAAGGCGCAGGGGCCAAGGGCAAGGCTGCCAAAGCAGCCATGGCAGGGGAGCAGCAACACGAACCAGCACTTGAGTATTTTCTGTTTCTTGCTAGATGATGAAAAACTTTCTTTTGAGTAAAAATAATTAAGGGCTTGGAGGGAGCAGCAGCCTCCCCTCCACACCTGCTCAGTTTCTTCCCTAAGGAGGATCAGCCCTTCACTGGAGGGCTCTTTGCTCCAAAGGGAGCATGTGGAGAATGCAAGTAGGGCTGCCAGGGCAGTGCTTGGGCCAGTCCACCGAGCTACTCTGAAGCATAAGAACAGGGAGACATAAAGGAGGAGGCACAGTAACAAAAGGCAGACTAATTTCTCCCTGAAAGGCAAAGATCTGCTTCAAAGATACCCTCCAGGCAGAAAATGTGAAATGTGAAGCCATAGCAAAGGAGCTGAAAGGACAGGCTCCTAAATTAACAGAAGCTCTCTGGCAGATGCTGCTACCTATGAAGTCAAGGTCTAGGGACAGTGGACACAGTATTTCTTTTTTAAGTTTTTTTTATTTGGTGTTTTTTTGTTTGGTTGTGTTTTGGGGGTTTTTTTGGGTTTTTGTTGTTGTTGTTTTGTTCAGAAGCAAAACGAAGAAAATATAACAAAATCAACTGTTCCCCTCAAGCACAAACTCAGGTGTCCTTTTGCAGTCTACCACTAGAAAAGGAGAATGGTGTATGTATGTATGAGAATAGAAGTATTTTCACTTCAAGACAAGAAGGCAGAGGCTAGTTCAGAGGCAAAACCTCATGAGACCATGCAACGCATTTGTAGAGAGCCACTTCTCCCAGAGCTGACTCTCCATCTCCTGTGGACAGGCTGCTCCCAGAGGTGGGTCCATGGAGCACACAAGCCCTGCTGGAGCAGGCACTTTTGGGTGGCAGAGAAAATGAGTCAGCAGCGTTGCTATGAACCATTCTTCCCCATGTGGGGGTGGTGGGGAAGGAATGCTCTGCCTCTCTGGGGCAGAGCAGACCCAAACGGACCATCAGAGTGGTGGCTGTGCCCACCATCTGCAGAAGGACCCTGAGGAAGCATCCTCATGAGAGGTGTTGTCTCTGGGCTGGGGGCTGTGGTGGTTCTTAAACAGACAAACCAGTGTGTAAATTTTCTTTTTATTTTTGTGGTAGTTTTTTTTCTTTAAACTCCAACCTGATACAGGTTGCCTGGGAGGGTTGTGGAGTCTCCATCCATGGAGTCAAGACCTGACAGGATGTGCTGCAGGGCAGCTGTCATGGGTGACCCTGTGTGTGCAGGGACCTGCAGCGAGGCCTTCCCCACCTCAGTGACAGCTCTGGGGTCTCTTGTCACTTGTGTCACCCTCACCCTGAAACTGGTATCACTTTCCTGCCTTTTAGTCCCACACACTGGGTTTTGCAGTGAAGGTTGGAGAAGACATCCATGATCACTGAGTACACCCATCAACCAACACTGCCAGGCCCACCAACCACCCATGGCCGTCCCCAGGTGCCACATCCCGGGGTTAACGCTTCCAAGGATGGTGCTTCCCTGGGCTGCCTGCCCCAGTGCTTGGCCACCCTTTCTATGAATACATTTCCTAATATACAATCTAAACCTTCCCTGGCACAACTTAAGGCCCTTTCCTCTCATCCTGTCGCTTGTAACCTGGGGGAAGAGGCTGATCCCCACCTGGCTGCTCCTGTTGGGGAACTGCAGAGAGTGATGAAGATCCCCTGAGCCTCCTTTTCTTCAGGCCGAGCCCCCTCAGCTCCCTCAGGAACTTGTGGGCTGGTGCAGCGAGCACCTAGCAAGATTTTCAAGCATCGTTCTCGTCTTCACTCGAGAATACGAGAGCTACTTTAAAAACCAGCATGCCTGCTAAGGAACAAACAGCGGTGTCACTGTTCCAGCCGCACACACAGAGATATTCAAACGTACGGCAGCCCAAAGCCACACGCAATTCCCAGCGCCGGGCCTTGTGCGAGGGGAGCGGGGCGGGGCGGCAGCAGCGGGGCGGGCCGGGGCGGGCGGAGGTGCCGTGGCCCGGAAGGGAAACACCGCGGATCCGGATCGGGGAGTCCGGGAGGTACCGGGCAGGAAGGTGGGAAAGCTGGGGAAAAGGAGTGGTGAAGCTCTGTGGGTGTCACGGTTCCGCGGAGAGCGGGGGTGGAGGGAAGGGGCTGCGCGGGGGCTCGGCTGAGGGGAGGTGGGCAGGGGATGGGGTCCGGGGAGAGCGGGACTGGGAGAGGATGGAGGTCCCCAGACAGCCGGGATGGGGAAAGGTGCCGTGGGGAAGGGCGGGACGAGCCGACGGAGCTGCACCGTGCCCGGGGCTCTGTGCTCTGAGCTGAGAGGAAGGAGACGGAACCGTGTGTGACAGAGGCCTCAGGGCACCTGCCACGGTTTCCCTTCTTCCTCCTTCGGGACACCTGCCATGGTCTCGCTTCTCCCTCCCTCGGGACACCTGCCATGGTTTCCCTTCTCTCTCCCTCGGGGCATCTGCCACGGTCTCCTTTCTCCCTCCCTCGGGACACCTGCCACGGTCTCCTTCCTCCCTCGGGACACCTGCCACGGTCTCCTTTCTCCGTCCCTCACTTCTGCCGAATTGCCCCGGGCGGGGTCAGCTTGGCTCTGAGCTCCTGTGCAGCCCCAGTGGAGCTGGAGTGGGGAGAGCAGCCACAAAAGGGGAACTTGCTTCTTTCCCAAGCCCTCCTTTGGGCCGTTACTTGTGTGCGGCCACATCAGGTCTTGTCCTGGCTGTGGAGGTGCCAGTGCAAAGATCCAGGGAATAAATTCCTGCCGGGCTGCCCACAGTTGCTCACTGTCCCCTGCAATAGCTTCCCATTAGCAGGAGGTGCCGCAGGAGGATGTATTAATGCTGGGCAGTGCTGATGGGCTGTCAGCGCTGGGAAAGACACTGCTGAGAGAAGTCCCTCCCCTGGCCAGGCTCTGCAGCATGGGCAGCTCCCTGCAGAAGGGAGCCCAGTGTGAGATTATGTGGAAAAAAACATTGTATTTTGGGCTTTAGCTCCCCTTCCACCTTTTAGTCTCAGCCCTGCACACACTGCTGAGTTCAAAAGTGACGGGGCAGAGGCTTCTGTGAAATCTCCCTTGAAGGTTTGTCCTGTGGGCTTCTGTGTCCAAGAGGGTTCCATCAGAGTGATAGGCTCATGCTTTTGAAAGAGAGTTTTGTCAAACTTGCAGCTTATGGCTGAGGAATATTACTTTTGTTTTCTAAAGCCATAGAACTCACTAAACGATGTTCCAGAAGAATACTTTTTGCTCCAGGTGCATACAGATGCACCAACATGCAGACAATCAACAGTGGTTTGAGAAGGTGCCTTGTCACATCAAAAAACAAATAATGTGTGCTCAGACATACACATGGTGATGGGCTTAATCACCTTCACAACTAAGGACTGGTTTTTCCTCTTCTTCCTCAAGGAAACATGAGTTGGTTAGCGAGGAAAAAAGGAAAGCCCAACAGAGGAGGAGGACAAGGCAAAGGAGGCGGTGGAAAACGAGGAGGTGGCAGTGGCCATTCAAACAAGCCTCAGCTTGGTGGAAGTAGGAAATGTTCAACCAAAATTTGGGACGATGGAGATGATTTTTGTCTCTTTGAGGAACCAAGGCTAAAATCCAGGTATTTCTGTTGGTTTGGGGGGAATTGGCATAGAGGTGTTTGGGATACTTTGGACCATTTGAGATACTTTTTGTATGTTGACATACATAGACATTTGGGGCTGGTTTTTGGATGTGTTTGAATATAAAAAAGAGTGAAAGAGTGATGAAAGTGTTTCAGTATGAAGCAGTTTTTACATGTCTGTTTTGAATAATGTTTTATAGATTTGATACCTAGCTAAGTGTTTTATTTTTTAAGGATTATAACCTCTGATTTTCTTTTTTGGTCATAAAGTAATTTCAGGACACTTTTGGTCAGACCGCATTAATAAACACAGGATATTAATATCTGTGTATTACAGAACAGAAGCTGGGCCATGGAAAATCAGCAATTTAGAATTATTTTAGCATCCTGTGTGAGTTCTGACTCATCTAAGCTTAGAAATATGTGGTTGTATTGTAGTCTAAGAACAACTTTACCTAGCAAAGTGTTCAGTAAATCATTTTGGATTCAACACAGGATACAATACATGTATGCACATGTGTGTACAGATAAAGACTTACAAATCATGATCACATAAGAGTGACTCCAGCTGAATAATCCTTAGGTGATGGATTTCTCTTATTTTGATTTTCCTGTTTTGAATTATAAGTTTGGGCCCCAACATCCCAATTCAGTCAAGAACATTTGAGCCAGCAGATAACTCATGATTGTGTCTTATTTTAATTTTCAGATCAAGTGCCCCTGCCAGAAGAGGAGGGCAGATGAAGCAGAGGCCTGAAGCAAAAATGCCTCTGCAGACCATACACATGACATCAGAGAACCAGAGAAGAGTGAAAGAACTCCTTCAAGAGCTGCAAGGGCAGGAGCTGGCACCTGAATCAGAGTTAGTTTACATGGAGGCACTACTTCCAGCTTCTCTGCATGAGCATGCTTTAGCAGGCATACTGTTAGAAACAGTATTTTTCCCCTTAACTTTTAATTATATCTCAAATCCTATGGTTTTGACTCTGCTTTCTTAATATTCTACAATATTAACTCTGGGAAAGGAGTAGCCAAATCTACCATTTAAATGAAGGACTTAAAACTGCAGAGGCAGAGTTTTATGTCTACTCAACATTTTAATTTTGTTTCATTTTAACTTGCTAACTCTTTTTATCAGTGTAGCTGGAGAAGATGATGATGAGCCTGACTACCTGGATGATGAACAGTGCTGGTCAACAGAACAGGAAGCTTCTGATGCAATGCCAAGGTTGTCTGCTGAACCAGCTGAGCACAGAATTGTGGACAGTGAAGTGTCTTCATTTGCTGTGCACAAACTCTCCAGGTGATGCTTTACTGAATAGTTTGTATCATCAAGAGGGAGATCCCTGGTCTCAATACTCTGTAAGCCCTCCTCATGTTCTTCATCCATTTTGCTCAGATGTTAATAGTTATTCAGTACTTTTGCTTGTTTTGGGAGCATTTTATATGTGACAGCTTTTTCTGAAGAGTTTAATTTCTGTAGTGGAGTGGGGAAATCAAACCCTGAAACTGTGAAATGCTGCATTCTGAGGTGTGAGGCAGTGCCATGCATGCTCCCTTGCTGTGGTTATTTTGCTTCACACAAGCCTCTCACTCACTTGTTGCCCTGTTTTCTGTTTTGGTGCAGGTATGGTTTTGACTGTGAGCGCTGCAGGGCGGTGCTGAGATCCTGCAATGGTAATATTGGGGCATCACTGGAGGATTTGCTATTGCAGTGCTTCTCTGAGAGGTATGGGGAGAAGATGCAGGTTTCTGCAGCAGCTGCTGAAGCCAGTCAAGAGGAGTGTTTAGAGCAGAGACAAGAAGAAGCTTTTGCCCTCAGGTCAATTTATGGAGAAAAGTTTGTAGAAAGGATTAAAAATCGTGTTTGGACTTTCAGTTTGGAATTGGACTACCTGGCCCACAGGTTCAGTAAATCTAAACAAAAAAGTACAAGGGACACAGCAAAACAGACTTCAAAGGAAATATGTAAATTTTACCTCCAAGGAGGCTGCAGGTTTGGTTCAAAATGCAGATTTAGACATGAATTCCCTCCAAACCATCCACTAAACACATCCAAGAACTCTGTAGACGATGCTCATCTCAGACATAATGATGGTCCCGTCTATGAACTTGAAGTGAGATTTCCTGATGAGAACAAGTATCCTCTTCAAGCACCTCTTGTGGCTTTTTACTCCACTGACGAGAATCTGCCTCTTGCTTGTCGTCTGCACATTGCTGAGTTCCTCTTTGGAAAGGCCTTGGCAGCTGCAGAGTCTCATGAGCCAGTGGTGTACACCTTGGTGACTTGTTTGGAAGATGAACACGAGATCAGTGAGCTCCTGAGCAATACTCACCACAAGTTCAGTGTTCCTCCTGTCCCCCTGCTGGCAGCACCTCCTGTAAAGCCACAGACAGAGAGTGCAGCTCCTTCAAATCAACAGGCTGAAGGTACACCAAATCTCCTTTATGGTTTCTGGGCTAAGAACAGTCAGAAAGATTTAAAAGGAAAAAAGAGAGATAAGGCAGAGCCCCCAGTTCAGCCATCTGTTCCAAATCTATTTCTGGAGATTGAAGTCATGTGGTGAGCCAGATCCATGATCTGTCTGTGCCTCAGGAAGTTCCTTCTATAATCAATCTGCAGCAGAAGGTTTTGTGCTGCCCAGAACTGAGTTCTGGGAGCAGTTTGGTTTGGCAGAGTGAGAGATGCCCATTGCCACACAATCAATGGAAAGCACTGAGGGATGTGAACTCAGAATGGACCAGAGAAGTATGCTTGGAAGGGAACAGGGAAGGTTGTTTGCAAGCTTTGCTGCATCTGCGACTCATCAATTCAGAAACCTCTTTTTTTAGATTATTTAAAATTACCAGCAGCTCCTCAAAATTAACTTACAAAGGTGGATTTAAGGCTGAGCAAATGTGGAAAGTGGTTATAGAGTGTTGTTCAAGTATCATCCCTTTCTGTTTATGCTGGTGCAGACAGGTTGATTTCACAGGGGGAGAGTTGAGTCTATGTCACTTGTGGCAGGGTGACTTTCCAGCTCTCAATTCCAAACCTACTTTTATCTAAGGCAGGCTTTTTTCAAGACAGTGTTCAAGTGCATTGAGTTGTAGAGCTCTTAAATAGTGACAAACTGTGGTTTTTCTGCAGTAAGACAAAGTGTTCCATTTTTTGAGCACCTCTGCAGAAAGACAGCTTTGTTCCAGAAACTAAGATCCAAAATAATTTTCTTTAGTTATAAAATATTCCTTATGTTATAAAATACCTCTTTTTTTTTTTTTTTAGTAAAAGTAGCCTTAAAACTTTCAAGGGCTGGCTGGCAGTCTGAACAAATCCTGCTTCAGTTGATAGGCAAAGGCACTGAAGTACCTGGTCCAGTTTCAGCTTTGGTTTAAAAGTATTAGTCAGTGACTTAACACTTAATTAATTAAAACTACCCTAATTTATAAGCATTTGGTACTGCATAGAAGGGGTTGTGTGTTGGAGAATTGAGCTGAGGCACATGGAGAATTTGCAGGAAGGCAAACCACATAACCATGTGTGGCCACCCAGACCCTGGTGCAGGGGTGGGGACAAGTGGGACGGGTCTGGAGAAGCTCTGGGTGATTTGGTGAGGTGAGGGGAGGTTTGCTGGGGGTGTTGAACTAAATGCATGTCAGAAACAGTCCTGCAGACCCTCAGGCCCAGTCTAACAAGGTTCTTTGTTGGAAATGCTGCTGGAACTTGTCCCTCTTTCCTTCATTGACTATTCCTTAGTAATAACAAGTATTTAACTGTACACTCAAGCCTCAACAGTGTCAGAGCCTCAGGAAGAAGAGGTGGTGGCAGAAGAGGAGGAGGAAGAGCCTGAACAAGTTGTTGTGGAGAATGAGAGTTATGTGAACTTGAAAAAGAAGCTTTCCAAAAAGTATGATGTGCAGGCAAAGTCTGTGTACAATGAAAATGTCAAAATCTGCGCGCAGTTTCGGCAGAAAAAGGTACAGTGTGCAGAACACAGTTTTGTTTCCTACTTTAGAGAAATAAATATTACAGAGACAAGCTGTTGTTTCAGATGGTTCTGTTCCATCCCAGTGGTGTTCTTACGGCTGTGCTGTCTTTGTCCATCAGTCTTCCAGGCACTTTCAGTCCATGCTGTATGAAAGGCAGAAGCTCCCTGCATGGCAAGAGAGAGAAAACATTCTGGGCTTGCTTGAGAGCCACCAAGTTCTTGTTGTGAGTGGCATGACAGGGTAAGAGTGTGATTGCACATACAGACTTTATACATCAAAGTATACACAGAATAACATGAAATATGATCCATGTTCTGGGAAGGTTGGAGTGGTGGCTCATCTGTGACCAGTGTAACCAGTGACAGCAGTCCTAGGTGAACTGCATGTGAAGGATCACACTTATAAAATAAAGCAAATTTCCAGTGGAATGCAGTCAATTTATGTGGGTGGAAGGTGTTGCATTTGTGGGGTTTTTAATTAACTCCTGATTTTGTTGTGCAGATGTGGGAAAACCACTCAGATTCCTCAGTTTATCTTGGATGCTTCATTGCAAGGCTCTCCAAGCAGAGTTGCAAACATCATCTGCACTCAGCCTCGCAGGATCTCTGCCATTTCTGTGGCTGAACGTGTAGCCAAGGAAAGAACAGAAAGGATTGGACTCACTGTTGGATATCAGATCCGTCTGGAAAGTGTCAAGGTACGTATGCTTTGCTTGCTGGTTCTCATTTACTCCTATTAAAATGTGCTTAGTGCTTCTTTAGTGTACAGAATCTCTGCCCTAAACCTGCCATGCAGTGAGATAAGCAAGTTTGTATCATCTATATTTATAAAATACTATGAAACGTTCTCTATTTTATTTCATCTCAAGTTGCACAGTTCACTTTGCAGAATGAGAGTGCAGTGCTGTGGCTTGTGGGTTTGCTTTTTGTTGAGGAGGTGAAGGGGTTTGAGAGTGTGAGTAATCCTGCTGTCCTTTGGAAGGCTGCTGGCTGCTTTTCTGCCTGTTGCCATTCCCATGTGTCTCCCAAGTGGAGACTGAGGGTGCAGCTACAGCCAGACAGAAACTGCTGTGTTGGAAGTGAAGTTTTGTCTGTGTTGCAGCTGATTGCTTTTTCCAAGATGTATGCTAAAAAAGAGACTCACCAAATCTTCCTAGGAAGAGAGATCTGAGCTGTTTATCAGAAAACAGTATCCACAGAAAAAGCAGTTCATATTTTTTGATAGGTAGCAATGTCCCTTGGTAATGAGCAGGTGTTGTCAGTGTCGGTCAAGAAATAAAAATCCATCTCCAGCAGGGCTTGCTTGTTCTCTCTCATTCAAACCTGGCCCTGAGCTGAAACCAAATGCTTTACAGCAGCACATATTCTCTTTGCACTGTGTTAATTTGCCCAGAGTGAACTGAATGCTTTGTCTTACCCTTCAAGTCCTCAGCTACCAGGCTTTTGTACTGCACTACTGGTGTGCTGTTGAGAAGGCTGGAAGGAGATCTGACTTTGCAGGGAGTCACTCATGTTATTGTTGATGAAGTTCACGAAAGAACAGAAGAAAGGTAAATAATCTCTTATCCTGTAAGCAAAATGAAGGAACACAGTCAAAGGTGGCTAAGGTGCCAGTAGCTGATCCTGTGGCAGTGGTATGGGATGGTGGAAGGAGTCTGGGGGCAGTAGGAAATTGTGCTGCAGCAGCTTGTGAGAAAGAATGTCTCTCAGAAATTGCTGTGCCTCCAAAGCACCCCTCACATTGCAGCAGTGTTGCAAAGAGGTTTTGGATAGGGCTGGAGGGTTAAGTAACTTTTTAACCAAAGCTGTTTCTTACAATTTCCTTGTTTCAACTTTTATCAAATACCATAATTCTTCACATGCAGGCTTCAGCAGAGCAAGGGACAAATGCTCCCATTTCCTTCCAGTCTGTAGATTTTACTAGACAGTCTCATCCTATCCTGCTCTAGCCTCCTGCAGTTTTACCTCACTTTCCTGCTGATCACAGGCAAAAGATGATGTCTGTCAGTATCTCTGTAAATTAAATGGCAAGCATCCTTTTCTTTGTTTTCCTTGTCAAACACTGCAGTGCAATGGGTTTCTGAGAGGCCTTGTCTCTTACCCATTATTCTGCAGCTCAAGTGGTATTTTAGCCACTTAAAAGTGCTTGTGTCTCTCAAGGATTCCTCTTCCTTCTCATTTAAAATCACTTCAAGCCAGTCTTCTAGTCATGCCACAAAAGCTATAAATATAGAGGAAAAATAAAGTGAGCAGGGAAGAGTGGGTAAGTTTGAGTAACTCTTCCAGTGAAGAAGAGGAGCAAAAAGGACTCATCTGTTACTTTGAGTTAATTTCTTATCTGATGTTCCCATGTTGTCATTAATGTAAGTCATTTATAAAACTTTTTGTTTAAATGGTTTTGCTGAGTAATCCTGACACTCCAGTAAGGGACAACCAGAAAAGAGTCAGATTTGCAGATTGCTTTTTACTGGGCCATTCCAACAAGCTCATGCTTCTGTGGTGGTGTTGCTGTGCTCTTGAAAACACCAGGAAGGTGGACAGATGGGAGAAAAATAACCTGAAAGTTAATGCTGAAGACACTCAAGTGTTCTTGTGCCTGCTTTCTTCAGTGACTTCCTGCTGCTGGTTTTGAAGGATATAATGGTTCAGAGGCCAGACCTGCGCATTATACTGATGAGTGCCACCCTGAATGCTGAGCTTTTCTCTCAGTACTTCCACTCCTGTCCAATCATCAACATACCAGGTGAAAACCATTCATTTTTATTGTCATTCATCATTTTAGAGATTTGATTTCACCATTTCTTTTTGCAAAGTGTTTCTCAGTTCATGATGAGGATGTATGCCAGAAATTTGATGCTGAAGACTTAGAGGGAGAGACTGATGAGATTTAGGAGAGAAAGGACTTGGAAATGTTGACATTTTTGTGCTGTCTCTATACCAGCAGAATTTCTCTCCTCAGAAGACAATCATCATATGGTGTGTGCATGACATGGTTCCCTGGGTTAGGTTCACCACAGCTGAAGACTCTCCTGTATCCTTGTGAGAAAAGGATCAGTGGGAAGGTCCAGCTGGATGTGTACACATTTAGCCCAATGTGCCTTTTAAATTGCTGAGTTATGGTGTGGAGCTGGAGGGGAACATGGGTGTGTTCCCCCAGGTGTATCTGCCATTCTCTACCTGTGTGAGTGCATTGTGCATGTTACCCTGGAATCCTAGATTGGTTTGGGATGGAAGGGCCCTTAGAGTTTCACCCCTGCCATGGGCAGGGATGTCCTGTCTCTACACCAGGTTGCTCAAAGCCCCATCCAACCTGGCCTTGAACACTCCATGCTTGGAAGACACCCACTGTTTGTCCTAGTCAGAAATTGTGTTGAGGAGTGCAGTGTAGATGAGAGGTGTGCAGCCAGTGCATGGCATAATAACCTGTATAAAATTACAATAATCTTTGGTATTTTTCCTCTTTTCTCCATGCTATTGTGTAGATAGATTTATTGTGCAGATAGATTTATTGTGTAGATAGATTTATTCTCGTGTTTTCTTTCAGGGCGAACGTTTCCTGTGGACCAGTTTTTTCTGGAAGATGTGATTGCAATGACAAGGTGTGAAATTCACACATTCTCAGATGTATTTGGGTGGTGAGGTTGAGGTTACACTTTTGACCTTGAGACTGCACTACTTCTGGGCATTTATTTTAAATGTAAATCCTCTCAGATCTCCCTCATCACCTGCACTCTTGGAGCTCTACTAAAGCCCCTTGACCTTCATATTATCTATGATTTGTACAAAGTTCCTATCAGACTTAAAAATATTTTAGATACCCTATCTCTGTAGTTAATTATTAGAAGAAGACTGTTAGGCTTCTTTCCACACTACCAAATGTTCTTTTGCTGCCCAGGTATGTTTTAGAGGACAGCAGTCCCTACAGGAGGAAGGTAAAGCAAGAACAGAATGGGAGGCACAAAAGAACTGCATTTGAAGAAGTAGAGGAGGACCTGAGGCGTGCTGGCCTTCTGGAAAGCGCTGACACCGTGGTCAGAGATTCAGATCCAGACCAGAAATTAACTCTGAAGCAGCTCCTTACACGATATAAAGGTGAACTCCTTCTTAAATTTAATAAATTGGCACACAGAGAACGTGGGATATTATCACTGTAGGCTGAATGCTTATCTACAATTCAGAGTTTTGCTCTTGTGAAGTTCTAGATGAGAAACTTCCTTCTAGTTTAAAAAAAAATAAAAGAGAACCCATTGTTCTCTTAAACTACAAACAAAGATCTTGGCTGAAACTAGCTCTTAGCATCTGAAAATGGACAATTTTCAGCTACTGTCTCTTTCCATCCCTTTTCAGATGCTTTGTTAGTCCCGTTTTACTCTCTGTATCTGTTCTTGCTGAAGCAGCTTTGCTTGAGGCACAGCATGGATCTGCCCTCTTCAGCTCTTTAAACAAAGCTGTAACTGCTCCCATGCATCCACAGATGTTTTTTCCAAGGCATGGATTTACTGCATCTTTTCTTTTTTCCCAGGAGTTAGCAAGGCAGTGTTGAAAACAATGTCTGTCATGGACTTGGACAAAGTTAATCTAGAATTAATTGAAGCCTTGCTGGAATGGATAGTTGCTGGCAGACATTCATACCCCCCAGGTAATTTTATTGTCCTTGGGAGATAAATGAAAGAAGATTCTTGGAAGTTTCTTGGACAGCCCAAAGCTAATGATTTTCATGCAGAGGTTCTGTAGCTACTAACTATTTTTGAAAAAAAATAAATTGCTAGTTGAGTTCCAAAGCTTGTGATGTACATGGGAGGGGGAAGGTGAGAAAATTGTCTACCTTGAGAAGTCTTTTGTGAAGGACTGTTACAGCCTGTGTGCTTTTTTAGTACAATAATTGCACATTAATAAAATATTGTGCTGTCCTTTTTGTTGAGTGATTTTTAATTTTTTTTTTATTTACATACATAGGTGCTGTGTTGATATTTTTGCCTGGCCTAGCAGAAATCAAGATGCTTTATGAGCAGCTTCAGACTAATGCTCTTTTTAATAACAGGCACAGCAAGAGGTAAGGCAAAAAGCTCCAAAACTGTCAGTCTTTACCCATAAATAAAGAGTCATTTCCTGCACAAAGCCTGCAGGGATAAATTAGCTTGATTAAATGTGTGAGTTGACTCCAGTCAGGGTAAATCCTTTTCTATCTTGTTGGCTCCCTTCTTTTGTTTTTCTCCTCAGCTCAGGAGGGTCACTTGTTGAAGTTCTTAGAGACCCTAGTGAGGAGTGGTTTCCATTTTGTGCTCTGCATGGTCCAGGCTGCTGAAATCTCAGAATGTTTGCTGAGTTACATTTAGTTGTGGTTGTGTTTGGCCTTGGATGGTTACAAGGAAAAGTAACACTCTGGGCAGTATCCAGTGAGGCAAAAGTGTGTGCAGGCAGATTGTTCCCAAGAAGGAAGAGGCTGGAGATGCCCTGAGCATCTTGTCCTGTTGTCCTTGCAGGTGTGTGGTTTATCCACTTCATTCCTCACTGTCCAGTGAAGAACAGCAGTCTGTGTTCCTCAGGCCTCCTGCAGGAGTCACCAAAATCATCATCTCCACCAACATTGCAGAGACATCTGTCACCATCGATGACGTGGTCTATGTGATTGACTCTGGAAAAATGAAAGAGAAAAGGTACTGACATTCATTCCTTGGGGGTTGGTAAACTGTGTCAAGCCTTGAGTTTTCCAAAGAGCTGGGAAAAACTGGAAGGAAACTTGGGCTGTAGAAAGCTGCCATGAGTTGGAGAAAGCCAGTGTAAGCTCAGCTCCAAGTGCAGGGGTGGGAATTGTATCCATACAGAAGTTGGCAGCATCTGCCTGCTCAGCCTCCAGCCTGTTCTCTGTGCACTCTTTACAAAGGTGGGTGACAGGACAAGGGGTGAAATGGCTTCAGACTGAAAGAGGGCAGGTTTAGATTGGATATTAGGAAGAAATTCTTCACTGTGGGGAGGCACTAGCACAGGTTTTCCAGAGAAGCTGTGGCTGCCCCATCCCTGGAAGGTTCAAGGCGAGGTTGGAGAGGACTCTGAGCAACCTGGTCTAGTGGAAACTGTCCCTGCATGTCCCAGAGGAAGTTGAAATGTGATGATCTCTAAGATCCCTTCCAAGCCAAACCATTCTGTGGCTGTGTGGATACAAGCCTTTGTCTTGCTCTCCTGTAGATATGACCCAAGCAAAGGAATGGAAAGTCTGGAGGACACCTTTGTGTCCAAGGCCAACGCTCTGCAGAGGAAAGGGCGGGCAGGACGTGTGGCCTCGGGCGTCTGCTTCCACCTCTTCAGCAGCCACCACTACAACCACCAGCTTGTAAAGCAGCAGCTGCCAGAAATACAGAGAGTGCCCCTGGAGCAGCTCTGTCTGAGGTGAGCTCTTGTGTTTCCTGAAGAAGCCAGCGTGCAGAATGTCGTTCCTTGGCTGCAGGGAGCACCTGCCACAACCCACAGCAAGCACCCTCATCATGCCAACGTTAAAGGAAGAGGCCTTCCTGTCCCTGCTGCACACTGTCCACCCCTTTGTACTGAAAGGAAACAGAGCAGCATCAGTTACAGTTGCAGTAAAAACTTTATTTCAAACCTCAGTGTGCTAAATAGAAATCTGTTCTTATAGACTGACTACTCCACATTGCTCCCTGATTCAGCTTTGTGTTACAGGCCCTCTTCTAGGGAGTGTGTGCTTCAATGCATGTTTTCTATTTCCTTTTTTCAATCTGTTTTTACAGAAGTGTGGGGTTTTTATCCTGTATATGGAACTAAGCTGCTTTTTTCTTTCTTTGTTTTATCTTTTAACTTTCCCTTCCCTCCTCTTAAGAATTAAGATCCTGGAGATGTTTTCTGAGCAGTCTCTTCACTCTGTCTTGTCACGACTGATCGAGCCCCCCAGGACCGAGTCCTTGCAGGCATCGAAGGTGCGGCTGCGGGACCTGGGAGCGTTAACTCCAGAGGAAAAGCTCACTCCTCTGGGATACCACCTGGCCTCGCTGCCTGTGGATGTCAGGATTGGCAAGCTCATGCTGTTTGGCACCATCTTCCGCTGCCTGGATCCTGCACTGACCATAGCAGCCAGCCTGGCCTTTAAGTCACCTTTTGTAAGTATTTTTAACCTGAGGGTGTTTTTGTGTGGCAGCAAAATGCTATTGTGACTTGCAGCACGCTACACTTGATATTTTAATTCTTCTTTTTAGCCCAAATTGTTTATGTGTTAATGCAGTGCTTGTTAAAATAATCCAGTTATAAGCAGAAGTTCAAAACCATGTGATAGCAGCAAGAGCGGTATTTATATACAGTAGAAACAGTGAATATTATTTTTGATAATTCTTTTAGCTAAGAAGTGCACTCATTTTGTCTGAATTTGGTGTGAAAACTACTGGTAATATAAATTGTGAAATAGTGATAATGGATGGAGCTGACACATCTGAGCTGTGAATGCAGAGGTCAGTTTGGATGTCTGTGTCTTCATTGTCACTTTGACTATTGAATCAGGTGTTCTTTTGAATGCCTCGTATTTTCTGTTATCCGCAGGGAAAATTTGCATTCTGACCTGTGAGCTGCTGTGAAAATACCAAAGAGAATGTGCCATGTAGCTCTAGAATGGCTCATCCAAGTGGTGAGGGGAAGAACACACTAACCTGTTACTGCCTGTCTAGGTGTCACCATGGGATAAAAGGGAAGAAGCAAACAAAAAGAAGCTGGAGTTTGCAGTAGGAAACAGTGACTACCTGGCTCTTCTCCAGGCCTATAAGGTGAGTTAAAACTCAGTAGCCTCTCTTGGGGCTTTGTGATGTGTTTGATATCCAACCAGAAATGTTTTATTAAAGCCTTCCTCCCATCCTCTCAATCAGGGGTGGCGTTTAAGTATCAAAGAGGGCTCTCAAGCAAGCTACAACTACTGCAGGGAGAACTTCCTGTCAGGAAGAGTCCTTCAGGTAGGTCAGTGTTTGTCCCTGGCACAGGGACTGGCAGAATCCCAGTGACAGAAATGAGCCACTGGGGAAGACTCTTCATGCTGGGTGTGGCAGCCATCACAGTGCTCTGTGTGTTGTAGGAAATTGCCAGTCTGAAGAGGCAGTTTGCAGAGCTGCTTTCTGACATTGGCTTTGTGAAGGAGGGATTGAGAGCCAGGGACATTGAGAAGAGGTGGTCCCAAGGAGGCGATGGCGTGTTGGATGCCACAGGAGAGGAGGTAACTCACAGCATTTCATCTGTGCAGTTTTCATGTGGGCTGCCTTCAGAAAGACTGGGGCCAGACATGTCCTGGGGTTCCATGATGATCAGGGTTTGGTATTGTAGGATTCCTGTGCTTTGGGACAGATTGTGCTTGCTTTCTCTAGGGTGCAAGCCACTTTGTAGCCAGATGTCAGAGAACAATTCATCTGGGCACCAGGACAGTGGTGGCCAATTTGTTCCATTGATAGTGGGTGAAACACAGCTCAGGTCCAACCTGAGGCTGCAGGAGCAGTGACTTGTCCTCCTCTACAAAGCACAGGAGTGCAGCAGTAAAAGTGAACTAATTTCAGGAATTCAGTCATTCCTGGAGCAGGGTTTTACCTTTACAGACTGAACTGTAGGATCCCTAATGATCCCCTATTGATTTCACAGGCAAATTCAAATGCAGATAACATCAAGCTGATCTCAGCTATGCTGTGTGCTGCACTGTATCCCAATGTTGTCCAGGTAAAAGAATGTTTTTTCATTTTACCTTCTTTGATCTAGCATACCCACACACCCTGCTTTCATTTGGGCTCAGTGTGGCAGCCTTGAGCCTGGCTTAGGTTGCCAGTTTGCTGCTTATGGTGTCAGAGCTCCAGTTTGTAGTGCTTGACTGCTGCTGTTCCTACAGGCTGATTTCAGTGTCACACAGAAGCCAGCAGGAAATGTGAATTTACTTAAAATTACACCTTTTTAGAAGGCTGAGGTTACAAAGGAAGTCAGGGTTGGACAGCATGTGTCTCCAGTGACTTGACATGTTGCTACTACAGAATTTCTGATTTTGAAAAATTTAAAATGTGAAGTTAAAAAGTTTTCTGGTGCAGCAGATTTTTATAACCTATTTTCTTACCATACAGGTGAAAAAGCCAGAGGGTAAATACCAGAAGACCAGTACAGGAGCAGTCAAAATGCAACCAAAAGCAGAAGAGCTGAAGTTTGTTACTAAAAATGATGGTTATGTTCATATTCATCCTTCGTCTGTGAATTATCAGGTCAGGATGCTTTTTTCTGCAAAGCATGCTCTCTTTTTATCAAAGAAATCACTTCTGCTTGAGTGTTTAAAATTACAGTGAGGATCCCTATTATTGTTTAAAATAAAAAATCTTAATGATTGAACAGTCCTGCGTTAGGACTGTAAGTAACAGTGCATTCCTGAGTTAGGAGTGTCCTCCTGGACACAGAGTTGAACTGCAGCCAATAGTTGTTAGCAGCTCTTTTGGGTCTCCAGGAGGGTCAGTGCTGCAGAAGAGGCAGAGCTGGCCCATGTGGCAGAGGCAGGAAGAGCAGTGTCATTCTGACCAGGCTGCTGTGTCCCTGTCCCAGACCAGGCACTTTGAGAGCCCGTACCTGGTGTACCACGAGAAGATCAAGACGAGCCGCGTGTTCATCCGGGACTGCAGCATGGTGTCCGTGTACCCGCTGGTGCTGCTGGGCGGCGGCCAGGTGCACATGCAGCTGCTCAAGGGCGACTTTGTCATCTCCCTGGACGACGGCTGGATCCGCTTCGTGGCTGCCTCTCACCAGGTGAGGAGGAGGAGGAGGAGCGGCCGTGCCGGGAGAGCTGCAGGGCTGGGCTGCAGCTGAGCCTTACCCCTGTCTCTGCTTTACCGTGTGCCAGGTGGCTGAGCTGGTGAAGGAGCTGCGCTGCGAGCTGGACCAGCTGCTGCAGGATAAAATCAAGAACCCCAGCATGGATTTGTGCATGTGCCCCCGAGGCTCTCGGATCATCGGGATGATTGTCAAGCTTGTGACCACGCAGTGACATCAGAACAGTTTGCTGTAAGGATCACCCATGGCTGCTGCCTGAGAACAAACCAAGTAACATCAGTGTCCTGACGTATTTATTGGTCTAAACTGTGGCACTGCCCTCTGGAAAAACAAGTTGGCAACTGTACTGTTGAGTTTTGGGTTTTTGTTTGTTGGCTTGTTGAAATTAAGGTGGCTTACACTATATTCTGGGAAAATGGCAGCTCTTCCAGAAGGAATAGAAACCTGAGTGTTTTTTATGGGACTGTGCCCTGGTAGTAGTGTTTTCTGGTCACACAAACACCTGCTATCCAGCTGTTTCTTGTAATAGTCACAGCTGGAGGCAGCACGTGGCATAGGAAGCTGTTCCCAAATTGGTTTAAACTCAGTCTACATTTTAACTAAGACTTTACTGAGGCAGTTTTGGCTGACCAGGAATCCTGTTTACAGTTCAACCCAAAGCCCTTGTACAAGTGAGCACCTTTAGATTTGCATTGAGGCTCTGCAATTCAGACAATGTCTGTGGTAAGGAGATGTACTGGTGTGTGGTTTTGGATCAGTGCAGGTTACTCTGGTGGCAAGATTAAACTCCAAGACAGTGTGGACATTTTCCTTGAAAAGAGGCTGTTCCAGCCCTTCCTGCACTGGGAATAAGTAAAACAGCTGAGATGGGACTGCTGTAGTGCATTAATATGAATTCTTGGCAGATGCCATTGCTAACATGTTCTGGGATGGGGTATCCTCCTGCCACCCTGCACAGCTGGAATGAAGTCCCACTTTTGGAAGCTTTCAGCCAAACTCCTGCTCTGAGGATTGGGCTGCTGTAGCAATAATGAATTATTATTTCCTCCCTTTGGTCTTGCTTTTAATTGCAGTGCTGAGCATTGCTGCAGCCAAGCTGCTCAAATACCAAAATGCCTTAAGTGACAGGACTGGGCTGTCACCTTTGTGTCACCAGAGTGAACACTGCCTCCAGCACCAGTCTGATCTACAACCTTCAGCCTGAGGCATGATGAGTGGAGGGAGGGACATTGTTAGGAGTTTGGTTTTAAAAAAAAATACACAATTGAGTTTCACACAACACAGGCTCCTGTGAGGAAGACGACAGCAGTATCAAGCCCAACATCCCTGTGCAGAGAATGGCCACTGCAGCTCTGCTGGGATGGATGAGCCCCAGCTGCCTCCACTCCCTTTTCTTTCCCACCTCCAGGAGCTGGCACTGGGAGGAGGGAGAAGCTTGGGATATGAGAAATTCACACAGAGAATACAGTTTAATAAAAGCAAAAGAATTTATTTCCCACTTCCCTTGGGCAGGCAGGTGTTCAGCCACTCCAGGAAAACAGCATGCTGTCCTTCCTAACATTGCTAAAATTACCCAATACTCCAAAATTTCCCTGCTATTCTGGTAACAGCCATTATCAACTGCAAAGATAAAGCAAATTGGCAAAAATCCTGAACTATTTTATTAGTTCAGTACCCTATGCCTGGTGAGATGGGGTTAGTCTGGTTTCCCACAGCAACCACAGATCAGCACAGCAGCAAGGCCCTTCCCAGGGTACACTTCACTGCCAGGATGGAACCAGGCACACACAAGGAACTGGAGCTCTCCATTCCCCACAGATCCTGCTGCTTGAACACAACCTGCAGGTTGTGCTTAGGACCTGTGATCTCCACACAACCCCTCAGACTTCCTAAAAAAGGTACACAAACATAGACATATAGTATACACACAACAGACTGGTACCTTTTGCCCCAGCTGGTGCTGCCTGTCCCAACCTGCCTGCTGTTTATCACCCCAGGGGCACACTGCCTGCTTCCCCATCCCAACTGTGAACAGCAGGCTTATCACAACTGATTTCTTAGTTAGAAATGCAGTTTATTTCAATGCACCAATAATAAAAAAAAAAAAGCCCAACATTTTCAGATCACAGAACACAAACACAACAGAAGAGTTTTGTATTAGTCTGCTAACAAGACTTTTAGAAGATAGAGGTTCATGCCAATTGCTATTCAATAGAAACAGCCTTCTAGGACTAAGCCCTTACATCACAAAATCCCTTATAATGTAAACAAAATAACTTTTTTACTAAACTTCTTAAATTTGAACCCATTCTTTTAGGGGTTCCATTCCTTCAAGGGCTTCCTGATGGTGAGTGACTGAAAGGAAAAAAAAAGACAACCATTAAGAACAACTCCTACAGCAAAACCAACAAACTGTGCATGCCACCCCAGGCTTCCTCTAGACTTCTGCCCCTATTTTCATTTACAGTTCTCAAATAATAAAAGAAGTGTTGTATTTTACACTTTAAAACTGCTTTAAGCTTGAAAGCTGAAGACTTAAGTAAGAGAGCTGAGACATCAAGCCTGCTCAGAAATCTCAATTCCAGCACATACTTCTCTCTGGTAACACAGGAAAACATTTTCCTTTGTGGAGCACATTAATGGGCAAGGATAAAAGCCCAAAGCCAAAAGTGCAACTCCGGAGCCCGCAGGAGTCACCAGCAGGAATTTAATCCCACACCACTTCATTGGCTTGCTCCACACCTTACATTACTCACTTGTTCCCTAGATTCTAAATTCCTCAGAAACATTTCATTAGAGGTTTCCTTAGCAGCAGCATTCTTATTGCTTAGCTGTATCGTGACATTCTGACTGCCAGCAGCAGGAAATGCCCATGAACAATTCATCTTCTCATAGTTCAGATTTAGGCAAGTAAAAATCCTGAGCTTTTATCCTTGTCCAATTTCTCTAGGAACTGCTCCAGCTCAAGTGCCACTGAACCCCAGGACAGACTCCAGTTTTAAGACATTCCTACCTTCTCTTTGGAGATGGTGATCTGGACTTTGAGCGGCTGTTTAAAAACAAAGACAGACAGACAGACCAGTCAGTGTGGTTGGCACACCTGGCTGTTCTCAGTACCCACTTCTGACCATTTAAAACCAGAACAATTTGGTGTTGTTAAATGCACTGACACTGCTGGTATCAAGTGTACCCAGGTACTTTAAGCAAGAAGCTGCAGGTGAGAAGGAGAAATGCTGGAAGCTGGAGCCCTCAGGAAAGGAGCAACACACAGCTCCAAAGCTGCTGTAATCACAGTGACCCTGCAAAGCAGGAGCAGTGAATCGAGCAGAGTTAGGGACAGGGAGAACTACAGACACTTAATTAAGAACAAAGGTAGGAGAAAACATGCCCCAAATCTTGCCAAAAATATTTTTTGTAATAATGAGTGTGTAACATCTGTATGCAAAATCCTGGAAGAATTGCCTACTGTCCCACAAAAAAATGAGCTGTTCAAAAAAACCCATAATGTATGAAAAATGCTTTTGAAATCAGTTATAAAAGTAAAAAAACAACCCTGCAACTGAAATACCAGTCCAAACAGAGATTTTGAACGATGAGGGAAAAAACCGAAGAACCCCACAAAAAACCCCACCAACCAAAACCAAAAACCAACTGAGTGGTACTTGTATTTGAACGCTCACCTTTTAGCAGGTAAGCCAGATTTAGATCTACCATGAGACTCAGACCTACAACAGGAGAAAAATAAAGCTCAGCAAAGCAGCCAGTGGGCATGCAACACACGGAGAGTTAGCTACACCAGCAACAGCAAATTCACCCCAGGCAGCAGCACCAGGCAGAGGGAAGGCTCTGCTGCTGCAGGCCCTCCCCAGGACCTTCCAGGGGAATCCTCAGCTCCCACTGCAGAGACCCCACTCATCACAAGGCACCAGTGCAAGCACAGGAAGCTCCCCAGCAAAGCTTCAGCTGCCAGCTCCACAAAACACCCGAGCAGACTCCCACACCTCCCTCCTACCTGCAGGTATCCCTTCTAGAAAGGCAAGAATAGTTTCAAGGATCATCTTAGAAAGCGTTTTAACAGCACATTAAGGGCCTTACACACACAAGTAAGTGCGTGTGCTGAAGGGCTGTAGCATTCTTCAGCTCAAGTTCCCAATGCCAATTTTATTCAGCATAATAGAGATTTTGCACCAATATCTGGCTACTAATGAGTAAACTATTCCCAGTTTATCTCAGGAATTAAAATCTACTTGAACAGTGAAACTTTCCTCCCACATTTATTATGTTACTTTATCAACTTAAATATTTGTTGTTACTTAAAAAACATCTTCCTAGAGTGTCAGAATTCAAGCTATCACTGGACATCAGAATGCTCCATTCAACACGCTTGGCAAAAAAAGCAGAATACTTTTGCTCTATTTCTGCTCAGAAGTGTTTTTGAAAGGTGATAAAAATTCACCTTTACCTGGCCTGTTAACTCACAAAAATACTACAAGGACACTGCTGGCACATGTTAAACAAAACATTACGTGCCACTGCTTTGAAACCTTCCTGGTCTCTATCCTGAGCCACTGTCTGGTAACAAGCAACTTCCTACTGGGTCACAGTTACTGAGGATGGGAATGCTCACAACCACCCAGAACTGGTACTCAGCAGCATGACCATCTCCTCCACTGCTAAGGCAGCACAGCACACAAAACCATCCTCAATTTACTACATACCTAAGAATTAACTTTAAAAAAAAAATTACCTCCACAAACCTTAAATTGTACACCACTACTTTTGCCTGTGAAAAGGCATAAATTACTGAGTGTAAATATTGCTCTGCTGGACAGCCTGCTAAGTGCTTCCAGACAAATTCCCCCAGGGAAGGAAAAAAAATAACAAAACAACAAAAAATAAGGAACAACACACTACCACAACCAAACAACACACCAAATCCATCACTGGTTTGAATCAAAACGAGTGTCTCACCTG
This sequence comes from Ammospiza nelsoni, assembly GCF_027579445.1. Classification (NCBI taxonomy): domain Eukaryota; kingdom Metazoa; phylum Chordata; class Aves; order Passeriformes; family Passerellidae; genus Ammospiza; species Ammospiza nelsoni. The sequence continues at coordinate 14,017,221 of NC_080635.1, forward strand.
CTTCGAGGCCATACAACGGACCGGGACCTGGAGCGTGACCTGGACCTAGATCTGGAAAGAAAACAAAGGAAGCTCTAGTACCACATGCTTCATACAGGTGAGACAGAAACCAGTTACTGTAAATGTCCAGAAGACTGAGAACTTTATTGATCTGTTGGTTTGACAGAAGTAATTTTTATTATTAGAAGGCTGTAGCACCTTTGGTCAGTACTGCCATGCAGGTAAAATGAGTTCCAGGTCTTACTGGACTAAGCAATTACACCCTGTACACTTGTAGGTGAATTTGGAAACCTTAACCACAGAGCAAGGCTGTAACTTTGGTAAAATGTTAAAAAGAAAAAAGTAACATCTCAGAAAGAGCAGTTCCAAAATTATATGCTTAAATTTTAAACAAAGTATTCAGAGTAGCTCTTATGCACCACAAAGGTTCCTACCAACATACAGATTGCAAAACAAACTTACTGATTACATTATAAATGCTATAAATATATATAGATAGTTGATATTTTAGCTACACGTTATGTGCCCTTCAACAATGCTGTGGGTTTAACAGCAACCACATACCTTGACCTTCTTAGAGAACCAGAGCGGGACCTGCGGGGGGAGAAGGATCTGTATCTGCGAGGAGACATCGACCGGGACCGGCGGTAGGAAGCTGACCTGGATCTACAAAACAAAGCAAACACCAACCCATCACTGCAAGGCACTTTTCATAACAAATACAGAAAATGAAGAAGCCCACAGAGGAAGGAGTGGGAATGAAAACACAGAAGGCAGAGCCCTACCTCCTACCACGGCTGCGGCTGCGTGACCGGGAATACCTTCTCCCTCGGGACCTCGAGCGGGATCTAGAGCGGGACCTGGGTTTAGGTTAGAAAAAACAGGTATCAGCAGACAGCTGCAGAAACCCACACGTGTGAGGCCCTGCTGAAGTCAAAACTTTTTTCAGACAACTAAAAAGAGGATTTAAAAATAAATCAAAAAAAGAAAAACCAAAAACCAAACCAAACAAAACAACAAAAACACACCACTAGCATCTGTCAGTTGGAAAAATGTCTGGGCCTACTTGTCTTGAGCATTTTTACTACCTAGAAAAATGTTAAAAGCTGAATTACATTGCAGAATTACATTAGAATAGAAAACACTGTAATGCGTATTTAAAATAAACCTTGCAAGTTTGCAGGTCGACCCTCTTTGGCCCAAGGTCTAGCAGATCTAGACGATCTAGAAGTATCTATAGGCGAGCGCTGCATCTAGGTAGGTGTTCTCTTCAATCTAACGACGATCAAACTGACAGCCCAATGAGCCAGGGTGAGGCTTGATTGACGCAAGAAGATTTTTCTAGGTGGGAATGTGGTCAATCTGGTGTTCCTCTTTCTAAACCGGAGGGGGGCCCCAATTGAAAGCCAAATTTACTGTTACGGCGGTCACCGTCTCAAATTTTCTGCCCTTAAAGAATAAGGTGAAGCTACGTGTAGATGGCTCGAGGGGATCTGGCCTCTTATGCTGATCACCTCAAGGTCTAGGAGGATCTTAAGTGTCGGATTTGCAAGGCGCCTCAGCATGAAATCTTAAGGCTCGTGACATTCTGAATCAAGGCGACTGACTCAAACGAAGAAACCTGAAAGGTTTTGACCAGGTTGATTATTAAAATAGTAACATTTTATATGTATTAGCAAAAAAAAAATTGTGATATACACCTGTTGACTTATGACAGTTAAGAGTTAAAACTGGTGTAACATTTGTGTTCTTTGCTAACAAGAACTACACAACAGCGAGCTGGCGAAGCAACGCGGCCGCCCCGGGCCCGCACGTACCTGCTCCTCCTTCGCCGGCTATAGCGGTGACAGTCATAGGCATAGTGGCCTTTCTCACCACACTCGTAGCATCTGTCGTTGGGGTCGAAGGGGCGCCGGGCTGGGGGTCGGTCGTAGCGGGAGCGGCGCGGCATCCCTGTGGATACTTCCACTCTGACCCTGGAGCCGCATATTATCCTGCAAGACACAGCAGATATTAACGAAAGGAATATTTTCCTCTGACGCGCTCAAGCAACGAGCATGAGAAATCCCCGATTAGTGTGGCGTAGGGAAATCGAGGGCTGCGGGCCTCAAAGGAGTTCCAGACATGCACGTACTTCCCATCGAGGCCAAGCACAGCATCTTCGGCATCCCGGGGGTCTTCGAACTCCACGAAGGCGAACCCCGGCGGGTTCCTGGCGATCCACACGGTTCTCAGCGGTCCATAGTAGCTGAAGGCTCTCTCCAGCTCGCCTTTGCCGGCGCCCGTGCCCAGGTTGCCCACGTACACCTTGGTCTCTGAGGGGACAAGCGGCCGCCATGTCAGTGCCGCGCGCGGCGCCGGGCACGCGGCCGCCCCTCCCCCGCTCCCTCCCCGCCGCCATCTTTGACACCGCGTCCATCTTAGAGCGCTCCCGCAGGGCCGCGCCCGCCTCACGCAGACCCCGCGGCCGCGGCGGCCGCTCCCAGCCTACCCCGGCCCTCCGCCATCGTCCCTCTCCGCGGCCGCCTGATGGAACGATCACCTTCTCCCACCGCCGGAGGGGCACGAACGCCGCCGCTCCCGCCACATTTCCCTTCGCCCCCTTGCCCATAGGGGAAGCCCCGACGCGACTGTGAGACGCCCCAGGGTCCCCGCCGTGCCCACCGTATCGCCCGTATCGCGACATCCTCCCGATGACAGCGCGAGCCCGGGCAGGCGCGACCCTTATATAGAGGAACCGCCGCTGCGCCTGCGCGCCGCGCGGGGGGCGGGGCGGGCCGTGCCTCGCAGCGCGCGGGCCTCGCGAGAGGCGGTTAGCGCGCGGCGGCCATGGCGGCCCCGGGGGCCTGAGGGGCCGTGAGGGGGCACGGGCCGCCCCCGCTCCTCCCGGGCACACGCTCGACCCCGGCAGCCCCAGTGAGAGCTCCTGTCCGGCTCTGAGGGGGCAGACCGGTCGGGAACTATTTGTGTTTTACACCCCTCCTGTGTGACCCATCATGGCTGCTGCCTGTGCTGAGGGTGAAGGAGCTGACGCCATCCATGGTCCTTATTCCACGGCCAGGAGCGGTGCCCTCCTTGGAACAAGGCATCCCCAAGTTGCTCCAAATCTCTCTCACACCTCGGGTCCATCCCAAGCAGCCTTGGGAGTTTGGGCCCTGGTTTAGCCCTTCGAATCCAACATGCAGCTGGAGCTGTTGTGTGATGGCATCTCCCAACCTTTCCAGGGAGACACACACAGTAATGGATGGCCAGCCGACCATTTTTTTTGATAAAAAAATCAACACAAACCTGACAGATGAAAAGTAATTCTAGGTAAATCCCAGCACGAATGAGGAGAGCCTTTTAGGAACAAGGGTTAGGCAGACTTCCCAGCTGTATTTGAGCATACCAATGAGCTTATCTCCAAATAAGGCAGAACAAATACACTGAGATAAATGAAAGCTCTAAATGTTCCTCAGTACATTAATAATCTCAGGAATAATCACATAATGATTCCTGCATCATGTGTTGGCATAAACTAGAAACAGAGCATTAAAAACCACAAACTTACTGTATTGCAACATATTTTCCTTCTACAGAACACTGGTTTTCCAAGCACTGCTGCTCTAAAATAACAAATATAGACAGGTAATGGTTTTAAACCTGCTATTTGCCTACTAACCTTCCCTAATAATTCTACAAACCTGGACATACATTGTAGTTTATATTCTAAACTAGGAGAACAGTAATGGGAAAAACAACCAACCAACCAGCCAGGAAAACAAAAGAAAACAGCTTTCTGAACATTTTTTAAATTTGGTTTGGGAAGTCCAGGTGTCATAATTCTTTTTCTTAAAGAAAAAAAGGAAAGAATCTGGCAAGCAGTTCAAATAAACATGCCTTCAGCACTAGATAATTAAACTGGTTTTAAAGGGAAAACATTTAAATACATTTAAAGGGAAAACATTTAAATGTATGATATATCATCTTTTACAATACTGTTACAAAAACTCTAAGCTGAGGGATCAGTTTAATACATCACCACTATCCAACAGTTTGCTTCTAATAAAAGTAGCAAATGAAAAAATGCTTGTGCTTTGAGTTTATTATTATTCCTTCCTTTACATACAAAAAAATCATGACGAAAGTACCCAAAATGCAGCGTTTCTGCAAATAGTGAATATTGACACCCAGGAGAGCTCCTAAAAGAGGTTGGTTCCTAAACCAGGAGAGCTCCTGGAGTCCAAAGGAGCAGCCCTGGCTCAGCGCTGCTGTTGCAGGAAGCCCTGCAGCAGGCCCTGCACGCGGGCCAGGATGATCTCGTTGGTGCTGCTGCACTGCTCGGGGCCGTACGGGGGCTCGATGCTCAGCACCCCCGCCACGCTCAGCGTCCTGCCCAGCTCCCCCTGCTCGCCCACGGGGATGTGGTTGCTCTCCAGCCACGTCTTCAAGGCGTTCTTCCTCCTCTCCAGCTCCTCCGCGCTGTAGGCTTGGCTTTCCTCGGGCGCGAGGATGTGGGCGAGGCGCTGCTCCATGTCACTGTCCCCTTCCTGCAGGACCTCCACCTCCTGGACAGCGTGGCCCATAATGAACGATATAGATCCTTTCTCGTTCTCTGGGAATGTTGCGAGGACAATGCTGTCAAGGAAAGAAGATTGTGTAAGTTCCTGTTCTTGAGTGAAGACTGAGAAGCAGCCTCCAAGGTTTTGGAGATAAGAGCTCATTAGCATCAGCCTAGCCCAGGTATTTAGGCAATACCCAGCACCCAGCATTTTCCTTTGGAAAGCATGCTGCTATACCCTTAAAATACTAAAAATGTGGGGCTCTGCAGGGAATTGCTGGTCTTGAATTTGAAACTACTCTAGACGCTAACTATCAAGCAGAATATTAATGTACACTTTTCTTCAAAAAAAATAAAGTCTGGAAATCTAAATATTTTTGTGCAGCTTTCCAACACTGCTGAAGAACTTAAAACATTTCAACATTCAGAAACAGTGATACCTTCATACATAGAGCATTTTGAATGCTGAAGGCAGCTAACAACACCAGAACCTTGTAATGAAGAAAGTCATATTTATTGATCATTGCCAAAATAATTTTTTTTAATGACTGTTGCCAATTTATGAAATGAAAATACACACAACAACAGGCTCAGGCTCACATTGTAGAAGCCTGGTGTTATCCCAAGGGCACTTGAATCCCAGAAGTCCTAAAATGCAAGTAGGAAGGCAGCTGGTTCTATTTCTAGGATCTCTCCCTCATATATCAACAAAGAGCATCAGAAACCATTTTCTTCCTCTTGTGGGAAGCAAAATTCCAGAACTTGGTGCCAGTACTTCACTAGCCTATTATTGCCACCATTAGTGGAAGTAATGACCTTTTTTGGGGGATGTGTCCAGTGAGATATGCCTTGATTTCAGCCTGGACCATCACCAGAATCCCTCACAGCTCCATGCACCTTCCTAAACAAAATTATAGGAAACTTCAGGAGATTACTGGAGCTACTTCAGAGCTGAAGCAGCAACCAATTCTTCTGAAACACATCAGAAGCTGAATGTTTTAGTTTTCAACCTCCAGCCTGTGTTCATGTGGGACAAGCTCACATCCAATAAGGTATGAAAGAGCTCTGGCAGCAAGGAGACAAATTTCTGCCCATTCCCTGGTGCATTTTGCCTTTCAAACCTGTTTTCAAGTTACTCACTTGGGATATCAGAGATGTGTGGTACTTTCTGTCCAGTGCCCCTGATTTTCCCTGCTTGCTCTCCAAAAAAGCCTCAACACCTTCCTGGGTGTCTGGCTGGAGTGGAAAGCCAGGCATCAATGCAAGAACTCTGGACAAAGGCTAAGGATTTCAACACCTAAAGCACTGAAAACACTCCAGCACTCTTTGTAAAGCAGGGTTTCGTATATGACCAAAAGCAATCTTTAACACATTGTTAAAGACTCTTTAGAGGCAATAGTATAGCTTAACACATAAGTTTTAAATTAAAGTAAGTCACTTGGAATTATAATACTGTGTGATTTGATATGCTGTTCACTTAGCTTTACTTGCTTAGCATGAGTAGCTGGGTTTGCTGGAGCCTTGGCTGCAAGCTCTGAACTTTCACCTTGAGCACATGCATTTAGCTGGTAGAGAGCTGATTTTTGAGCAATTCTCCTAGAAGCTGGCACAGTGGTGAGTTTTGAATTTACAGTGAGAATAACATTCCTAGCACACTGATATTTTAGTTGTTGCTAAGCAGTGCTTGCTCTAAATCAAGGGCTTTTTAGTTTCCCATGCTCAGCCAGAGATGAAGTGTGCAGGAAGTACAAACCGGAAGACAAGGAGGCTGCAGCCATCACCAGAAACTGTAAATTAACAAGATGACATGCAATTTTTGCTCCAAATAAGTTTGTTTCAGCCTTGGAATCTTTTCTCCTCCTAAAAATCTTGCTTTACATAAAAGCTTTGGTACTTACGTGGCAGAAACTGGGTCAACTGTTAAAACCCATCCTTCATATTCATGTTTCTCAACTGCAACAACTTTGACCAATTTGTTCACATACGTTTGCCAGTCTAGAGGGCTTTTTCTCTGCCAGTCATTCATATTTCTTACATCCAGGACCTAGAAAACAACCAGATCAGTCAGCAGATGCAGTCAATCTTTTTGGTTTGGTCTTTGTGAAAAACAGCAATCACTTGTTTCTAAAATTTTAATAGTTTAATAGTAATAAAATGGTTCTAAAAATAGCAGTATAATTAGAGTAATAAATTTTTTGGACAATTTGGATTAGGACAATATAAGACAATAGAAACAAAAGCGTTATGGAGGTCCAGGTACCTTTTCTGGGTAGCATAAGCCTGGAAAAAGGACACATGTTAACAGAGGATTAACCCTTAAAAACAACAGCCTGTTGCATATTCATACACCACATACATGATGCATAAATTCCATTCAAACAAAGGATTCTCTCTGGCCTCATCAACTTCTTCCTCTTAATTCTAACAGCATCTTCATAGATGAACGAGGCAGGAAGAATTTCGTTTTTTCTGATAATGGGGCAATAAATTCTCTTTCTCTGAAAGATTTAGGTGTCCTGTGGCTGCTGTCTCGGTGCAACTCCTTTCCTTAGAAAAAAAGTATCCTACATAGCATAGTTTCTTTTTTAACCTTATGTTATTACCTAAAACTGTATTTAACACACTACTTAAGAAAATTAATACAGCATAACTTTCTAACATAACACATATTCATTTTAATATTTGCGAAAAGCCAATCATAAAATATGCATTTTTCACACTCTTCACGTCAGGACTGGGTTTGCCTCCATGTAAAGATTTGTCTTTAAAAAAAAAAAGGCAAATTTTGCTTTTTGTTAAAAGCAGACATTTACACAAGTGGTTTGCATAAAGCTGCACTTCTGTAATTCCCCACAGGGTCCGCTTGTTTTCCAAAGGCACACAGCAAAGCCTCAAAGCCCACTGTTCCCGTTGCATCCAACACTCCATCTATTGCTCTGCTTTGTTACAAAACCTTGGAGGTGAGAGTTCAGCGCTTTGTTTTGTGTACTGGCGCCCGAGGCCTTCCACCGCCTTGGACAAGCGCTATCCTACCCTCTCCTCCTGATCCCCTGCGCTGGAGCACCAGCAGCGCAGTTCCAGTCTTTCCCCGCAGCACCGCCCCGAACGGGGCCGCAGAGCGATGGGCGCAGCGCGGCTCGGGGAGCACAAAGGCCTGCAGGGCGCTTTGTTCCCGGGGAATGCCTTCCCGGCAGGAAGAGTCCCGCTCCCCATCCCGCTTTCCCGCTCACCGGCCCCAGTTCCCGTTCGTGTTCCCGCCGAAGGCTCCCGGGAGCTGCCCCGGGCGGCACCGCCGCCGCCTTCCCCCGGCCCGGGTTAGCACCAAACGCTGCCTTGAGGGATTTCACAGCTGCGGAGGGCACATAAACGACACAGAGGCTTGCACGCATCAGGCCGGGTCGCAAAACAAGGAGCCCGGGGGGCGTGTGGCCCTTCAATGCCGCTGCCTTCTGCCCCTCTGGAGCTGGATTTGCTCCTGGGATGCTCCTGCTGGCGCGGGGAGATTGCAGCTTGCACATGCCAGGCCGTGACTAGTCCGTGTGTGTTAATAGGGGTAGATGCACGCTCTGTGCATCTGCTACATAAAAATAAGGTATTTTTGCTGCCTGGTTGTTGGGTTGCTTTTAGCAGGCTTTGCCGTGCCGCCGTGAAGGTGGGAAGCTTGATTCCAACACCCACCCCACACCTGCTGTATATCAGCAGCACTCAGGCAGAGCTTCCTGGGGATGAACCAAGTCACTGATTCTGTGACTTGTCAGGAATTTGTGAACATAAACATGCAATGGTTTTGTGAGTGCTAACACAAAATAATATAAAGGGTGTAAAATGAGACAGTCATATTTTGGAAGCTTAAAGGAGCTATTTCCTTTTTTTCTTTCCTTTCTTTTTGGAGCTCTCAATTCAGCCTCTGCAGTACTACAGAGATTGTGTATGAATGGCTTGTGCCACTGCATTCAGTTACTGCTTTCTTTCAGCCACAGCTCGTTTATTAGGAAGCAGGGAGAACAAATCTAATAGTTTTTACTCTAAGAATAAGCACTGGCCTGCACTCCAGCGGCGGCTACGCACCAGCTGATGGGGATATCACCTCCAATACTGGATGCGTCCAAGGATTGCTCCCACTCAGGAGATGCCAGGACAGAAAGGCCCCGCTGGCTTTACTTCCATCGGGCAGATGGTCACCTGCAGCACCAGGAGAAGGACGGGGACTCCGCTTTCTCAGGAAAAAGCTCTCCCGCTCCCACTCACGCCTCCAATTCCTATTTCAGGCCCCAAGTCCCATTCAAAGCCCGCCCCTGGCGCATGCGCGGCTCCGCGCGGCGCGGGGGAGGCGGAGGAGCAGGCCAGGGGGCAGGCGCGTGCGGCGGCGCGTGCGCGCGGGCGGCGGAGCCGTCGGGATGTCGCGTTACGGCCGCTATGGAGGCGGTGAGAGCTCCCGGGGGCCGCGGGCGGCGGGCGGCTGCGCGGGCGGGAAGGCGAGACGTGTCTGAGAGAGAGGCGATTGCCGCGGGGAGCTTAACGACTGTCGGGCGCCGGTGGGGAGGGGAGGAAGGCGATGCGGCCGCCGCCGCCGTTGTCGCCGCCGCCATTTTGCGTCAGCGGCCGTGGGGGAGGACGCGCGGCGGGGCGCGCGGCGCTCGCGGTGAAGGCGGGAAGCGGCCGCGCGGACAAGATGGCGGCGGCTCGGGGGAGGGCGGGGCGGGGGCTGAGCCCGAGCCCGCTCCCGGCCCCGCGCTGAGCCCCGGCCCGCTTGTCCCCTCAGAGACCAAGGTGTACGTGGGCAACCTGGGCACGGGCGCCGGCAAAGGCGAGCTGGAGAGAGCCTTCAGCTACTATGGACCGCTGAGAACCGTGTGGATCGCCAGGAACCCGCCGGGGTTCGCCTTCGTGGAGTTCGAAGACCCCCGGGATGCTGAAGATGCTGTCCGTGGACTTGACGGGAAGTACGTGTCCATTCCGCGTGTTTGCCGAGGCTACTGAGAGAGAAGCGGGGTTTATCTCGCTGGTCCCTGTGTTTCTGTAGTTCTGTCATGGACTGAAAGGTTTGACCCAGACCCTTCGTGGACTCTTTGCAGGGTGATCTGCGGCTCCAGGGTCAGAGTGGAAGTATCCACAGGGATGCCGCGCCGCTCCCGCTACGATCGGCCCCCTGCCCGGCGCCCCTTCGACCCCAACGACAGATGCTACGAGTGTGGTGAGAAAGGCCACTATGCCTATGACTGTCACCGCTATAGCCGGCGAAGGAGGAGCAGGTACGTGCGGGCCCGGGGCGGCCGCGTTGCTTCGCCAGCTCGCTGTTGTGTAGTTCTTGTTAGCAAAGAACACAATGTTACACCAGTTTTCTTTAAACTTTAACGCTAGAATAAATGTTTAGGTGTATATTACAATTTGTTGCTATTTCTATCAAATGTTACTATTTTAATAATCAACCTGGTCAAAACCTTTCAGGTTTCTTCGTTTGAGTCAGTCGCCTTGATTCAGAATGTCACGAGCCTTAAGATTTCATGCTGAGGCGCCTTGCAAATCCGACACTTAAGATCCTCCTAGACCTTGAGGTGATCAGCATAAGAGGCCAGATCCCCTCGAGCCATCTACACGTAGCTTCACCTTATTCTTTAAGGGCAGAAAATTTGAGACGGTGACCGCCGTAACAGTAAATTTGGCTTTCAATTGGGGCCCCCCTCCGGTTTAGAAAGAGGAACACCAGATTGACCACATTCCCACCTAGAAAAATCTTCTTGCGTCAATCAAGCCTCACCCTGGCTCATTGGGCTGTCAGTTTGATCGTCGTTAGATTGAAGAGAACACCTACCTAGATGCAGCGCTCGCCTATAGATACTTCTAGATCGTCTAGATCTGCTAGACCTTGGGCCAAAGAGGGTCGACCTGCAAACTTGCAAGGTTTATTTTAAATACGCATTACAGTGTTTTCTATTCTAATGTAATTCTGCAATGTAATTCAGCTTTTAACATTTTTCTAGGTAGTAAAAATGCTCAAGACAAGTAGGCCCAGACATTTTTCCATCTGACAGATGCTAGTTCTTTAGTTGTCTGAAAAAAGTTTTGACTTCAGCAGGGCCTCACACGTGTGGGTTTCTGCAGCTGTCTGCTGATACCTGTTTTTTCTAACCTAAACCCAGGTCCCGCTCTAGATCCCGCTCGAGGTCCCGAGGGAGAAGGTATTCCCGGTCACGCAGCCGCAGCCGTGGTAGGAGGTGTGTTTGAGTTTGTCTTATTCTTGTTGCCTTCTTTTGCTTAGAAAAAGCCTCACTTGAACAACTCTTGGAATTGCTTTCTTTGCAGGTCCAGGTCAGCTTCCTATCGTAGGTCCAGGTCCGTGTCTCCTCGTAGGTCTAGGTCCGTGTCTCCCCGCCGGTCCCGGTCGGGTTCCTTGAAGAGATCAAGGTAATTAGTACTGATTTTTACTGTGTGATTTATTTTTGTTGGTGTTTTCTTGTTTTAATTAGATTCCAAAAGGTATTGTATAGCAGGTTGCAAAAGATGCTGTGACCTGTAGAAGTCAGCATGCTTTTAAAAGTTTCTGATAATCCTAGTTAACTTCGCTGGAGTGCTAATGAGTTTTGAGACCTTACCTTGAGACAGTGGCATCTACCAGGATTGAATTTCTTTGGCTAAAATGTCTAATGGTCATGTAGGTCTATGATCATGTATGTCTTAGGTTCACAAGTAGACATTAATTTATATAGTGCTGTGATTGTCATCACTTCTTCTTGAGTTTATTTCTTTTTAATTTATCTCCATTTTAAATTTCAGGTCTAGATCAAGATCCAGATCTAGATCCAGATCTGTTACATGGCCCCGAAGCAGGTATGTGACTATGGGTAGTTGGTAAAATTTACTTAGAAGTCTCATTAGGCTCTCTAACAACTGTTAAGGTTTTTTTCCAGGAAAAGATGTGTTTTCCCTTCACTGACCTAGGGGTCTGTGTTTTAAAAAGCAGTGCAGAAGATTGTTCTCCCTCTTTTTATTCTTTTGCACACCACTAGGTCACCATAGTCATCAGAAATACTGGTTTGATCAGGTTGCATTAACAGCTAACAAACGTAAAATTAATCTCAAAAGTTTCTTTTTCCTTGTGTAGCACACACAGGATTGGGATTCTTCCCATTATTTTTCTGAGAAGGCAGGATGCCCCTTTAGTAGTGTGTTAATTTTTTATTGTCTGCAGCCAGGCAAGTCTGGAAGGGCTTGCTGGTGTCCTGAGCGTTACAGCTGCAATTCCAGCTCTGTTGAATATCAGTGTCAGTCTGCAGGAGCTGATTTTGATTTGAGATAAACACCTGTCAGAATTATTTTGTACCAATAAATGTGTCACAAGAGTAACAGTCAGGTTCTAAAGGAACACAGGATGTTATTTGTTCCCTTAAACTTTGCTTGATAGTAAGAGCAGCCTGTGCTTCATGGAGCCTTCTCCTGGCAGCAGGGCTGTCCTCGACAAGAACAAGAGTAAATGGAAATTCTGCTCTGGATGTGGAGTTGCTTATGGCCCAGCCTATCCCTGTGCTTGCTGTCCTGGTTTTAATGGCTGCTCTTGGAAACGAGGAACAGTCAACCATAAAGAAACACAGGAAAATAGAGGATGGCTTCAGATCAAGGGAGCAGGTGGAAAAGCCCACAGCTGAAAGTGGCATTTTCTGAGGATGGACAGCAAGCAATGATGGGAGTTTTAAGGGAAAGGAGAGATGAAGACCAGATCATCATGGCTTAGTTAAGAGCAGAAACTCGCACAAGTAGTCCAGAATCTGCTAAAGAGAGAAGAAGGTTGCCCAAGGCAGCAGAGCAGTGCCTTTCTCTGGCTGGGTACACTTGTGGCTAAACCATGTTGAATCTTAGTACTGTTCTTCCAACATGACTTAATCATGGCTCAGCACTGTTCACTGTCAGTGATGAGCCAGAAACAGCCACGGTCTGCAGACTTTCTAAGAGGAAAACATCTTGATTTTACCACCGTTATTTTCTCCTGGTACCATGCTGGATTTCTGCAGGGTTAAGGATACTTGTAGTGACACTTCTGGACTGTTGTGTGACACTTGTAAGTAGGGATTAAGTGACTGAGGCATAGGGAGTTACAGATGTACAACCAGCCAGAAGTGGCAGAAGAATTGTGCTTATGTAATTGAAAGATTATTTCTTTACAGAAGAGCCCAGGGAATGCATTGCACACAGAGACAGGCTCTGGGTTCATGAGGGAGACTGACTGAATGAGTACATGACATTTGTGGTTTGACAGTGCCACAACACATATCTAGAAATTGTTGTGGAAAGCCTTGGATGTGGAATTAGAACACTTCTTGGGGGACCTCAAAATTTCAGTGAGGCTTTCTGGCAGTATTAGTGTTCCTGTGATGCAGCAGCCTCAAAGGTGTCCACATTTTCCATATTTTTTTTCATAAGTATTAAGTTCAAACATTAAAAAAATACTTGAAGTAAGTGGATATAGAAGATGAAATTCACAGAGAAGATACTTCTAGGAATGAGCTGTCTGCTGATGTTGCTCAAGTCTAATAAAACCTGCAAATTTAGGTTTTTATAAAAATGGCTTTTTATTAGCTCTGAAAATACTGGTCAGGATTTGGGCTGTTCCTGTGTTCCCCCATCTGCATCAGCAAACACTGGTCATCAGCTAGGGACCAAACCAAAGTACAGAGCAACATATGCAGCATCCATGTAAAAAGGCTTCTTTGGAAACTTAGCAGGATTCTGTGTACTCAGCATGACAGTGCTCATCCACTGGCTGTGAATCCTGCTGTCCCAAATGTGGGAACCTGCATGTTCTGTTTCCCTGCTGAGCTGTGTTTTTTCTTGCAGGTCTAGGTCTCATGGCAGATCAAAGTCTGGCTCGCCAGCTAAGAGGTGAGCACACACACAGAGCCTGCACTAGCATCTCAAATTTAGGTTTGCATTATTAACAGAGCCTGGTCCTTTAGAAAAATACCCCCCTAACATGGGTCCCAGCTAATCTCTGTGATACAACAGAAATTACAGCATTTCCTCTGCAGCTCTTTGGAATGTGTTCTTTACCTGTCTCTGGGTTTTTATTAACTCTTGGTAGTTTCCAACACAGTACTAATTTTTTGTGCCTTTGTGCTCAGTTATGTTACATTTTCTATCCATCAGATAAAGACCTTGAGCTCTGTTAATGCTTTTCATAAAACAGCAGTCTGGTGATGTTGCTTTTCTCAAAGCCTCACCTTAGTACCACCCCTTGCTTAGAATGCATCTCCATGCTAAATAAATGGAGAATCCCTGTCAGAGTAAAAGTTGATCTGAAAGCTACCATTGGAAAGACCTGGCTAGATTCCTATAATTCACTTTCTGATAGGTTGGGGGGTTTTTTAACATAAAAGTTGATTTGACATTGAAGCTGCATTGGTGCTGTTGTGTTTTGGCAGCCGGTCCAAGTCCCGGTCAGCGTCTCCAAAGAGAAGGTATGTTGGTCTCCTACCAATAGCATAGACTCCATAGAGCATTTTAGTGTCTGCCCTCATCTCTGCTGAGGAGTTTGCTGCTTGTAGGAAAGTACTGGAAAGGTATTTTGCTGAGATCTCTTTCACAGCAATAATGTTGTGGTTATGGCTTTCTTTATGGTAATATGTACATGTGGTGATAAATGCTCAGGGTTATGTAGCAGTGTCTTGTTGCCTGCTCCCCTGTTCCTTTTGTTTCACTGACAGTTTTATTGCACAGGGACTGATGAGCTTAAAGCATAGAATAAATGTAGGAAATCAACTTTCAGTCTCATTAAAAGCTACATTGACATTGGGGAAGGTAGAGTGGAGTACCCTGGTACAGCAGTCAGGAATGGAAGATCAGGCCTGTTATGTTCACTGCTGTTAGATTATATTTTTCTTTCACATAAGTCAGTAAATAGTTTTCTCTCTCTGTTTATATGCACAGAGTAATGTGTAGAATATGTGGAATGACGTAATCAGCAGCAATTTTTTCCCTAATTAGAATTCTTTAATAGTTAATTTTTACAACTTAAGTGTCAAACAATCACAAGGGCATGAAAAAGTGCTCCTAAATGCTGAGTGATCACCGTGATAGGTTTTGACAAGCTGCTGTATCAGAACAGTGAAGAAGTATCTTGCCCCTTTGGAGGTCACTATAAGTAATACCCTTTGGATGGCCTTACAGAGATCTCATTTTAAAAATAACAGTAAAAAAAAAAGTGTTATCTCCAGATCATCAGCCTGTTAATTTTTGTCAGTAGTGATTGGTTATTTTATATAAGAAGTGCTTCAAGGGAGCCAGAGTCTGGGTATACTCCTGTTGCTTTTTCCTGGATTTGTGATTCCCAAGCATTTCTACTGAAATGTTAATTGTGGATTGTTTTCCTTTCAGCCGTTCACCATCAGGAAGCCCTCAACGAAGTGCAAGTCCTGAAAGAATGGATTAAAGTTATGAAGTTAATCTTTTAGGAAGAAAGTTATTTTGATTACATTATTATAAGGGATTTTGTGGTGTCTTTGTAAATGTAAGAATGTAGATAGAAGAGTATATCAACTAAAATTTGGCATGATCTGGGTCTTCTGAGTTAGTCACACCAATAGACTAGCACAGGTCTCTTTTTATTGTATGAATTAACTTCCTGTGATATGAAAATGTGGGACTTTTTTATTGGCACATTGAAATAAAATGTGTATTTTTAACTAAAACTTCTCTGTAGTAACCCTGCTGCTTCTGTTAACGTTTGGGTAATTTTAGCTGTGTGCCATGTAACGTGGATGAAAAATGTCTAAAATGGGAACCACTTATCCCAGCTGGTGTCTTCTCAAGGTAGCCACTTTTCACACCTACTGTTGAATGGTCTTCAGTGAAAGGATCAGTTCCTGTTCTCCTTGAAATGGAATTTAAATACCATCTCTGTCTGCAGATGGATAAAAATTTGCATATGCCCTTTTCATTCCTTGATATTTAGTGGGCATTCATTTTTCTGCAAAGCTCATTCTCTGGTGTTAGACTGTTGATACCAGATGCCTCAAAAATCTAAGGATAAACCTTCCTCCAAAACATATCTTCTAAGCAAATGACATCTGCAGAAACCTTTAAAGATAATAGAAATTATTAATAACTTGACAATTGCTACTTTCACTTGTTGCAGATTTTAGTTCTTTGGGCTATTGATGTAAAGAAAACACTTTAAAATACCTCAAGGCCTGTTTTCCTTTTTTGAGGGGAGATCTTTAAAATTAAAGATTATCAGCTGCCTTCAGGAGTTCTAACCTGCTTCACAGAATCTGGTATGGTTGTCCAGCAGCCCTTATCCTGGAGATGGCTTTGTTGAATGATCCCAATTTCTTACAGCAAATACACAACCTGCAGGAGTCATTGTTTGTGTATAGGGGTGTCAAATTGTCCTCATTCTGTATGAAGGAATTGCATGATAAAGCACTTCAACACAGATCACAGCAAGGGACTGGCAACAATGTTGGACTGTGAACAAAAAGCTGGTAGGCAGAGGGGTGAAAAGCATCTTTTCTTCTTGCTGGGATTGGCTATCTAGCAGAAATAAAGGCCAGTTTCAGCAGCAAGTAAGCACAGAAATGGAAAGCCAGGCCTGTTAGGGCTTCCAATGAACTCTACCAGCAGTTTGCTTCCACTGTGTAAACCACAGCAAAACAGCTTAAATAAAGTTACAAGATGGTTTGGTTACACGTGGGGTAACACATGGTTTTCAAGAAACAGATTTCCTGTTAATGACTGCATGGAGCTTTTCTGGGGGATGAGTCAACAGTCCAGATCCTGAAGGTGCTGTTCTGCTGCAGCATCCTCTGGCCTTCATTCCTGGTCCTCACTGTGCCTGGATCTTCTCTGGCGCTGACCATGGCCATTGGTGTTCCAGGTGGATTGTGGCCATACTCACCAAATCCCACTGTGGCAGAGCTGACACAACTGTTACCCTGCAGTGATTTAGCTCAAATGCCTGAAGCCTGTGATACATGTTTGGACTATTTTACTGGTTGTGCATTGAGTACCTGGTGAGAGGCACATGTACGCCACTGCTCTGGAATTTCATTACCCTTTCTTTTCTGTACTCTCAAGGCAAACCTGCTCCACAATAAACCTGCAGACTGACACAACAGCGCTACTGGTACCTGTTTTTCAGTACCCAGAGACACTGGAACACTGAGCAGAAGAGCCTGGGGTCTCTCTGGGGGGGCTGGGGTTCCTCTAAAGCCACACGTGAGAACCTGAGCAGGGAGTGGGGCTGTGCTGGTGCGGGCAGCCACACTCTGAAGGACAGCCAGCACTGAGTAAGGTGCAGAGGGGGAGCTGTGACAAAGATGGTATCTGTGCTTCTGTGCAGCTGTGCTGTCCAAAACTGAGCTCTAGCCCGAGTTTGGAAGGATTTCACCACAAATTCCATGCAGTGTTTGTGAGCAGTTGGAAAAGATGCCCTGACACAGGGGTGCGTTGTGGGACAGGTGCTGCTGTGACCCTGTGCCTCTGGGCAGGGTGTGCACACCCCACACAGGCTGGCTGGGGGTGGGGACAAGGGAAGTGTATCCGAGGTCTCCAGTGCAGTGGGCAAACCCCACTCTCAGGGAAAATGGGGTTCCCCTGGTTTCCAACCTGCTGTTCCCTGTTGGTGGGCTTTGTTCTGCAAGGGATACCAGCCCTCACAGGCAATGTGACCTGTGCACGCAGGGCGGTAGTGGGGCCCTCTTTCGGTGTCAGGGTGGCAGAACTGACTGTGACAGCCTGCCACATTTGCAAGCCCCATGGCCAGGCACTTCCCCCGGGGGCAAGGGCATTCCTGCATCTGCAGCTGAGGAGGCTTGGTGAAGTGCTGCAGGCCCTGGGTGCAGCAGCATGGCAGGAGAAGGTGGCACACAGTGCCTAATGCAAGGACTGTGCCTGTTTCCCTGGGGAGTGGGCTATCAGCTCCCTAACAAGATAGTCCTGTCATCCCCTGGCTTGTGCCAATTTTTCTGAACCCTCAGAAACATGGAGGTTTTCATCACATAGTTCCCTGATAAAAGATTTTGGAGATTTCATGTGGAAACACAGTGTTAGGATGATGGGTTTTCTCCTGCAGTTGTATATTCAGGACTAAATGGGTGTGGCCACTTCAGCAACCAAGACAGAGCGTAGGAGTTTAACCAGAGCATCCAGGCCAGCCAGCTGGGATAATCCACTGTCCTCCTCAAAGCTATCCTGCATGAGCACTGCACACCACTTGGAAAGAGCACTTTGATGGAAGGAGCAGATGTTGTAACAAACAACCACAACTGCATCAGCCTTCCCACATGCTCCACATGAATATTACTAGATATTCCCCTGCTGTGGTTGGAGCTGTGATGTCATGTCCCTAAAGGTGTTTTCAGTGCATTTTTATTGCAAAACAAAACCCAATGCCCAGGGTCAGAGGCTGGACAGAGTGTGAGACTTTTGCACAGACCAGACAGCAGCAGAGGTGGTGACAGGAGCTAAAGCCAGCAGAAACCACGTGTGAAAACCAAAGAGGAGGATAAAGACTCCCATATCAGATGCATTCACCCAGGTAGTTGGAAAGCTCTGTTTGGCACCTGGCAGGATTTCTGGCTCAGCTGCTGGAGGCACTTACCCCTCTTAGTGCTGGGAGTCAGCAGCCCTTCTCCTCAAGCAGTGTTGAACACGAGCCACGTGGTGTGGTTGTATTCCTCACCCGGATGGAGCAGGGCATTGGGGAAGTGAGGCTGGGGAGAAGCAGCAGCACATCAGTGACTGTGAACACATTCTGTGGGACCAGCAAGCATGGCTGCACTCCTCTGTTCTTCCCAAGGCATATTCCCACAGCTCCCCCAGCCATTTCCAGCAGCAGTGTGTAACCACCCACCATTGCCAGTGGGCTGAGTGGGTGAGTCCCACCGCTGGTTGAATCCAGGCTGTGAGGAATGATTCAGATATGAAGGATGTGGCAAGGCCCCAGTGGGGCCCTCTGCTCATGACCCCACACCTTTGAGAAGCTGGGCTGCACAGGGCAGGTCCCTGCTGCACTGATTGACCCCTGTTTAAAGCTGCTGTGACCTGTGCCTGCCTCACTTCTGGTGTCTGCAGTGCTCCCTTGACAAACAGACTCTTCCTACATTTAGGGCCCCAGAGACACGGAGGGTGGTGGGGCCATGTCCCCTGCCACAGGACCCAGGTAACCCATGGGAGGGGAATGGACAGCTCACCTTGTTCACAGCATCAGGCCAGTTCTGAGTTTCCAGGCAGAAAGCTGAGTGCTTGGGGTATGTGGCACCACCTTTGCCCTTCAGGGAACCATCCAGGAAGTTCCCAGTGTAAAACTGGATGCCAGGCTGGGTGGTGTGAACCTCCATGGTCCTGCCAGTGGGTGGGTGGAAAACCCTGCGGAGATGCCAGTGGAGGATGACACGGGAGTGGCTGAATGGGCACCCCCTGGTCCAGGGGTGGGGATCCTGCCAAGGTCCCAGCCTACCTGGCCACAAGGCGTCGATCCTGCCCCTGGTGCAGGCAGAAGTTGTGGTCAAAGCCACCCAGGTGAAACTTCTGCAAGTGCTTGCCCAGCTCCACAGGCTGCCGGAGATCAAATCCAGTGCCCTGCACTGCGGCCACCTCCCCTAAGCAAGGGGAACAGCAGGCTCAGCCACTCAGCCACGTGCCAGCAAAGCCTATTTGTCCCCCAGCATAGCTGGCAGCTCCTGGGGACACTGCTGCGCTTAGCAGGGACAAAGCACAGCCAAGGAGCAAGAAAACACATGAAAGTTTGTATATGTACAAACCCAGCATTTTCTCCCTTGTCCTTGTTAAGACTGCTGTGGGCATACAGTGTCCTGTGATAAAGCAGCACAAACAACCCCAGGACATACTAAGCACACTGCAAAACAGTCAGCCCAACCCAAAGGTGAGGGGTTTTGCATGGAGGGCAGAATAAACGCCTTGAAAAAAAAAAAGAAACTGTTCTAGTCCAGGCACTTACATAAAATACAGCAGGTATTGCACACAAGGGGTCTGTCTTTAATAATTGCACAAGTCTTATTTTCACCCCAAGACTAAGTCTACCCACACAAGAAGGAACTGCAAAAGGCAGGGGTAGCAAGCTAGCCACAACTAAGATGTGAAACAGCTCCATGGTGAAAGCAGCAGGGAGAAGTGGGGCACAGACTGGGTATGGCCTTAAGCTCTTGCCCTATTTGTCCACAAGCATGGCACACCAAGCTGAGCAGAAGCCACCTGGACCAAAGAATCCACTCCTCCAGGTGCCACAGGGATCTTGTCTCCTGGATGGACCCACAAAACAGCCTCACATCCCACGTGCCTCTGGCCCCATTTGCAGCTGCTCCTGCCTGCTCCCTTGAGTGGGTGTTGGACCTGGCTGCCAGCACCTGGCTCTGCCCACCCTGCTCATGTGCAGTGGGACTGTACCCAAACTGAGGGCCCAGCTGTGCCTGGGGTCCCCTGGCTGCTGGTGTGTCCCCCTTGCCAGGCAGAGCTGCTCCCCACACCCACCAACATTGCTCAGAGAGATCACTTCTTCCACCTGGTGCCCCAAGTGCTGCACCACCTACCAGTAGGGATCTGGGTGTCATCCACAGGCAGGTAGGAATCTGCTTCAATGGAGATCTCGTGGTCATAGACATCCCGGGAGCCCTGCAGGAGGATGGGAAATGCTGGGATTCCTGTTCAAGCAGCCCTAAGCACAGTTGTGAAGTGAGAGTCCACAGTGGTGCCCCAGCTGATCTGGTAGTGCCTGGAGCACCTCCTGGCCCTCATTCCGTCTTGATCTTGGGCACAGGACAAAGGTACTAGCCTGGGCAAAAACCTTCATGGGCCCTAGGAGCTGTAAATCCCACAGGGATGAGGCCATCAATCTGTACTTGTACCTCACTGAGGGCTACCACCCTGCAGACTGACTAGCCAGAACATGCTGGGTACTGAGCACACAGCTGCAGGGAGAAGGGGAAGGAAGCAAGCAAGGGGAAATGCAACCCATCCTCCTGTCTCATCTGCATCGCTGCAGGGGTGTGCTCCTCCTCCTCTTCCACAGCCTCAGTAATGCTGGCAGGGAACCTGCTGGGCTGGAAGGGGAGCAGGCTCAAATCTGAGCCTTCAGGTCACTATCTAATCTGAGCAGCAATTTCATGCCCAAAGGTCTCCTGTTCCCCTGGAACACGCCTGGGTTGCACAGTGCAAGTGTTGGTATTACTGCACCCCTGGGAGCACCAGCACCAGAAACTGCACAGCCATTCTCAGGGCAGCAGCCTTGACATGGGTCCTGCTCAGAGGGGCTGAGTTGTCTCTCACAAACACTTTTAAGGGCTTTTATCTCACACCCAAGTGTGACTGCACTGTATTATCCTATGGCTCTGCCCAGCAACACTTCATTTCTCAGATCCTTTTTCTCCAAGCCCAGTTATAAACTGTGAGATTAAAACACAGCTGCAATTCACTGTCCATGTGGTTGACATGACCCTGTACAGGTGGGAGCCCTCTGCATCCTGCTGCTGCAACCTTGCTAGTCTGCAATCCTGGCTATCTCACACCCCCTCTCTGTGATGTTTCTTCTGCCCATTTTGACCTGGGTATTTTGGTGCTGCCACTCCAGGCCCTGATTTCAACCTGCATCCCCCTCTCTTGTTCTGAAATGCCAATAGAACACAAGTAAGAAATGCCAGGCCACCACTGGGGCATGCCAGCTCTGCACCTCCTCAGTCTTCCCAAGGGACAAGGAGAGAGCAAAATTCCCCAGTTACACACAAAAGGAGAACCAACATGCTCAGCTGGATGTCTGTTCAAGAAGCCCTGAGACAATGTGTCCTCAGCTGAGATCCACGTGATTCGGTCCTGTTCTTGCATGCAGCCCATGATGCACAGAGACAACCTTCATTGTTGTGTCCCCAAAACCATGATGTGTCCCCAGACCAGCATGCTGGTACCAATGACCATCCCACAGGTCCCCAGGCTGTCTTCCCCTGCACAGTGTGTCTCCACAGGACCCATCTCCCCACACTTACCTGCCCTGCCAGGTTGAAGTAGGAGTGGTTTGTCAGGCTGATGGGGGTTGTCTTGCTGGTCTGGGCCTGGTAGTTGATGGCCAGCTCCCTGCCATTAAGGGTGTAGGTGACCCAGACTTTGAGGTCACCAGGGTAGCCTTCCTCGCCGTCGGGGCTGAGCCGGAAGAAGCGGACGCCATTTGGGAGCACCTCGGCACTCCAGAGAACCTGCACGGAGCATGGCCTTGGTAGGACAGGAATGGGAGCACAGTGCCCTTCCCTCCTGCCCCAGGCTGGGCTAGAAACAGGGACAAAAGGCACACAAGGGATGCTACACTGAAACAAAGGCTTTTTCAATCACCTTTCCCAAGAAAACACAAGCACTTGGTAGCCAGGACCACCAGCAGGGAACAAGCTTTCCACTGAGCAGCCAAACAAAGGAGGCAATTTGGCAGTCTGAGGGGGTCTGTTCCAGCCTGTGTTATGCCATGCCCGGGAGTCCACATGTTTGATTTTTGCCCTGCAGCTGGACTTATCCCCCTTTCCATAGATTTTCTCATGTGCAACACCACTTCAACAAGCTGCCACCCAGCACTGGCACTAGGACAGTGTAAGAACACACTGGGGGCTCCTGCCCAGGGGCTGGGGTTGGGTTCAACAGTACCAGATATGCTGTCAGACACATCCAGAGAGCTGGGACCTCTCTGGTTCTTGTCCCTGCCAGCACCCAGCACCAGTGCTCAGCTTGGAGCCAAACATGCTGGCAAGGGAAGCAAGCCAGCCCACTGTACACAGCTGCCCAGACAGCCTGTTTAGCCCTGGCCTGGGCCTCATGCTGGGAGGATGGATGTGCAACAAGAGGCTCTCTGAAGCCTCACATTTCCCTGAGGAATAGCTACTGTCTAATCAAAGGGGACAGATTTAGGAATTTGGGCCAGCTCAATGCTGTTGAGTTGATCCCTCTTGTGTCCCACACAGAGATCACCAACATGGGGCATGGTCAAAAGACAGCATTTTCACCAAACACAGAACCTGAAGGTGACAAATACACCTGGCTGCAGAGTAGGCCCTCCTCCACAGCGTGCAGTTTGACTGCAGCTCCCATGGCTACAGAAAGGATGCTGCGGGTTTTAAGTACGAGTTTCTATTTAAGTCCTTTGAAAAAAAAGCTATTAAAGCCCAGGAAATGTACAGGTATCACTATTTTTTCTCAAAGATAAGAGAGTTATTTTCAAAAATCCCCCAGCAGTGTGGTCACACACTGCAGCCCTGTAAGTGCAGCTGCAAGATGCTCTCATCAGACCACACGCTGACCGCAGCACTGATGTCTGCAAAATCAGGAAAAGCTCAGAGGATGACCAAGATAATCACAGCCAAATACCAGTATGTGGTCTTTGTTGGGGTTGATCAGTTAGGGCTCACTGTCTCTGAACAGTGACTGTTTCCTGGCTGGAGGGGGTCTTGGGCAGGCGTCCAAGCATGCCCTGTGGGCCAGAGGACACAAAGCTCCAGCTGGGAGATGTCACTACCCTGTCCCCAGCAAGCTGGTGAGACTTCAGCAAGCAAGCAAGGTGAAGAAGCAGAAGAAGAGACCACATCCCCTGCCTGCAGAAGACAGCCTGGAAGCCCTGGGTGCGAGGAAATGCATGCTTTCAGCTGCAGATCACAGGTGGCAGGGCGCAGAAAGAAACTTTAAACCACCCAAACTGTCTTCTGCCAAGCTATCCCCAGTACTCCCTTTTTCCTAAGGCTGCTGAGGAGCATTTCATCCCAACCTGATGCCAGTTCACACTGTGATTTTTTTTTCAGGGACCCTGGCTTTTTTCTCATCAGCCTGGATTCCTTTCACAAAAAAAAAAAAAAAAACATTAACCCCATGAAAGCAGTTGCACCAGCACATTCATGTGCTCTTTGGGGGAAATGGTGGATGATCTACTTGCTGGTTACAAATGCATTTGATCCAACAAAACCCAAGGCTTCAGGAAAGCAGCGACTTCTGAGCCTGCTCTGCAATGGAGCAAGGTTATCAGCAAGGCTTTCAAGAGAAGAGATCCTCCACTACTCTTATCATCTGTACACAAATACCTGACTTGAGCAGCAGCTCTTGGGAGGACAGAGAAAAAGCTGAGTGCCCTGGGGCCCAGGAAAGGTTGTTTCATCTCAGGAGGTCATAGGGGAGGGCTGGGAAGGAGAGACAGTGATCCTGGATCCTGGGGCATTTTGCAGGCCTGAGCTAATCCCCCTCTGCTGTGAGTCAGAGTGACAGCCTGGGGGACCTGTTGCAGGATGAAAGCAGCACCAAAGGGGGCAGTGCAGTGACTGAACCTGCAGCACCACCCTGCTCTCACCTTACTTGGGAGTGTAGTCACAGGCAAGTAACAACGATAAGTTTCTACAGACTCATGTCCTTCTGACTCTTGGAGGAGCTATGGGCAGGTAACAGCCGAGAAACTGCAGGTGGAAATGCATCTGCATGGACAGACCCTGTTCCCCTGGAAACTTTCTTTGGGCACTTGCACAACTCCATGATGTACTCCAGGTGGTGCGGCTGGTGCCTGGGGAGCCTCCATTGCTCCTGAGGGTAGGTTCTCACTGCTATGTCCCAACCTAGGCTGTGCAGAAGCAGCACTTGCTCAGAACAACCCTGTCAGAACTCAGGGGCTCATGAAGCTCAGGGCTGCAGTCACACAGAGGAAGAACAGCAACCCTCTGCTCAGCATCCAAGGATGACATAAGTGAGTCCTGCAAACTCAGGCAAAGACAAGCCAACCCAGCAGCTCTCAGGATCTGTCTCACTTCCCCCTGTTTCTGCACTCACAGCACTTTCTGAGCTGATTAACTCAATAACCACCAGAAAATGCTACAGGGTTCAGGGGTGCAGACATCACACATCTTGCCACAGCCCCACAGGTTGTATGCTGACAGAACACTGGGATTTTCACCTTGTCAAACCCCTTGGCTCCTCCGTGCAGGCTGTTGGGCCCGTTGTTGGTGAACAGCTGATACTGCTTCCCGTCCACACTGAACTTCCCATTTGCAATCCTGTTGGCAACACGGCCCACGACAGTACCGAAGTACGGGTGCTTCGCCGTGTAACCTGGCCAGAGAAACAGCACACGGTTAAACAGAACCACTGGAACAGAATGGGCAGTCTCCAGTGCCAAATAGGTGACTGCAGTCCCAGCGTTTCACAGGACACACAGCTCATTAGTCGTGAGCATCTTTGATTAACGCAGCCTGATGGGATCTTGTATTCTTTGCAGATTTGAAGAAAAGACCTCTGTCACTGCCTGTTAAGGAATGACCCAGAGCTGCCCCAACAGAGTGGCACACTGCCACCAGTGTCCCTGTTCCACATCCACCAGAGAGCCCAGGAGAGGCAGCAGAAACTGTATCTCTTCAGCCCATGATTGGAGGCGCAGGGCGCCTTACAAGCAGGTCAGGCAGTGTGGCAATAAACCAGTAAGTGCTAGTTAAACTGCCTGATTGTGGGTTTTTAATTTTTTTTTTCAAATACACGTATTAAGACCCACCTTCTAAAGTGTCAAATCCTAGGACAATATCTGAAAACTGCCCATCCTTGTCTTTTGTCTCCAGCCTGGTGATAATGCACCCAAAAGACAGGATCTCCACTCTCACGCTGTCCGACTGTAGGACGAACTTCTCCACCTCTCCGCCTCCCTCCTCCGGGGGCATCCGCCCGAACTCCTCTTTCCGCACCGTCGTCATCGCTCCCTAAAAGCCGGCCACCGGCACCTCCGGCGGGAGCCGCAACCCTGCTCGGGAAGGACGCTCAGGACGAAGAAGCAATGGCGGCGGGAGAGGAGCACTCCCAGCTCCAAAGGGCAGCCAGAACAATCCTTGTTCGCTTCCCGTGCGGGGCGGAGCCGCGCCGTGTCCGGCGGAGCGGAGCGGAGCGCGGAACGGTTGTGGCCGCTCAACGTCGGTCACAGCGGGGCAGCGGCCAGCGGGATGGGGCCGGGGACAGCGGAAAGGATGCAGGGGGCAGCGAGAAGGATGCTGGAGGCAGCGGGAAGGATGCCGGGAGCAGCGGGAAGGATGCCGGGGGCAGAGGGAAGGATGCCGGGGGCAGAGGGAAGGATGCTGGGGGCAGAGGGAAGGTTGCAGGGGGCAGAGGGAAGGATGCTGGGGGCAGCGGGAAGGATACCGGGGACAGCGGGAAGGATGCCAAGGGGCAGAGGGAAGGATGCCGAAGGGCAGAGGGAAGGATGCCGAGGAGCAGCGGGAAGGATGCCGGGGGCAGAGGGAAGGATGCTGGGGGCAGAGGGAAGGTTGCAGGGGGCAGAGGGAAGGATGCTGGGGGCAGCGGGAAGGATACCGGGGACAGCGGGAAGGATACCGGGGACAGCGGGAAGGATGCCAAGGGGCAGAGGGAAGGATGCCGAAGGGCAGAGGGAAGGATGCCGAGGAGCAGAGGGAAGGATGCCGAAGGGCAGAGGGAAGGATGCCGAGGGGCAGAGGGAAGGATGCCGAGGGGCAGAGGGAAGGATGTCGAGGAGCAGAGGGAAGGATGCCGAGGAGCAGAGGGAAGGATACCGGGGACAGCGGGAAGGATGCCGAGGGGCAGAGGGAAGGATGCCGAGGGGCAGAGGGAAGGATGCCGAGGGGCAGAGGGAAGGATGCCGAGGGAGGGAGCGAGGCTGTGGGCGCTGCCAGGCCGGGCAGCCCAGCCGCCACCTCGCAAATTCGGGGGCCGGAGCATCTCTGCCCGCAGCTTTTCTCTCCCACTTGCATCACACCGGCACGGCTCTCGCGGCCCGTGCAAAGCGTGGCACAACAAAATGCTGTTTCCTCCCCTTGTGCCCTCCCTTAGCCCCTCCACAAGAGGCACAAGGCAGCGCCTGCTGATGCTGCTGGAAATCAGGCTCAGGGCATTTGCTGGCCGGGTTGCTGTTATTATCAAAGCTGTGGCTCTGACCCAGACTCCATTAAAAACCATCATCTTCTGAAATACCAACTTCTGCCTGTCTTTGCAGGTATTTTCAGTCTGTGGGGAAAACCCAAGCAACATTTAAGTGATGTATGTGCACATTTTTGACCTCTCTAGTGGTCAAGGCACAAGAACACCTCACTACAATTTGGTATGGTTGTGTTTCTATGAGAGCCCATTTTCAAAATTTGTTAAAAGAACCCATAACTCCCACCAAAAAAACTCCATTGGTCAACCAGACTTTGCTAAATATTAATTTCCAACACAGCCATCGTCTTTTGACAAGACCATCTACAAATTCCAAGCAAACACAGCAACCGAACCTCCCACGCGGGGCTGGGCAAAGATGGTTTGGAAATCTGCATTTCTTTGTTAGCAAAGGCAGCTCCTGTGTTTCCTTCTGCACCTTCACAACCCGTGCTCTCTATCCACAAACAACATTTGAAGCAAACCTACCTTTTTTCTGCTCATCAACAGCACCTCCCATATGAGACAGGATAGGGAGCAGCCCAAATTTTTAAGTGAGGAATGCTATGGATGTATGGATGGATGAGAGGTCAGTCTCATTTATAACTGATTCATGGAGTGTTTTCGTGTGCAGAGTATTCCCAGAAGTTCACTCCTTAGCACTTCAGCTCCCTCAGCACCTCTCTCTTAATGTACTTCTCCAGACACAGGAAGGATTTCTGCTCTGCAAAGACAATATTTCATTAAGCTGTGAGGGTTTTAACACAAGAGGTGGTGCCATTTTGATTTACTTCTCTGATTCACACCAGAAAAGGTCCAGATCCACCTCTTTGTCTGATGTAACAGTCATGAACACTGATTTTTTTACCTCCCTTCACACATGCAAGACCACTCGAGCCCCAGTGACCATCTAAGGCTATGTGCTTGCAAAAGAAATACCACAGACCAATCTGTTCATGAACCAGCCCCACAATTTTCAGACTGGCAGATAAACTTGAAAAGAAACCAGCTTGCACGAGCCTGAATCCTGCAGGGAACAGTAAGGAGCAATGTCAGCTTCAGGATCTGAGCAAGGTATTCCAAGAATCCTGCTTCATGACTTTGAGGGTTTCTCCTGGCTGACCTTCACATTCATCCTGCCCCTCTGCCCCTGGTGACTGGGGGAGGTGAGCAAGGGGGAGGGCAGGATACAAGCAAGTCGTGTTCAACATCTCACCACACTGGATTTTCTTTTTAGTCATACCTACTTTTTAAAAAGTGGGGTTTTGGGGCCTTGTTCACTGTGACAGAGTTTTGCTTAGACTGATGGTCAAATGCAAGCTCCTTTCATTTTCTCCTCTTTCTTTCCAGAAGAAAACTGCAGTACTGGGGCTGAACACACCTGGCATTGGCAGCAGGGCACTTCCACAGCCAGGGAGTGCTCAGGAGAGCTCGCTATTCATCTCTCAGACTTTGGTTTCACTTCTCTGCCTTGCAGCTCTGCACAAACAGCTGGGAAGTGCATCAGCTCTCCAGTCCTTATCTGCCCTGTCTCACACTTGGAAATGCAGCAGTCTTCCCAAGCCAAAATGCAAAATGCTGGTGAGGAACAAGGATTTATCTGCTCTATCACAGCAGGTATAGAAAAAGAGTGACATGAAGGCAGGTTATGTGCCCAGTCCCACTGCTCCCAGCTCGTCTACACCAGGCAAGACATTTCTGTTTTTACAAAAGGCAAGCTGGGAAGTCAGCCTGTGAGTGATCCTGTCTTTCCCCCACCACAAAGCTGGTAAAAAGGCACACTGTGAAAAGGAAATTTGTTATTGTTGTTGCTTGTTTTGAGGGTTTTTGTTTGGGTTTTTGGGGTTTTTTTGTTTGGTTGGGTTTTTTTGTTCGTTTTTTTAAAAGGAGCCGTTTAACATACAGTCAACTCCTATGACAAAATAGTTATGAGAAAAATTACAGAGGAGAATTTATTTACCTGGGATCAGAAGCCTGGAAATTCCAGGTGCCTGCAGGG
The DNA here is from genome assembly GCF_027579445.1 of Ammospiza nelsoni. Lineage (NCBI taxonomy): Eukaryota > Metazoa > Chordata > Aves > Passeriformes > Passerellidae > Ammospiza > Ammospiza nelsoni. Next base: position 14,045,642 of record NC_080635.1, read on the forward strand.
CAGCTACCATTTTGCACAACAAAAGTGAAGCATTGGATATTATACATACTTATGCTATTTTTGTAGGACTAGTTTATTTTTTCAATATATTTTTCAAAATACTTTGCTTTTTTCCCCCATGATTTTCTTTAATCCAAAATAAAGTAACTTTGCTTAAAGGGCTACAGTCAACCGAAACTCTGTCTCTATGAGATCTCTTTTTATTTGGTCATCAGGCACTTCTGTAATAAATTACATCACTACATTTCCTTCCTTCATTTTGCCTTTATGTTAAATCCAGCTGTGATTTTCAGTTTATTCTGGACACAGAGCGAGACTTGAGGACTCAACTGACTAAGAAAATAATTTTAAAGGGCATTTCAGGTTTCTGATGTGTTATGCTCACTTATAGGATCCAACTCTGTTCTGAATTACCCAGACCCATAACCTCCATTTTCATCATAGCTGCCTTCTGCAATGGAACAGGAGAGGGATGTTAATGCCACTCACTATCTTTGAGACAGGTGACAGGGTGTGTGTCCTGTGAGGAAACTTTGACGATTCTCCTGGACCAGGTTTTTTGGACCAGATCTCTTGTTTTGGGGAACCCACGGTGTTTGTCTCGGCACCACAAAGGGTTGCAGCATTGCAGGCAGAGGCCAGGAGCTCTTCAGCTGTTATCACACCAGTGGCATTTTGATTTGAATGTGACAGGGACACTCCAAACACTGTAATACTTAAGCAATGCCAATGGTTACAGCTTGCTGTTGCTCAAGAAACTTCCTTGTTCAGTAAGAGCAGCAGTGCCCAGCACTGCAGCTGGAGATGTGATCCGTGGGGGCTGGTTGCTGCACAGACACAGAGAGGAACACAGACATTGCTTCTCACACCCTCCAGCATTACAAGGCTGTAATTAAATCCCTTTTTCCAACACTCTCTGCACAAGCTCGAGGGGATGAGCTGGCACGTGAAGCCTGCAGGGAATTGGAATCAGCAATCAGCAGGCAGAACAAAAGCAGAGACGTTCCCCCACCATTTTATTGTCTGTTTGTTGAATGTTTCTTCAGCTCTGCTGGGAACTTCCAGGCACACAGGCTTAAAATGGAGCCTCTGCTTTTTTTTTTGCTTCATCTCTTCAGGGGCAAATATACTGAGCCATTGATTAGGTTATTTTGGGATTGTGGCACGGCACAATTGCTTGCTGTCGTTCTGGCAGTCATTTCTCAGAAGCCTGTTACCCACACTTTACAGAGCTCTGGAAAACACAGAGCTACTCGAGAACATTTGACACAGCATGTTTCTGACGTGCCTTTGTGTGCAAGTTGTTTGTGTCTCGGCAGCAGCCAAAGAGCCATTCGGATCTGTTGGTTGCTATAGTAATTACTTTTCTTGGGAACTAAAATAATAGCTTAGAGCTCCTGCAGCTCGCTGCCGTGGAGGCTGCCTTGAACCAGAGACACTTCCATTTCGTTTTGGAGGGGGCTGGGGACTCTCAAGTATGCTGAGAAACAGACTTTCCTCACTATGCCTGTGCAGCAAATTTTGATTTTAACCTTTGCAGAGGATGTGCCACAGGCCTGAAGGCTCAAAAATAAAAGTAGCTCATGAAACAATAGGACAGCTTTGCAGCTGCGGTTTCTGATGGGGCAAAGATTTGGATTTGCTTTCAATTTATTGTTACTGAAAGCTGATAGGAGAGGGACTGAGGCTCATGCTGATTTTCAGTGCTAAGGACCCTACAAAACACTGTGTGGGGGGCTCAGAGGAGTTTCAAAAATGTTTAAGCAAGCCAAGAAGGAATGTGACAAGGAGAGCAGCTCTGCATCATTCAACGTTTTTCTCTCTGGTGAGGCAACTCCTGTATGGACCTGAATCTCTGGAGAGGGCAAGGGGGTCTCACAGTGGACAAAACAGCCTTTCAGGGCAACCAGCAGCTGGCAGATGCCACCTCCCCCCTTCCATCTGCAGGCACAGAGCATTTCTGAGTGACATTTCAAACTGCAGCTCTGGATGTCTGCTTGAAAGGACACTGTGCAGAAGCATTTCCCAGCAGTAGGACAAGCCCCATGCTGGTGGCTCTGGAAAGGTCTTTCAGTGTCTTTGGGCTCCTGGACTGACAAATCAGGGATTTCTGTGCAGCTGGCAGCCAGGTGGGCTGGCACAGCATGGCCCTTCTGGATCTGCCAAGGAAGCAGAAGAGAGGCAGGGCAAGTGGCACAAGAAGTGGTAAGCCTGATTGCCCTCCTGCATCATGGAGCAGCTGCAGGCTGACTGCAGCTCAGACTCTTGACTCACAGGGGCTGACCTATATAAGCACCCAGCACCAGCAACAAGTGCCAGCTTGCTTTTGCAGTCAGAGGCCAGCAAAAGGTGGAGAGGGTATAAAAAGGGGTCAGAGAAGGGAGCAGGAGGAGCTAGGATGGAAGCAGAAAGAAAACAAATAGGGAAAGCATTTTACCTCCCAGTGCTGTCCTAGAAAATTTGCTCTCAGATGTGCACATGGCTGCATTGGCAACTGGCAGGGAGATGCCAAAGGGAGATTAAAGCATCATCTGCTAAAGGCTGTGAAGGCAAAACAGTTCCTGTTTGAGCAACAGCTACACAGAGATGCAGGGAGGGGGGTGTTTGGGGAAACCACAGGGCAAAACTGGGCCTTCATGTGTGAGGGGGATGTGCTTGGCTTGCAGGCTGCAGGTGATAAGAACTTGCTTCCCACGTGTAGATGTGCAGATCTGCCCCCCACCCCCTCCCCAATTTAGGCACAGCACACACCCAGGTTTGTGCCTGCACAGCTCTGCAGCTGAAGCACAGAGCTGTTCCAAAAGAGCTCAAGCAGCAGGGAGCTACACGAGCATCCTCACCCTCCCCAGGTAATGCTGGATAAAGGACCCTTTGCCATGCCCACCTGTTTCTTCTGTTTGAGGCTTGAGTTTAATAATACTGCTGCAACTAAAGCTGGGTTTCCTATGGCCTTTTCATAAACCTCTTGGGCTGTTTTCTGCTTTTGTATCAGAAATTTTAGCTTCATCTTTAGTCCTGGTGGATTGTGGCATACAAGAACTTAAATTTTTCCTGAAGCACAGCAGTAGAAAAAATATTTAAGATGCAAAATCTGAAACGCAAAGGGGGAAAAGAGAGTATTTATCTGGCAAAATGCTTTAGGAAACAAAAAAGTAACTCAAAAGCACGTGAAGATAAAATTTCACAATCAGTCCAGTGTATTACTTGATTCTGTAGATTACTGTTTGTCTTTGAAACATACCACCTGTATTCGCGGCAGCCAACACCTGCACTTTTAGCAAAGTAACAAAATTCATTTCTTTACCCACAATGGGTCAGGTGTGGGAGAATCTTGGCTTTCCTTAAACAGGAAATATTCATCTGTTGTGGGGACTTCAAATCATAATTGAAAACATGATCCAGCTATGAGATACAGACTCAAGTTACCACAAAGTGAACAAAATAATTCAGAATTATTTAGCCACAAAAATATGACTTCTGATTCTTAAGCTGTGGCTTAGAGGAGGAACAGGACAGGGCTGATTCATGACTTTTGATTTCTACTGGCCTACAGAATGATTAATGAGAGTATTTCTGGACCATTACATTTTTCTTTAATTTGGGAGTAAATTTTGTTATTAATTATATGATATTTGGCATTTGCAATGAGCTGCTAGTGACTTAAAACATGTACTTCAGGAAGCTTTGTTATATTAAGAGCAAAGCTGTAGCTACATTAAAAATTCACAAAGGCTGCAAAAACTTTTCACTACTGGAGAAACTGTTTGTGCTAGACAAGTATTATTGCTGGCATAGTAAGGATTTCTTCTCAGCAGCAGCTCTTCTTCAGCAAAGACACCAAAAGATTAAAAAAATAACAAAATTTTGCTCTCTCATATATCATTAAAATGACTTATCTTTGGCAGGTAGCCTGTCTAAATGCATCGCAACAGCTGGACAATGCCTGAATACTCCTGGAGTGTGAAAAGCTCAAGTGTCACCCAAGTAAGTGTGTCAATGGCACCTTAGGGACATGCTTCATCAAATGCAACTTCCTAGCCAAGTCACTGGAGCTCTGAAGGGGCAGCAAAGATGCTCCACAGCCCTTATTTATATAAACAGCACTTCCTCAGGCAGGGAGGTTGTGCCAGCTGAATGAGTAGTCCTGCACAGCTCAGGTGGTGAATTTCGTTGCAATTGCACAAGAGAAAGCTGAGTGCACAGAGATACCTGCCATGAACTCACTGAGCCTGATGCTCCACCACCACCAGAGCACTGTCAGCTGTGGCTGCCAGCAGCAGCCACGTCATTGTCACAGGTTTAGATGCTGTCAGTTAGGGCAAAGCACAAGTGGGAATTTATTTTATTTTATTTTATTTTATTTTATTTTATTTTATTTTATTTTATTTTATTTTATTTTATTTTATTTTATTTTATTTTATTTTATTTTATTTTATTTTATCCTCCTTGTGAAGCAATACTTGATGAACTCACCCCTTTTGTTACAGTCAAAATCCCTGTGCTTAGTGTCAGGCTCAGGCAGTCCAGGAACATGGCAAAAGTAATACCATAGGGAAATCACAAGGGATTTACATCAAGGCTATTGCAGCTACCTGGGTGGAATGGTACAAAATGTTTTGTTTGGCTTTAGTCAGCAGAACCTTCTTTGGTATAGGCAAAAATAGGCAGAGACAACATTTTAGTGCTAATCAATAGAACCAATCCTCATGTAGCACATCAAGGACATCAGTAAGCAGAGCTGCTTTGGTCTTACAAAGGATTCATGCTGTGTAATGTGCATTAAATCATTCTGGGAGCCCAGGCAAAGGCAAGTTTGTGCTCTGGGGTGGTGCATCTCCAGCCAGCACAAAAGTGGGGAAACCCTTGTATTGTACCCAGCCTCACCCTGTAGACATCCTTGTGTACCAGTCAGATCAAAATCCATCACCAGGTTGTGTTCCTACCACAGCAAACAAAGTAGCCCACTGCTGCTGCTTCATCCTGAATGGAAAGAGACAAAGGAAATCAAGACTAGAAATATGAAAAACTCATAGGAAAGCATCTGGGTCCCAGAAATTCTCTTGCTTTGACACTGAGCTTTATGCTTGTTAACTTTTCACCATCAAAGACCAAAATTAAAAGACAAAGACATCAATTAATTTACTATTTTAGTCTATCATATCCTTTCTGGTAGCTCTTCACAGATGCTTACCAAATGGTGATTCTGAGAAGAAGCAACCCCTGCTTCACTAATTGAGCACTGATAATTTTTAGGAACTGTTGCCTAATGCAGATACAGATTTGTTACCCCTTCCTCCTCTGGGGATGCCACACTAAGGAACAAAAAAATGTTTCCAAAATCTCTTTAAAATGGAGCAGCTGTTTTAAGATAGGGAGGACAGTCTGGGTGTCTGGATACAAGTGTCCCCACAGATGACAGTTCAGGGTGTAAGCAAAGGTCAGAGCTGGCTAAGGGCATGGTTTGTGTCCATGGGACAAAAAGGATTTTGGCTTCCTCAGCAAGACAAGGTGCCCCAGGGTTATTTTGTGTGAGCAGTCCTGAGACCATTACACTGACAGGTACCCCTGCAGGCCATGTGGGTCAGTCCTCTTTTCTCTCCATCACCCCAATGTCCTGCTCACTCTGTGTCCACATTTCCTGAGCCAGCAAGCTGTTTGGGCTCCTTTCCAAGCACTTGACCTTGCAGAGGGCACAGGCAACGTGTGCAGCACATCCATGTCACTGGAGGTGTCCAACTCTTCCAAAGATGCTGACAATTCAGCAACCTACCTGCCAGCAAAAGGAAGGCATTTCAGAACTGCAGTAATTCTGTTCTACAGCTCCAAAGAAGCAAAGCCATCCCTGGATGGAGAAGTGAAAGTGCTATTGCAGTGTCTTGAGCAACAAAGGGTGTCTAGTGTTTATGCAGAGAGAAGTGGCACAAACCAGAGAGAGGAAGTACTGACTAGACTGAGTAGGCTGCACTGCCCATCCAAGCAGGAATGCCATAACCAAAGAAACCATAAAGATAAAAACCAGCCACCCCCCACCGAGGGGCCCCATACCTGGGTAAAGCTGTGACAGAGGGACTTTTATCTCTGCTGTGGCTGCACTAGGGCAAACAAGTGTAGGCTCTTATCTGCTGCTGTATCTCTGCTGCATTCACATCTGAAAAATCCCACAGGATAACCCGCCAGGTTGCCCTTTTATCCTTTTAAGAGAGGTTAATCACACACCCTGTATGTAACAAAGAAAAAGAACAGAGCATGCAAAGTAAAAAAATATACATAATGGAAAATGCCAAGATGAAAGTTGCAAAAGCAGACTGATTTTGTCCCCTCGTACCTCACTTGGTGTGACAAGGACTTTTATTTTACAGCCATTGGTTCATTTTCTGGTGGGGCCTCAGCCTCCCTCGGTGTGCTGAGCAGGCTGGGCCCAGGTAGCAAAGAGGAGCTCAGGCTCTGCCTTCCTCCCACTCAGCCAGCGGCTCTTCAGCTCTTCCCTCCTCGGGTAGAGCTGCCTTGTTTCCTTCTGAGTACTTGTCATTGCCTCGGGGAAAGTGCAGCGCTGGCATGTGAGGCGAGCAGCTGCCGTGCTGTGCTGCAGGGGCAGGGCAGCGATGTGCACACAGCTTTTGGCCAGATCTGTCCCAGCCATGTACTTATTTAGGGACCATTTAGAATGCTTACGGCCTCATTTCACAGATAATGCAATTTTATTTGGCACTCGGTTCTGGTTTTGGGAATTTATGGATCGTGTACTTGGACTGATTGCAGTTGGGTTTCCCCTGGCAGGGGAGCATTTAAAAATCATGTTTTTCAGTTGCAATCATTGGAATTTTTTTTCCCCAGAAGTACTCACTAGACTAAATTTACTTAGAGAATTAAACTCAGAGTTATTTGGAGTCTGATGCCAAGTGGCAAGGAGCAGTAAGTGCTGTCCAGCCTAGAGGAGAGCATGGACAAACTGAAAAGAAAATAAAATAAAAAAATTGAAACTGAGAAAAAATTTCTAGTTCAGTGTGAAAAATGTGTATTTTATGATTGGTTTTTCGCAAATATTAAAATGAATATTATATGTGTTGTGTTAGAAAGTTATGCTGTATTAATTCTCTTAAGTAGTGTGGTAAATATAGTTTTAGGTTATAAAAAATGTTAAAATAGAAACTATGCTATGTAGGATACTTTTTTTAAAGAAAGGACTTGCAGCAAAATAGCAGCCACAGGACACCTAAATCTTTCAGAAAAAGAGAATTTATTGCCCTCTTATCAGAAGAAATGAACTTCTTCCCACCTCGAAGGCGCTGTCAGGATTCAGAGGAAGAAGCTGACAGTGACCAGACAGAATCCTGTGTTTGAATGGAATTTATGTATCATGTATGAACTGTATGAATATGCAACAGGTTGTTGTTTTTAAGGGTTAATCCTCTGTTAACGTGGGTCCTTTTTTGGGCTGCCCAGAAAAAGGTACCAGTCTGTAACTCTTTGTATTTATTGTCTCATATTGTCCTAATTCAAATTGTCCAAATTATTGTTACTCTAATTCTATTACTGTTTTCACAACCATTTCATTACTATTAAACTTTTAAAATTTTAAAAACAAATTATTGGCATTTTTCACATTGTTTGTCCAGGCATGCTGGTGTTTTCACCATCCCTCTGCAAATGAGGCAGTGTTACCTTCCAATAGGTAGGATGATCAGTGCAGTGCTTTTTTAAACTGCTGAGACTAAATTCCAAAGAAGGAACAAAAACTCTGCATGTGTAATGCTTCAGCATTGAAAGACACATTCCCTGCCACAGTGAATTAATAATGTAATTTAAATTACAGGCACAAAAGGAAGAGGAGATAAAAATGTCCTAGTAACAACATGTTCTTCCAAACTATGAGCATAATCATGTGATTTAAATTTCTACCAGATTTGGGGAATTTTTTTCATGTCATTGTTCTCCTCTTTCTGCAATTATGTGGTTGTATTTGACTGCATAGTGGTGAGCAAATAGCACTAATTGTTATTCTTATTGGAGGGTAGTGGACTGAAACCATGAATTCTGTTTATCAGCTCCAGGTAATAAAAATTGTATGAAAAGATCTATTTCAGGCAGCTTTAGCATCTTTCTTCTCTCTCTCTTTTTACACAAAAGAAGCAGGTCTGACAGTGAAACATGACAGTGAAACCTTCTGCTGAGTCTGCTGCTCAGTTTCAAACTTACATAATTGGGGTGTATTTCCATATTCCTCCCCTCCTTTGCTGTGCTCGAGGCACAGACAGAGGGAATGTCTGCTCCAAGCAGCTGAGAGTGGAAGCCTCAATGTTTCAACTTAAATATTTAAAATATCCTAACACCTCCACAGCAGGATAATTGAACACTGCGCTAAGTCAGCACAGCAGGATCTGCTGCCCAGTGACACTGGAGCCCTGCACAGGAGCAGGTGAAACCTTTCTGTTCCAGGGAACACTGAGTAAATGAGAATTTGGTCAAAGTGTAGGTCATTTCCTCATTTTCAGAAAAGCAGTTCTAAAAACACGCAGGAAAGAAAATTTAATTATTCAAGAAAATCTGATTATTGCAGTGCTCCAATGCAATTTTCTGACTCTGGTACATTCCGTGATTTCTCAGGCTGTTATTTTTTGCAGTGTTATGGTGAAACTGTCTGCTAAAATCCCAGGGCCCTATCACACAAAACTAATTTACTAGAAATGTCATCTGGCACATAAGCATTTTTGTCCATAGCAGAAATTTCAGTGGTGTATTTGGAAAGAAGTGCCAAGAAAAGAAAGCTTCGTGCTCACAGATGGCATGTTCCTCATTGACTGTTTCAACCACAAGAGATGTGTGCACAGCTCCAGCCCTGTGGGCTGTGTGCTCTCAGAGTTGCAAGGGTTTGTGTTTTTTTTGTTGGGTATTTTTTTGTTAAAAATAAAAATAGGTACAAGTATAAGAACTACTGAAAGGAAAATACAAACTAAAAAACAAAGACCAAAGAGAAAACAAGGTGAGAAACACAGCAAGCTGAGTTAAATCAGATGTATGTGCTTGCAGAGGACAGGATGAGATGAGCTATCTGAGAGATGCAAATTCAGATCACGCCAGGCAGAAATGGGAAACTGAACCTCCTCCAACTTCTTGGAGAAGTGCCTTTATTACTGTGTTTCAGGATAACTGAAAATGAGTAAACAGCACACCATTTGCTTTCCTTCCTAGCTCAGAAAACTTACAAGCACCATTTCAGATTGAACAACGTTATATCTGATACAAGTGGGGAGGGTTTACTTTTTCCCCACACACACAGCAAAGGAAGAAGAAAATAATTTTTTTTTGGCTGTATTCTGAATTATTTCCCTCCCTCTTATTTGGCTGCTCGACTGAAAAAGCAATCCTATACCCATTCTCCATTGATCTACTTCCAGCAGGGCTCCACTCCACATCCCTCTGGCTTTGGCAGCCACAGAAATGAATTCAGCTAGGAAGTCCTGTAAGCCACTTACTACACTGTAAGTCTTCTCACTCTGCTTCCACCAAATAGGAAGCCTTCCTTCTCTTGGACTAAGTGTAAACACACAGACTGTGTTTTGCAAGGTGGCTTGGGTAGAAAATTGGCCAAGATGGGTAGAAAATTGGCCAAGAGGCTGCACTCAGAGGGTCGTGACCAATGTTTTTATAACTCAGTGTTTTTATAAAACAGGTTTTATAACACTGTTGCTAGTGGGGTCTCCCTGAGATTGCCACTGGGCTCCACACTGTCCATCTTCACAAGGATTTGGGTGATGGATTTGAAAGCACCTTCACCCAGGTTGCTGATACCAATAAACAGGGTGGTGAGGACAACCTGCCCTGTGAGGAAAGACTGAAGGAGTTACATCTTATCTCCCTGGAGGAGAGAAGGCTTGGAGACTGAAGGCTAATCTCAATATACCAGCGTGCTACAAAAGGGTGGAGGCTCTCCTCACAAAGGACCACATGGAGAAAACAAGGCACAATATAAATTTTCTTATGGCGAGAACAACCAATGACTGAAACACGGGGATGTGCTGGTATGGTCCCTGTCACCCTAGGGAGGTTTCCAAGCAGCCAGGGTGCTCTATAATCCCATCTAGTCTTCCTCCCACAAAAGTCGGGCCAATGATCTTGCCAGCTCCCTTCCAGCCCGGGCTGTTCCATGGTTCCATGATTCTGTGCAGACAGACAGGGGCTCCTGAGGCCACCTTCACCAACATCGCCCTGAGGAAGGAACCGGCCCAGCCCCACCATTTGCCAGCAAGCAGACGTGCATGCACTACAGTGCCAGCTGTGCGGACAGGGCTCCAGCCCACCGAGCTCGCAGGGACCGCACCGAGGCCGCTGCTGCTTCTCACCCGCTGGACACCGGCCCCCATCGGCCCACGTGAACCGGCACCGGCTCCTTGCTCGGGGCCGAGGGCAGGTGTGGGTGCTGAGGAGCGGTCCCACGGCTCACCGAGGCCTCCGTGACCTTGCTAACTCACGGCTGCCGTGGCCCTCGCAGCCGGGACACACCGGCCGCGCCGCTCGGGCGGACCGCAGCGCCAGGGTCCGCGTCCCGCGCTGCCCCATCAGCCGGTGGCTCTAGTAAGGAGACAAAGGCGGCGGGGACAGCCGGAGGCGGTGAACGGCAAGGAAGAGGCCCCGGGACCAGGGGCGCAGGGCGGGCGCTGCGGGACCCTCCGAGCGTCTCCCGCCGCCTCCCCCCGACCGAGCCCTCAGGCACCGCTGCGAGGGGGCGGGGCCGAGGCGGCCCCAAAGGGCGGTGACGGGCACGCTCTCCGCCCAATAGAACCGCGCTGTTGCCTGATGGACATGCGCACTGACCAATCATCCTGGCCCGCCCGTTCCCTCCTCGGCTTAGAGCCAATCGCGGCGCCTGCGGCGGGCGGGGAGGCGGGGCCGTGTGCGGCGCGGGGCGGGCCGCGAGCGGGGACCGGGGCTCAGAGCATCGCTCGGGCTCGGTGCCGCCGCCGGCTCCGTCCCTGCTCCCGCGTCGCCTCCCCCGCCAGCAGCCCCTTCCCTCCCGCGGACATGTCGTCGCCGTCGTCCGGAGAGCGGTACGAGGAGGAAGAGGAGGAGGAGGAGGAAGACGGCGCCTACGAGAGCCAGGCCAAGCGGCTGAAGCCCAGCGCCGCAGCCGAGGAAGGCGAGATCGAGTACAGCGGCGCGGAGGAGAGCGAGGGCCGGCGGGACAAGCCCCCCGCATCGCGCGGCGGCGGCGGCTTCTCGGGCGGGGTGAGGGACGCGGGGCCGGCGGGCAGGGGGCGGCTCCCCTCAGGCTGCCGGCGGGGGGAGGGGACCCGTCCCGCCCCGCCCCTACGGCGGGCGAGGCCGCGACCGCCCCCGCCGCTGCTCCGGGCAGGGGTCCGTGCTCGGAGGGCCGGGGGGCTTCTCACGGCCGCGAGGCCTTCCCGGGGTCGCGGCCCTGTGCCCGCTTCCCAGGCATGGAGGCGCTTCCGGCGGGTGGGAATGGCGGGGGCTCGGGGCCGGGTCCGCGCTGCTGCCGCTGCCCGTGTGCGCTCGTTCCTCACGGCCCGCGGGCACGGGCCGGGCCGGCAGCCCGAGGGAGCGATGGGGGTGAGGGGTGCGGGGTCGGGATTGCCCCCGTTCCGCGGGCGGCTGGGCGCCTCTCGGGGTATCGCCGTTGCAAGTTTGGTGGCGGCCCTGTTGCTGAGCGTAACTATGGAAACGCCGAGCGGGGGGGCGGCGGCGGCGGGGGCTGAAAGCGCGGCCGAGCGATCCTTTCATCCTCCGTTCCACCTTTGTGTCTGGCACCGCGCGGCGATAAGGCTGATCTTAAGCCATTGCCTCCTTTTAAAATTAATTTCTAATTCTACTTTCTCCATCCCCACTGCTATGAGCACGATGGTTCACTTCGGGTTTGGGGTTTTTTTTTTTGCTACGTACCTTTTTCTCGTGAATTTGCATCAACGTAGTCCTTGACCCATTAATTTGAGCTAACGAGACTTTTCTGTCTACTGTTTGATTCCTTATCTAACTAATTGTCCGTCTGATTACAACCATTTTTCTCCTTGATGGCTCTTTCCATTTCTTACTTGAATAAGCCAAATCAAGAAAACATTGATTTAATGTCAAAGCTTGTTTTGTGGTAGGTTAAAATGAACTTGCTTATCACTGGGATGAGTTAATGAGGGAGCATTTGCTGCTACCATTTCTCTATCAGTTAAATCTACTGATAGAGAAGGTGCCTGCTAAATTTATTGTCGTGGTTTAACCCTCTCCTGCAGCCAAGCACTGCGCTGCTGACTCCTGCCCGGCTGATGGGGGAGGGAATCAAAAGGGTACTTGTGAGGAAAATCGTGCTCTCCTTTCTTCTTCCCACACTTTATATGCTGAGTGGGATTTCACAGGGTCTGGGATATCCCTTAGGTCGCTTGGGGTCACTGTCTTGGCTGTGCTCATGTGTGGAGCCGCAGGAGAAGCAGAGAAAGCCTTGATTCTTACTCAGCACGAGGGAAAACCTCTGTATTATCAACACTGTTTCGAGCACGTATCCAAAGTATTGCCCATACTACTGTGGAGAAATTAATTTTACCTTAGCCCAAAGCAGCACATTATTACAAAAGTTTCCTGATAAACTGTAACAGAATAAATTTCTGGAGGGAACTGTTTTAACTCTCAAGTTTCTTGTGACAGAGCATCATCTCTGTTGCAGTCAAGACTTGGTAATGTGCTCTGTCTTAAAGGGCAGTGCTGAAAGAAATCCTTACACTTGCTTAAATTATCTGGGAAATTTGTCATGCAGGAGAGCTGAATGCCATGCAGGGAGTGTTTCAAGTAGAAAGGAAATTCTGCTTTTGCCTTTCCTCTTTTCTGCACCTTTATGAAATCAGCTAGTTCTTACATGTCTCCTTTTCCTTCTTCCTGGGCTCTGGCTCAGAGTGTCTTCATGATGTCTCAATGTCTCAGTTTATTCAAGTTTACCCTTCATGGTAATGACACCGTGGGGAATCTGATTTCACCTTTTGCATCTCAAGTATGGCATGTGCTGAGGCTTGTGAGTAAAGAAACTGAAACAAATGTGCAGCAGGTGGAGAACACGAGGGGTTTTCAGCAGCTGGTTGTGGCAGTGGCAGTGTCATTGACAATTTATTGGCAAAACTGCATTCACAGGTTCAGTGTTGGGGAGGCAGGAGTTGTCTTGAGGCTGGAGATGGAACTGGTTTCTCAAACATAAGCTGTAACATCAAATGGAGATATGGAAAGTGAATGACCAAGTGCTTTTGTTAGTAATTCTATGTGAAGCTTTTAATAGCAAAATGCCAACTTCTATGAAGTGAGTTAGTTAATATAAATTTTCATTTTTTTTTCTCTCTAACAGATACAAAAATGGGCAGGAAATGTACGTATTCTGTGAGGTATCTTACTGATTCCTCTGCAGGGAAATGTTCTTATAAAAGCTTATAAAAGTTGTATGTGGTTCAGACATACAATATGAAGAAGGTAGGCTGAGAGGAGGGAAGAGGTGTCAGTGTCCTGGATTCCTCAGAAGAGAGCAGAAAAATAAGTAGGAGGAACTACAGCGAATGGGGAATTAGGGGGAGAAATGGGAAATGATGGTGAAATGATGATAGGGAGTGGATGGTCTGGGTAAGCAGTGATGTGAGTCTGGCAGCCATATGATTTGTTGGGTGGGGTTTTTTTTCTAATTATTTTTTATTTTATTTTAATTTATTTTTCCCTCACATATGCACTGAAATATCAGTCAACTGTACACTCATATGGGTTATATGCCCTTGTATAAAAGCTCTTTTGTGCTAGGACTCCTCTGGTAGGTTGGTGGGGTCACCCTCCTGGGCTGTATTTATTATTGTGGCAGTTTCCTGTTCAGGGATTGTTGCATTTGGCTGAAGAAGCCCTTCATGCCTCTGGTTTTTTGTTTTGTGTCTTTTGTTGTTGTGGGGCTTGGTTTGGTTTGATTTTTTGAAAAGGGTACCTAGAAATCTCTATGTGAGATCCAGAGGGAATCCAACATTTATTTTGCTCTTTGATTTTCTGTTTCCCACTTCTGGGGAGAGCTCTCATAAGCCAGAGGTGTCCCCTCTCCTTCATGGCTCATCTCCAGGCTGAGGAGCCAGGAGCAGACCAGGATGTTGACCAGGGAAAGAGCAGGATGTGTTCTGCAGCAGTGTTCAGTGGGAGAGAGTGTGATTTGGAAGAATGACCTTTACAGAGGCAGTGTTGAGTGGTGGTGAAGCCCTGCCAGGGGAATGAGAATTGCAGTGTAGCAGAGGGTCAGGACACTGGGATAATGTGGGCTGAGAGCTGTGTCTAAGGGAATTTTGAGGCCCTTTCAGCTCCATCCCCTGTCCCTCCCTTAAATGCTGGTTCTATGGATTAACGTCATATTTGTACCACCTGCAGCATTCACCTCCCTCACTGTCTCTGACATACTCCTGAGCATTCTTGTGAAGTCAGGAAGATCTGTTATCTCTGTTCTTGCAGTTGGGGAAGTGAGATGTGGTGTCTGAATACACAGACAGCCATCAGCTGCTGCAAGGTAACACAGGGATGTGATCTTGCAGCTTCTTGGCCACTGTCGAAAGCTCCTGGGTGCTAAATGGAAAGCAGCTGTCTTTGCAACTGTGAAAAATGCCAATCACTTGTTTTTAAAATTTTAAAAGTTTTATAATAATAAAATGGTTATAAAAATAGCAATATAATTAGAGTAATAATAATTTGGACAGTTTGGATTAGGACAATATGAGACAATAGAAACAAAGAGTTACTGATGTCTGGGTTCCTCTTTCTGGGTAAAACAAGCCTGAGAAAGGACACCTGTTAACAGAGGATTAACCCTTAAAAACAACAGCCTGTTGCATATTCATGCACCTCACACATGATGCATAAATTCCATTCAAACACAGGATTCTGTCTGGGCAGTGTCAGCTTCTTCCTCTGAATCCTAACAGCGGCATCCTGCCCGAGCGAGGTGGGAAGAAGTTCATTTCTTCTGATAATGGGGCAATAAATTCTCTTTTTCTGAAAGGTTCAGGTGTCCTGTGGCTGCTATCTTGGTGTGAGTTCTTTCTTTAAAAAAAGTATCCTACATAGCATAGTTTCTATTTTAACTTTATAACCTAAAACTGTATTTAACACACTATTTAGGAAAAGTATTACAGCATAACTTATTAACATAACATATAATATTCATTTTAATATTTGCAAAAAGCCAATCATAAAATACACATTTTTCACACAACTCAGTTGCTTTGTGTCTAACACGGGCAGTGTGGTAACAGCAGCTAAATGCAATGAGTTCAGATCTTCACCTACTTTGCACTGACTTGTCCATTTCTTCAATGAACTCCTTCCTAGAAGCTGGTTTTGAGTAAATGTAAATAATTTTCCCTCGTTTGTCCTCCCTCCAAAAAAAATCCAAACTATTACCTTCAGGCTGGTTCTTCTTCCAGTATCTCAGGCTGAATCTCCTGATGTTGTGTGCTGTAGGCTTTTGGTTTGGGATGATGTTTGCTTGGTTTTATTTATTTATATATTTTTAAGGATATTCAGATTGTCATGAAGAGAGAGGAAAATAGAATAGACTGTTTCAGTTGGAAGGGACTTGGACAATGATATGCTCCAAATACCTGAGCATTTTAGGTCAAATTCAGAGTTAACAGGAGGGGTCATAGTGCAGGCATTCTTTCTGTAGCAGTTGAAATTATTGAAAGGACACAGTGGTAGAGAACAAAGGGAAATGATACCTAAACTCCTCATCCAAAACAAAACTAAATTGCCAGGTAACTTTCCAGAGTATGGGTGTGATTAATCTTAACCCCCTTCTGTGTAGCCCTGCCCCCAGGTCCCTAAACCAACCAACAACAATTTAAAAAGCAGAAATCCAGGATATACAAAACCAATAGATTCTTCCACTGTTGTGGAACCTTAACTTAGTCTGCTTGGTTCTTCTGAGACACTTCCCCCCACCCACCACCATTCCTGTTGTATCTGTAAAAAGCAAATTCCAGACCAGTTAAGAGGGATTCAGAAAGAGGAGAAAGTTGAGAATGAATAAGATAATCTAAAAGGTGGGAAACTAAATATAGGTACTTGGCAGAGGGAATATGAAGGAGAAGTGCCATCCTTTTGCAGTGAGGGGAAAAAAGAGAGATCGATGAGGTAAATAGTGAAAGACAAAGAAGCAGATGCTAAAAAAATGTAGTACAAATTAATAGGGCTAATATGAATGTACTGACTGGAAGGTGTCTGACTGGAGGAAGGATAAAGGACACATTTTTGTGCAAACAGTTGGTGAGGAAATTTTGATCTGGAGTTGATGAGCAAGACAGGCATCATCCTACAGCCCATGATGATTTTCTTCCTTTTTGGAATGGCAAACTGTAATTAGTTGGCAAGGAACCATTGATATGTTTCAAATGTTGTCTAGAGGTATGTAGGTCACAAAAAATGGGTGTTAAAATGCTACATCCATTCTTTGAAGCTGCTTCTGTTGCAGTCTTAGGGATGTGAAGTCACTTGTTTGTACTTCATCTGCTTGAATATGTCAGTGCTTCCCTTTGTGCCTCAGCTTTGCTTCAGGGTAAGGATTTTTCTGCTCCTGGTTTCTTTCTTGAGGGAAACCTTTTCTGTCCTTGTTACTGGTCTTGAGCAGGAAGTCTGTTCCATTATTTGTTTAAATTACCTGCATTTTCTGTCCAGCCTAATGATTCTTCAATAAATCATTACTGAGGTTTCAGATCCCCTTAAGATATATATATTAATGGTACAGTTGTAACATTGGCTACTCTGTTCTCCTGGCTTTGGTGGAGTGCAAGTGTGATGTTGGAGTTTTGCATGGGGCTTTTGTGCTCTGGTAGGAGCTGAGTTACTGAAAGACTCCTTTGTAGGCAGAGAAATACTGGTGGTTGTTAGTCAGTGTGTGAGCAGATGCTTTGATGTAACCTTTGTCTGTGTGCCAGCAGTAGCACATGTAGCTTTCAGGATACAGTAGCTGTGAGATCTTGCTCAGAATCCTGCCTTGTTCTTCTCTGGGGAGAGATTCCAGCAGCACTTGGATGAGCTGTGAATGTTCTGACCTTAGCTGCACACTTTACACTCTGCAGACATGATTTTTCATGTGGGCTGGTGGTTTTATTTCTCCTCATAGAGGAAATCCAGGGTCATTCTAGATTTGCCTGATGCTGCAGCTTTGTAGCTGCAAAACTTGTTTGACAATAAGATGTGTGTCTGCCCCTTGTGAAGACTTTCCTTGCACCTGTGTCCCCATCCTTCACCAGCCCATGTGCTCTGTGAATGTTGGTTTGAGGCTTCCTGGCTGATTTGTGCTTGGTTCTTGTGCTGCTGTTCACTGCTGCTGGCTAGGAACTGTTTGGAGTAAAGCAGAGACCCTGTGATTTGGCCACCTCAGTGGTTTTATGTGAATAAAAGTCGTTCTGAAATTCTCTGTAGGTAAGAGAAGTTCATGTCAAGTGGCCAAGATACCACTTGTTTGTGTTTGGGGTTTTTTTTGGGGGTGGGTGGGTTGGTTTTCTGTTGTTTGTTTTAGGGGAGGTTTTGTTGTTTTTTTTTTTTTTTTTTTTTTTTTTTAATTCCATGCTTCTCAAGCTTCTGCACAGGTTGCTATAATGGCAGGTTTTGGTTCTTCCTAAATCTCTTGCTAAACCTTGCTAAAAGAGTCTTCTCTATGGTGTTCTGGGAGAAGAAAATTTTGTTTGGAAAGCCAAATATTGCTTTAACAATAACAGAAATCAACATTTGTATTTGTTGATATTCTGCAGAAGTGCAGATGCCAGTACATGTTCATGTAACTCATGGATAAAGGATTTGAAGATGCAAGTGTAAAAGTCTTAATTTTTGAGAGAATTTGCACTATTAGAAAGATGTGTATCTACTAGTACCTGCTAGTAGATAAAAATACAAAGGGATGTGCATAGCAGAGAAGCATGAACTGAAACTAAACCAGAAGTTTGAGCTGGGAAGGGGAGGGAGAGAGAAATGCTTTTCTGAGTATCCATTCTCTGAAAAGCTTGATGTGATTTCTGGAGATATTAGTTCAAAAAGGCAGTAAGTTGCTAGTAACTCTTCCTTGTGGTGAGTCTGCTTCAATGAGTAAATAATTGCTTGTATTCACCATGTGATTAAACACAAATAATTTTAGATGGGATTTCTTGAGTGTATTAAAGGAACCTAAAAGGAAATGCATCCCCCTAGCACTAACTGGGGTCTTAATATAGTAGCAAGTATGCAGGGCAATGAATAATTGATGTAATCATTTTTGATTGTTCTGTAGACTGTAAATAAAGTAAAGGTGCCTGTTATTTCAACATCTTAGAGTAATAGGGTTTGCAGAAAAGAGTGGTAGTTATTGTTAGTTTTCTCTTGAAGATTTCCTCAGGTGCTTTTTTCAGCTTTGAAAAATGTGTATGTGGGTTAAGAACATATAATCTGAAAATAAAATGTCTCTGTAGTTCTGTTCTTTCTGCAATTGCCTAAGCATTTGCAGTTCAAAGTATTAACCTTTCCTGGCTACTTTGATCACTGCTCCTGCTGTACACAGAGCTGATTGATTCAGGATACAAGGTAACTTATACAAATATCACAGTGGAGTTTTCCCAGCATTGCCCCTGTTCTTATTCAAAGAAATGTGTTTGCACTTAAAATGCTTTCCTACTGCAAACAAATAAAATGTAAGGTAACCTTAAAATATTACACAGCTGATTGTTCTATGTGTGAGGAAGCCTGAAGTGCTGATTTTTGATTCAAACAGAATGGTCAAATCCTTGATTTAAAGAAAAAATCTGTAATTGTTCAGTGACATCTGTGCATGGAACTACAGGAGTTAAACACCAAGACTCAATTTGTAGTTATCTGGAATGTTTTTTTTTCCTGGCATCTGTAGTTCAAATGAACAGAGAAGAGAGGAATGTCTAACAGTAATAGCAATCATTGTGGTTACTTAATTATTGGAGCTCAATGCTCCTTTGTGCTGCAAATGAGAATCTCTCTCATGTTCCAGAAAATGTTGTGCTGCTGCTTAAATGAAAAATCAACAAGACTTGATCTGTTAGATGGGAACACATTGATGTAGTCACTAAATTTGAGTACATCAACTTCACACTGCTGTTATGAATATGAAATTTGGGTGCTGGGTATTTGCAGTATATTTTAGTGTGCCCTTTATTATCTCTAATATTTTTTTTATAATCTCTCATTATTGGCTTACTTTTTTTTTTCTTTTACTCTTTGTGTCCTAGAATATTTAAGGTAAATTTCAGCCTTACTTCAGGGTTTTCATGGAAAGATAAGCTGATTCCAGCCCACATTCTTCAGCTGCACAGAATTGAGCCTGTCTGAAAGTAGCTCTGAAAAATATTTATGGTTGGAGCTCTGTGTGCTAATGTATGATGTCTGGATCCATTAATAGTAGTCAGCCTTGGGGTGAAAAGAGCCCCATATGTGCAGAAACTGAGTTTTTAAAAATGTGTGTTCAGAATTAGAAGGGAGGTTGGGTTTATTTCAACTGTAATCCAGAGCTGGCATTTTCTTGCATTGTGGAGCATTGGAAAAATTCTCAATTTGTGTTCAGTTTACAGTGGGGGGATGGCCCTTGTTTGTTCTTGCTTTTTTATTCTCCAAGCCTGTCTCAAAAAAATACCAGCATCAGCAAGCAGAGTGTCAGAAATATTTTAGCTGTTGGACATGTCCTAATTTTTTTTTAATGCTTCTAATGAATAGGGTGTATGTAAGACCTCCTGCAATTCAATCAGCGTTAAATGGCTGCTCTTTTTTTAATCCAAGAAAAATCCAGTGTGTGCAAACAGATTAATTAAGTCTGAAAAGCTTTTTATTTTAAGTAGACTTCAGCAACTGAACTTGGCAATCCATTTGGAAAGAAAAGTTAAATTATTTAACACTTGCTTAGACTGTGCATTTAGATGGCTGCTTCTGGGCCCAGTGTAGTGTCTACCAAGTATTTAATTTTAATTAATGATAGAAGTGTTCCTTGCTCTGTGTTGAATTTTAAAATGTCATTTTGTTGCTAGGATGCCGGGGGAAGTCATCACAAAGTCTCCGTTTCTCCTGTCGTCCATGTCCGAGGGCTGTGTGAGTCTGTGGTGGAAGCAGATCTCGTGGAAGCTCTTGAGAAGTTTGGAACCATATGGTATGTCTTTGTTAGGAATGATTTGGAGAAAAACATGTCATAAATGACCATCATGGGGCCTGGGAGCTGTTTTGGGTGAGCAGGAAACCTTAGTGTGATGTTTCCCTCACCAGCTATGTCATGATGATGCCGTTCAAGCGCCAGGCTCTGGTGGAGTTTGAAAACGTGGAGAGTGCAAAGAAATGTGTGACCTTTGCAGCAGATGAGCCTGTGTACATTGCTGGGCAGCAGGCCTTCTTCAACTACTCCACCAGCAAGAGGATCACTCGGCCAGGGAACACTGATGACCCATCTGGAGGGAATAAAGTTCTCCTGTTGTCAATTCAGAATCCTCTCTACCCAATTACAGTGGTATGTTTTGTCTTCTTCTCTTATTTTTTTGTATATTCACATAGGTAGCACACATATTCTTAAATAAAGACAATTCAGTCTCATACAGATGTTTTGCACTATGTTTGAAGACTTTGGAAGTGAGGATTTTGAAATGTTTAAGTTGCTGCATGCTTCTGGAATACCTTCAAGTGTGTTGCCACAACATCAAGATTGTTATTGAGCCTTTAGGCTCTGAGTGGTGTATGTTTAAAGAGCAAGGATTTTTTACAGTAGGGAGGGGTTATTTTATTGCAGTCCTTCTTAAGTGTTTCCTTTGCAGAAAGGTGAAACCTTTATCTTCTGCTGATCAGCTCCAGCTTGATGGAATCTTCTTCACTTTTATTTGGGCCAACATATTTTCCTTTTTAGTGTTTCAAGTTGTATAATTTATACAGTTGCATCTTAATTTATTGCCATTTATTAATAGCACCTGTACATGGTTTTTTAAGATACAAGGGTTTTTTGCTGTTGAGTGGTGTATGTTTAAAGAGCAAGGATTTTCTACAGTAGGGAGGGGTTATTTTATTGCAGTCCTCCTTAAGTGTTTCCTTTGCAGAAAGGTGAAACCTTCATCTTCTGCTGATCAGCTCCAGCTTGATGGAATCTTCCTCACTTTTATTTGGGCCAACATATTTTCCTTTTTAGTATTTCAGGTAGTACCATTTATACAGTTGCATCCTAATTTATTGCCATTTATTAATGGCACGTGTACATGGTTTTTTAAGACACAGGGTTTTTTGTTGTTGTTGTTATTTAAGCATTTATGTTTTATCATGCATTAAATGCTTATATTTTTCATAGGAGATTTTATAGTAGGTGTTAAATTGCACAGAAATATTTCAGGAAAAAAATTAATTTGCATACTATGATACAAGTATGAGTCACTTTTCTTAGGGATGTAGGATGGTATGGATCAGTCAGAGTGTTTGGGGTGTGTGCAACCAAGTAACTTAATGCAAGCATTAAGTTTTATTTAATGTGCTGTATGTTATGAGAGCAAATTGACTGCAATTTAGTATTCCTGAAATTACCTCAAGTAGTCAGTTCCACATCATGCTTTCTCCTTCACTGTCTTGAGAGTATTGGTTGCTTTTTGTCTGTTGATTCATCAGTGAGTGATGAATTTTGTTTTTCCTGTCAATTTTCTTTATAGAAAATCATGCCATGGTATGAGTTGCTTTTTTAGTGTTTAAAAACAAACTTGCTCTGAGCTGTGTGAACAAATCCACTGAGTTAGTCTTTGCACATGACTGTAATACAAATTTTGGAAACTGTTTCATTCATGCATTTTAAATTTGCCTTGCATGAGCTGCTCAGTTAAAGGTGGATGCTTGAAGAAACTGGGAGCAGGAGCCTGGTTCTGGGCTAGGAGAATTCCATGGGAATTCTGAGGATGAAGCCTCTGGCACAGTAGCTCTCTTTTAAAAACAAACAACCCACCCCTAACCTCTTCCTTCCCACTGCCCCCAGCTGTTTCTTTAGCATATACAAATGAGTGCTGGGAGCAGGCAGAGTTCCAGAATTACTGGCAAGCAGCAGAGCTCATTGAAGGCAGCATAGTCTGGGGAGAACAGCTGTGCCCATGACAGCTAAAAATGTGAGAAAAATACCAATTTTGCACTTGTCCAGTGGGTTAAAAACTAGTTAATTTAAGAATGCCTCAGGCAAAGTCTACATTATTTTAAAAACCCACCCCCAACAAAAGAAAACAAAAATGAACAAAACATCCTTCCCTCTCAAAAAAAAAAAAAAAGACACCAAGCCCAATACTGCTTCTTCCTCTTCAACACTCTTCTTAAATTTGAACTACAGTGAGAAAAAAGAGATGAAAAATAGCAACCAGTTTTAAGTGGCAAGTCTGAATATCTGCAGTAAACTGTTGTAAAGTTTTCAAGAGCTTCACTTTCAAAACAAGATTGAGTTTTTGGAGAGAAATTGGCCTGTTCAAAGGCTTCTTATGGCAGAATCAAAATTCTAAAATTACAATTGTGATCAGCTTCTCTCTGTCACAGAACATTTTTGGTTTCTTTGAGAGCTGTAACAGCAAAGGGCAAGAAGGGCAAATTAACTGTAATTAATTCCTAATTGCTTTTCATCCCTGTGTGATAGGGGGTGTTGGTGTTTTGAAGAGTTTTGCCCAAGATGTCATGTACAGGTCTTTGAAGTTCAGTTTCCTTGTTTCCTTACCTGAGGGCAGAACTTTTTCAGGGATTTGTCTGTTCAAAGAGGCTTTCCCAAATGCATGAGGAAGGTGTGATGTACCTTGGCAACTGAATTATGATATTCTAGTGTGTATATAATACAAGTGCTTAAATTCTTAATAAATAGCCCTCATTACTGTGTCTGGTGAACCACTTGATTGATTTGGTAATATAAAGTAGCTGAATTATGAAACATAATTAAAAAATCCAGCTGTGTGTGTGACTGCTGGCTAATGACACTGATAGGGTTTTGAGTCAATCTTATGTTTTGAAAGACAATTTTTTTGGTTTTAATTAAGTGGCTATGAAGAATTTTTTTGAGGGACAAATTATGAAGGAAAGTCATATGAAAATTAATGTCACCTGGAGCTGGTGACATTAAATTTCTAAGAATCTTTTCTCCCAAACAGGAGAGATGGTGGGTAGCCCTTTGTGCTGCCAAGCATGCTGTAAGTGATGTCACGGGTCTTATTTTTTATGGGTTCAGGCTGTGTGGGCTGTGTTTGTTTTTGTTTTAAGAAATCCACATGCTCCTCTACTCTGCAAAACATAATAATAAATATTATACCTACTTCCTTTGCCACTTCTCCCTCTTGACCCCCAAATAAACCTGAGGATGTACACCAAAATCTTGGAATAATAATTCTGGAGGTATTTGGTTTAGATAAAAAGAAAGGAAGGAACATAGCACCCACTTGCTTCAGGTGGATGAAAACTCTTGAAATTCTCATTTTGGTAAGCTACGTTTACATTTTGAACTATTCCCAGTTACTCCCTGAAAAAGAACATGAGCTCAGCTGCTGGAAACCTACGAAATGTGTTACAGCTACAAGTGTCACTTTGTCTCTTTGCTGTGGTAGAACAGGGCAGTGCTTCAAAGATAGCAGAGCTTGAGACATGGATGCAGTTACTGGGTTTTGACACAGTTGTAGATACTTGTTAAACCAGTATTTGCTTGAGTACCTCTTATGGAGGTCTTTTCCTGGTTTTCAGATTTGATTGCCTGTAGTATGATTGATAAAAATGCCAATCATGAATGTATTAATTGTAGAGGGGAAAATAAGAAATGAAAAGTTAACAAGCCTTTTCTTTGCTCTTTGGCACTTAAATGCCACTGCAGGAGAATGTTCTGTGGACCATAAGTGGTTGGAATTTCAAATCTGACTAAAATTTTTTTTTCCTTCTTCCTTAGGATGTTTTGTACACTGTGTGCAACCCTGTTGGGAAAGTTCAGCGCATTGTTATATTCAAGAGAAATGGAATACAAGCCATGGTTGAATATCCTTTTGGAGGGTTTTTTTTTTTTTTTTTTTTTTTTTTTTTTTTTTTTTTTGTTGTTTCTTGACTCCAAATGGGTTTAACATGCAAATATCAGAAAAATACCATGTGATTTTGAGACCAAATTATTTCTGTCTAAGACATGGTATGATACCTTCTAATTTTTATGTCTGTAAGACAAAATAGAACTTGCACATATCATCTTTTTAGGAAAATGGCATTGTCAACAGTGGTTGATAACCATGTTTATAGTCCCTCAGGCCTAATAATTGCAGACATGAATTATATCGTAGATTGGACAACCCCTAATATGCACCTTTCTACACAAAAGTTTAATGGCTTCTGCCTGTGTTGATACTCAAGAAATGGATAGGGGATTGCAGAGGTGCAGTTTGTCTTCTTCAGACTCTTCTAAAATAGTCCCAGTATGTACTGCTTGTCTTGCTATTTTGACTTCATAAAGCAAATGCCAACTTAGGCATCCTTGACCTTGATTCTTGGGCATCATGTGTTGAAGAAATTCCCTGCTCTATTATCCTACTGTTTACTCTCTTTGCAGCCTTAAGTCATTCTTGGATTGAATGTTCAGAATTGTACTGTGTTGCTGTGGTTTGTGAAGTCCAAAGTCTGATATGATTAGGCCTTAATTTATGAAACTCTGTTAGTCCTCTTCCCAAAGCTTTATTTGCATCCATTTTTGAACTGTTATCTGGACCAAATTTGCCAAATTATTTGGCATTATTTTGTGATTTCCAAAGTGGTGCTGCCAATGTGATGGCTACACTGATGATTTTCCAGGCAAAGCAAACTACCTAACTTCTATTAAATCAAACTAATTGCTGTTTATCTATGTAGAAAACCTAAACTGTGTGGCCTAAAAGACAATAATTTGACTTACTGTATGTGTTAAGTTTGTCATAAATGGAATTGTCCCATCAGATGACTTGCACAATTCGGGGTTAGTGTTCATCTTGTGAGAGATTAGGAAAGTTGTGGGGAGGGTCCTTCGGAAACTACCATCCTTATGTCCTGTGAATTAAATTCTGTAACATGCCTTTTATTGAAAATGAAATCAGCCAGCAATTGAAGGAAACCTCACAAATGTGAGTGAAGTAATGCAGCAGCAAGGTAAACAGTTGGGGGTGGTAAGGAAAGTGAGCTTCATGACAAGCCTTATCTGAAAAGTTCAAAAATTTGCTCAAATTGAAATGCTACCCATTATTTCTCCAGTTCTGGCCAGTGTCAGTTCCTTATAGGTCTGGGAAGCTTAACTTTCCTAAGTTTTAAGTTCCCCAGTGAACCTGTGTCACTTTGGAAGAAGTTGGGCTGCAGGAATGTGGTAAAACCAAGGCACATCCTGTTGTTTCAGACTTTTTCTAAAATGTCACAAAATTATATCAAGACATGGTGCAAAAGGTCTGTTCTGCTGCAAAGTTCAGGCTTTCTGACACCATATGTTATTGAGTATGGGTGAGGTCATGGGTTGTGATGTGCCAAGGCTCAGGCACATTTTTCTGCTAATCACAAAACTAATCTTGGAGTATGAGCAGCATATGAAATAACCTGGGTGCTGGAGCCTGGTACATGCATCTGCCTGTTGTATTTTTTTAGGCAAGATGAGTATTTGTTCACTCCGAGTCTCTCTTTTAGTAATGTGGGGGTTTTTGGGCTAATGAGCTAAAAAGGGTGTACACTTAATCCTTTTGATGTAAAGTAACTTCTGTGATGAGTCTCTGTGGAGTTCTTGTAGTGTATACAATAGTGAAATACCTGCAGGCTACAAAAGTAAAAAGGCCCTATCAGATAAAAGGGAGTGAATGAGACACCTGGGGAATAAGATCCTTAACATGATGTGTATGTTTGAATCAGTGTTTTGTGCTCAGAAGGCGAAGGCTGCACTCAATGGAGCAGATATCTATGCAGGATGCTGCACACTAAAAATTGAATATGCAAGGGTAATGCTTGGACCTTCTCTTTTAATTTTACTCATAAAAAATACATTTAGTCAAGGCTTAACCTCTTTCACTTTTACTTTATTTGAACAGCCAACTCGACTTAATGTCATTAGGAACGACAACGATAGTTGGGACTACACTAAGCCATATCTGGGCCGCCGAGGTAGGTTCTGATCCATTCTCGCTGTAGCTCTTTGACTGTACTAATGCCAGCCCTTGACACGTGTCAGGCCGTGTGGCAGCAGTCCCTCCAAAGCAGGCCAGTGCTGCTGGAGGCTGTGCCACGGCAGGGAATTAACCCTGAGCCCTAGTGCCCCCTACTGCCGTGTGCTTGAGCCACTTAGTGCGACAAGGAGCCCACACCTCCAAGCACCTTCGCAGTTCTCAAGGACTTGCATTTCTCCAAGCAGCTCTCTCTCTTTGGAGGAGAGGAAACCTGGCACAGACTATTCCTTATAAACTACAAACTTGCACACTGCTTCTCCTTCGAAAGGACTCTTTTCCCCTATGTTGGACAAGGCATTAAGAAGGATAGAGGACTTCAGCAGGCTGACTCTACACTTCATCATGCACCACATCGGCATCAGCAAAAAAACCCCAAACAAACAAAAAAACCCTCTGAAAAACCTCAGACTTGCAGTTCACCTTGTCTGCATACTGCATGCACCACCACCACAAGTTTTTAAAGGAGGACATTTTCAGTACTTCAGATTTGTGTGGGATGAATAACATGATAGACTGTACCCATTCTGTTCAAGTTTGTATGTATGCTGGTCTTATTTCCCTTAAAATTACTGAAAAATTGAGAACCTACAACATTAAGAACCTTTTGTTGATATCATTGACATTGTAATCTTTTTATTACTTGCTGTATGTGAGAGTTGCATTCAGACTTAACAATGTAAATATTGTTTAGTAGTAGGGAAGTTCAATTCTTATATGCAGATAATTGGAACTGAGCAGTGCAATACCAGTAAGTCCCCTCAGCTATTACTTAAGTAATAAAATAGGGAAATTCATAATTGATACAGGCATACTGTCTCTTGAGTACTCAGCTGTAAAATTCTCAGGGCTTAACTCATGTCAGTGGAAACTATGATTATATATGTACAGTCAAACTGCTGTCTAGCCTAACTCCTGTGAAGTGTTTATTTAAAAATAACCAAAGATTTGTAACTATTGAGTGCAGTGTTCAGTAACCTATGTACAATATGTTCAATGTCAAGTTAGAAAAGTAAAGACAATGTGACCAAGATAGAATATCTACTTATCAAAGGCTACATGAGAACCAGGGCTTTGGCTGTCTCAAGAGATTTGCACTTTCAGAGTAATTCTGCAGAGACACTGGGCTTGTGAAACTGTTGTACAACTAAAACTTAGGGCTTGGCTTTTCAAAATGAAGTTCTTGTAAAAAGTTAACAAGGGAGCTACAGTATTGGTTGCAGCTTGTAGGTTATGACTATTTGTATTTGGATTCAATTTTTTTTCTCAAATTATTGAGTCAAAGAAAAGGGGTTCTGAAGAAACCCAAGGGCAAGAAAAAAAAATCTAAGGGTTTGAATTTGAAAAATTGAAAGGATTAATTTGACCCCTGTATCTTGGGACCATTGCAGTGTTTGGAGGCTGACTTGTAACACTGTGCATCTAAATACATTATGTAATTGGCCTGCAGATAGGTATGACTGTATGAACTGAAACTTCCCCAAACTTGAGCAAACAGTGGAAAATGAAAAACTTAGGATAGGTGTGGCTTGCTCTTTTCAAGAACTCTGCTCTTTTGTTTTTCTTTTATTACTGTCTCTATTCTCTATACATAGGCACCCTACTACACGTAAGAGAAAAAAATGAGACTTGTATTTTATATATATATCTATCTCAATCATTACATATTTTATGTAGTATGATTTTTCATTTACTATGATCCACATCTATTTATGTGGACAATGGGAATACAAATTGTTGAATGAACAGTAAAATGTACTTGACAAAACAGGCATCTAGAGCAGTTTTGCTCATAAAGTAATCCAGGAGTTGAGGTTTTCTTTGAAAGAGTTTATGTATTTGTCCTTCAGCTCACTCTTTCAAGAGCACTATTTGGGTTTTGAACATAGTGTGACCTGAGCTGTAGGGCTCTCACTGCAGCAAAGATCTTATGCCAAAGGAATTTCATTCCAAGGGCAGACATGCCAATAAATCCTTTCAGAATTTCACACCTGCCCTTCAAATGTTAGGAAGGAAATGCATTTTACTAATGATTTGTTTTAAGAACTGTTTTTAGTTCTTTATGGTAATAAATTGCCCATAGTCTTTCTTCACTAAAGTAAACTTCCTAACAAGTGCCTGCTGCTATGAACTCATATTGCATTAGATTGAATGAAATAAACCCACCTGATTTAGTATTCTACTGGCCTTTAGCCAGAAATCTCTAATTGTCATTTGCAGCATTTCTTTTGGTGGTGATACCAGCTTGCTCAGTGACTCAAGGACCTGATGTAAAAACAAAACTAAAAATCAAGGAACTCAAGCTTAAAGAAGATCATAAAGAACCTTTCCTTTCAGAATTATTTTTAACACAGGTTGGTTCTTGTGTTTCAGTGCTTGTTTACACAAGTATTTGTACTGGCACAATCCAGGGGCATTGTTCAAGGAAGGAGTAAGCATGGGCCAAGGAGAGACTTGCACCACCACGAGGAGAAAATATTTGTCAAATTTTTCTCACAGAATTCTTTATTTGAAGAATGTGATTCTTGACTATATTTTACTGTGGGCAGTTTCAAAGCATTTAGTTCCACAGATTGGAATTACAAAACTGATTTTTCTGAAAGATGATGACTGCATACAGTTTAAATGCTCAAAATACTTGATCTGACTGCTCATTTGCCTTTCAGAGCCAAGAAGCAGAGCTGTTACCCTGAAAAGGGAGTGGAAAAGTAAACTTGACAACAGTAATCTTTCTTCTCTATATTTGAAAGTATTCAGGACTTCTCTCTCTTCAGATTTTACTGCCAAAGTAAATATCTGACTTGGAACCTGGCCTCAAACTCCTGAGCAGAAAGGGCCACATGTGTTTTCATCTACCACTGTTGTGTAATCAAATAGTTCCTGTTTTTTGGGGAAAATAGCTCCAACTGCATTGGGCTGGAGTTACTCTTTTCAGCAGTCATACTTAACTTTCCTGAGAATTGTTGCAAACTGATAAATGCCTTGCTCCATCTTTTCAATGTGGCTTTTTTTTTTTTTTAATTGTAAGAAAAGAATTGTTGCTTACCACAAATAAATCTGGAAGTTTAGATTTTTTTTTTTTTTTGTCATGCAGCATGGATCTGATTGGAAAATCCAGCTTTGGCTGTGAGGCATTGCTTCCCTCCATTAATGTAGACCCCTTGCTTAACTTTATATCCTAGAGAACTGGGTTTTCTTAAAGGATTGACTGTTGTGTGAGTGCATTACTCAGTGATGCTTTCCCTCAGTTGAACTGTTATGTGCTGCTGGTAATGCCACAATGTACAATCCTTTCAGCACGCCCATAAATCAGTAGGTGTTCTGTAAATATATATGTACACATATGTAATGCTCTCTGTTTACTGATTATGAAACCATGTAATACAGGTTGTTGTTGGCTTATGCTGAAACTTCTTGAAAGAAGCCCACTTTGAAAATGTGTTGCTGTTGAAGCTAATATTATGATTCAGGTACTGTCTTTCAAAAGTACTGCATTTCAAATTTGTTTTAAGAGACACATGGGTAAATCCTGCTGTATGGTGTTTTCTATACTAATGTGTGATGTCTGTTTAGGAGAACTATTGGGTATCTCCATAAACTTTAAATGTCTGCATCTCCTCATTGGCCACTGCCCCCAATCAACTTAAGTGCAATTTGTTATACAGATGGCAGTCTTTTAATTTTGGTGTCCCAGGGCTACAGCTTGTATTTTTAGACATAGAGTGAATGAGAAATTGTTTATAAAATTAACAAGGACTCAAATTACTTTTTCACTTCTTAACTAGAAGCTTTGTGTCTTAACTGGAGAAATCAAGTGCCTGGTTGTGCATACTAAACTGATTTCTTTCCCTTCCCACGTCAGACAGAGGGAAGGGCCGGCAGAGACAAGCTATTTTGGGAGAGCACCCATCATCCTTTAGACATGATGGCTATGGTAAGTAACATGGGGTGACAGCTGGTTATGATTTCTTACATGCTCTGTGGAATTGTAAATATTTAATCAATGCTTGGCTGTGGTTCCTTCAGCATGAGCAGTTCACCTGCAGTGCTGTCAGTCTCCCTACTGAAACACTGCTGGTTCAGTGAAATCCATGTGCGCTCATTGCCTCACCCCTTCCTGTCACCCAAAGCATTCAGCTCTACAGGTTTATTCCTTGGAAGAAAGTTTCCTTTCACTTGCCATCAGCCTGGCAATGGGTAGAAAATGATATCTGGATTGGGAAAGCAGTTTTCTTCTAGAAAATGGTAACATAGTGTGACCAGTGGTTTGGTACAACAGAGAGCTCGGATGTTTTTGCATGCAAAGCTATGAATTGTTGGCATCTGCACTTCTCATTTAGGTGGCTCAGAAAAGGTACAGCTCTGTGATGTAGAGGAATGATGTTTTGCAATCAGTGCTATAAGGTGCTGTGTTTGTTACCAGTGCTCTCTATAAGGCAAGATCTGCTGTCACTTTCATGTGCTGAGCCAAGACCTCAGGGTGGAAAAACAAATGTCCCCACTCACATGTGACTTTTCTAGTTAGTTACTCTCAGCTGTCAGGTGCAATGTTATTTGTCTTGCCTCTTTCTTTGCAAAGGTATTTATGATATTTTACAATGTAGGTTGACATCCTATCTACTCCTTCCAAAGGTTCTTCAAATCTCCAGCATTTCCAAGTCCCACCTTGATTCAGTGATGTTCTTTTTTCATTCTTCTGATACATCCTTCTACCTTAAGTAATGTGTCCATCTCCTCCTATACCACTCTTTCCCAGTCATTACTGCTTTTTGCTGGGAAAAAAAAAGACAAAAAGTTCCTTTTATACTTGGCTTATGTGAGTTTCACATTATTTTTGTCTCAGAAAAAAACAGGGATCCTCCCCTTGGTCTGTAATACTGACATTTTCTATGAACAGAGGTATTGCTTACTAGTAGTGCCTCATCACTAAAATGAAAAAAAATAAGAAATTGTCTATTTCAGTGAAACTTGTCACTTTATCTATAGTGGAAAATAGGACCACTTCATTTTGCGTTAGTGTGGAGGTTTAAGTGTTCCTGTTTCTTCCAAATGAGTATTTTGTAGAAAGGCAGGCTTCTGACTTAATCTCATGTCTCTGGGAAAAAGAGCTGTGTCATCTCCTGACCTCTGTCTCATTCCTTTTGGTTTGTTATCCCGACTTTGTAATATTGCTTCTTGGTGCCATGTAGCTCTGTAACTAGATGGGAATATTTCTGAATGTTGATTTGAATTATTTCCTCTGATGCGTTTATGTTGAAATATTTTGCATGCTGCAGGGAAGATAATGATTTTTGTAATTAGTGGAATATCTGTAACCTTTTACCCCTCCTTTAAATATACATTATGTGTGCAGGCTTTGATGCATGATTAAGTAGTGCAAATGATTTCAAACAACATGAAAACATGGTTTCTCATCTCCTCAGGCTCCCATGGTCCTTTGTTGCCCTTGCCAAGCCGGTACCGAATGGGATCTCGGGACACTCCCGAACTCGTGGCTTACCCATTGCCACAGGCATCCTCCTCCTACATGCACGGGGGGAATCCTTCTGGGTCAGTTGTCATGGTTAGTGGCTTGCATCAGCTCAAGATGAACTGCTCAAGGGTATTCAACCTGTTCTGCTTGTATGGAAACATTGAGAAGGTAAGGCATAATTGATTAGAAACTTGGAAACTGCTGTAGTTCTTTCAAATGCTTTGGAAAAAGCCTGCCTGAGGTTGTCTAAAAATATATAATAATGTTTTATAAAACTATTGGTTGAGTTCTTTGTTCCAATGTATATATATTTTTTTTAACCTTATCTGTCCTAGGTGAAATTTATGAAGACTATTCCAGGCACAGCACTGGTGGAAATGGGTGATGAATATGCTGTAGAAAGAGCGGTCACACATCTCAATAATGTCAAGTTATTTGGAAAGAGACTCAATGTCTGGTAAATATTTTTATCAGATTAAAAGTCTACCCGTGGGCAGATGGAATGAAGTTTCAAAGGGACAATATCACACTACTCTGTTATCATTGTTGGAGTTATGATTTCCAATTTGGGACTGTTTATTTTGGCTTTCAGCTGAAGGAGGGTGAATTTAGGTCAGATATTAGGAAGAAATTCTTTACTGTGAGGGTGGTGAGGTACTGGCACAGATTGTCCAGAGAAGCTGAGGATGCACCATCCCTGGAAGTGCTTGAGGCCAGGTTGGAGGGGGATTTGATCAACCTGCTCTAGTAGAAGCTGTTCCTGCTCATGGCAGGGGAGTTGAAAGGAGTTCATCTTTAGGGCCCCTTTCAACCCCAACCACTCTAAGATTTATTACTATTTAAAATTTTATTTATTTACATTAAGAAAGCATATTGTCATTGTATGGATTGGCCACTGATAAACTGTATTCCCTAATATGTCTTATCCATTCTTTCTGCATTCTTTAAGGAAGGTGTCAAATCCAACCCATCATGTTCTTACTTTATTTATTTCAAATTATTATAAAGAAACATCAGGTCTTTTCTAGTTAGATAATAACCTGCAAAGTATGATAGCCCTAATGATTTAAGAAATTTTATCATTAAATTCCAGTGTTTCCAAGCAGCACTCAGTAGTTCCAAGCCAGATATTTGAACTGGAGGATGGCACGAGTAGTTACAAGGATTTTGCCATGAGCAAGAACAATCGCTTCACCAGTGCTGGCCAAGCATCCAAGAACATCATCCAGCCACCCTCCTGTGTGCTGCATTATTACAATGTTCCCCTGTGTGTGACTGAGGAAACATTTGTAAAGGTAAGCACTTGGAGTGGCTGACATGCAGTGCTCTCTGGGCCCTGTCCTGGTTTTTCCTGGTGGGTGCTGCTTTTAAAAAGAAGTAACTGGGAGGCTTGTAGCAGAGCCACTGGAAGAGAGCTGTTCCTTAAAATATATTTATAGCCCATCTGGATATGTTTACAATTCTGGAGTTACTGTCTCAATTTTATTTATTTATATTCTTTTAATGTGAGAAACAAAATCTTGAAAATAAAGTTGAGGAGCTTAATGTGGGGAGTTTTTGGAGAAAAAGGAAAAGACACAAAGCCAAATACATGAAAGTTAGGATTATAACTCACAAAGGATTTACTGATTGCCTCTAATGACTGCTAGGATGTTTTGGAATGGAGACAAGCATGCACCTGGGACCCTTGGCACAGTTGTATCCTAAATGAACTCTGGAGGCTTAAAACATGCAATATTGGGCCTCTTTAAGTGGAGGCAGTGGCAAGATTGCTGACAGTTCAGTGAGTTCTTTTTCAGTTCCATGAAATATATTTTTGCAACTCTGTCTGAAAGTGAACTCTGGTTCCCAAGTGGTGTCCTTGTATGAACAACTTCAGAGCTACTGTATGGAGTAGGAATGCCAAAAAGGAGAACTTGTTATTATATTAATATGTTTTTGGAGATAGCAGTGATATCACAGATAAAAGGGCCTTGTTTTACATACTACAGAATGGTATTCTAAAGAGTTACCAATATAAACATATTTTTTAATGATTTGCTGTAAATTCTTGCAAACTCTCTTAAAAAGTCAGAATCTTCCTTTTTGTGTGTCTCTTCCAGGAACTTGGAATTTTTGCTAATTTGTTTGTGTGCACTTTTGCTGGAGTTTTATCTCTTATTTTATTTTTGTGACAGTTATGTGAGGATCATGAAGTTCTCAGCTTTATTAAATACAAAGTGTTTGACCCAAAACGTAAGTAAAATTTGACTTTTTTGGGAAGTGCCTTGATTCTAGTTTTGATCTGAGTATCCACTGTCAGATGTTACTGATCCCCTCCTTTCCCTTTTTGTTTCTCATTTTGACAGCTTCTGCCAAAACACTGTCTGGTCTGTTGGAATGGGAATGTAAGACAGATGCAGTGGAAGCTCTCACTGTACTTAATCACTACCAGATAAGAGTCCCAAGTAAGTAAATTTTCCTGATCTTACTGCTGGAATTTTTTTCTGTGGAGAAGGAGTTGAGGGTTCTGGTAGCCATGACAATGATCAGAGGGCTGGAGCACCTCTCCTGTGAGGAAAGGCTGAGAGAGCTGGGGTTGTTCAGCTTGGAGAAGAGAAGGATGACCTTATGGTGGCCTTTCAGTGCTTTAAAAGTGGGCCTGTAAAAAGAGGGAGAGTGACTTTCAACGTGGGCAAATAGTCATAGGAGAAGGGGTAAGGGTTTTAAACTCAGAGAGATTTAGGTTTTAGATGTTAGGAAGATCTTCCTGACTGTGAGCTGGTGAGGCACTGGCACAGGTTGTCCAGAGAAGCTGTGGATGCCCCATCCCTGGAAGTGTTCAAGGCCAGGCTGGATGGGGCTCTGAGCAACCTGGTCTAGTGTGTGGCATCCCTGCCCAAGGCAGGAGGTTGGAATGGGATGATCCCTTCCAACCAAACCCTTCTGTGATTCTTTCACAATAAATACAGAGAAATCTGCAATGTCTGGAACAGAGGATCCTTTAAGTTACTCAGCTCATTGCTCTCAATTTACTGCTCCTGTAGCACATTCCCTTTGAAGCCAGAAATTGTGAAGCCAAGCTGAATTTAGCTCCAAACTAGCAAGAATAGAGTGGGGTGAGTTCACCTGCTAAACAAGTACACAATAGGTCAGATCTGCACTGAACAATTAAGATAGTTTACTGAATTAAATGGAATCTTTCCAGGTGTTCCCAGAAATAATATTGAATCCAGGCCAGTGTCTACTATTATTTTAAACTACCTCCTCCTAACTGTTATGAGTTTGTCTGCCTGGGAGGTGTTAACAGGTTAAATCTTTTCTATTCCCCCACACCTTTGGTCCGCTTTATTAATAATGGACCTTAGGGACAGGATATTTTTGAAGATATTATGGATAACACACTGTTCACAATTTCAGTTTTATCTCAGTTTGGAGAGCTGGTAGCAGCAGAAAAGCTTTCTCTTTCAATGTGAAAAGGCAAAGCCCAGTGGATGTGTGAGTGTGCAATACACAGAGCTGGTGAACGTGCCAGGGTGTGGAAGGTGGATCAGCAGGAGAGCTGTGCCCATGGTGTGTTCTGTGTTGTCTCCTCACAGATGGCTCCAACCCTTACACCTTGAAGCTTTGCTTCTCTACTTCATCCCATTTATAGAGAAGAGGACAGCATGTTAAGAGCTACGTTCACCTGGATTTGCAAGTTAAAAACTACACTTCGTTCACAAAG
This sequence comes from Ammospiza nelsoni, assembly GCF_027579445.1. Lineage (NCBI taxonomy): Eukaryota > Metazoa > Chordata > Aves > Passeriformes > Passerellidae > Ammospiza > Ammospiza nelsoni. The sequence continues at coordinate 14,080,983 of NC_080635.1, forward strand.
CTCTAAAGTGGTTCTAATGTTGCCTTGTTTCAACTTAATTCTAATATCTTTTGTCTTGTTTTATAATAAATGGATGTTCCTTCATAAATACAAACCAGATTTTTTTTTATTTTTGCCTCTGAGAAGTACATGTTGTAAGCTTACTACAAAGTTTGTATTTTGTTAGTGTAGTATCTTCAAATGTCTAAAGAAGCACCAGTAGGATAAACAAGATTGTTTCTTTTCAAAAAATGAAATATATTTGCATTTTCAAAATGTTAAAGATTAGCAAGTATTTTTCCATTTGTAGTCTTAATTGGCAGATAGAATTATTCTAGCAGATTTTTAAATGTAGAACTTGTTTTTCAGTATGTTAAGTAGTGAAGTATGTTGCAATACTAAAAAGGAGCTTGTATTTATAAAATGCTTTGATTGGGTTAATGTTGCACATACTGAACTTTTAGTAGTACAGACTTGATTTATAGTTTCAAACAGAGCTAATGTAGAAAATTATTAAGTATGTACACGTGTATGGTATGAATTCATACTTACTTAAAGTGCTTTTGTTTGGTTTTTTTAAATCCTATTTTCCATTTGCATTAGCATGATGCCATCTACAGCTAGTCCCACCATAGGGGCCTTTTAAAAATTAAAATTGCTAGCTTGTATCAATGTGTTCATCCTCATTTTCCATGATTTAAACTTAAATCTTTGGTGTTTAACATATCCTTTTGACTCTTTTTTTTAAAGCAGTTGTTATGACATACTAAATGGTAAAAGTCATGGGGGAGGATCACAATAGAAAACAAGGTGGTAAAATATTTAAACAAAAAGAAAACCCTCAACATATCCTTTCATACCTGGACAGTTAATGCAACGTTTTCTTCTGTCTGATTTACCTTAACCATTTATTATGACCATGAAAGAATTCATTGAGTGAATAGTCTTGGCTTGTCTTTAGCTTAAGATGAAGTGATCTCAGTGGGATTCAGGTAAAGTGACTGACTGTGTGATGTGAAATTAATGAGGTGAGAAATCTTTCACTTTGGAGAAGATGATTTGTTCTGTCCCAGTCCTTTGAAACCTCTCTTGTGGAACTGGATTTGTCTTGTTTGGGCTAAGCCCCCAGAAAGAGGAATCCAAGCAGTGGAGTCTGGGAGCTGTTGTCCCAGGCTCTGTGTGTGTTCTCCTTTCTGAATTTGCAGTGGATTGCTGAGGGCTTCTTTCAGGTCTGTTCTTAGTCATTGCAGAGAAGTTACTTTATCAGCTATTTTATGCTTTCTCCTCATACAAGTTCTTTGTTCTGTCTTTATGGATTTTATCTATATCCATCCTTTGTGCCAGATAATTTGTGCAGAGTGCTTGTCCTGTTGAAAGCGAAGGGAGACAACCCATCTTGTTGTTGATCAGCATCGACTCCGATTTATTGATCAAATCAGTCATCTCTTATAATAGTGTTAATTAACTTCATGCATATTGCAAAATCCGAGCTCACGATAGGTTACAGAGAAAACTCTAACCCCTCCTTTTGTTTACAATACCCGTGGTTGTTTATTGAAACCAAAATTAGTGTTCTCACTGTGATATGAAAAGTTCTCAAAACCTTCATATCTGTTCCCAGAGCAGCCAAGGACTGTTATGAGAAGACTGTCTGAGAATCCTGCTGTTTATAGAAAAGGTGCCTGAGAACCTAGTTATTTACAAAATCAAGCCTGGGAATTGCTGCTTTACAGCTGCCTTTTACTTTTCCATCAGCTGTATACTTTCATGGCCTCTTTCTTTAAGCCATGCTTGAACCAGGCTCTCCACATCGTCCTTAAGAGGTTATGCTGTAGGATGTTTACAGGCTGTGAGCATTGCACATCTTTCAATAGACTGGATTTTCCCCTTTCTTAATTTCAAGGCAAATACTCCTTATCATACAAGGGAAAATGTGTCAGATGTCTTTCAGGTTTTCTCATCAACACTGATTCATTTTTGCCCTGTGTACCTCCATGTTGTTCATGTTTTAGGTATTCCCATCAGGCTTTTCATATGTCTGAACTGGGAATTGAAAACCAGCTGCTCTTTGGCAGGTCCTCCAGCACAGGGTTTGGAACAATCCCAGCCTCCTGTCTGTGAGGTAGCAATGAGACTTTCATTCTAGGGGCACTGCTGAGACACTTTCAGCCTCAGTGCTCGTTCCCCAGAAATTGCTTCCAGACAGCTCCAGCACAGAATTCCACGTGCCATATCTTGCTGCTGGTGAAATGCTCTGTGCTGCTTAGTGTTTTAACTGTAAAAGATCTCTCCCAGTCTCTCATTTCTCTTTTATCACCTTGAATGTTATGTGGAACTCTGTTTCTTCTGTCACAATTTCCATTGCTGGTTGTGTTAATGTAGTTCCAGAAGTTGTTTGTAGTTGAGCATTAAAAATAATCTGTTTTCAAATTGCTGTGTGGGATGAGTGACCCTTAAAGCATTCAGGTTTCATTAAACAAAAAAAAAAGAAAAAGAAATGCACTTTAATGTTTTGGTTTCCTCGGTGGATCACAGCATTCAGTGCCTAAGATGTTCAGGTGAAAGGCTTCTTTCCTGTGTCTTCCCAGATCAAATGGAGCATGGTTCTGGGTGCATCATAGAGGACTTGATAGCAGCTGGAAGGCTCATGTGCAAAATGAGTAGCCCGTGACATGTAAGGCAGAAAAGAGAGGGGAGAGTGAAGAATTGTGCAAGCTTCTTTCTCCACAAAATAATCATCTTATTCATGTCTTCATGAGAACAGGAAAGATTTTTGTTGGTGTTTTGCTGTTAAAAGAAAATAATGTTTTCTCTTGGGCCTACAAGAGTGGATGCTTGTCCTCAGGAAGGAATGAGGTTGATCTTCCACACATGAGATCTGTGTTCACTTTTAATCTTGCTCTAGACCAGAGCCCAAACAGTGGGGCACGTGGGGAATCAGTTGCTCCATAGGGAATGAAGTTTGTCTCTCATTTGGCAGTGGTATTACCATACTTGTTAGATTGAAATTAAACCTTCAAGGTCTCTTAATGCAGGGCTTTTTCCTGTCTCTTTTGCCTAAGTCACACAAGTAAAACATTGAACATGGCTATGCACATTCCCTGCTTGTAAGCAGCTGTCATTCACAATGCAATATCTTCATGTCTGTCCCACTGTTTGTTTTATTGGGTTTTGTTTTTTGATGATGTTTGGTTTGTTTTTCCAATTGATCACCTTTCATTGGGGGTAAAGGTGTGTTCAGGTGGAGATATGTTCTTCTTCTCACCATACTCTAATTCTTGTTTATATTTATTTTTCCTTATATGCAAGAAGTGTGAAGAGTTGTTTTTTGACTTTCTATACCACCACAGCAAGATAGAGTGTACTGCTAGGGTCATGAAAGAGAAGAGTTATAAGAAAACATGGAGGTTGTGTTTGGGTGTCCTGTTTTGTGAAAGGAATGATACAACTGGATGTGGTGTCACTAAGTCTGTCTTTTAGAAAGGGGTAATGTTTGGGGCAAGCTGGCTTGTTACTGGCTGAAACCCTTTTGATTTAATTAAATGCAACATGCTCCTTTTCCTGCTGTGTGTTTTCTTGTGAACAGCTCTTGAACTTGTTTGAATGTGCTGGTGGCTTAGCAGGAGATATTCAGTCTCTTCTGTTCAATAATGCATCAAGGTCTGGGACATGAACACTTTTTGCTCCATAATTTTTTTCATCTCAGGGATATGTTTAAACATATTTGGGATTCTTTTGTGTGTTCCTTTTTTTTTTTTTTTGAAAATACCTTGCATTTCCCCATCTGTAGCTACATGTGGGTTTTTTAGCCATTCCAGGGGTTTGTGTCTATTTTATGTCAAACCAGTCAGAGAGAAGTATGCTGACTGATTTGTTGTGAAATTCAAATATCTTGTCAGTTGCACCATTAATACTGACACTTGTGGGGAGAGGTGATCAGATGTGCTTGCTCCTGTGATAATGTGATGTTTCTAGGCTGCCATTTGGTTTCCTTAAAACCAGAGTCAGATAAAAATAACCTGAACCAAATAGGTGTTCAGGCTTTTTGGGATGATGAGGCCCCCAAGTTCTACTGCTAAAGCATCTGATTTTATAAAGGGTCAATACATTTCTAGACAGCTGCATGATCAAGTTAAAAGAACAAAATATTTGTGTTCTGTTTAGTCTCCTAATGCATAATAGCCTTTCTCTGTTAAAAATAGAGGATTTCTTCCTCCAAGGACTGTAATTCTCACAGGATGTGGGGGAACCTAATGCAGCCAGATTACTTGTGCTGTGCTTTGACCATGGCTCTCTGAAGGAAGTAACCTCAGTCCCTTTTCTTGTATTCAGAAAGCTTTATCTGCCCTGTGCCAAGCCTTCCTGTCCTGGCCTTTCCCAGGCAGCTCCCTGGGCTGGAGCCACACATGAATTCAGATGAGTTCCTTGCTCTTCCTTCTCACTGTTGCAGCTGCTGAAGCGTGGTCTTAATTTCTGGCATGATTTATTTAACTTTTCCTTCTCTGGTGTTCATGGAGCAGCTGCAGCCTGAGTGGGTCTTCATGCAAGGGAGTGAGTCCTGCAGGAATGTGCCAGGAAGCCAGCAACTATGGCAAGATAATTAACCCTCTTTTCCAAAGCATCTGGGATCCAGGAAAACAAATTAATCCTGGCAGGGGCAGTGTAGCAATATTCAGAATTAAACACTGGAATGGGATTGTAGGATGGGGGATGGCTGAGGATGGCAGTTGAAGCACAATGCAGGATGTAATTACTCAATTTCATATAAGCCATTATCTGTTTATTTTCTCTTGCCATCTTTCCATTTGTGGTTTCATCTTTCTTCAAGCTACTAAAAAAATTAAATTGCTTGTGCTCCATTCAAAATTCAAGTGCGTAGTAAATAAGCCTCTAGAAGTTATTAGAGTGCTTCTTACTGAAAATCCTAAATTTTCTGTCTCTTAGGCTGTTAATACAATAGACTTTGGATGTGTCAGGAAGCACAGTTTGTATTTTGGTGATGCTTTCTCTATCAGCAAAGTGCAAACTTCTGGCCATTTTAAACTCAATGGCATGGATGCAGGGATTTGCATGTAATATAGATTATGCTTCTATTTTCTCTTCTGTTAACCATAGCACTGTAACTGCTAAATCAGATTAAATCAGTGAGCTTTAGATAAGCATCCTGTCAAAAGGCTTCAGAAGTGTTTAAGAAATAGCCCGGTCAGACAGTGACCTAGTAATCTTTTTTGAAGTTGCTGCATGGCTTCTGATTGAACCACAGTAACCTAAAACTTCAGTAGCTGAAGGTGGGAATCCCACTTACTGAACTTCTCATTCTCTTATCTTTTTGGGGTGCACTTTAAATCCAAAACAAACTCCTGAGTTCTGAGGACAAAGCTCAAACTGGAGTATGTTATTATACTTAAATGTTTCCCTTGCCCAAGATTTCTGTGGTGTTTTGTCCATCTCTTTATTGCTGTATGGGCAAAGACCTGTCTGTGCCTTCATAAGGATCTTTTATATGCCCCTAACTCCTCCTTTTTGTGTCCTTTTAACAGGAAGCAATGAGAGCTAGCCAGAGGATTCCAGGTTAGGACTAAGCTATCGATTTATTTCAAAGTAACATGTTCTCTAGTCTTGCTTTTTTCAGCTCTTTCATGTAGTAATAATAATAATAATAAAAATAAAAACAACCCTACCTGAAGTAGCCTGAAGGGCAGGCTTCCCTCATGAAGAAAAAAAGGTGATAACACTTCACCAGGTCTTCAAGTATGTGGACCCCAAGTTCACAGCTTAGTGCAACTCTGCTCTTCTTGCTTTCTTCACCACAGGACAATAACACATCATTCATGTTTGAGTGCTGCTTCAATCTGCCCCTGCCACTACCTCCAGTGCTCCTACCTTTGATGACCCTGGCATTGCAGGAAAAAAAAATAAAGAAGAAGAAGAAGAAATTGAGGCTTTCCTCTTTATCTCCCATAGCTTCCAAACAGAGCTTGTTCTGTTTTCTGCACAATTTGAAAATTCCCAAGAAATAGGGCAAGGATATTCAAGGATGCAGGGACAACAGAAGCTAATCTTACTCTTTGAAACTGGCAGGAAGAAATGAGTTGGAGCTCCTGGCCTGAGACTGCCAGCACAGCCTCCATTTTATTTTATTTTATTTTATTTCAATTTATTTCAATTGATTTTAATTGATTTTAATTTTTAAATTTTAACTTTTAAAATTAATTTTGTTTTGCCATTCTGTTTTATTTTATTCTTATTTATTTTTAGTTTAATTTAATTTAATTTTTATTATTTTATTTCATTATTTATTTTATTTTATTTTATAAATTTTTAAATTTATTTTTTATTATTTTATTTTATTATCATTTTTATTTTAATTTTTAAAGTTTAATTTAATTTAATTTTTTTAATTCTTTATTTAATTTTTAAAAAATTATTTATTTTATTTCTGAAGGCAGACTCAGCTTTCCAGGAACTCCTCTTTGTGGACCTTTCTGGAGAACATCCGGCCAAGGACAAGGCTCCTTTCACAGGGAGGACAGAGCGGCTCCGAGGCCAGCATGGCACACGTTCATGGCTGGAATATGTGGGGTGAGGCTCCCTGCTCCAAGGGGACACTTGTTTCTCTCCTGTGGCATGCTGCCATCCCAGCAGCCTTGGCAGGAGCCCTTCCTGCACTAAGCTGCTCATAGCTGACCAATGTTTGAGAGGGGCTCGTCTTTAAACTGCTTAAGCAGCAGTCACTTTCCATGTGAAGCTGCTCTTAAGCCATTTTGCAAGCACTTAAGCTGCTTCTCTCTTGTAGTCCTCTTGAGATGCTGATATTCCCCATTTCCCCAGTCACTGTGTGGCTGCCTGTACCCTGCATTAGCCTGGTTCCTGTTAAGGACTCTGGAGATCAGTATTCCAAAGAGTCACTCACTGGAGTGCCTGCTTTGAGTTGTGTGTGTGTGGTTTGAGCTTAGGCTTGCCAGCTGTGAGGTTGGCTCCTGAGCCAAGGAGGGTGGGTGTTTGCTCTTACATTTTAGGGCAAAAGAGCCCTAAAAACACATTGCCCAGTGCTCCAGGTTTCACTGGGAGCTCAGACACTTGTCCACACTTGTCCTGCAGCTTTCTGAGGAGTCTGTTTGCCTTTAGCCAAGCACCCTGCCAATAACCCTGAATCAGCCTTGTACCCAGGGCTGTGCAACACAGAGGCCAAGCTGATAACAACTGCATTTTGCTTTGTGTCCTTTCCAAACCCAGACCAAGTTTCCCTGCTGAGATCTGGGGGAAGGGTGGGTGGAGAGGCTGAGCTATGTTCACCTGAGAGATAACATTTTTATCTGCTCTGTGAACAGGGAGCTGAGCAAAGGAGCAGGGGGAACATGAGCACACCTTTGGCTCTTGGTTGTGACAGCAGCACAGAACAGACAACAGTGCCTGTGCTGCTGGCCTGTAAAGCAGAGAAGCTTTCAGAGCCAGGCTGCTTGAGTTTACACACAGGTGTCTGGTAGATTGATTGTGGCAAAATGGATTTTATTTCTGCAGTTTAGATAGCTTTGGGCTCGGTACAAGGTAGCTCTGTGGCACCTGGCTTGCACATGATGAATACATGAGGCCCAGGATCTTTGAGTTCCCTGTTTTCTTGCCAGTTCCTCCTGGTTTCTTAATGAAATGGAGCAGCTTGCCCCTGCAACATGCCCATGCAGCTTGCTTGACCTTGGAGATTGCATTGGTCCTCACAGGTACACAGCCAAGTGCCTGTCCTTGTCCTCCCACAAGTCCAGACTTTGCTGGGGAATGTCACTGGACTGGTTGTGCATTGTGTGGAGGTGACACTGAACAACCTACCTGTGCCTGGGTTTTGCCTGTAGGGCTTTGTAAAGCCAGGGGTGCCGGTTTCTGCCAGGAATCTGGTGAGAGTGAGGATGTGAGCTCAGTGAAGTATAAGGCAGCTATTGCCACAAAGACATTTATCAACCACGTCTCCACAGACCTTTCACAACAGACTTCTGCCTCTCTTCCCTCTCCTGGTTCCTTTCATGGCCTGTAGTTCTGCCTAGAAATAAATGATACAATATTTTTAAAAAGAATGAAAAAATTGCCTTAGATGATGTGTAGTCACAAATTCCTTTTATGCCAGGCACAGCCCAGGCGATAAAATCCTGGGTTGCCCTGTTTATCTGAAATACAGAAGGCTGCCGTGGAGGAAAGGGCAGGGTCCTTCAGGACCAAGCACCTACAGCTCTGCTGTTGTCAGGTTTCTGCAGCATTTTACCTGATTTGCATCGCTGGACCATACACCTGATCATCCAAAACGTGTCCTGGCATCCACTCAACTTACTTTTCTGTCAACTGAAGCAGGAAACTTACTATCTCAAAGTAGCAGGCATAGATTATGTTATTATTATTATTATTCTTGTTGTTGTTATTATTTCTTCCATGTCTGCAGCTGTCACTGCAGGGGGCTGAGTTAGCAGGGAGAAGCTCCCCTGTGGGCCTATCCTGGCTTAGAGCAAGGTGGGCCACTATTCCCCAGGTCTGTGTCCTCCAGGGAGACAATCAGGCACAACTGTAGTTTTGGTGTTCTTGTAACCAGGAGAATCGGGACACAGAGACCACTGCTTTTGTGTTTCTGTTCATATCCAGGCTCTGGGTCTGCCTAGTGCTTCCCATGGAAAGAGGCCTGAGGGACAGGGTCAGTGGGTCCTGCTGTTTCCTCCCTGGATCCAGGCGGGGGCTCTGGGGCAGAGCTGGCAGGGAGCAGGGCAGGGCCTGCCCTGCTGACAGGGGACAGCAGGTGGCAGCAAGAAATCCACGTCCCTTGGGTCTGAGTTCAGCACGGGGACTGCTGTGCTGGCTTCTGCTGAACTGGGGACAGTGAAATCTTAGACAAACTCTCTGAAGTAGATCTGACACGTGCTCGGGGGCTGTGTGAGGTCACAGGATGCTGTCCTGCACTGGATCGCCCTCAAGGACCTGCCAAGATGTGCAGAAGGACTCCCAGATGCTTGAGTTTGTACTCTCATTCACCAGAATGGCCACTCCAGAATTTGCTGAGCTATCTGTGGGTGAGGAGAGAGACTACGTAGGGCACAGCCAAGGGCAGCAAGCACATGTGGCTGAACATATCTGTGCTTTGGAGAGGGCAGCGTGTAAGATTGTTTCTGCAGAAACCCATCCTTGATGTCAGAATCTCCTCTGAGTGACCAAGAGGCAGCCAAGGTGGAAAACTCCATGTCTGAATCTCTCCTGCAGTCTTACCAGCTCTGGGGTGTGAGCTGACATCTCCACAACCCTTTTCCTAAGAGGAGCATTGCAAAAGAATCCTACTGGATAATCCAGAAACCTGGGTTTGGTTCCACTTGTGTAAGCAATTTATCAGGCAAGAGGTGATATTTCATCCCTCCTCCTTGAGGGAGCTGGTGTGCTTCTGAACATGTGCAAATGCCTTTGATACTTCAATAATAATGGATAAATGGCAGCCTGGCTTAGCAAGAACAGATAACAGATCTTGCAAGACAAGTGTGATTGCTTCCACTGGGGGGGACAGAATGGAAAATGATCCAACAGCCAAAGATATAAGCAATGCTGCTCCTGAGGAGTAGTAATTAAATAAATGCAATGAGGCAGTGAAAGGCATGAAGAAGTGACTGCCACAGCAGCATAGGTGGAGCTTGGAGTGTCCCCGGTGGGGTGAGACATCTGCCTCAAAGGGCTCACAAAAGAGATGCAGGGAGACGGTGGGACTGGGTCCCGTCCCTTTCCTCCTGATTTTCCTTTGGGCTCTGCTTCTCCCACTTCTCACAGTGGGGGTATCAGGGAAATAATGGCAGAGGTGGGGCTGTGTCTCCCTGGCTCCTGCCTGGCTGCTGGATGGTGCCACTCCTGAGCCATGCCCTGCGGGCTCTGTCTGGAGCTCACCCCCACGCAGGGAGCAGCAAGCCCGGCCTACCTGCTGAGCTCTATGGTGGTTTTTTTCAAGGAGGAGCCTGTTTTCAGATGGTCACGGGGTAGAGACACCCCCTCTCACCATGCACACAGCAGGAGGTGAGAGTTGGGTTGGAAAGATGATGAGACCATAGAGTGTGTAGGGGGTGGGGGGACCTTCAGGGACTTTACTGCCACTGACACATTGGTAAATCAAGTGGGAGATTCAAGAGGGAGACTGGGGTGGGAGGGAGAGGCTGTGGGCACATAATCCCATAATGATGAGCTGCAGAAGGAAGACATAGGTGAAGGAGAAGCCTAACACTGGTGGAGGCTGCCATGGGCCAAAGCAGGAGCTGGGCAAAGTCTTGGTCCTGCCAGCCGTGTGCTGTCAAGCTCTGGCTGTTCTCTGGACTCCCTGGTGTTAACTCCTGGGAGAGGGTGGGAGCAGCTTCCAACTTGGAGACAGTCCACTTCTACCCAGAGCAAAACAGTTGTTATGGTACCACATTAACCATGCTGGTTATTTTGGGAATTTTCCACCTTCTTTTTGTTTTCTGTCCTCATTACAAGTAAGAAAAATTTGCTTTAGATGGCGTTTCAGAACAGGAATGTTGCAAGAGTCATAGAGCAGCTGCATAGTTGTGCCTAAAGCTGTTCCTTTGCCCTCCCCTCTTGGCTTCAGCTGGGCTTGTTCCTGCAATGCTTTCCTTCTGGATTTGCTCCTTTTGGGTTCTTCTATTGTTTATGCTCCTTTCTTTCAGGCTGGGGCACATGTTTCCAAGGGTCTGCCTAGAGCCAGAGGTCACAGTCTCTTCGATGTTTAAACTCAGCCATGGATTTTGTAACACTTGTGGGGAGAAGAACCAACTTCGGTTTGGTATTTTTGGCAGCCCTCTGTCACCAGACTCTGGGCTGCTCTCTGTGCTGTACCTGCTGCCTTGCTGGGGACAGGAGTAGCCTGAAAATGCAGGGCAGCTGCTGGCATTCCCACTCCCACAGCTGTGTCAGGCAGTGAACTCCATGGTCCTTGTCCTGCTGGCCTGGGAGAGACCCGGGGCCCGGGATCTCATCCTGTTCCATGCCAGGACACCCCTGATCCTTGTGACATGGGGAACACACAGCATGGCCAGCTGTCCTTGGGCACTGCTGGATCCATGTGATCAGATGGCAAAATCCACTGTGAGCCCCTGCCCTTTGAGCAGGGTAGAAACTCCAGCTGACAGGCAGCTGGAGGAGCAGCCTGGTAAACACAGCCCCGTGAGTGTGTGATAAGGGAGCACTTGCCCCCAGGCACTCCTTGGGCAAACCCTTTGCCCAGAGCTGTCACCCACCCTGCCATGGGCACCGAGCTCTGGTCCTTCACCCCCAGCCTCCTGCGCTGCCTCCCGGGCAGGTTTGCTGCCAGCCCCGCTTTCCTACTAAGGCAAAGTGCAAAGGCATCTCTTGCATCACTCCAGGGGGGTGGGGGCCAGGCAGGGCTGTCCCTGTCAGCAGCAGCACTGCAGGCAACAGGCAGGCACAGGAGGCTTGAAAGATCCACAGACCTGCTCCCATCCAGTTCCCCATTGCCTGTAAATGAAATAGACCAGCTTTGAAAAATAAAAATACTCCTAGGAAATGGAAGCCACTGCTTCCAGCTGAGATTTGTCTCCTCCAAGGGGAGGACAATTTGCCTTTGAGACAACCAAAATGTTTCCTGCATGAAAGGCCTGGCTCTCCTCTCTGTGGAAGCACTGGTATCTTGTGTCACCTGTTTGCAAGGCAGCTTTGAATGTAACAGTTTGTTTAACCTATTAAAAATACATTAATGTGCCTTCTTATTCTTTTCTTCCCTGCCAAGGAGTTGGTCAGACACAAGGAGTTGGTCAGACACGGTTTCAGGTGAGTTCTGAGAGCTGGTTGCTGCTGAAGAGTGCAGAGGGGTCAGACATGGAAGCAGTTTCCAGACTCAGAGTGGGCTCTGCAGGAACATCCCTATGCCCTGCTGCACACCCTCTCCCAGTGCTGGCACACACAGACCTCAGGCACAGCACCGTTTTTCAGAGAGCATCACACCTCTCTAGCCCCCTGGTTAATGGTTAGACCCACGTTGCAGCGGCTGCCTCCCTGGCCCAGCTGTGGAATGAGTCATGGATTTTAAATATTGGATTTTCTGATCTTGCCCTTTGGACTTATTTTTGCTGTGGCTGTTGGTAAACTGTGTGGTTCTAAGCTCAGGCTGCTGTGAAATGCTCTCTGCACTGCTGCACCCCTGAGCAGGTACATTTTGCTAAGTTGTACAGGAGCAGTGTCTGATGGAAGCTGCACAAATAGCTCAAAGCAGGAGGCTGATTTTGGCTCAGTTTGGTGTAGAATTGCCTCTCAAAGAAAGTGCTGGTGAGAAGGGGCCTGTGGCAGTCTCAGATTCAGCCAGCCTTTGGAGCAGGACTGTTGCCAAAGCTGGGTCAGAGCAGCTAAGTCTGGAAAATTTGAAAGGATGGGAACCCTTCCACCCTGGGTCCACATCCCAGAGCTGCACTACCCTTCCAGGGAAGTAGCTTTTCCTAACACCCCGAACCAGCCAGGCTGACTTACCTCCTGGAAAGGCTTCAGCTTCATCCTCCCTTCTAGCTGCCAAGTCACTGTAGACATCTGCTAAATCACCCCAACTTCCTCTCCTTCCCAACTAGCCAAGCCAGCTATCTCCACCTCTCCCTGTAGGCAATGCTCCCTGACCTCAGCCAGCCTGGTGGCCCTGCTAGTCCTCTCCAGCTTCCAGCAGATCCATTCTCATCCTGGAGGGGCTATTCACACCCACCCAGTCCTGCTGAAAGGGAATGCCTAGAGCCAGGACATGCTGAAGTCAAGTTCAGAAACAAGCTCTTTGTGTCTGCTCCAGTGAGGCTTCAGGAGAAGCTGGTTTTGATGGATTTCTGGATGAGATGGCTCTGAGCCACCTGGCACATGCCCAGCACTGACAAGCAAGGCCTGCCTGTGCCCATCTCCTTGCAACAGCACAGCATCCTCCTGGCCACTGAGGGCTACAGGCTACTGCCTTGAACTGTCTCCTCAGTCCCATGGAAGAGCAACACACTCTGGGGATATCACCAGCACAAGGCTGGCATGTCCTGAGTTCTGGACTATTCAGAGCAGCAGGCACCTCTCCACTGGCTCCTGGGCACTGTCCACCCCTACTGGAGTAGGTCCAAGGGGTTCAGCTGCTCCCAGATTCCAGAGGCTGTGTGGCTGGAACCCAGGGGAGCTGGTGGAGCTGGCTTGCCCTGCTAAAGGCCAGCTCATCCATCTTCACCTTGCTAAAACAGCTCACTATGAATGGAGAGGCGAGTGTAGTGCTTCATTTAGATGGATAGCAGGGAGCAGAGAGACTTTGCAGGGTCATGTTGGGCACTTCAGCAGGGTCTGGGCTCCAAACCTGAGCCTCTGTGGAGCATTAGACTCCCTTCTCTTTTCCCTTCTGTGGGACTGAGAGGTGCTAGGCAGCCCAGAGCTACCTGGTCCCCACTGGGGAAGGATGGTGTCACATGCCTAAGGCTGCTCCTCTGAGGTCTGAAAGATTAGACTGGAAGTTTTATGGGTGGGACATGTCCCAGGGCTGAGGTCAGAGACAGAAATGTAATGTCTGCCCTGCTCTGTTATACAATCTGCTATTAAATAATCACTTGGGGTCACTGCGCCTGCCAGGCCACTGCAGCTGGCAGTGGGGCTGCTGGAAAAAAAGGATCACTGTCCACTGGACAAGAAGGACAAGGAAAAGCAGTAGCACACTTCTGGGCAGCCCCATGCTCAGACCCTTCCCAGCCTTGGGGTTCCTCATTGCAATGTGCTTTTCAGTGGCAGAGGCACTCTGTGAGGACACAGCCTGTTTGTAGAATGGTGGCAGTGGGGAGGTGGCTGTGGCTGGTGTTTGTCTGTGGGATGCTGTGGCTGAAGTGTGCTAGGAGAGAACTGTGCCTGTCACAGGGACACTGGTTCTCCACTGAATCTGGGCAAGGGGAACACCCAGTATCTGTCCAGCTCAGCTCTGTGCCCCCCAGCCCGTGACTGCTCTCTGCATTTCCTACACCTGCAGTGGAGCCAAGGCTGGGGCAGAGCCATGGCCTGCCACGAGCTGCCGACCAGCACCCAGGGGCTGGGCCAGTGCCACAGTGCCAGGCTGTGCTGCCCACCTGGGACTGACACCATTTAACAGCACTGTGTTAAAGATTTCCAAGGTGCTGCAGAAGAAAGAAGCTGAACTGGACACTTGGAGGACATCAGGGAACCTGTGGGAATGGCTGCTGATGATCTCTGTTGGCTGCAAGTGAGCTGGATGATTTTCCCTGGGAGATACAGGCCAAGTCCAGAAAAAGAAACCACGCTGCTGGGGGAAGCTCACAAAGCAAAGCTGGGCAGCAGCCACACTGCACTCAGAGCCTGAGCACTGCTGTCCTGGGATTCCTGTCCTCCAGCACGCATTTACAGCTAGCTAGCCTACTTCTGCTGGGTAATCTCTTCCTAATAAGGGGTTTTGGCAGGTGGCTGTGCTCCCCTGAGGGTGAGGGAGAGCAGCTCAATACAAGCAACAAACTGGTGTGGAGCAGGGCGAGTTCTTTTTGATTTAACTCGCAGGGTGGCACAGAAATAGGAACGCTGGATGATGACTGGATGGTGCTGAGGAAGATTGAGGTATCCCTTACTTGGATTTGCTGCCTGTGATCAGGGAGGCATTCTGGCTTAATGCAGCTGTTTTGTTATTTAATGCCACTTGATTTTCCTTTACACTTTCCCAAATGTTTTAAGCTATTCTTTGTTGTGCTTATCCACTTTTTAATCTGAGGTCAAATGATTGGATCTTAATCCCTGGATCTCAAATGAATTTGCCTTTTGGTTTCCAGCCCTGTGCTACAGCCAGGCTTGCTGTCCCCTTTTCCTCCTCTCATTGTTTCTCTATTTCTTGCAAGTTAGCATTACTTGAGAAGAACAAAACTGGTGATATTCCCCTGATTAATATTTCCAAACAATTTTATGTTTTTCCTTGTGATGAGTCCCTGGAGCCTTTTTTGGTCAAACTACCTAAATGTGATCATAGCCAGTGCAATACTGTGCTTTTTGTGGCTGACTGGATACAAGAGACAGCTGTCATGGAGTAATCCTACAGGACAGTACCAAAATCAATTTTACAGTCTTCCTGGAGGAGAGGGGGCAGGACAGCCTCTGAATCAGATTCACAAATCCAAAGATGACAGGATGCTGACCTCAGCCCCACCCTCTGGGTTTTGCTAAAACTTGGTTTCTCATTCCATTGCAATTGCCTTGCGCTGCAAGTTTCTTGCTCAAATGTATGCAAAAAGTCTTGGAGGAAGATTAAATACAATTTTTCAACAGCATGTTCTAGATTTTATTGAGACGAGATCTAATTAAATTCACACATGAATCCAGCCAGATTAAATGGCTCATTCTGCTTTGTGTCCTTAGCTTGGCCCAGGGGCCAGATTGAACCTACAAACACAGAGCACAGAACTGGTCTTGCCCTTCATGTCTAGACTCAGACCCAGACTTTGCTTCAATACCTGAGACTAGATCCAGACAGTTTCATTGGTGTGTTAAGGATCACAAGCTACATCCAGGCCTGACTGGGAGCACAGGAGTGATCCCAGCCCTGAAGGGTGCTGCTGCCCCAGGTACCCTTTCATAAGCCCATGGTGCTGCTGGGGGAAGCTCAGGTCCCCACCTCACCTGACTTTCCTGGGTGCTGCCATCACTGTATCCTATGCCAGCTCCTGATGGCAGCTATCTTCTCTTTGAGGCACCCAAGTCCTTGGCAAGGGAGCCTGTGCTAGTCCAAAACTTCTCCTGAGATGGGTACAGCGAGCTGTGACCATGTGGTTTAATTACACCCAAACCCATCCTGTCCTGACAGACCCTCATCCAAGGGTGTGTGCGTGACCCTGTACTGGAGGGATTTGCCTTCCAGAAAAGGATAATGAGAGCTGCAGGTGAGATTCTGCTGTGGGAATTCAGCAGGACTCTCTTAAGCACAACTGATCTCTATGCAGCCAGTCTGGACTTGCATGGAAAACAAGCATGTGAAACCCTGGGAATAAACCACCCACTTCCTCGTGAGGACCTGTAAGTCTCACCCAGCAAGCCAGTCATGTAGCTGCAAAGGATGCAAATAAACTCTGCTGTGTAATTAGCACCCTTTGTATGCCAGGGCAATCATTCCTAACCCCGACATGCAACCAGGAGCCAGGTCTGCCTGCACAGGGCTCAATCCCAAACACCCTCCCCAGGTGTGAAGCTGTGCTGCTTCCCTCAAATCAGGATCACATGGTGATGCTTTGCCCCATATGGAAGGAGCTGCCTTGTGATATGAGAGATCAGTTATGCTGCAAGGGCAAATATCCTCTTCCAAAGCCCACAGCCACTGCTGATAGGAGTGTTTGCTGATAAACACCTGCAGCATGCTGAGCCAATTAGTCTGATTTTATTACATTAAAGAATGAAATGTCTGTGCAGCATTTTTCCTGGTGAGACTCTGAACTGCCACTGAGGCCTCTGTGATGATGGAGTACTTTCCATCCCAAATTGTCCCTGGTAGCCTGATTTTTGCATTCTGCACCATGCAAACAAAGCACTGGTAGTATGAGCTGAAGCACAGTCACTGATCATATGGGGACTCCTCCTCCCTTGAGCCTTGCTGTTTGTACCAGAAAAACAGACACAGCTCTTGGAAGGAGGCTGTGTGACTCCAGGGGCTGGTGTGATTGTCCCTGCAAGACATTTGATGGGTGTCACAGTGACAGCTGGAGAAATGCTTCTTTTCCTAGGATGAGAAGTTTGGAAAATGGAGTCTGAGGGTGTGGGAAAGCTCTTTCTCTGTGCTGTCCTTGAAGGCCTAAAGGGTCATTGGGAAATGACACCAAAGGGATCCAAACCCAAGAGGTGCTTCTTATTTTTAGAGCTGCAGAGCAGGCAGCAAGTGGGTAAGCAGAGCTGGCCTCCAGATGAGGCTGGGAGCAGCGTGCTGGCTGTAGACAGGGGCATCTCTGCAGTGGGGCAGCCCTGGGGTTTGCAGGCACACTGGCACTCCAAGCAGCACTGCAGCCTTCACAGGAGTCAGTATCTAAGCCAGACTTTAAAAACAGCCTCGTCTTGTGCTGTTGCTTAAGAGTGAGATGGAAATCTCACTGTGTTTATAGAAACTGAAATGATAGGACTCCGCTTGAGCAAATGCTTGCAATGAAAGATTCAGCTGGCTATGGAGCTTTGCTTCCAGGAGCGGAAGAAAGCCACTTAGCCATTTAATCCTTTGAAGATTTCAGTCACCCTGATAAGATGTAGACAGGGCAGGACAAAGGAGATGGCTGTTATGGGCCCCTGCAAGACTGTCACCTCCCCGGGCAGGCTGCATCCCACCACCCCAGGGAGCCACGGAGGCCAGCATGGCTCCTGAGCCTGCCCACTGCCCTTTCCCCGGCTGTGACACAGTCCCTCGATTTAAACACTTAATCCTGGGAAGATTGTGCAATAGCTCCTTCAGGCTGAGAATGGATTATGCCCGTTTCAAAGGTATTTGGCACTCTGGCTGCACCGTGAGAGTCCAATCTACCAGCCCGACCTCTCCTGCAAGAGCACCTGCAGGCAATTCTTGCAGCTGGTGCCTAGCAACTTGCTCTGAGCTGCTCTCACTGCTAAAATTCAATGTTATTTCCACCTTCCTCCCCAGAGGAGCAGCTCCTGGGTCAGCATCAGGAAAGAATGAGACGTTTCCCACTCAGCTTGCTATAAATTAGTGGTATGGGAGGGGCTGCTTTCTCTCTCTCTCTCTCTCAATTGTGTGTCCTGTAGCCAGCTAAAAAGGCATCTCCTCTCAGCATGTGAGACCGGTTGAGGAGATTAAGTAAAATGTTTTTTTTCCCCTTCCTTCCCAATTTGTTTTCTGCTGCCAAATGCTTCTCCCTTCTTGCAGTGGTCTGCAGAAGAACCAGGCTTGGATTCATGCTGTGTCTCCCCTTGGCTTTGCTTGGGTGAGCCCCAGGTTATGCCAACACACACAGGTAGCTGCAAGCCCGGGGCTGTGCTGAGCACTCTCTAATGACGCACAGCAACTTTCAGATCACCTGTGTGACAAATGAAGGCAGCCCTGAATCTGAGAGAGATACCCCTGGGAAATGGCAAGCACCAGAAAAAAATGCAAAGGAAACCAATTCTGCCTGTTTATGGCACTGAGATGTTTGACGACGTAGTGAGGCAAACATCAGCCAGCCTGGGCAGGATCGAGCAGCGTGTTCCTGCTTGTGGGCAGGGCACAGGAAAGGGCGCTGGGAAGAGGGAGCCAAAGGGAGGATCCAGCTGCAGAGTGGGCAGGGGCTCGGGGAGCAGCACATCCTGCAGCGCCTGCTGGCACGGTGCAGAGGGAGGAGCGCTCCAGCTGGGAGAGTTGGGAAGCTGTGAGTAGAGAAGTCCATAAGTAGCAGGGCTGTGGTACGGCAGCCTGGGTGTTTTTCAGAGAAAAGCAAGACGAGGTGCCTTGTAGGGCATTTCCAGTCCTTGGGAGGGCACGTTTGCCTCTGGCAACAAGCCCGAGATCCAGGCGGATTTCCCAGTGGGACTCTGTTAGGACATCTCAGACTTGCCTGAATGGCACAGCTCCCTTGGTGGGGTCTGGTGGGAGGGCAGCTGAGCACTGCCTGCCCTGGCTGTTCCCAGTGCTAGCGCTGGTTCACCACTGCAGAGCTGACCTCTCCTTGCCTCCCCAGTTTTATTTCTTGGGAAGCCCTGGGTGGTCCTAGCCACTGCAGCCAGAGGGTTGGAGTGCCTCATTGCTGTGCACAGGGTGGTGTTCAGAAGAGCCACCTTTATCTCACAGCTCTGTCCTCAGCTCCTGACTGCCTGCAGCACGGCACAGTCTGGGAGGAGGAGTGGGAATCTCCTGGTCACTCGTTTGGACTCGGCAGCCTGAAGCAGATGAGGAGAGAGGTTCGTAAGCGCAGAAGCACCAATGGAGACGTCTCCAGCTCATCCCAGGACCCTCAGCCCTCCAAGGTGGGACATGGCTCTGTTCCCCAGCCCAGCAGTGGTGCTCAGCATGCTTCAGGTAGGTGTTTAACTTAAGGGTTTGTCATGATGCAGATTACTTTAAACAAGCCCAACTGCATTGCACAGGCTGGCTGATGAGGATTGAGAAACACTTTATATGGAAAGGCATAAAGGACCCAAGTCTGATTCAGCCTTTCCTAGTGTCCAGTGGGTGCTTGTGGCCTGCATGGCTCAGGGACTGGCCAGTCCCCTGCCAGGCTGTGATGCCTGAAGGCCAGGAGACACTGTGGTGGCTCTTCCGGCCACAGGAAAGGACAGCTCTCCAAGCAGCACGGCTGAGCAGCCTTTGTCTCACTGCGTGGGTGACACTGGTGGTGTTTGTTGGCTGGCCCAAAGTGGGTTTGGGACAAGCTTGGGACAGCAGAGTTTTCAGAGCAGCATGGCCAAATCCAGTGCCTGTAGTACAAAACTGTGACTCTGGTGGCTGAAGGGACTACTGGCCCAGCCAGCACTCGTGGGTCAGGAACCCTTCTGCTCCAGCAATCCCTTCCCACCACAGCCTGCCTGTGCTTTGCACAGTTGTTCCCAAGTTCCTTCCAGCCCTAATCTACAACCAACTTAAGCAGTTTCAGTCCTAACTCCTTTCCTAGCCTGGCTCAGAGTAATGTATCTGGGAGTGCAGTGGAGATGGGGACCTTGCAACCGGGAGAAGACACGTTGATAGCAAAATCTTCAGCTCAGAAAATGTCTCCTTCCTCCCTGCAAACATAAGGGGACAGAATTAAGGCTGAGCTTTCTGACCTCCAAGTTCTTGACTTCTGCTCTCACGTTACAGCAGCAGCAAATCCTGTTGCATGAAGCAGAAATCTATCTGTCTGAACACACACTATTTCAAACTCTTCTCTGCGTAAACTGTTCCAGACTTGACCAGGAACAAGGCTGTTTACTAACAGCAGAATTAGGAAACTTCTTTAGTATTGTGGTGTTTTCTCCCCTGTTTTTTTAGTCTGCATATTGAGCTGCTGAAGCTTAAATTTGGCAGCTAACAGTGTCAATGTGTTTTACTTCAAGTTGTTTCCCTTTGCCCGATTGCCTGAATATCTCTGCAATTCCTCTGTGTACAGTGTGCTCTGCCTTCCTTCCAATGGAAAGAAGGTTTTTCCTTCCCTTGTATGAGATTTGAAGGACAAGCAATGATACACTCATTTTCAGTAAATAAATAGAGGATGTTAAACTGCAAAAGGCCCGTGGCAATATTTTGGGGTTTTTTTAACAAAAAGGTTGAATCCTGCTTCCATTTATGCTGACGTAAATCTACAATAATAAAGTTATTTTACAGAACTGCATATTTTATTAATCCAAGTGTCATAACTAGAATTGAATATGTGATAATAGTTTGATCATTGTATCCTTCTGCAGTTCTCACTTGCTATGATTGCAGCATCTTTTGGACATTTTACTTTCTTTTTCTTGTGTTGTAGATATTAAACTTTCTGACACAAGGGCTGCCAGCGTAAGCACAGCAGGAGGTGTCATGAACCCCTGAGTAAGGAAACCCCTTATGTGCTACTTTGATAGTAAAGGAAAGCAAAGTTTGGGAAGCAGTTGTAGTGCTTCTGTGATAGGTGGTTTTTACTTTGAAAATCTCTTCTGAGCTTTCCCTCCACCTCCGTTTTGGCAGAACCAAACTCTGTTTGCTTTTAGGATTGCTGTCATTCACAAGCTGCCTCTCCAGGACTAAGTAAGTTAGCATAGCTAAAAACTGAGAAAAATGGTTTCTACAGAGAGCATTGCCAGGGTGAAGTGTGGTTTTGCAAGCCTGTTGCTCACTTCACATGATTTATTGGACATTGTGTTCTTCTAACAAGTGACAAGGTCATACCAATTTGCCTGAGAAGGTTTACACAACCTTTAGCAACAAGAAACCTCACAGACTTAAAAACTTCATGCAGTAAGGGCAGCTCACTTTCACAGCTGGCCTTTTGAAAAGGATGAAGCAAGGTCAGTTCGGATGGAGAGGAGCAAGACTTGCAAACCCTAGACACAGCAGGAATGTTTGGTTCCTTGGGAACTTGTGTGGCTTGTTCTGATTTAGAGCTGTCCTGCGTGTTTCCAGCCCCAGTGCAGCAGCAGTGCTACAGTGAGGAGCTGGATTTAGGGCTGGAAATGCAGAGCGGTCCTGTCGCTCTCCGGGCTGTCCCCAGGGCCCAGCAGGGTGAGGGCGCAGGGGGACACCACACACGGGTGACACTCCGGCTGTGATCTCTACAGGAGCGAGCTGTGGCCGAGGGAGGGAGCCCTGAAGGACGCGCTGCCTGAGGAGGTGTTTGTACGGCCTGGGGGCCTCCTCGCCCTGCGCCCCGCTGCTCCAGCTCAGCGCACGCGGGTGCCGTGAGGGAGGCACTCAGCCCGGGGCCGGGCCGGGCAGCTCGGCCTGTGTGCATGCCGTGTCTCTGTGTGTATGTGTCTGTTTGTTTGTGTGTCTGTTTGTCTGTCTCGCTCTCTCGGTCCGCTGCCTTCCCGCCGCCCAGCCCCTCAGCGCTTCCCCCCTCCCGCTGCAGCCCCCGGGGGCTCCGCTCCGGCCCCGCCCCTCCCCGCGCGAGGACCCGCCCCGCGCGCCGCCGGCGGGCGATAAAGGTCTCGCGGCGGAGCTCTGACGTCACGGGGAGTTAATTTTAAACCCGGACAAGATGGCGGCGAGGGACGCGGCGCGGCGCGCGGGCCCGGCCCGCCACCGGCCCGCCCCGGCAGGTAACGAGGCCCGGCGACGGCGCCGGGGGCGGCGGCGGGGCTGCGCTCGCGGGCTCGGTCCGGATGCGCGGGGCTGGGCGGCCTGGCGGCTCCGCGCGAAAGGCCCCCGTGTCTCCCCCCTCCTCAAAATGGCGTGGGCGGCCGCCCGCCCCCGAGGGGCGGCGGGGAAATCGCGGCAGCGGCCCCCGCGCCCGGCCCGCGGTCGCTCCTCGCCGGGGTCACCGCGCTTTCCCCGCTCCGCTGCCGGGGCCTCTGCCCCGCTGCGGTCGGCGGCCCGTGCCGGAGCGGGGCGGCCCGGGGGCCACTGTCGGTGACCTTATTCCCCGCGGCGGAGCGGCCGGGCCGTACCGGGGGTGCCTCAGCCCCGGGAGCAGCGGGGGCTGTGCCCCGGGGCCGCGGGGCGCTGGCGTTGCACAGCGCCGGGAGCGGAGCCAGGCAGCCCCGGGGGCGCCGACTTTCCCGGGGCCGCGTCCGCTGGCGGCGGGAGCAGCTCGGGGAAGGAGGTGACCGATCCCTGGCGGCCCGGCCCCCACATGGAGCTGGTGCGCTCCGCTGTCGGCGCTGCTCCCGCTGTAATGTATCCCCCGGTGGGGATGGGACACGGCTTTGGCTGGGTGCTCAGCCTCGGTGTGCTGGAGCCTGCGCACTGTGCTTCTTAAAGTATGGTTATTGCTCGGGAACGGCTTAAAATCTCAGCGCTCGTAGCAGCCTCCCTGCCGTACGCTTGGCGAGGGGGCACCTGGGATTTGTGAGGCTTGTACTGCCTCGAACGCTGAGTTTGGATCATGTGAGGTTTTCAGCGCTGCACTGGAACACTGAACTATTTTAACATCTTTGTTGTGTAACTCTCACTTAATTTGGAAGCTGAAAGATTGGACTGGGCACAGTTAAACAAAACCTAGCAGATGCCGTGTGCCACGATTGGTTTCAATTGCTTGATTTGCAAGCCAGCTAGAGATAGGGAAATCTAGCTGCACTATAAACTGGGAGATACAGAATGACAACTCACCTGGCTTGATTTACAGGGAGGAAAAGGCAGTGCTTCTGAGCATCAGGAAAAGTTTGATTGTGTTTGGCAGCATTGCAATTTGAATAATTTAAAAGAGCCCAAGAGATTGAAGTTGAGGATATGATACTGCTTTACTGCTCAAGGGCTGGTCTCTCTCCCTCCCAGCACTGCTCAGCTTTCTTTGATTTCAGTTTTTCTGTGTTTTTGCCACTGTCATTTAATTATCTCAAAGCATTAGATTATTGCATAGTTTTCTCAAGGTCATAAAAGTGCCAGCACACCTGTAATAAATGGCCTTTAATTAGCTATGTCATCATTAGCAGTGGAAACATGCACATGTCACATCTGAACTTTAGTCATGGAAGAGCTTAGGTGATAGGGTCTGTGTGGATGGCCTGTGCCTGCCTGCAGAAGGGATTTCTGCACATGAAATAAAGCAGAGGGATAGGTTGGAATAGTTACAAGAGCAGCAGTGAAACAGGAGAGGCCTTTAACTTCTCCTGTACCATTACTGAGTGTTGCTTAACAGCTGTTACGTCCTAGCTTACCCTAAAATTAATAATCCTGTTACAGCACCTCCTCAATAATAGCACTAGTTTTTGGTTTTTTTCAGCTGGAATTATTTTGAAAGCAGGGAGTGGAGTTGAGGAGGGCTGTATTCTTTCCTTTTCACGTTCACTTGCCTGCAAGTTGAAACCTAGCAGAGAAATAGTTCCAGCACAGAAGAGTTTTACTTGAATTGTTGTGAAAGCATTGTTTTTAAACATGACAGTCTGTCCTGGTTTGGGAGGCTGGGCAGCTCTTGTTTGTGTTGGGTGCACAGGAATGCTTGAGCCACGTCTTACAAGAGTCCTAATACTTCTTAGGTACCTTGTGTCAACTGCAGTTCCTGTGGTTTGCTTGAATATCAGTGATTAATATTTGCTTGCTGGCTGTGCTAATGAAGTAGCACTGACTGGAGTGAGGTGCTGTGATAGATAGATGAGGAGTTGTTTTCTCTTCCTGCCCTAATAATGGAAGGTACCTCATGCTGGCTAGCCTGGACAGAAGAAGGGATTTTCCTCCAGTGTAATAGAGGAGCACTTCCCTCCTGGTGGCTGCATCACATTGTCCCCTTCCCTCCTGGTGGCTGCATCACATTGTCCCCTTCCCTCCTGGTGGCTGCATCACATTGTCCCCAGCTTTGACTTCCCAAGTTCCAAGCCAGATGAAACGGGCAGGTGGGAATGCAGGTGTGAGTTCTGTGTCCCTCTTGGTTTGGTGGTGAGCCACAGTGATGTGGTCTGCAGCACCAGCATGGTCACAGGCTTCACTTCAGTGCTGCAATAACAGTACTTTTAACTTTGTGCCTGTTGTTAGCAGACTGCTGTACATCTTATCACAGTCCATGGGAGTTTCAAGGACATTCATGAGGAAAACTAGGAAATTTCACTCAAATGTTACCTTACATAAGTTAGGTTTGAATTGGCTTTTGTTCTTTTATTGTGATTATGAACAGACCCCATCCCTGGGATGATTTTTATATTCATGGCAGTCTTTGAATTGGAAGTTTTAAACTTTAAAATCAGGCTGAGTTGTTGCCTTGTCTTTTAATTTACTTAATTTCTTTTTCTACTGTTGCTGCGTGCTGTGCCTACAGTATGGTCTGTGAGCTGCCTGAGTGCATTTTTTCAACTTTTTGCTGGAGGCTGCATTTACTTCTTAAACTTACTATACTAGTTGTCAGTTTTTAGGTTTTTTCTTTAATCTCGACTATCTAAGATGAACAAGGCATAAAAAATATTTTCTAAGTTTCTGTAGTATTTGCCATTGGTCAACAACTGAAAAAAGTCAGAAATACTTATGTATGGTGGTTCCTTAGACTTTACCCTTGCTGAACTATGACTGGGTTTCTTTTTTTAAAACATTTTCAGCAACTTGATCTTCCTGAGATGTCCTGGAGGAAAGATAGAAGTAGCTTTCCTTGATTTTGGAGGGTTGTTCTTGATGTGATACAAAGAATGGTTATCTCATCCTGGAGCTGATTTTAAGGTCATGGTGCTGCGTAGGGAGTTCATTTACGTGAATGTGAATGCATTTCTGGGCTTGGGATTGGTGTCTGAAAGACCAGAGCCAGAGTTTTAGATACATGTGGAAACATGGCTCACATTGATGTCTGCTGTTTCAGTCAACTGCTAAGAAATGACTGATAAGAAATAAGTGATGTCTTTGAGGATAAGAATTATAATCAAGGCATTTCTAGGAGCAAATTAATACATAATAGGAACTTGTGTTTTGAGAGCATTGATAACTAACTTGCCTGACCTTTAGCTTGTGTTCATTTCTGAAATAATATGTTCTGTATAGTGTTCATTGCCAGGAAAATAAGACTTTGTTTGCTTGCCAAGCTTTTTGAAACATTTGAATATCAAACTTGGAAGGACTGTTGAAGTTTCTTCCTTCAACTCCCCAGGCTGGTGTTTAACTGGAGTTCCTGCTCTGCAGCAAAGCCAGGAGCTCCCTGTCCCCTTTTGTGTTTGGGAGGGAGCCCACATCCCTATTCTAGCACCATAATTATCTCTACAGGATGTGTAAGCATGTGAGCATCCTCCTAAAGTTATCTGTTCAGTTTGTCTGGAGTCTGTCACTGAGAATTTTGGCTGCTCCATGGCAATGTTACTCCTTGAAGTAACAAGACTGCTTTATATCTCAGTGTGAGAGTAGTAGATCTTTGAAGCTGTACAAGTATCTCCTTCAATTAACTAGGGAGGGAAAAAAGAGAAAAGCTGTGCTAATTTAATTATGGTTTGTAGCTGGCTTCTCTTTAAGGTTGGAAAAACTTACAGTAGAATGTTTGCCACCAAAGATGCCACTACTGAGCATCCAAGGCAATCCAGAGGAACTTAGATGAGTAAATGCAGGTAAGATGGATGTTGGAATTCCTGTTTGATGCCCACTTATGAGCAGGACTAATAGGAAGTCAAGTATAAGGTGAAAGAGAAGTCCATTTGGGCCTTTGCAGAAATGATTTATGAAAATACAGCTTATTTTAAGAGTGGCCCTGCTCTTGTTTCTCATGTAGGAATAGGTGAGAGGACTGGCAAAAGTCTATGTAAAAGACTTTTGTGTAAAGTGTCTTTTGGGAAGGGTTTTTTGTTCACAGCTTGGTTACTTGGCCTCTCTTTACCCTTTGTATGGGGGAAATTCTGATATGCTTTACTAGGATGAGAGATGTCCCATGTAGTTTGTTGTTATGGTTTTTTTTCCTAAATGTATTTTCAGCTTTATTTTCAGTGCAGATGATGAGCAAATGATGATTGCATTTCCAGCCCTAGATATTGGTGATTTTTGCATGGCAAGGTGGGATTTGCTACTGCAGGTCATAGCAGGTTTCTTTTAAAGGAGTAGAAACCAAAATGTGGAAGATTTGAACTGCTGAGATGTTGTACAGATTGCAGACATGGAATGTAGAATGCAATTCCCACTGAATTGATATTTGATAGTAGAACCTAATTTGCTCTTACACAGTTGTTGTTCCAGTGACATCAGAATCAGGTTCCAGTCTGTAGTTCATGTCAAATTATGATGCATTTATTTTCCCACCCTTACCTCAGAGATAAGCATGTTGAATTTACAAATTCTTATTGGTCTCAGTAAAATATTTGGAATGTCTTTTTGAGCAATGTATTGGATAATGCCTCCAGTATAACAAGGTGCCTTTTTTTTTTTTTTTTTCACTTGGATTGAAAATTACAGAAACTTGTTGGAGAACATGTGTCAGCTGCTTGTACTGAGGTGTTAGGACTGCTTTCCCTGTGTTGTGCATACTTGGAAAAGTTGTTCTCACCTCTTATCTCCTCCAGCAGGGTGGTACTGCTGAGTGGAAGACTAAGTGCTGTTATTTTAGCTGCTTCTTTAAACCCAATCCTGTGATAATACTGCCTGCAAACTTGCTGTCTTTTCCCCTCCTCAACCTCTTCTGCATGAAAGACAGGGTCTTCTGGCTTTTTCTTATAGGTGGTAATTCGCCTTGCTCCGTGTGGTGTGATCTGCTTGGGGAGCTGTAACTTCTGGGCAATAAAAGGTTCAAGCTGTCAATCCTTTGCCTAATATGGGAATCATCACAGCCCTGATTTCAGGGGAGGAACAGTCACTTGAAGTATGTGAACTCCTGGGCATGGAGACAGAAGCTTGGCCTCCTTTAATGTATTGCTTAGACATAAAATAGTAGTGAAAATAACTGCTGTAGAAAATGAGGTTAAGGCTCTTGATGCAATCAAATCACTTTCTTAAAGCAAGAAGTCATCTTGCTTTTAAGAGAATTAAGTTGCTTAAATACTCTGTAATCCTGAACTGAGGAACTGTGTTTAAGATTTTAAACATTGCCTCGAAGCTGCCCTCAAAGTTAAGATAAGTTAACACTTATCTTTCAGGGAGCAAAGTCTTAAGCTTGTCTTTAGGATAGGGAGGGAGAGCAGTTCAAAATTCTTAAAAGGAAATCTTTCCAACAGCTGCTATGTCAGGCTTGTTGCTAATAAATTGTTTGGAAAAGTGCAGTAAGTAATGATTTTGAGGGTTAGGACATAGAACTGGAGTATTTTCTAAAGCTAATAGTACTATGGAAATAGCTGCTGAAGACCTACAAGTTATGTGTTGAGATTTAAAAGGCAAAAAAACCCTTTCAAGATAAAATACTGCTGGTACAAACATTCAGAAATGTGACTTCTGCTTTTAAACTTAATTTTTTTCAATAGAAGAATGAACATACTGTGAACATTTGGATAGCAAATGTGGTTAAATGCTTGTAGAAACTTCAGATGCTATGAGAAATCTTGCTTGTTTGAGAAGACCCTCGGAATACAATTTGGTTCTTTTGAAGAGGTTGGAAGTTGGCTTGTGAAAATACTGAATATTATTCTTAGAGTCTTGCTCTAAGTACTTTGAGTTGCAGATATCACTGTGTCATTAATCAAATATCAAACTGAGTTGTTCTTTAGTCTAATCTTTTGTTGATTTATTTCTGTGGTGCATTGGGACTAGATTAAGCTTTAGTGAGCTTTGAAGAGGAGCACACTGCCGACTTTCTCTGTTCCAGTTCATTTTATAATCCTGCCCTTTCCTCCCCAGAGCCTACTCTGTGTACTGTAAGGAAAGATTTCATGGATCCACCAAATGAGGACATTAAGTGTGATCTACAGAGACTTCACTGTTGGTTGACAGGTTGTGCTAAAATGTACACACTTTGTAGAGTTGTGTTTGCCTCTTTCTTCTTCACCTAAGTGAAAGATGTATATTAAACCATTGTGGCCTCAACATAGGGTAGTCTTGCAGAAAAGCAGTTTGACTGTGCAGATGTATTTAGACAAGTTTGAGAGCTTGATGTGAAGAGGAGTAGTGAGCAGCCCCCTCTGTGTTTATTCTTGTTGGGATGAGAAGTGTGGCCTGCCTTACACCTGAGGCTGCTGACTTCTTTCACTTCTATACCTCTAGGCTTACCTGGCCAGCAGCCATCAATGTACACATGACAATGGCATTTCCTGTCTCAGGAAAATGTGTTTAAAAATCAAAAATGCTTCAGTTGTTGAGACTTGTTTTGTAGCAGTGGCTGATGTTTCTGTGGTGACAAGAGTTGTGAATATGTTAAAAATTGTTAGGTAAGTGGGTGAGCCTTGAGCCCTGTGAGCATAGAAGGGTGCTTGCAGGGAGCTGAGCTGCTGGAGTCTGTGTTAGAATGTCCTTGGGACAACTTCACGAGTGATACTGAAATTAACATTTTTCTAATCTCCTCTGTAGCAGGCCCAGCTCTCAGAAGGTGCAGTGCATTCCCTAGGCGTGTTCAAGGGAATATTCCTCCCGTGCAAGAAGGACTGTGCCAAGCTCGAGCTCTTCCTACCAGCCACACGTCCTGGCCTGTAACACTGACAAACTGAAACCCGTGGCATCCTCCATTTGTAAGGGAAGGAAACCTTGTTCTTAAGTGAAGGTTAACAAATGTGTTGGCTACCCCACCTTAAATCTGGACTTTATTCAGATAGAGACAAATCTTTGGCAACACACAGTCAGATCCAGTTACAGCCCAGTTGTCTACCCATCTTTGCAGTGTTATCACATATCACCAAGTCAGTTCCTACATGAATATGCTTCTTAACTGTACTTGTGAGTTTTGGGAGTCTGGAGAAATTTTCCAGCTGAACTGGGTTGTAGTTACAGAGCTGAACTTTTCATTTGGCACCGGTGCCCGGTGAAGCAGTGTGTGCCTCCCCCTCAGCGGTGCTGTGTGCCTGTTCCAGAGGCTGTGGGGTGCAGAGCACATCTCTTGGTGTCCAAGATAAGCTGCTGCTGGACCTGGGACAGCAGTGCCAGCACAGAGGGCAGCAGCCCTGGGCTGTTCAGCAGTGAAGCTGAACTGTGCCCTGCAGAGGAGACTGTGTGCCTCTGCTGTTTGTCTTCAGTGCTAGTTCTCATTGAATTTCTGTTTGAGTTGATACAGTCTGTAGGAAACTGCTTGTATTGGGTTGCTTTTTCTGCTGGTTTGGCTTGGGTAGCTGACTTGACTCTGAGCAGTGTTGGATGAGTGGCAGAATTAGCAGGAAAGGCAGTGTGGTGCTGCATGGTGCTGGAAATGGGAAAGAGTGGGAGAGCCCCTGTGAGTGGGTGGTTCAGACTCAGCTGTGCTATTGAAACAGGCTTGAAGAGGCAACGGGGAGAGGGGAGGAGGCAGCTACTGGCACTGTCCTGTTGGCAGAATTAATGTGCTTTGAGCTGTTGCCTTAACAAGGGATTTGTGTGTAGCAGCAGCAATGATGCCTGGCAGAGACTCAGCAGTTGTGGCAGTACCTGCGGGGCTTTGAAGTGGATGGACTTAGGTCCTGTATCAGTTATTAGGGGTTAATTGCAGGAAAGGCATATGGCAGCCCAGGCCTGTTTCGCTGCATGCTTAGTAGCAGGGACACTGATAAAAACTATTTTTGTTGTAGCTGTGTGAGAAAAATCTCTTCCTCTAGTGGAGATAAAGTGAAGGCATGCAGAAATGTTAAAAATTTTTTGTTTGTTTGTTTCAATTCTCTTTAACTGTGCCTTGTGTGGAACATTTTTCCTGTTTTGATTCCCATTGTTGATCTGGGTGTTAATCGTGTTGACGCATGTTTCCCCTGTTATGCTTCCCTTTCATCTGATGGGTGTCAGTGGCCCTACCAAGTTAAGAACAGTTAAGAAGGAAGAAGAAGCTGAAATATTTCATGGAGTTATCTGCAGGTAGTTACTGTATCAGTTTTGCAAACTGTGTGATCTAGAGAAGACAGTTTTTAAAAGAAACCTACACTCTCTCTGTATGGCCCTTTGTTCTTTGAAATGAAATGTAGGATTCTGGGGTTCAGTGCTTAGAAAAACTGTCTGGAAAGCTCTTTTAGCTGCAGGAACTCAGAGATGGGAAGCTGAGTGTGAACTGAGGTTGGGCTGAAAGAGCACCTTTAGTTGCTAGCTGGGTTGAGTTGTTAAGGTTGGAAAATATCTCTAAGATCAGAGTCCAGCTGTTGGATAACTGTTGGTGCTGCCTGTTCACCACTAACAGCATGTCCCCAGGTGCCACATCCGCTTGTTTTTTGAACACTTCCAGGTATGGTGATTCCCCCACTTTCTGGGCCAGTCTGTTCCAGTGCCTGACCACCCTTCCCATGAAGAATTGTTTCCCAATATCCAGCCTAAACCTTCCTTGGCACCATTTGAGGCCATTTCTTCTCATCTTGTCACTTGTTACGTGGGAGAAGAGACCACCCCCCACCTCACTACAGCCTCCTTTAAGGGAGTTTTAAAGGGTGCTGAGGTCACCTGGAGCCTCCTTTCCTCCAGGCCAAACTCTCCCAGCTCCCTCAGCTGCTCCTGATAAGAGCTGTGCTCTGACCCTTCCCCAGTGCCTCAGGGTCTTTCTTGCAGTGAGGGGCTCAAAGCTGAACCCAGTACTTGAGGTGTGGCCTCACCAGTGCTGAGTACAGGAGGTTGATCACCACCCTCATCCTGCTGGCCTCACTGCTGCTGCCATTCAGCTTGCTAAAAGCAAAAATGAGAGGTTTGAGCCTCTTTGGCTTGCTGTGTTTCCTTACACTGGTGTTTGTGAGTGACAAGTTGTTTATGCTGGAAATGAGTAGGACACCTGACCCTCTGGCATCTCTTCTGTACAGCCTAAGGAAGCACTCACTGCTTTCTGCTGAGCTCCTGTCTGGCTGTGGTGCAGATGCACCTCGGTAACTAAAGCACCTCTGACTGGCAATGGAGACACCAAACATTGCAGTTGGTGTCTCTCACTTCCATTCTTTTCTCCCTATTCTAGCTCAAAATACCAATTTAGGTTAGCTGCTCATTGTTTAAATTACTGGCTGCTGACATGAGGGCACATACAAGGCACATAGAACACAGTTATGGCCTAAACCAATTAGAAAATACCAACTCCTTGAGTGAGCAACAACCTTGAATAAAATCACTCTGAAATGCAAGCAGAAATCTGCCTGGTTTAAATGTGTGTGGCCTGCAAGGATCCAGTTAGCTTTCAGTGTTCATGAGGAGCTGTCACTTGCCATTTCCAGAGTTCATGGTGAACTAGGGCACTGTCAGATCTGGAGTACTCTCATTCCCACCCTCAAGAGCCTGCCTGATGGGTAAGAAAGGGGAGAAAAAGTGAGCAAGAGGCCTTTTAATGCTTTAATCTGCCCTTAGTGTTTTAGTACAGCTTTCTTTGAGGGGGCTGGAAAAGCACTGGTGAATCTTACTGTGGGATCCTGTTAGGTCCTTCAGTGAGTGTGCTATTAATAGCTGTGATTTTTGGGCTGAAGGGAAGAAGGATGAGAGGCATGTTTTGCCACTGCCCTTACCCTGCATGATTTTTCTTGTAGCTGTGGAGAAACATCTTTCTTACCAAGTTCATAATGTGCTTTCTAAAAAGCAGTCATTTTATATAGTTTTTAACTTACTGGGTTTGTACTGCTTCTGGCTTAGCCTCTGCTTATTGACATTTTCTTACTTGTATTGGTTGAGAAGAGCAGAATTTGAGGGTTGACTTTTTTTGCTGCACACTTTTGTTACATGAAGTTTCCTGCTTGCTCTTTTGTCCCCGTAAAGGGAGAATACAAAATGCCAGCTTATCAGTGCTTTGTGCAGGGGGGAGCTGTCTGCTCCTGTGTGCATGCCGACCATTCAGCAGAGGAGCAATTTAAGGCACTTAGGAGTAGACAAGCCTACTGTTTGATTAGTTGTGGTGCTTCAGAGGTATCTAGGTCATCAGAATATCATCTTTTTCCTCTTTCCTGACAGAATTGTAGCTTCAGGTGCTTCTCGCTTCAGCTCACAATTATGTAACAGTTCTAGATCTGTCCCTTTAACATCCCATTGCCCCGAAGGAACACAGAGTGTTAAATGTGGCTTTCCCCCTGTACCCTGCCCCTACTCCTCTATTGGTCTTATTGGATGTCCAAACAAGTCTTTGGAACTTAGCTCATCAGTCCTATTTATAGCTGAAATATTTGAAACATTTAATTATTTCTGGCCTTAAAACGAGCTACTTGGCACTGTTTACTAGTCAGCAAAAGGAAAGCAGCGATGCATTAAGGTCTGTGTTAGTTTCATGTGAGTTTATTGCATGGAGTAGCACTGCTGCAAAAATGGGAGGACAATTTTGTGGCTTAAATCTAGTGACTTTTTTTTTTTTCTCAGAAGATGTGTCCAAATAAGGTTTGAAGGTTAACATATTTTCTTTCTGTGCTCTGGAACTCACTTCACACATGCCTACACTTTCCTTCGTTCACTACATCAAAACAAGAAATGTTTAAGCAATTTGTCTCCCTTCTCTCCAAGGAAAATTTCCTGCGTGGAGCGCTGAGAGAATGCTTTACTTTGCAATGCAGTGCAGCAGTTTCCTCATGATAAATTATTTTAAGCTTTTGATTCAAGCCATGAACTCCCTCAGCACGTGGAGGTTGAACAAAATTTCAAGCAGGATGACTTGAGCTTAGTGTAGCTCGCTTCATTTTGCTTTTCACCGTTCAGGTGATGGTGGGGGAGCCTGTCAAGCATCTGTATTGAAATGTGAGCAGGAGACTTGAGCTGCTGTTGTGTGGAGGCAAATGGGTGATGCTGTAGAGCACCAGGAAAAAGAGTTCAGGGATGCTCAAAGCTGAGGGGTCTAGGGGTGCTGGAAGTCTTGATTTGAAGTTGACTTCTAGCAAAGTGCAGGTTTCTGTGCAGGCAATATAAGACTACCAGCCAGAAGATTTACTGCTTTATACTCTTTAAACTCCTTGTTGTGGATAGAGCAAATGGAAGTACTGATGAGGGACAGGTGCACTGATGAAAGTGACTTTAAACTAAAAAGCAAATGGGATTTAAAATATTTTAATGTTTTGTTGAATTTTTGGGCAATTGAGTTCGACTCGCTGTCCACAGAAGCAGTTACTAATTGTGATTCAGTGCTTGTTGATCAAAAACCTTTACTGTATCTAAAACCAAATGAGTTTAGCAATTAGTATGTGCTTTTTTTTTTAATGAAAGGATGTGGATAATGTGTTCAAGGAGTTCAAGCTGTATTTAGGTTGAAACTTAAAGGTAACTATTTTCTGTCAAAGTGCTTAAAGGGAAGAACTTGCATTTAAAGCAGGCTGTCTCTCATTTTCATAGTGTGCAGGTGTCTGAGTGTTTCATGCTGGTGTTCTTACACTGCAGCACAAGTAGGTCAGCTGCTGGCTGTGTACTTAGGGGAAGCAGGAATTGGCTTTTCATTTTACCTCATGCTTTAAGAAATGGGTTATTTAGTGGGGTTTGTTCGGTTGAAATATTGTCTGCATATACAAGAAGCTACTGTTCTCAAAATCTGGCTTAGTATTTCAACAAATGGTGCTTGTTCTGGGTACTTAGCTGGTGAGAATAAATAGCAGTCCTGCTGTAGTTGTTACTGAGTGGAATGAGGAGTTTATAGGGAAACTGAGTGGTAGGATCTTCCCTTGGCTATATTTGCTCCCATTCAAATCTGTCTACTTCTGTGTCTTGCTGCACAGTGTTGCTTCTCTTGTGTTTCCCAGCCTGTTTGATCTGGGTTGGGAAGTGATCGTGTCAGTCAGAGCCATGCATTAGCCCACAGGTTCTAAAGGAACAGTTCAGGTTGGAAGAAGCCACAATGACACAGGGACTGATTGGTGAACAGCCACAGTAATAGGTGTGAATGGATGGCAGAGTTCAAGGGCAAGTCCAGTTGATGATCTTTTTGCATCAGCTCCAGACAGAGCAGCAGATCTGACCTTAGTCTGGAGTCTGCTATTCAGTGCTACAGAAACTTCAAAGGTCAGGTGAACATCCTGAAAAAAGAAAAATATAGCTGTGACTTCCTGGGCCTGCAGCACTATGCTACAAGTTCTAGCACCATATGGTTTGACAGATGAGGACTCTTATGTATGTACTAAAAGCCTGAGGTTCAGATCTTCTGTGCACATGGGAGTTTCCAACAGCACAGTGATCAACCCCATGAGTGAGTTTGGTGAGTCGATCAGTCTTTAATCCAGTGGCAGGATCTCAGTTGTGTGTGCAGAACATGGAACTTCCCTCTGAAACAACCACTCCCTGTGTGAATGGGTTGGGTTGGTAACTCCATTACTGGTGTTAAAATGTACTATAAAAAACAAGCAAAGCCCCCAAACCAACAGAACAACAGAAGTCTGTTGTTTTGGTTGCCTCTGTAGCAGTACTGAAATGTATTGTTATGGAGACCTGTGAAGGGATGCTGCCTTGAACTTTGCAAGTCCAAAGTACTGCCCAGCAGGCTAGGAAGTAGAAGTAGTGTAGTAGGAGAAGTTAGTGTAGAAGTGGCCATTCTGTGAATGCCACCTCTTCTAAAGTTAGTAATCATCTCTTTTATACTTGATTTGCTGGGACTGGACTATTGCAAGAACCTAGAGCAGTCTGTGGGATTTATAACAAATCAGATTAAATTCTGAGTGTTGAGTAGTACACTGTGACTGTGCTGGGGCAGGTGAGGAGGGGGGACAGCCAAGGGACAAGGCTTTGAGTTCTGAATTGCATAAACTTCTGGCCTGAGCTGACCGGACAGTGCTGTCAGCATGTTTATTATTATTCTACTTTGAGAATTTCCACAGTGCTCTTGCAGAAAACCAGACTGTAAGGGGGATGTTTCTTGTCCTGACCTTTGTTTCCAGAGGCTGTACTGAAAGTAATTCTTGGAAGTGTAATGTGACCTCTCTGGCCATGATACTGAAGCCTTCTAGAAAGGCTCCCTGAGTGCTGCCTGAGACAGCAGCTAGCCAGAGTGACAGGGTGAGCAGCCACAAGGCAGGATAAAGGATCAAAAAAGGGTGACATCTGCCTGGGACACCTGACAGGGTTGCACATGCTGATTGTGCTGCTGGGACAAGCAGTGGCACTTGTTCTGTAGTTAACATGCTTGACCTGTGCAATGTGTGTCCTGTTAATTGCCAGCTAGTTCAAAATCTTGAAAGGAGGGGTGTTCTCTGCCACTCAAGCACGAAGTTATCAAACCAGCTCTTCTGGATGGAGCAAGTTGCTTTCACAGCTGTCAGCACTGCAGGTCTCCACCCTCTAAAGTGCTTGACTGATGGCCATGATGGCCTTTTCTGTAGGTAGGTTGGGAACTTTTAGATATATTAAGCTGGTTAGTCAAAGGAAAAAAAAAGCCAACAATCCAACTTGACCCAAACCAACCAAACAAACCCAACTTGGTGCCCTGTGTTTGACTTCCAATTTCTGCTGGTAAGTGAAATCTAATAGGAGTTGAGTAGGGTCTAGGATGAATCTTCTGTCCTGTTCCCTCTGAGCTAATGAGCTTCAGTGGTGCAGAATGCTGTTAACAAAATGGGAGCTTTTAATGGGCATATTTTGTGTAAGCTCTTGATAGTACTATCTCCTTGTGATAGGGAGAATTTGCTTGTTTATAAATAACTATTGCTAAAGGTCCATTCCACTTGTTTGTTCTGAAATCTCCTTGGCCTGAAGAGGTTTTGTGTGGCTGTGCTCTGCCCTGGCACAAGGATGCTGCTACAGCTTGAGGTCTTTGGGGTCTGACAAATTTTGATGACTTCCAGGTAGGACAGGATGGTTAATGTCAGGCTCCAAGTGAATGAAGAGAAGCTGCAGGTGTGGCTTCAAACCATTTTTCAGTCTGCGCAGTTTACAGACCCAGTCCCTTACTGCAGCTGTGTATTTAAGTAAAGTTTGTATATAAATAAAAGAATAGGAGGCTCTTCCAAGTAACCAAGTTACACTACCAGGGCCATACCTTGAATAGAAACTGTGGAACATTGTGTCAGTGTGTTTGCTAAAGCACAGGCACCTCTTCTTGGAGCTATCTGACTTCAATACTTTTATCAGTAGAATATTCCCTTTATGTTGGTAGGCTGTGATGCTGGAAGCTTTCTTTCTGATTGTCAAAATCTTTGTCCCTCCATTCCTGGGCTATCCTCCCAAGTTTTCTGGCTTCCAAAGGATCCTATCCTTTGCCTATATGAGGCAAAGCCTGTATAGAAGCTCTTTCAATAAAGAGGAGAGGGCTTATTAAATATCTGGTAATACAAAACCTTGAGGCCAAAAGAGAGAGACTTCCCTCTGAAGTGCTGACCAGTCAGTGTAGTTTGTATAGTTTGGTGGCCTGTTGACAGATTTTCTTTTAAAAGTGACTCCTTCCAGTTGTCAGGCCTGCTAGTGTAATCAATTTTTTGGCCTGCTGTATTAATCACTTTGAGCTAGGGTGATGCTGGGGACTGTTTTGCACACCCACTTGGATAATGTTGCAGTTTGGTTCTAGCTGCTTAGGATTTAAGCACTCAAGTGTACTTCCTGTTCAAACCAAGCACCATGCAAGCTTAGTATATTCAAACCAAATTTTTTCAATATTTAATACCATTGGGCTTTGGGACAGCGCAAGATTTGATGTTTGGAAGTGGAAACATTCTCTGTCATTTTGCAGCTAAATGAGGTGTTGTCAGAGCTGGGTAAGGAGAAAATTGCTGGAGAAACTTCAGGGTCACTGTGTTAGCAGTTTTTCAGATTTATGGTGATAACTGCAGTGTCTCATTACATGCACAAAACTGGAGCCCTGCTCATAAGTCTTTTGCTGAGAATGGTATCTCACATGCAAAGTCTGACAGGAGTGACTTGGCAGGTGCTGTGAGCATTGGCAGGTTCCCTGCCATGAGTGAATGAACCTGTGTGTTCTGTGGTGCCTCATGGCTGCATCCTGCAGGGGAACACTCCTTGTGGGCTGCTGCCACAGGAACCTCTCTGTGAGCAGCACATCAAGGGATTGGGGGTGGCTGCTGCCTTGGCTTGGAAATGGAAACATGACTAGAAGGACAGTGTGCTGCAAATCATATGTGATAATCCCAGATAAGTAACTGGTAGGAAGGTGCCTTGGTCAGGTTTTTGCACATGGGCTTCCAACAGAACATGGCAAAATTTAAACTGGGAGTGGGAGGTAATTCAGTAAGCACAAAGAAGCTTTCCAGATGCTTGTCAAGAATGGTAGAGTTGATTTCTGCTGTGGGACAAACTTCAGTGTTGTGGTGCCTGAACAAGAGAGGAGACTTCACCTTGGACAGGGTAGTTTGGTTTTCTTTTAGGCCTCTGATCCAATTAACTCCTGAATTCTAAAAGTAAGGAATATAGGGTATTTGCACTGGTATAATGTGTGTCTGAAGGGCTGTGTTACCTTACATTCATTAGTAACTTTATTCTGAGTTACAGTTTTTCAGCTACTGTTTTGTCCTGAAAGGGTATTAATTGTTAAATTGTGTATGAAATAGTCTCTTAACTGTTTTTAAAGAGTTGATACTTACTGTTGCTAAATCTTGCTTAATAGTGCACTGTGGGAAGAAAATGAAGCCAGAAACTACTTCAATGGGCTTTTTTTGTTTTCTTATTCCCAGAAGCGTTAGGGAATGCACATGTTCAGTAATTTGTCTTGCAAATAGGGAATAGGTGTTCTAAAGTCTGTGCTGTATTGAGAATTGAAACAGTGTTGGAATTAGAGAGGAGCATATTCATCTGGTGTTTGTTATCCTGAGTTTCCATTCTAGATCCATGGTCTAGCTTGTGCCTGTTGGCAAACAAACCTGTTGACAGAAAACATTCATTTCTCCTGACACCCTTACAACAAGAAGGTGGTGATATAAAAATGCCCTTTTTTAGTCCTCTTTCAAGCTTCTTTGAAATGATTCTTTTTTTTTTTCCCCAGATAAAAGGCCCTTGACTTAAGATGCCTTTAAAAGGGGTTTTGAAGCTGAAAATCAGGGTTGGGGTTTTTTTGTGATTCCTTAATACATGTCTGAGAGAGAGATTTGAAATATAGGCTAGACACAAAGCTGATGAAAATGCACAGGGAGCTTCTGTTGACCTCTTGGCATTCCCAAGAACATCACCCTTGCTGCTGGAGATGTAAGCCCAGCTCAAGGCTTCACAATAAAAGAAAAAGTGTTGTTTGCCCTGAGCTGTGCCTCACTAAAGTGTTCTCACCTGTCCATTTGCAGGTAAGCTTTATGAAGAGGAAGAGGACGATGCCCTGCCGGACTCGGACGCCCTGCCCGACTCAGATGACGAGGTGGAGCTGGACAAGCCACGCCCCATACAGATTGTCCTTGCTCATGAAGATGACCATAACTTTGAATTAGATGAATCAGCTTTGGAAAAAATCTTGCTTCAGGAACATATTAAAGATCTTAACATAGTAGTTGTGTCTGTAGCAGGAGCTTTCCGCAAAGGAAAATCTTTTTTGCTGGACTTCATGCTTAGATACATGTATAACAGGGTGAGTAGTTTGGATTTTTCCTGCAGGAGAAAAGTGCTTTGGTATTTTAGTAATTTCTCTTTGTGTTTGTTAAATTGAGCATAAATATAGCAGGTCAAAATTTTCTGATATATTGGGGGAGGGGAAATCAGCTACTCTGCTTCTACACTGTGAAGAAGGGTATTTAAGTGACAGTTCTTCTATGTACCCTGTCTTGCAGTTATCAAGGGATTTTATTGGTGTCCCAGTGTAAGTGGACACAAGAACTTGAATGATGAAGTGTGATTGGCTTCTAATAGAGCTTTAGGGGAGGGCTTTTCCAGGTGGTGACTTGGAGGAGCCTTGCTGTGACTTTATCTTCTGAAATCGTATTATAGTACTCACTTGCCCATTGTTGCAAAAATAAAAGTCTTACCAGATAGCTAAATCTGCTTAAATATGATGTATGACAAAAAAGAGAAAGCTTCCTTTTTGCTGCTTGGACTGCATTTCTGAATGCAGTCCAGGAACTCTTAAAATCCTTTTAAGTTATTGATTGATTAAAGCCTGATCCAAAATTTAATTTCTTCTTTTAGTTTGTAGCTTTTGGCTAGTGTTGTCTTGTTTTGAGCCCTTGGCTTACATGGAAAAGGTGGAGTGGGATTTTCTGTGAACCATACACATCTGCCTGTCACAGTTTGTGGGGTGTTTCTTTTAATCTGCTTTATGAATATTGACAGGTCAGTGCTTTGTTGCTTTTTGAAGCTCTTAGAAACCCAGAACTGATTCCTTTTTTGTTCACTGTTCTTTGGAGGTAATTTGTGCTAGCTGGCTTGAGGGAAAATGAAGATGAACCCTGCATTTACAGGAAGCATGAGAGTACAGCAGAAAAGCTGCTGATAGTTGGCAAATGAAGACTTCCTTCTCAATCCCAGTGGTGCCTGTTATTGAGTTCCTCTCCCTCATTTTGGAAGAGCTGTGGAAGAAGGACCCTGAGGATAGGGTCTCAGGGTAGGAGGAATACAGAGTAGCAAGCTGGTACTCCTGACTTCTTGAGACTCTTAACCTGGGGAGGCAAAATATTTCATTTATTATGGATGGTGTTCAAAATGAACCAAACAATAAAACCCCCACCAATCTCTGCAAACAAAGAAAAACACAAACTCCTACATCCACTGATCTGAGCAAGGTGCTGGGCTGGGCAGAGGTAGTGTGAGTTTCCTTTTGAAAACAGAAGGGCTGGGCTTTAAACAAATACTCCTAATTTTCAGATAGTGAAATAAAACAGATGTTCATATAACAAAACAGATTGAAATGCTGTTTTAGCCTTGTGTATCAGGCCTCTCTGTTTCCTTTATTGTGCAGTCACTTTTCTCAGTTTTCTATAAACGTCCTTCAAAATAGCATTTGTTTCTCTTAAACTGAAGGTGAAAGCAAGCTTGCCAATCTACTGTAACAATTGTTTCTTACCAAGAGCAGAGAAGTCTTTTTCTCCATGTGCTGCTTGTGGCCAGGTATTTCCATTCTGAAGATGTATTGCTTGCAGACCTTTAGTTGAGCTGATCCAACTCACTGATGCATCAGAAGACACTGCACTTTGCTGAATTGTTTTTCTGCCAGCTCAGTGACGTAAATTGGCTTAGGGAGGGAGTTTGACAAGCATCAGAACTGCTGCAAACTGATTGATGGGAGCTGGGGGTGATGGAGGATAAATGCAACGCCTCTTCTTTGGAGCACTCTTGAGTTGTATGAAGTCAAATGATATCCTCTGCTTATCCAAATTTAGTACAGGAGGAGAGATCTTGGTATAGTTTTATAGTACTTAGTCTGAGCCCTCCATCTTTAATCAGGCTCAATTGCAAGTCTCTATTTTCTGTGAACTAAATATTGCACAGAATACTAAAGCGACTGCATTCAGTTCAGGTGCCAGTCAAGCAAATTTCATGTGGACATTAACTTGCATAATGAAAAACTTGCCAATAAAACCTTCAGAATCTCATTTTCTTGTCTTAAACTGAGTGCCAGAGGTCGTGTGGAAAGTTGCCATTGTAACAATCTCAGTGGTGCCAGCTGAAGTCACAGGTATGATTTTGGCAGGGCAGAGGTTGATCGCTGCCTTCAGGGAGGTGCATGTGTCATTTCAAGCACTGATCCTTAGTGCTGTGATTGCTCTTTTGAAATGGAACAGCAGCACTTGTGTACTCAGCAAACTGCTGCAAGGAGCCTATGGTCCTGAGCTTTAGTAAGAGTTGGGTGCAGCAACACCTGTAAGTTTGGATGGAAAAGTTTATTTTTTTACAGGAGTATCACCTTCTTAGTTAGGGTGAACTGTGTATTATTGCACTAAGCAAATAAAGCTGCATTGGGCTTTTCCTTAGTGTGGAGTAAAGTTAGAGATATTACCCTTTAGGGGACTGAGATAAAATTGTAGAGCAACTTCTAGCTTGATTTCAGGTAGGAGCCTTTTTTCCCTCCTCCCATCTCCTGAATGTCTTTCAAGCCAGCTTGATGGATGGATACTTAAAATACTGAGCTTTAGCTAAGGAAAGATGCAGGTAACAAGCCAGGAGTGTTTCAAAGTGATGCAGAGGTCAGTCAGAGGCAGGCTTAAGTACATCATCCATGAGATGAAGCAGCTTCAGGTGAAGCTGAGCCTGTTCAAACACCAAAGTCTCCTGTGATATGAATCACTTGTGAAATCAAATGACTTCATATCTAGTGCTCATTGAGGGACTTGTCAAACTGTGTAGTTTTGATCTGATTTGTTACAAATAGGAGGAATACAAATAAGAATAATGTCTGGACCAAAATGGGCTAAAGTA
Source organism: Ammospiza nelsoni (assembly GCF_027579445.1). NCBI lineage: Eukaryota > Metazoa > Chordata > Aves > Passeriformes > Passerellidae > Ammospiza > Ammospiza nelsoni. Next base: position 14,122,219 of record NC_080635.1, read on the forward strand.
TTCTTGTATAAAGGAAAAATGGAACATGCTGAATAACAGATTCTTTTTGAAAAGTAAAAAGCTGCAGCCCATTGACAGGTACATGTGAGATATGATACAGATTGTCATACTGTATCCTGGAGTGTGCTGCAGCACAAAGCAGGCTTGGAGCTTTCATTTCTCATTTCTAGAGTGGTCTGTGGAAGCATAAGCATCTTCTGGGATAGAAAAACTACAGGGAAAAGCTGTTGAGGTTTTGCTTAGTGTCTCTGGTAGAGGTGTGTGTGTGCCTATCAAAATAAACAAAAGGGGAAAAAAACCCAAACAGCCAAACCCAAACAACTGTACAGACCTGTAGAACTCTTTACTTGCATACCTGTGTTCATTTTCTGAATTTTTGTCTGCTTCTCTCCCCTTTGTCTGATCTAAGTAGCAGAGTTGAGTGGTGCACTGTTAGCATTTGGAAGAATGCTGGTGCAGAACTGCTGGATTGCCTGCATGCTGCTAGGCATGAGGAAAATCCCCCTTTTCCCATCCCCCTTTAGAAATAAGCAGTTTCACGTAGTTGTTTCAAGTATTTTTATTCTGTACAGTCCCTGGGTACTCATGCTGTGTTCTGAAATGTGAAGAAATGTCTTGAGCCATTATCTGAAAACTGCCAGTGTGGAGTCAGCAAGGTAGAGCCCAGAAGGGAATTGAGAAATCTCCACTTTGACCTTCTCAGTGGACTCTTTCCTGGCTGGGAATCTACTCTGAGTAGTTCAAGGCAATTCATTAAATGTCTCTTATGCCAGCTTGCTGTGTTCTAGCCTGTGAAAGAAAGCTTTGTATACACTGAAATCCTCCATGAAAGAAGTGGCAGGCAGACAACAGTTTAACTGATGAGGGGGCTGCAGAAAAACCTATCAAAGTGAAACTTCCTTGGGGTGCCTGCTCATCCTCCTGACTTGCCAGTGCATGAGCTGCATTTCTGGGTTAGATGTGCTCATATAATGGCTGAATTCTTGTGGGTGAGCTGCTGCTCTGTGCCTGTCCTTGAAGACCTCATTACAATTCCATCAGCCAGGAATGTTAGATGCCAGCTGTGCTCACCTCTCAGATAGCTTCTCAGCTCCAATATGGGTGGGATGATTGGCATCTATCAAACTCTTAAACTGACCTTTTCTCTGTAGCTGGCAAGTATAGATTGTGAATCTGCTGGTTGTTGTCTATTCTCTGTGGCTTCTGCAAGATGGCATTAAGGGTCTGGTGCTGGCTTCTGTTAGTGCAGGGACTCAAATGCTTGGGCCAGCTGTTACTGAGGGGGAAGGGAGAGGATTAAATTAAGATCAGATGTTTTGTCTCTTGCTGAGGTGTAGCTGTTCCTGAGTTAAAATATCTGCTGTTCTGTTTAAGCAGAGTTTTCTCAGCTGTGAGAGTGGAACTGGTAGACAAAACTGTGCTGTTCTCAATACCTCTGTGTGCTGGAGACACAAAAACTGCGCGTTTACATTTCAGTGACTGAAAAGTTGTGCAGCCACTCAAATACCATGGGGTTGCTTTGTGGATGATCTTGAAACACAGCAGAGTAGCACTGTGTTTTAATATTTTGTGTACTGTTGTCAGCTGGCTCTGAGGAAAATGTAATAACAGTGTGGAAGTCTACTGAAACATAGCATGTTACAAAAAAATAGGAATCTCCTCCTTGGTTTTACATAAGTTTTTCCTTTTGTTTTGTAGACTTCTCCTTGTTGGATAGGTGGAAACACGGAGCCATTGACCGGGTTTACATGGAGAGGTGGATGTGAACGGGAAACCACTGGCATTCAGATTTGGAGTGAAGTGTTTGTAATTGAAAAACCTAATGGAACAAAGGTGAGTGCTTAACTTACCTTGATTTACTCAAGGTCTCCCTTGCAGGAGTTGTAGGCTTCCTGGTTCGGTAGTATGGTGGGTTGGTTTTTTTTTGTTCGTTGTTTTTTGGGTTTTTTTTTTTAAATAAACCAGAGAGGCTGTGGATGCCCCATCTGGGAGATGTTCCTGGTCAGGTTCAGTGGGGCTCCAAGCAACCTGGTCTGGTGGAAGTTATCCCTGCCTTTGGCAGAGGGTTTGGAACAAGATGATTCTTAGAGGTCCCTTTCAGCCTAAATTATTTTTTGTCATTCTAAAACTTAAATAGGGTTTTTGCCTCTGTGTACACTTTTAATGCCATGGATTTCACGGTGGCTGTTGGGACATTGGTTGCTTTCCTTTGCACTGAGCAGCTGTGTAACATATCTGGAAACTGTTATCAGTGTAAGGATGGAGATTGGTTCTTACAACCCAAAATTCAACAGTAGTCTCATTCTGAGAGTACTTTGTTTTGGCAAAATCTGCCCTGTCCAGGCTGCTGGGTGGGTTATCCTGGGGATGTTGTAAATCTGTAATGGCTATAAATGGCTATATCTACAGAAAAATGCTGGGGGGGAAAGCTCTGTAACACACACTGTTCTTTGAAGGGTGAGAATATGTTCTAACTTGTAGCTGTGTTCTAGTAAAGTGTAGTGCATGGCTGTAAGTACTTCAGGGTCTGGAAGCTGGTCTTTCCATTTAATTTTAGTGAGCAGTCTATAAAAAATGACTAAGTCTAATAGTGAGAAAAAAAGCACTAACTTGATTCTTTTTTAACTCTCAAGTCAGTTTGACTGCAAAGTTTACTTGGAGGTGTTTATGCTGAAATGAGGTGTTAATGTCATTAATAAATATTTACTCCACAATAGTGGTGGTGATCTTGAGCTGTTTGTGTTCTAAACCATTGGTTTTAGGTTATTTAAGTTTTATACCCTTTGCATTTGTGAAGGAAACATCTGATGCCCAATCTGTGGGACATGGATTTTAAAAATAGTGGCTTAGTGGTGTTTAACAAATTTCACAGCTAACCAAACATTTCTCTAGTTAAAAACCAGTTATGTGTGAATCTGCTTATGCTTTGGGAACAAATCACTCACTTGTTCTTGCTTCTTAGTGGGAAGGAGAAGGGAAGTGTAGCAGATCCCAAAGATGGGAGTTGGACTGAAACTTTTTTCATTAATATCACTTCCTTCCTTGTTGTTCCAGCAGACAGTATCAATTATCTTGTTTTCTGCTGAAAATACTTATCTTTAGATATATATGTATTTATAAGTAGCCATCTTACTCTTAGCTCTGATGAGCTGTGCCAGATCTGCAGCTGAGGCTGGTGTTCTTGCAGTGGAGGAGAGCTGTCAGTTGTTCTGCATGGCACCCCCAGTGGGCCAGGGAGGGCTGTTTCTCTGGGACCAGGTGGCCAGGCAGGGCCAGAGGCTGATGGCAGGGCCCTCTGCTGCTGCTCACTCAGCTGTGGCTGTGTGCTGTCCCCTGTGCAGGTGACTGAGGTTTCATCAGCAGGCACAGGGCAGAGACTTGAAACAGAACTGACCCCAGTGGCCAGGAGTGTGGAAGGGCCCGTGATCTGGTTAACTGCTGCTGTGCTTTCAAACTCTGCAGGTTGCTGTACTACTCATGGATACCCAAGGTGCCTTTGATAGCCAATCCACTATCAAAGACTGTGCAACAGTTTTTGCCCTCAGCACCATGACGAGCTCTGTCCAGGTGAGAATATCCCTGCTGGCAAATAATGGCAGAATCCTCTATCCTGAATGTGCAAAGAATATATCCTGAGCCACACTTGGAAAGTTCACCTGCAAATCTTCCTCCAGCTCTGATTTAAAATTCCATACTTTTTCTTGATTTCATTGTGGTACATAAACTACCCAAGTTGCTCGGTGGAATCAAGGTTATGCAAGGCCAGGCTGAGTTAAATTGCTGACAGAACTAGGAAATCCCCTTCCCCCCAAGATGTCAAAGTAGCAACTGCTTCGTTACAGATGTGTTACAGAATCTTTTTTAAGGCTGTAGATACAGTTTAGGGTGACATGCTGTGATCAGCCAAACTTAAAATTGCTGCTTCTGTTCAAGTGTCAAACTCCTGAGAATTGTGCTATACTCAAAGCTACTTCTAAGCTTGTGCCTTAGAAGTGCCAAAAGTGAGCAGGTTTTTGAGCGGTGACAAGTGACTTTCTTCAGACATGCCACAACCTAAAAGGAACAGGAGTAGGTAGAGCATTACTTCTGTCCTGTGGAGTTGGCTCTGGTGAATCATTTTTGAATAAGGAGGTGACTTTTGTTTGAGGTGTGATCTGTGACACCTTTCTTTCTACTTGCTGACTTTTGGGTAGTTACACTTTTTCTAGAGGGAGCAAATATACTCAATGTGTGAAAGAGACTATGATTGTAAGACAGTGGTTTCATGTGACACTGTAATTGTCTCTTGCAGGTATACAACTTGTCTCAGAATATTCAGGAAGATGACCTTCAGCACTTGCAGGTAGGAATATGGTGAATTTATGTTAAACTGCTTCTGAACTGATAGTCTTGACAATGTTCTGGAAGTTACTATTCATATAACTGACTTGGGAGCTGTTTGTTGTAAAACACTGAATTTGACCTGATATAAAACAGGTACAGTCTGTAAAAACTGTGTTTGCATCAACTCCATGATGCTTCTGCTGTGCCAATGTAGAGATAAAATAGTATGAGCTTCTAATCTGCCTGGTTCTCTTAAAGTCTGTTCTCTGTATTGCAAGTTCTTAAATTCCTGAGAAAATGAGAAAGGAAGATTGTTTATGGAAATCCTTAATGGTGAAATTCCAGTGCTACATGTTTTTCCTAAAATAGGAAAATGGAAGTTATTTCATAAGCAGTTTTTAAGGAAGTGCTGGAGTGTGGGTCAGGCCAGAAAGAGTCTTCTGCCCAGAAACTATCTCTGTTTTTTCAGCTGAGAAACTTCTGCAGAGTTTTATTCTGCTTGGAAATAAAAGCAGGAGAATGACTTCTCTTCACCATGGGGTTTTTATCCTCTAATGCAACATTGTGGTCAAAGGCCACTGAATTATGGCTTCATGTGAATGGTGCAAGAACATTATCTCCTTAACTTAAAACCTGTAGCTTTACAGAGTAGCTTGTGTATTGCCAAATGCCAAGGCCATGACCTTGTCACAGCTTAAAACTGTTCTGTGTGTCTTCAGTGCTGCAGCAGACTGGCTGCCAATGCTGGAAGTAAAAGAGCACTAATTAAAAGTATTCTTATGGAGCTGTTCTCAATTAGCAGGGTTGTACCACTGTGTCCATATCCCCCACACCTCCAAAAAAACCCAACCAAGTAGTGAAAACAAAAATTATTAGAAATCCAGGCTTCCCTCAAGACTTTGGTCCTTTAACAAGTTCAGTGTAATCTGAATAAAACAATCTATCTCTGTTCTGCTGGAGGGTGAGATTTGAAGGATGATAAATACAAGGATAAATAAGGATGATAAATACAAATACAATTTAAAGTTGCAGCAGGGAATCATGATCTAAGGGAAGGAAATTCTGAATTTCCGTTTTAATAGGAATTTATATAATTGTGAAATACTGTTAGTCTCTGACTGCCTTTTACATTTAGCAGGGAAGTGAATGAGGTAAAGAGTTTGGGTCAAAGAAACCAGACTCTTGTGGGTGCTTGGCCACTTCACAGCTGCTTTTGCTCAGGGTGACAAGGGCTTGTAAATTAAATTAATCTTGTGACTTCCCAGGTGCTCTTGTGATCAACACCAGAACTGCCCTTTGAGCCATAATCTACCTGAGACACTCCAGGAGTTAGTTTAATGCAGAATAATGATTGCCTGGCACTGCAGAGTTCTGGTGTGCTTCCATCATCTCAACCTGCAGTATCTGTAAGGAGGCTGGCATGGATCAAGCCCTGCCAGTACTGACCTGTGCTGAGGCAGCCAGCACAGTCCCTAATTCCTGCTCTTGTGGGTGGCTTGGCCAGCGAGGAATGCTGCTGCTGCTGTTTTAAAGATGGTGAAAGCAGTCAGAGGGAGACAGCTGATACCAGCCTTTCTACTGCAGGGAAGGAACAATTATTAGTTAAGGTCATGAGCTGAAGCAGAGATCTGAGAAGCTGCTGAACTTGGCTTGTATTTAAATGTCTGATATATTGGCTAGAGCCAAGTTCCCTGGGATTTCCAGGAATAAACCTTTTGTGGGAAGTAAGGGGCAAATGTTAGTCAGGCTTACCTCCTTAGCCTAGGAAGCAAGTGTTGGAAGCTGGCTTGGTGAGAAATGCAGCCAGCTTTTCTCTGAGAATAGCCCAACAGCCGCCCACTTAAAACTGCAGTGTGTTGACAGTTCAGGAATGGCACTGTGAAGCCTGTGGGAATCATGTCTCCTACCTGAATCTTATTGAGGGTTGGTATACTCATTATTGAGGATTGTTTGCTATTCTCAACCTGTAGTAAGGCATAAGATTGAAACCTATAGTAAGATACAAGATTGAATTATTTATTTTTTAGTGATGTAATAGAATATTTCACAGCAGAAAAATGTGTTTTCTATGTGGCACATCCTTACACTGTTCTTTCTCTCAGTTGTTTACAGAATATGGAAGACTAGCTATGGAAGAAATCTACCAAAAGCCGTTTCAGGTAACTATGTGTTAAATGGATTTAAGCAGTTGAATATGTAGAAAATGAGCTCAGGATAATTTCTGCAGATCAGTTAGTTGGGCTGAAGGTAACCAGTTCTTTGCAAGACTAATTTTCCTTCGCTATTGCCACATGGCTTTGCAAGAACCCAATGGAAAAATGCTGGGTTGAGCAAGAATAGTTTTGTGCTTGAGTTATAAGGTATAAAAAGAATCAAAATGTCAAGTGATATGCAGGTGTTAAGGAGAAAAATTTTGTGATTTTGTGCTGCCTTCTTTTTTATTACTCTGAGATATGGTTGGTCCTTGCTGGTGGTAGATGGTTCTGAGAAAAGGTCCTGCTTGGTGGTGGGTGTTCTGTTTAGTTGGTTTTTTAAGCAAGCAAACACTTGCACCACAGAACTACAAGGCTGCTACATTTAGAGCAGCCAAATATACTCAAACATTTACATAGTACTCTTGCTTGTAATCTATAATATATTTAGTTTTAGAGCAGCCAAATACTTAAAATAATTGCATGTGATAGAAATTTTTGACCTTAGGAATGATGCAAACCATTCACTGCTGTTGTTCTTCCTGTTGCAGACATTAATGTTCTTAATTAGAGATTGGAGTTATCCTTATGAACATGCATATGGCTTGGAAGGAGGAAGAAAGTTCCTAGAGAAAAGATTGCAGGTAAGTTATCTCCAGTAGTCCTGTTCTGATCTAAGTGACACTTTGCTGTCAAGACAATGATGCATCATGAGCTGGCTCCTTGTGCTAATAAAATACATTTGTGGTGTTTCTACTTATAGGCAAAGTTGACATTATTAGGTTCAGAAATAAAAGCTTAAACATACTTTTATGCTCTTACTGCTTTTAAGATGATGGTTAATCTTAACTGCAGTGCTGTAAAACTGGTAGCAGTTCTTAATGCCTTTTTTTCCTTCAGGTAAAGCAAAACCAACATGAAGAGCTACAGAATGTAAGGAAGCATATTCACTCCTGTTTCAGTAATCTTGGGTGTTTCCTGTTGCCCCACCCTGGTCTTAAAGTTGCAACAAATCCAAATTTTGATGGGAGATTGAATGGTAGGAAGCTTTTCATTTTGTGTTTCTTGATTCAGATCGCTGAGTTTGTTTTCTTATATGATGAAAGTTAAGCACTGTAATGGTTAGCTATTGAAATGCCTGACTGGAAAATAGAAGGCTAAAAGGTGAAGCTGCAGAATTTAGAAATGTGTATTGTGTGCTCTTTTTAGTGGTTTAAAAGTAGAGGAATTAAGCAGGGAGAGGGAATGGATATCTTTGTGTCTAGCTGTTCATTGTAATCTGATAACTTGAGACATGCTTAAAGGTCATTTAATGGAGATTCCAAAGATAACTAGGGGCTCCAGAGGGCAGAATTCCCAAGATTAAAGACTTTATTTTGTGGAAAGGCTTTTCTCTAAGAACTTGCTGAACCACAGGTCAGCTCTGAAATGGCTGAGATAAAAGGCACAGGGTTCTGCTGCTGCAGAATGAGAGGCAGTTGGATTCCTCCAAGGGATGTGTGTCCCCCAACAGAGGGAATGCATCAGGATGGCAAAGGCTGTAACAGTGAGTTGCAGTGGTGGGGTGCCAGCCCCTGCTGTGCTGAGGGCACACCATGTGAGGTCATTGGGCATTGGTGTAATTGGAAAAATGCATTTAAAATATTGAAAGGACTGTGGCACCTTGTTGTCCCAGTTAAGATTGGTACATTAGGAGTAGTTGGAATTTACTAAAGTTATATTATGCATGTAAGCCTTTAAATACTTTAAAAATGCAGTTCAAAGCTGTGATGTTGTAGATTTAGAAGAATTGTGGGCTATCAGTGTTCCTTTAGGAGATACAAGATTGAAAACTAACCACTTTTTTCTTGAAATTGATTGAATTTTACTAGATATAGATGAGGATTTTAAGAATGAGCTGCGGAATTTGATACCGTTACTGCTTGCCCCTGAAAACTTGGTAGAAAAAGAGATTAGTGGATCCAAGGTGACCTGTAGAGATCTTGTAGAATACTTCAAGGTAAGCAAATTCATACTAATTATTTCTGTTAATAGCTTAAAAGACCGTATTCTAATTTTAGGCCATGTTGTTCCCAGAGAAGATAAGATATCTAGGCTGACACTCACTGATCAGCTCACTTTTATTTTCACTTCATTACTCTGACTTTCCAGAACTGGCACACTACTTCCTAACAGTGCAGCTCTTTGCAAGCTACTGTTAGCAAAATTTGTGGGTTGGTAGCTTTAATTTTCCTCTCTGTGAGTAGGCTGAGATAGCTCAAGCTTTATTAGATATTTTTTTCCTACTTTGAAATCTCAGTTGGGGTTTTTTTTTTGTTTTGGTCATGTAGTTTTTACAGATAGAAAACCAGCTCTTAAACTCATAGGAATGCAATGAGAATTTCAGATACTCCCTTCTGGATTTTTAACATGCAAGGAACGTGCTTTCTAAACACTTGCATGTGTAGTACCACTGTGCTCTGAAATATTTATGCAGGATACTCACAGCTGTTAGTCTTGAGCTTTTTTGGTATCATGGTGACACCAGCAGAAATGTGATAACATAATCTCTGCATCATCAGGGATTGGTCTGGTGTGTGTAGCCTTATTTTTTTTTTGGAATTGGAACGACTTAGACAGTTGGCTTGGTGGGAATGATGCCACTGTCTCCTAAAGACAGGAATTTTGCATTGCTACTTTTGGGGTAGAAAAGTTGGGGTGATGTTACAAAACAAACTATGCAAGAAGGAATTTGAAACCAGAGCTCATTTAATTTCACTTGTAAAACAAAGTAACTTTTTGAAGGAAAGACATGGTATGGGATGCAGAAGTGGGCTGTTCTGGCAAGTGTAAAATCAGCACGGAAACACAGAGGTTCACTCTCTGTTTACATGGTTGCATGCTGCTGTTTGCTCCAGTTTTTCTCTGGTAGGACCCACTCAGGTACAGTGCAGGGCATGTTCAGCAGCAGTTTAGAAAGGACTGCATCCTAAAAACCCAAGTGTAAAACCACTGCTGGAAAGCTGATTTTCATCCTGCATCCATTTGGGGTGCAGTGCTGTGGGGTGCTGCAGAAATGCCATGCTTATGTAACTAAAGAGGCCTGCTCCCTTGGGACTGTGCATCTGAAGCTGAGATTGTGAGGCCTGAGTTGGGAGCTGTAGGGCTTTTACTTGGAGGAAATAGCTGCAGGAGCAAGGAGGGTGTCAAGGGAACGGAGTCCTGTATAAATCTATATGTTTTTGTAGGTTGTTCTGCACCCTAGAGCACTGAGTACATGGGGACCCTGATAACCTTGTACTCTCCTCCCTTGGTGCAGAAAATCCTCAGGCCTGAGGCTGGCAGCCAGGGCAGGGAGGGAAGGCAGCAGTGGTGAGAAGAGAGAGAGGACAGACTCCCCTCAAGGGGCTGAGAGTGGCCTTGCTGGTGTAACTTGCACAGCTTGTCCAAGGCCCTGGCATGGCTGCTGCTGCCTGCTGTGCCCCACTTCCCTGTCCCCAGGAGCTCTGCCAGGGCCCAGCCTGTGGGGGCTGGACAAGAAATGAAGTGTGTGTTCTCTTCCAGCCCCCTGGAACCCTGGGGACAGAAAGGACCCCTGAGGATAAGTGGGGTGGGGCACAGTGGGGTAGGCTGCCTGCTTAGCTTCTGGAAGTGTTTTGTCTGCTCAGCTCTGTCTGTACAAAGTGCCTTGATCTGTTTTTTTTTCCTCCTACACTACAGTAGATCAAGGCATGTGGAGAAATGTAAATATTGGTTCTCCCAGCACTGGGGTAAATTTGAGCAGACCTCTTGCCAGAAAGGCTGGGGTAGTCATCTCCACTCTTCTGTTGTGGGTGAAGATTCCCTGTCTAGCAAAGACCTTATGCATTTGAGGGAGTAGAAACCTGCTGTCAAAACCTGTCACATCTTGGGACAGTGGTGGTGTCTCCTCACGGTGCTCTGCTGACCTGCTGGGCCCCAGTCTGAGGTGTAGGAAAGTGAGGGGGAAAAAATTGCCAGACTTCTGTGAAGAAAATTGCATAATTTAGTATTCAGCATTATTATAGAGAAATAATCTGAGCTCTGTCTTTATATCATCCCTCATTTCTTATTCTCCTTAAACATAAATGTTTAGAAAAATAAACTCTTTTTCTCTCTCCCAGGCTTACATTAAAATCTATCAAGGAGAGGAGCTACCTCATCCGAAATCTATGCTGCAGGTATTTTATTTTCTTTCAAATAACCTGACTATTAGATGATGTGTACTTTATAAGTTCTTTGCAAATAGATAATCATGACTGCTGTGGGCCTGAGTCTCCCCCCCACAGCTGTAGTTCTGGAAGAATCTGTGTGCTTTGAAGGCCACCTGAACTGTGGTGGTTGGGTACTTTTCCCTCAGTTTCAGCAACCAAATGAAATTAAATCAACCACATAGAGCTGGGGTCTGTCTGGTTGATTGTGTTTTTTAGCTGCTTTACTGTCTAAGCATTGTTTTCCTGTAACTTGCTGTTTGGCTGGGAGATATCCAGAAAATGACATCTTGCAGCTTTAACTACAGTAATTGTCCCTGACATGACACAGGTAGAAAATAAGACTTAAATTCTTAACATACTTGACAGTTACAATTAAGACCAAAACTGTACGTTTATAATGTAGAAATAATCCCAGATTCCTTTTTTCCTCTTGGGTACTGGAAGTAATCCAGTGCCAGGATTAAAATATAATAGTTTAGTGATCCTTATGTGCTTATTAACAGTAGAGCATTCAGAAGAGATTGCTCATGATGAAAAGCCTGTAGGAGCAAGCTGAGGTTTGTTTGCAGCTGTGCTGGAAAGCTGAAAAAAGGCAGCAATATGTTTTAATGTCTCTTGCTGAACTTCACTTATTTCTGTGTGGCCTTTTCCTGGCCATCAGGAGCTGTGGAGTTTTGGGGGTATGTTTGGAGTGCAGTGCTGTGTAAAACCTGGCAATGCTGTGAATGACACAGGGTGCTCCGTGTTTTCTAGGCAACAGCTGAGGCGAACAATCTTGCTGCTGTGGCAGGAGCAAAAGACTTGTACAGCAAAGGCATGGAGCAGGTATGATGGCACAACCTTTCCTAAACACCTGCATGCAAACACTGGCCTTCAGCTTCCATGGTGCCCTCTGTGTGTGAGCACTTCAGTGGGGGAAGGTGACTCAGGGCCAGGACTTGTGTGTTTTCTGCTCTCTGAGCCTGGCTGTGATGCTGGGGAGGTCTGAGAATGGGTGTGTGTGCAGGGTTCCCACATGTTAGTTCCCTCTGTGGCCCTTGACAGGCATCTCAAAACCCTGTGGCATGAATTGCACAAGCAGGTGAGCAGACGTGTTGTGTCAGGCTTGCACAGGGGTGGAGTTCTAGTTCTGTAGTCTCATGCTTCTGAATTGTGGCCATTCATTAGCTGTAAAATCCAAGCATTGAAGTGATTCAAAAATGTAAAGAAACCCCTTTGAAGACAAGAATTACTTTGAAAAACCTGTGTATGTAATTTCCCACTTGCTTCTTCTCTTGAAGATAGTGATCTGATATGATTCTAGGCTGAATGCTGGATGGATTTCATACTTTGATGTAGTGGTAGGCAAGGTTTTATCGTAGGAAATTCTGAAAACCATTACCTGTCTCGTAAAGCTTAACAGGACTGTGCTTATTGTGAAACTGTACAACCAGAAAGACCAGTAGGTGTGAGAACATGCTACAAACATAGCTCCCCATTAATTAGGCTAATTGTGGTCTTAATTGCTGAAGTAGTTGTTTTGAAATTAAAGTAAGACCAAGTGCTAGTGGCAGACAAGCCAGTTCCATTTGTTAGCAGGCTGTTTGGAGAATGCTCTGCTGGTTTAAGGGAACTCCTCTATTTCCATTTTGGAAAATGTCTTGAAATAGTAAATGTGTTGTTTATAATAAGTGCCAAGTCTGCCTTCCAAACTTGAATCTTCAATGGTTGTTGAGACTCTGTAGCAGTAAGGTTTCTAACTTGGGGTAGGGAATAAACAGAAACAGATGTTCTTTTAAACAGACTTTGTTTCCATAGTAATGTTCCCCAGTACTGTATATTTTTATATCACTGTAGAGATATGCACAAATTATGGAATAGTTTTTTATCCAGATGTCTCATATGATGTTCTTGATCTGACACAGCTCTGAAACTTCTATTTTTAAGAACAGAAGTGGGAACTCTTTGGATTTAAAACTTGATTATGTAAAGGTAGTTCTTGCTGCAGCTTCTGAGTTGTCCTCATGAACCAAAGCCCTCCTTTGCTGAGTGTGCATAACCAAAATACTGTCCTCCTAGTGACCCGAAATGTAAGGAACAACAGGTGCAGTGTCACAGAGGATAAGAAAACAGTGGCAGTTATTTGTGTGGTGGCCTCTTGATCCCCCAGCAGCTCCTGGTGTTTAACGTGCTCTGGGCAATGTGAAGAATCTGTTTTGAAGGGTGAGACTGGTAGGAATTTTCCAGGGAGCTTTGGTGGATGTGGAGGAAATCATTCTGGGGGAAAGCAGGGATGTGTGTGTGGCTGTTGTCCTGTCCTTCTGGGCTTGCCTGAGGAGAGCAGAGGAAGTTCATTCCTGTGCTGTGGGCCTGGGTGTGGCTGGATGGGTGAGCCTCCTGCCCTGCCAGGACCCAGAATCCCTTTGGCTGGGCCTGGGGCTCCCAGAGCCGAGGGGGCAGCAAGGGGCAGCTGCTCTCAGGGTGTGATTCCATGGGTCTGCTTGTCCCTCAGGTGTGTGGGGGAGATAAGCCTTACCTTGCCCCGTCGGACCTGGAGCAGAAGCACCAGGATTTCCGCGAGAGCGCCATCCGCCACTTCCGCTCCGTCAAGAAGATGGGAGGGGAGGAGTTCTGCCGGCGCTACCAGGAGCAACTGGAAGGGGAAATCGAAGAGATCTATGCAAACTTCGTGAAGCACAACGATGGCAAAAACATCTTTTATGCTGCTCGTACCCCTGCCACTCTATTTGCAGTCATGTTTGCCATGTACATAATCTCAGGACTGACTGGGTTCCTTGGCATGAACTCCATAGCTGCCCTGTGTAATCTCGTGCTGGGGATGGCTCTTATATCGTTTTGTACTTGGGCATACGTTAAGTACTCTGGGGAATTCAGAGAAGTTGGAACAGCCATTGATCAGATCGCTGAAGCTATATGGGAACAGGTTGGTATCCGTCTTTATTGCAAAATCTTGCTGTCTTGAGCAGACAAATCAAACAGCTTCTGTTCAGTGCTGAGAGGGAAAAGCTGCTCTAGACCTAATAGAGAATGTTAGTGCTGCCAAAGGGAAAATCTGCTCAGTAGTGTGACTGCTCTCTTCAGGAACAGATGCTGCACACAAGGAATGTTAAATAAGCTTAGGATATTATTGAAGAAGTGCTACTTGAGGTGCAGAAGGTTACTTAGATGGCAAAGGGGACACTTCAAAACTCTCTTTCCTTATTCAGAGCAAGGAATTGATTAGTCCTTGGAGAGAACTGGCTGAGTGATGGCTTTCAGCAGCTGCTACCAGAGGGTGCACAGCAGGTTTTGTCCATCAGGGAGACTTGTGCTGTCTGTGACAGCTTCAGTGGGTGCCACTGCTGTTTGCAAGGAATACTCAACAAATTCCTGAAAGAAAAGATGTGAGTGTAAGGACAGCAGAGCTGGAGGAGAAAACTTTCTGCATAGAGATTTTGCTGCCTAAACTTAACTGTGCCAGTAAGGTCAATGTAGAGAATTCCTGACCAGTAGTTTTTGGAGCATTCTGACTAGCTCTGTCCAGTGCCAGTAGAAGGAAAGCACTTTGCTGCTGTTGTTACTGGAAATAAAGGGTGCACTGAGCTTCTCTGGGGTGACATTAAAGTGTGTCCTGTGAGGCATGTGCAGATAACTAACTGCAGCCTTCTGCACAGATGCTTGCTTCCACAGCTGGAAAATTCCTGTGTTCAAGGCTGATCCTAGGCACTGGTACACTAGGCCTATCTGAGCAACCTGCTGAGGGTCCCAGTCAGGCTTTGAGTTACACTGGAGCAGAAAAAATGGATTCTTAAAAATAGAGAAATGAGCATCAGTAAATCAGTTGGTAGCTAAATCTTGAGTAAGCATCACTGACTAGTGATTAAAATTGAGGCTCTCCAGTACCACTGGAGCTGCTGCTGCCCAGAAGGCTTGGTTTGGCTGCTGCCTTCCCTGGGAGGGGGAGAGCTTGGCTTATGCTGGCAGGAGCTTGCCTCCCAGGGGCTGGAGGAAGGGGGTCTCCAAAAGCCCTCAGCAGTGTTGCTGTTAGAGCTGCACATCACCAGTAACATGCAAAGCACTGCAGTCCTGTCTGAGTCACTCTGATTAAATACTCATTCTTGCTGTTGTTTTTTCTGAATCTCTGCCTTTCTTTTCCCTCCTTGCTTCAGAGGAATCCCAGGAAGGTGAGAAGTTACTGGCAATCAGGTTTTTTTTTGTTTTTCTGAACTTGATTGAGTTTCTGCTGTGTTGTGAGAGCCCTTTTTCCTAACAGCTGAATTCGTGTTTTAGGTGTTTTCCAAACTCTTTGAAGTCCTTAGACGCCGAACGGTTCGTCGTGCTCTCACATCAGTGCCGCGACAGCGACTCTCATCCAACAATAACAAGAAGAAAAACTAGCCAGTATTTTTAACTTTCTTTCTGTATCTGAAGTGTTCACACTTACACATATAGGACAATAAGCTGGACCGTCTGGGCCGGTCTGCATAAATGCTGTAACCATACCAGACTGATGCTGCATATGGGGTATGGAATTGCACATCCATCTTCTAGGAACTGTAAAGTGGTTTGAATTCAGTGAAATACTGCTGTGTAGGAGGGGTATCACTTGTGTCCATAGCATGTGACTGCTTTAACCTCATTACTCTAGCAGCAAAATTCATTTCTCTTTCAGTTCATGCCACTTTGTGTCAGACTTCATCATTCTAAGTTTTTTCATGATTTCAAATCTCATCTCTTTATATGATTTTATATCTTCTTTTCCTTGGTTACCTCATTTTCTTGTTTCTTTTGCACATCTCTCATTCCACAGGTGTTGAAGCCCATGAGTGATAATTTGATGGAGGATCATATGAGGCAGTCTGTAAAAAACTCTATCAAAGCAGGCCTGACCGAGCAGGTGGCTCACCATGCCAGACTAAAGACAGACTGACAGTTCGTCTCCTCTTCAACTCTGCCCTCTCATCCTAGACATGCTTGCTGTACCATGAGAACTCAATAATAAAAAAAAAAAAAAAAATAAAAATAAACCAAAGTTTACAATCAACTGTAGAAGTAGTTTAGTGTGATTGGCTTCACAGATTGCTGCCATCACCGGGGAAGAGTTACATTTGTCAGTGCTCAGCTCTCAGACAAACTGGTGCCATGGAGCCCGCTGGGGTGGGAGGGAGCGGCTCAGTTTTAGGCGTTTGGGGAAGGGAGGGGGAGCTTCCCCAGCGTTGTGAGTCCGTGCGGGCTCTGGCTTACAGGGGAGCCCGTCCCCTGCAGCAGCTGACTTCAGGGACGTGTCACGATCAGCCCCATCCAGCTGTGCTCTCCCCGATGGCCCCAGCTCGGCACCACCCCGGCAGCTCCCGCGAGCGTTTCTGTGCGCGGCCGGTGCAGCCGTCGGAGCAGCCCCTCCATTACAACGCGTCTCCTGCTTTCTTGCCTTGTCCCAGTGTTACACAGATGCATGTGCTGGTTCCTCACGCAGAACTGGGCTGTCAGGGAGGCAGTGGCTCAGCACAGAGGGTGCCTCGCCTTGAACTCGCAGACCTGGTCCCGAGGGAGGTGCATATCGGAACTGAGCTGTCTTTTTCTGCAGTTTAGCCTTCATGTATATAATATTGCCATTAATTCTACTGGGGAAGAAATTCCATCCAAAAATGTTGCCTACAGCTACCAAGCAATGAGTTAGGATTGTCTGTACAGTGTGTTTAGTTTTTATTTTTTAAGAAATCACAGATAGGGCATGTATATGAAATATAAATATATAAATACGATTTTGTATCAAAGTTTTGTAGTTTATGGCAAAACCTGGTTCTGTGGTAGCTAAGTGCAGTTCCTGTAAAGGAATGTTTGTGGCTCATGTAAATGTGTGAATGCATCAACAATTTGAAGTTTTTTGATATATTTGTGATATTTACCTGCCTTGAGCACTGCAATCTCTCACCCCCTTGGAAAAATCAATGGGAATGTTTGTTGTGAAACTCTTGTCTTCTGTTGCATTTTAAAGTTATTTCCTGTAATTTATTTTCAGTACATGATTAAAATCAGTTGTGTATATATTAAATGAAATCCGTGCTTATTTTTAAAAGATGTTCAAGTATTGTATTCTACTACATAAACTATGTCAAATACTTATCCTGACAATTATATGAACAGATTTGTTCTATTGTACTTCATAGCTTTCTATTGAAGCTGATGTTCCTCTCATGCTTGTCTCTGGAAGGTGACCTCTGTCCAGCTCATACCCCCTCCCTGTATAGGAAAACCTCCTGCTGTTCTTAAGCACGCTTTTGACTTGTGGAGTTGCTTGTCAGATTCTGCCTTCCGACAATTGTATCACTCTGAAATCTTGTTACTGGCTTTACTTTCATTCTTGGCTAAATCAGTATCAACTGTGTGGAGTGTAAAGGCAGCTAAACAATTAACTGCTGTAGTTTCAGCTGGAAATGGCTGTGTGCAATAGCTGGGTTATTTGCATTCCTAAATGGTAACAATTTTCATCAACATTTGAGCTTTAACATCTCCCCTCTCTTGAGTGAGGGAAATCATCTGTCTAGGACTAAAGCAATTGCACTGTGACTTTTGCACTGCAAAGAACTGCTGGGGAGTGGTGGTTACCTGTCCTCACCTGAGCAGGTGAGGGCTCAGCTCCAGGGGAATGATGCTAAAGATGAGGTAGGAATGTCGCATTTTATGATATCTCAACCTGTACAGATTAAATACTGTTATTCAAACAAGCCCGGGCTTTGGTGATTAATCTCTTACTAAGCAAATGAGTCACACGGGGGCTCACAGGGCCATGCCTGCCCTTGCTGCTCCTGGTCTCCAGGAAGGTGCAGGTCAGATTTGAGGCTGTGCTCTGCAAAGATGGGAAAAGCAGAACTCTTCCCAGCATGTGGACAAGGAGTTGGGAGGCTTTATACAGACTCTTCTTCAGGGTTTATGGGTGCAGTTCCTGAACACTGTGCCACCAAGTTGCAGCATGAATGCAAAATCCCCTCGAGCTTGTGGGAGGGAGGGAAGGGAGGGAAGGGGAGGGGTCACAAAGACTTTTAACCAGGTCTAGGAAACGGTTTGGAAATGGCTGGAGCATGGCTGGAGCATGTCCTTGTATGGCCCTGTTGACTGTTAACGCCATCTCACCCTTCCCTGGAAAAGGGGACTCCACTCTGTGGGCACAGAGGTCAAAGTGCCAGGCACTGGAATGGGACCTGCACTTTGGAGTGGCAGCAGCCTGGAGTGAGGTTGTGTCACTTGAACAGCCAGCTGGATTTAGCCAGCAAGGAGGGTAAGGGAGCCAGGTGTGGGAGCAGTTCTAGGTCTGGCTGGAGACATCTGTTTTTGCATGAGGGACAAGGTCTGGGCTGGTTTGGGGGCTGGGGGCTCCATTTTCATGTGTGACTGCCTCTGTGGGGGCAAGAGAGGCTCTGCAAGGGCCACTTGAGGGCAGACTTGTGTCTCAAGGCCAGCTGCTGGGAGCAGGCACTGTGGGGATGTCAGGGGTGCAGCTGGGGGCTCATGTCCATCTGCTGGCTACTGGAGCAGACTGGTGATCATGCCCAGGCTGGATCCTGGATGAGCTGCCCCTCCTTGCCCAGTTCTGGAGGGATACAGAGCCTGTGTGTGTATTGTCCCCAACAGCCCTTCATGGTGACCATGGACAGGGTGAGGGTGTTGGTGCTGTTGTCCCAGTGCTGAAGACTGACCTGGAAGGATGGCGTGAGCACATTCCCTGTGTGTGCCCAGTGGGAATGCTGGCTCGGCCTTGCTGCTGTGAGGACATGAAGCTGTAGTGGCCTCACCTCCATGGGCAACCCCTTACAATCAGTACTCCTAGTAGAACAAGCTTAGCATTTCTCACCCTCTGTGTACTGGTAAGAACATCAGGTTGGTGCACGGAGTGGGTTCCTCAGGGAAATGAGGAGTTTCACAGGGCTTTAAAGGAGGTGGCAGCTGCCTTCTCTACCTGGACTATTCCACTGCTACTCAGGAAAGGAGTTCTGAGCGCTGATCCAACTCTGTGCAAACTGTGGTGTACTCAGGCCTTGCTTGCCCTGTCCTTCCTGAGCATGCAAAAAGCTGAATTTAGGAGGAAAAGCAGAGAGCAGAAGATGGTAACTGACCTGTGGCAAACTCCTGCCTCACAGCGGGACACGGCAGAGTGAGGTATGAAAGCTACATGGAAAATCCTACAGCTGGCAAAGTACAGCATTGTGCCAGAGACAGACACAGGAGCAGAGGTGACAGGGCAGATGTAACAAGGTACAGCAGCAGAAAGAGGTGGAGATGGTGACAAGACAGGATACTTGTTCCTTCTGTTCTGGAGTGTGTGCCCAAGTTCCTTGGGATAGGAAATCCCCATCTGGAGCACTACATGTGGTGATTTCTGGCTCCAGAAAGACTTGACCAGCAGGAAATTTCTGGCTATCTCCTAACTTAAGTTTCCTACCGCAGACTAGGGCCAGGCCACAGATTTTTCCTGTAGATGTCTGATCCCTGAAGGTTAAGTTAAGGAAACTAAAAGTACATCAGGTGGCGTGGCACAACAATAACAAAAGGGCAGAGAACAGGAAGCCCTGTGTTCTATGGACCCAGATATGGGCAGTGTCCAGTGTTTTGTTTCATTATGCCAGCCAAGTACAGCAGTATCTCAAAACACCCTGCCTGTTACTGTGCTGGGTTCAAGTAATTAAATACAGTAATTAATTACAGGTTATGGCAAAACTTCCTTTTTTAATTGAAAAACACGGGTGGGAGTACAGACAATATTTACACAAGTTCTCAAGTGCAGCTCAACTCAAGAACATATGACAAATACGATAAAAGGATGTGGGTCCAAAAGAGAATTATGGAGGGTACCAAAAGGTACAACTTCCTGCTAACCACGGACCTTCAGATCAGATCAGCAACTGAAAAAGAGAAAAGGCAAGGATTAGAAGCATTAACTGAGTGTGTGACTCACAGCCCAGCACTGCTGCCCCAGGCTGCCCCCAGAGGAAGGGCCAGCAGCACGCACCGTTCATGGGCATCTCGTCGATCTGGGTGGAGTAGTACTGCTCGATGTCCCGCAGGATGCGGATGTCGTCGTTCTTCACAAAGTTGATGGCGACGCCTTTCCGGCCGTACCTGCCCGAGCGGCCGATCCTGCAGAGGCACGAGGGAAGAGGGAATGGAGCCACTGTGGGAGACTTCCCCCAGCCCCAGGGGCCCGAGGGAAGCCCCAGCCTACCTGTGTATGTAGAGCTCTCTGTTGTTGGGCAGGTCGTAGTTAATGATCAGCGACACCTGAGGCACATCCAGGCCTCGAGCCCAAACGTCTGTGGAAATGAGAACTCGGCTGCAAAGAGAAGGGCACAGTCAGGACTTTTCTGGGAGCCCCCAGTCTGCAGCACAGAGCATCCCCTCTTTTCTGGGAACCCCCAGGCTCCAGCACAGAGCATCCCCTCTTTTCTGGGAATCCCCCAGGCTCCAGCACAGAGCATCCCCTGCTATTCCATGCTCCCCCCTGCCCACAGCACACCAGCAGTATCCACACTTCTGCTGCATGGAAAGCTGTCCCTTGCACTAGCAGCAAACTACAGCCAAGACAGGACCAACACAGCTTGGATCTTTCAGAAGGAATAATGTTCCCAAGTGTTTAAAATACCGAGGATGCAGCACAAACATTTCTCCTTGAATTTTAAATGCAGCAACTTCCAACGTCTTCAGCAAAATAGAACAGACTAATTCTACACCCAGAGGTATGAGTTTCCCTCCTTGGAAAATGGTAAGCTCTCAACCCCTTCCACACCAGAGGAGATCAGAGTTCTCCTCAATCTGAGCTAACAAAGCCTTGAGACAGAGGCATTAGGGTTTCCCTGCCCCGAGGCAGCACTGATCTAAGCAATGCTACTTGGGGCATTTACCTTGCGCCAGATCTGAACTCTTTCATGATGGACTCTCTCTCCTTCTGGGGCATGTCCCCATGCATGGAGGAAACGGTGAAGTTGGCTTCCCTCATCTTCTCTGTGAGCCAGTCGACCTGTGAACACAGCCTGGGTTAGCTCCTTGCTCAGACAGCCAAGCACAGCAGCTGAGCTCCAGAATGTTTGCTGATAGGCTGCTGTGGACTGAGAGACACCTCCACAAGCATTCTGAGACTAAGGGAAGTAAATAATCCTTACAAAGCATCAGCTGAGTGATACAGGGCTCCACAAGCCCTGAGAGGAAAGGAATTAGGAGCATTTATTCAGGAATTGTGGGTTTGCTCCAGGAATTATAAGCAGTTAGATTGAGCACATTCTTACTTTTCTAAAAAGGCAATTCCTGTCCGCTATCTCAGGTCTGCCCCTGTTGCTTTAAGTTAGGCACATCCCCAAGGTTTAATCTCTGGTCCTACTGAACTATTTCCAAATGGGGGAGCAACCAGACCTCTTAACTAATCCAGCATTGTTGGAGTCACCCTCAGGAAGCACCAAGCCCCTGTGATGGCCCCTGTACCTTTCTCTTGGTGTTACAGAAGATGACAGCCTGGGTGATGGTCAGCGTGTCGTAGAGATCACACAAGGTATCAAACTTCCACTCTTCCCTCTCCACAGCCACGAAAAACTGCTTGATTCCTTCGAGGGTCAACTCATCACTGCAAGGAAGAGCACCACAAGCAGTTAGAGGGGCTGGGTGTGCTTCACCAGAGACCACCCTCTGCCCCATGTGCTGGGGGCTGCTGGGTCCAGATGGAATCCAAGTAGTTCTAGAAAGTCCTGGGAAAACTCAGCTTTAAGAAGAGCCCTGAATGTGACCTGTTCAGCAGAGACTGGAAGTGCTCTGCTCCAGCCAGCCAGCTCCAAAGGGGAACACTTCTGTTCTCATCATTTTTACATTCCAGCTTTTTGACAAGAGAGACTGAAGAAAGTCTCAAGAAGCTCGAGTGTACTGAATGGGGCAGTCTAAGAGCTCAGGCAAGAGGGAGGCTCCTCCCAGGTCCCAGTGCACAAGGATCTATGACACCACCCAGATGTAAACTGTGCCTCCGAGAACACCCAGGATCAGTTGCCTAAAGGGGGTTTTTGCCTGCTGTGTAACAGGAAATTTTAACAGGAAGCCTAAAGAAATCCTCCAGGGAAGCCCAGGAATTGGATAAGTGTGAAGGATAGATTTCCATGAGGAGAGACTGCTATCCATGGGGAGAGTGAGGGGACTCATTCCCTTAGGGATGAGAGAATGTCCTGTGCTGAGCAGTAGCACACAGAAGTGGACAAGGACAAAGTCAGGGAGATAAGCCAGCCCCTGCTGGGAAACAGGACACGAGCATAACTGTGGACACTCAGGAATGATGAGAAGGAACACAGAGACTCCCTGAACATTTAAATCAGTGATACTGTGAACTGCCCAGGGCTGCACCAGCTCAGAGTCCCTGCTCTCTCCAAGGAAACTCACTGACCGTTTCACCAGGATGCGGATGGGGTCTGTCATGAACTTGTTGGTCATCTCCAAGATTTCATGTGGCAAAGTGGCGCTGATCAGAACCACCTGTGTGGCTGGAGGCAGGTATCTGTACACATCATAAATCTGCTCCTTGAAGCCTGCAGTGCAAGTCAAGCCACACACAACAGTTAGCACATCCTCTCCCAAATCTCCTCCTCTTCCACAATCTGATCTGGAATTCAGAACTGGGTCTATACTATGAGATTAACATAAATGTGTGAATTGGTAACATCAGACAAGGCTCATTGTATACCTTAACCAGCCTATACCTAACTGTAACAGTCTAACTTTTTAAACTTTAACATTTAACTTTTTATAAGTGGGTCTGCCAGCTGGGACACCCTACAATCTCAAAGAAGCAAGAAAAAAGGAAGTAGAAGGGAGACAAATGTTTTACCTTTATTAAGCATTTCATCTGCTTCATCCAAAACCAGCATTTTGATGGCACGAGTTCTCAGACTTCTGCGACGAATCATATCTGTAAGATTTCACTTTGTGAGATGAGAATGCTCTGAAGGCAAGTGAGCCCCAGCACTGTCAGGGCATTTTGGTGGAGGAAGGACAGATGTGAGAAACACAAAATGCCAGGTGAACTTGATGTCAACAGAATCCACAAATCCTGTTTGAGAGTCAGCCCAGCTCAGCAGCTGCTAAGTTTTAGTGGATTTTTTTTCACTTGTGGGGACCAGTTCATGTTCTCCCAGTGACAGGAGGAGCTTGTTTAAGTGCTGTGTGTTCGTCAGACAGCCAGAAGATGGGAGCCTGACGGCCAACACTGCCCCTGTGGTAACTGCATGAGCAGTAAATGCTAAACTCTTCATGCAGCAGAACCAGAAGGTACCAGCTGCGAGTGCACCTGATTTAACAAAGATGGAGCAACCACCGGGACACAGAAAACGTGGGCCTAATTCTGAGCCCGTTCATCAGGCCTGGCTCCTATCCCCTTGAAGATTCAGGGACTGTAATACTTTCTCCTTTTTCCAAAGCCACCACATAAAGAGTCACCTCAACAATGGAAAGCAAAGCATAAACAGAGAGAACGCAAATACCATCACCACTGATTTCCCCCAGTCTTTCCCAGGCACACGAGCACTAAGTTGTTACCTTGTTACACTTCCTCTCAAGGTTACATTGCCAGTGTTACAATAAACGCCAGGATTCCTTACCAAACACCCTGCCAGGAGTGCCAGCCACCACGTGCTGCCCATAATCCAGCTTGCGGATGTCCTCGCCCACGTTGGTGCCCCCGATGCAGGCGTGGCACTGCACGTTCATGTAGTCTCCCAGGGCGAGAAGGCCCTGTTGGGGACAAGGGAAGGGATTCACTGCCCCAGCTCTGCCCAGGCTGCCTTTGCCAGGAGAGGCAGGTCTGTGCAGCCACGCTGTGGGCTTTTCTAAGAGATGTCAGCACAAGGATTTTTTAATGTCTGTTACCCAAACCTCCATAACAGCAGGCCTTAAAACACTAGGATCCCTGTGTCCTCAGGGATCACAACTGCTTTAGACGGGCTGGCCTTAAAAACTCAAGGCTCTGCAAAACCTCAGCCTGCCAAGCAATGAATATAATGCCAAGGGGCAAACAGCCCTATATCAAATAATACTTTTTATTTCCCTCAGGAACAGAAGAAAAAGTGGAAGCTGTGTTTGTTTGCTTTGAGCTCTGCTAGAGAATGCCCAGAGCACGGCCCCAGGCCTTGCAAGGTTCCCCAGACAAGGAGTGCAGTGCTCCTACCTTCTGGATCTGCACAGCCAGCTCCCGAGTCGGCGCCAGGATCAGGGCTTGGGTCTCACGGACCTGGTTAGAGCAGGGAATCACAGGGATTAACCACAGGCACAGCCAGGCATGCAAGAGGTGATGGAGATCACAGAACAAAGCTGTGAAATGCCACAGCTGAAGGATTTAGCACAGAATTTTGGGCTAAAAAAAGAGAAAAAGGTGTGTACATTTCTTGCTAAATAGAACCAAATTTCAAGTCCTTCAGTTCTGTGTGTTTGGCTCAGATAAACACCTTGCATTGCTCAAGGACTCAAAGACAAAGTTTTGAAGTATCACCATTAAAAGTATTATGAGCACTTTACAGAAATAAATCAAAAGCTGTCCTTTCCACTTAGAACATGCAACCTTAATTTTTATGTCCCCAGACATATGAGTAACAATCCCAGCCCACTGAGAACCACCCTTTTATTCAACTGCATCTGCACATCCAATTATACCCCAAAACTGCTGGATGGACACAATGCCCCTGAGCAGAACAAGGCAAACAGCTGTCAGTCAAAAACCCAGCTTGGATTCTGTGCAATGAATCGGATCACCTATCACCAGATGGGCTGATGATGCTATTGGGACTGTCTGGAGACAATTCTGCTTGCTGAGAGATTAACTTAGCCCTAACAGGTGAAAGAGGTCAGCTGTTAAAGACAACTTTATCATTACAAGACATCAGCTGAACTTATTTTACCAGACTGACTTTAACAGTTAAATTGTTACAGAGTCTGGTGAAGTTCTCAGTCAGAATTCTGTCTGAGGTTCACTACCCATAATGAAAAGATTTCAAAGTAAAACTTCATTTATTCACTCTTAACACATTTCCATGATGAAGACCAGTGATTTAGTAAAAATTATTTTTAGCACGTGCTGCTCTGAGATTACCTGTATATCCAGGCATTGCAGAACAGATATGGAGAACGTTGCTGTCTTCCCTGTTCCCGACTGTGACCTGAGAAACAGATGTTTGGTGAATACTCTGCATGTCTGGACAAACAGCACAGGCAATTCAACACATTCCACCCCTCTGTGCAAAGAACTCAACAGTGCCAACAAAGGTTTGTTATGATCAGAGCCTGATCTGCTGTCAGGCAGCTCTGAGAGCTGCAGTATCAGGGACAGAACACTCCAGAGTCCCCAGCTCTGGCACCTTCACTCCTTATCAGACCAGCATTTTCACTTTCTGCCATCTGCCACACGTACACGTTTTTCATGTAAATGACAGATAAACCAATGCAGTTTGCAAGGCCAGTGACTTGCACTGGTGACCAAGAAAGGATTTCTTCAGTGGGATGCATATCCTTCTTTGTCTCTAAGACATATTTAGGTTAGTTTACAGTAACTAAACCTAACAAACTTCTGGCATTAACTGGCAGAGGATCACAACAAGTTAGGCAATTTCACTGTTTGCTTGTCACACCATAAAACCACAGAGTAGTTTGAATTGGAAGGGAATTAGACAACATCCAGCTCCATCTCCCACCCTGCCATGGAAGGGACACCTCCCACCTCTGCATGGCCCAGAGCCCCATCCAGCCTGGCCTGGAGCACTTCCAGGGATGGGACACCCACAGCTGCTCTGGCCAACCGGTCCCCGTGTCCCGCCAATTTCAGGTCATTCCCCACACCCTGCCAGGCACCAGCCCAGGCCGATCCCGCTTCCAGCCTCAAGGCAGGGAACGTGCCCGACATTCCCCCTGCACTCACTGGGCGATCACGTCCCTGCCCTTGATGATCTGCTTGATGGCTCGCTGCTGGATGGCCGACGGCTTCTCGAACCCTGCGGGGCCAAGAGACACCGTCAGGCCAGGCCGGGCCGCAGGGCGCAGGCGCGGCCGGCCGCACATCCGGGCCCCGCCGCGGCCCCCGCACCGCTCCGAGCCCTCAGCCCGAGCCCGGCCCGCGCCCCCGGCCCCGCGGCCCTTCCCCTCCGGCCCCGCCGCCCACCGTAGGCGTAGATGCCGCGCAGCAGGTCCTCCCGCAGGCCCATGGTGTCGAAGGTGGGCGTCACGTCCACCTCCTCGCTGGTCTCGAACTCCACCTTGGTCATGTCCTCCTCCTTCATGAGGCGCTTCCGCGCCGAGCCGCCCGCTGACCCCGCGGACCCCGCCATGGCCGCGCCGCCGCCGCCGCTGCCGCACAACGCCCGCCGCGCGCGCCCCGCTCCGCCACTGCGCCTGCGCGGGGGGCGGGCCGGGAGCGGCGTGGCGCGCGTGCGCCTGCGCGGGGCGTGCGCGTGAGGCCACGGGGCGCGCGCGCGGGAGCACGGGACGGGCGGGGCTTGGAAGGGCCCTGAGGGGATCGGCCCGGATGGGTCTGGAGTGTCCCCAGAGAGGGGGAACCTGTGACCGTCCTTCCCTGGGCAGCCCGCTCCAGTGCCCTGCCACGCTCAGTGCAGAGAAGTTGTTCCTCGTGCTGAGGTGGAACTTCGTGTTTTAGTTTATGGCCACTGCTCCTTGTCCTGCCGCTGGGCGCCACTGTAAAGAGCCTGGCACCATCCTCTTGGCACCTGCCTGTGGGATATTTGTATGTATTGACGAGATCCCCGCTCAGTCCTCTCCTCTCCAGAGTAAGCAAGTCCAGCCCCCTCAGCCTCTCCTCAGTCCCGTCATCACCTCATCGCCCTCCGCTGGAGCCTCTCCAGGAGCTCCTTGTCTTTCCTGCCCTGAGGAGCCCACAACTGGGTATAGCACTGCGGAAAGAGCTGAGTAAAAAGGCGGCATCAGCTCCCTCCGCCTCCTGCCGCTGCTCCTCCCGATTCACCCGGGAAATGCATCCAGGGCGCCGGACGGGATGTGCGCGCGGCCTGCGCATGCGCGGGGTGTCAGGGCCGAACGGAGCCGGGCCGAGCCGATGCTGCAGTGCCTCCGTCCCCGCGGATGCACAACCCCGTTTCCCACGGTATGTCAGTGTCTCTTAAGCAGCCAAGACTCAGCACCTCCATGGGATGAGGTTTGTAAGAAGGATCCTGGTTGATGGCCTTGATCTGCAGCTCCGTGAGGGGATTTCCACTAAGCTTGGGCAAGGAGCAATTATGTCCTTGCCAGTCTCCTACACAGGACAGTTCCTTTGTGTTTGATGTTTTAAAAGGATGCTGTAGGGAATCCAGACGCGAGTCCAGACATCACACCCTTAGAAAGGTTACTCTATCCATTTCCCCATGCCGCCCCAACAAAGCAAAAAAAACCCTACCCCAACAAAAAAAAAAAAAAAAAAACAAAAAAAAAAAACAAAAAAGCCACCCCAACAAAAACGAAAATAAAACAAAAACAACAACAAAAAAACCCAACAAACAAAAAACCCCCAAAAAATCCCAAAAAAAAACCAGAAAAAGGAGGCTGAACATCAGGGTTTACTGAGAATAATTCAGACCAAGATACTTCTTTTCACAATCTTTCGTGGTGATTCCATAGGATTCAGTCAGGCATCTGAGGGTGGTGATCTGAGGGAGGGTTCTTCACTTGCAGGACAGTTTTTAGATGTGATCTGTAGTGCAGCCACTGCATGGTGGCTGAAAGGCTCCCTTGGGAGCTCCCTGAGTGGGAGCAATCCCTGCCTAGGTGGTGTGGGATTGTAATGCAGAACAACAGGGGGCTGTTGAGCCTGGTCTTTTTATGGGAGGGAGAGGGATGCACAACCTAGGAGAGGAAAAACATCACCCCAGTTCTAATGCTGGTCTCAGAAGTGCTGATGTCTCTGCACCTCACATGTGACACAGACTGCCCTCTTTTTAGTGCATGGACAAGCTTCATCCATGGGTTTTTTTTTTGTTTGATGTAAAATACTTCTTTCTCCTTAGAGCATTCAGTTCCAAGGACTGGCAAGGCATTTGCTTTTGAAGTAACACCACGTGAATGTGCTAAGGTGGAAGTGAATCTCTGCTTGCCTTGACAGCCAGGACACCTCAATCCAGGATCTTGAGAAAAAAAAAAAGAAACAAGAATCGTTCTTTTGGCTTCAGACTTTGAGGTAACAGCTCTCTGAAGACAGGCTTCTTCCAAACCTGCTAAAAAATTGGTGCTTTTGGAAATGTTCTGAATTCTGTATCAGCTTTCTGGGCTCTGCTCTTTGGTCAAATAAAATGTTGGCCGTCAATCCCCATTTGACAGTTTTCACAAGGCCCTGTAAGTGATACAGTTTTCAGTGCTGGTGTTTCTGTGGGCTCTGGGTGTTGATGGGTCAGCAGGGAGACCAAACTGAATGGTCTGTGCCTGCAGACCTGTTCTTGTGGCTGCCATGAGGGCAGCTCAGGACATCTCCCTCCTGGCAGCCTGGGGTTGTTTCTAAAATGTTCCTCAGTATTGATCTGGTCTCTGAAGTTTCCCTTTGATATTGAAAACCATCAGTTTTCTTCTGCCAGTTTGGCCCCACTGACTTATTCCTGCTGTTTTTCTTCAGCATCAGAGGGGAGCGCTCAGGGATTCAGCCTGTCCTTCTGGCCAAGCTGCCTGGGCCCACATCACCTCTCCAGCCTCAGCAAAGACACTGGATTTGCCAAGCCTCAACTTGTCACTGCCACCTGAGCCCTGGAAGAGCTCAGAGGAGATCCTCAGGGTCCCTGGTTCTGCCTGGATCGGTGCTGGTGGGTGAAGTGAGCAGCTGCCCATGGTGGGAGGAGCACTTGCAGCCAGGTTCAGGATGGGTTTGGTCACCCCAGGGCTGGGGTAATGTGGGGGTGGATGTGATAGAGGCTTATCTGAGATGGGGGGACATCCCTGAAAGACTGGAGGGTGGGCACATGGTGTGACAACAGGAATGCTGTTGGAGCTGTTAGAAGAGGGAGGAGGTGATCTCACTCTGCTGTTCTTGCAGAGGAGGACCAGCAGCACGGAGCAGCAGGTGAGCCTGGCAGGGCTGCCTGCAGCTTGGGACAGCACTCATGGTGCCCAGGAGCGGCCTCCAGCCTGCAGCTGGCACCTCCTACAGCTACAAACTGCAGTGCCTCTGGTAAGGGCTCTGCTCCCTGTGAGGGCCCTCTGTGGGTGCCTCTGGGGTGCCTCATGCCCTGCTCGCTGTGTCTGCAGGAGCCAGGTGAGGCACATCGCCAGGGAGAGGGACAAGGCAAGGCTCAGTTTGCAGAGGGCAGAGAGACACTGCCTGCAGCTGGGCAGGGAGCTGGATCAGCAGTACATCACTCTTGAGCACACCCAGAGCAAGCTCAGGTAGGAGGGGTTCTTTTGGTGGGGTGCAGAAAATGTGCTCACACATCCCTTTTGAATCTCCCCCTTGTTTTGCCAATGTGGCAGTGGCAGGAAAGCCCTTGAAGACCCCTCTCCACCCCTATGATCTCAGCATCCTTCCAACAAAGCTCTCATCTCCAGGATCATGCTCTATCTGTCCCAACCATGTTGCTTTTTTCCCCCAGGAATTTTCAAGCAGAAATAGAGGCAAAAGAGCTGCTTTTGCAGCAAGCAGTGAGTCACCAGGCAAAGCTGGAGGCTGCTACACAGCTCCTGCAGGGCAAAGAGGCCAACCTGCAAGGGAGACTGAACCATGTGATGAATGTAAGTACAACTGCCTTGGATGAAACACCTTCGCTCTTTCAGAGGTGGCAAAGCAGAGGTGGTGACAAATATAGATGGTTCACTTTGCTCTTGTTGGGAAGAACAGTAATTTTATGGAGAAGAATCATCAGCCACATCCATCCAGTTGTATTAAAGACAGAACTTGTTACCTTGCCATGCCATCACTAAACTGCTGTGTTGTCTGTTGGCAGTGGTTTGGCCCTTGGTAACACCTGCAAACACAATGGCCAAAGCTGAAATTGTGCCAGGGGCCATGTCAAAGGCAGAGATGTGTCTGCATGCCTGGGATTACCCCAGCTCTGGTCAGTGTAGAAGTGCAGATGGAGATAGCTCAGGACTTGCTGCCTTTGTTAACTGTGAGGGAACAATTTTGGGGAGCAGAGGTGGAGCTGATCCTGTGGGGCTGTCTCGCTCTTACTGTGCAAAACCCATCCCTGTCCTTTGGAGAGATGAGCCCATGTGGAATCAGCAATGTGCTGTCCTGTTGTGGTTTAGGAATGATGTTCACAGTTTAGTTCTCCTACCAATACTCCCCAAACCACACTGCTGCTTGCTCACTCCCCACTTTTCAATGGCTGGAGAGGAGAATGGGAGGCACAAAAGGCAAAGACCTTGGCTTGAGATAAGAACAATTTACTGGAAACAGCAGTGAGATAAGAAACAATCAGTGACAGCAACAGTATTAACAAAAGTGTGCAAAAGAGAGTGTGATTTGCAAATGCTCATTGCAGGGCAGCCACATTTTCTCTGGAAGGCATCTCCTTCTCCCTGGAATTGAGAGAGAGTGCCTT
The DNA here is from genome assembly GCF_027579445.1 of Ammospiza nelsoni. NCBI lineage: Eukaryota > Metazoa > Chordata > Aves > Passeriformes > Passerellidae > Ammospiza > Ammospiza nelsoni. The sequence goes on from NC_080635.1 coordinate 14,152,456, forward strand.
CCCTCTGACCCCAATGAATGAGATGGTTCAGAATAACATCTGGGCTTTAGCCACATCCCCTCCTGGTTACTGCAAAAATCTGTCCTGGCTAAAACCAGGCCATGTCCAGGGTCTCCTGGGTGCTGTGCTGTGTTTGGCCTGCTGATGTGCCAGTTGTTGTACAGCTCCCTGCTGAGCACCTGTGGCTGATAAACCCTTCCTGCCATGTCAGGACCCACTGCAGCAGGGAAATCTCTATTTGATCTGCAGGAGAACACACAGCTACAAAACAAGGTCACAGAGATGGCTGAGAAACTGTCAGCCTCTGAGGAAATGGTGTTGGAGCTGCAAAAAGAACTCAACCACATTGTGAAGGATAAGGTAACCTTTCTCTGTTGCAGTCAAATAAGAACTTTTCAGGAATTCATTAAAAAATTGATCTTGCATATTTTGTGTCAGTTGCTACGGTCTCCCCCTGTGTGAGCTCTCCTGTGCTTTAATGGCAACCTGGAAGCTGGGAAAGAAAAAAAAAAGGTTATTTTTGAGGTTATTTTTATTTATATGAGGATATTTTCCAGTTGTAGAGAATTCTGCAAATCTGCAGTCTTCAAGGGAAAACTTACAGAGTTCGGTTTCCAGAGAAGTTTTATTTTTCACTAGTATTGAAGTAAAGGTCTTGTTTTAGTATCTTCCACTCCTAAAATGAATCTGGGGAAAGAAGTGAGTCTGTGATCTTGTTAGCCAGGAAAGCTTGCCTGTACTTTGGTGTCTCACATGTGGAGAAAATTGGTTTTCCTCCTTTTTCTGACCCATCCCACAGGTGATGGGCCCCTTAGGGAGCCTTCTGTTGAACGTATGGGTGTGCCCTGTGACCCCAGGGATTTAGCAGAGCTTTTGACTCTCCATTTGGAGCTGGTTTTCCTGAGGAGAAGTGTTTCTTTGTGCAGCTGGAGCAGGGGGAGCCCCAGAGCCCCGAGTTCCTGAAGCAGAGCGAGCGCTTTGCCGAGATTGTCCTGGAGTACGAGCGGCAGTGCCAGGTACGTGCGGGCAGCGCTGCCGTGTCACAGCGCTGCTCTCTGCAGCACATCCCTGGGCCATTGGGCCTGAGGGAGTGCAAGGAGGCAGACCTGGTCTTAGGGCAGAGGGATCCCTCTTACCTTGCTCAGAGTGCTGTCTCCTCACTCCTGAAGCCCTCATGGGTTGTTTGCCATGCAAGGATTTTGGCAGGAGAGAGTAGGGGTGGATCGTAAATTCCTTCCTGCTTGTAGCCATGGACTATTTTGTTAGGAAACCATGTACATCTGATGTTAAGGACAGACCCTGGGCTCTGTTGGATTTCTTCTTGAGCACAAGGAGAAAGCTGTTCTCCTAATTTGGAAACCATATTAACAGCTAAAGTCTTCTATCTTTTTGTTTTTCCTTTCCTTCTTGCCCCCACTTTAAAAAACCCTAAAAATCTTGTTGCTGCTGAACTCTGCTAGAGAGTCAAGGTAAGCCAGTCCAGATATCTGATGTGTGTAATTGGTGCTGTGTGTATTGTAACTCCTGCAGGGTTCTGTGCTCCTTCCCAGAGCTTGGGGCTTTCTGAGGCATGAGCACAAACTCTGTTTCCCTTCTCCCATTTTAAACGTGTGTCTCTTGCATTTTTAACTAGTGTATCTTTAGCTCATGCTGGGTGCTCAGTTGTTTGAGTCCCGTGCTTGTCACGTTGCCTGTTTGTTCCCAGGTGCTGTGTGTGGCTGGGGAGCACCCCTGAGCAGGGACAGGGACAGTCACATCCCCCCAGCTGAAATGCAGCTTTCAGTAAAGCCTTTCTGTGGATGCATCAGGCAGCCCTTCTCCAAGCTGCAATTAAAGGCAAACATTCTGAAGCACTATCCAGTGCAGCATTGCTCCAGGTGGCACCAGAGGGTTGAATACGCTCAGTGCTGCAATTTTTCCTCTCGTTGAGCAGCCCCAGAGTTGTCCATGAGAATGCTGATGGATGGAAAGGTTTGACCTTCAGGCTTCACTTGCCCCTGTGAAGGCACCCGCTGGGGTTTATCCTTTACCCTCATTGAATGCTCTCAGCCTCCCTTTCCTGCTTAGAATGGAGATGAAACAAACTGAGTTTGCATTTGTCTACATCTGGTCAGTAGTATTTGTTACCTGGAAGTGTCCTAGTTCATAGTCTCTCACAGCACATCAGTTTCCTGGAGGCAGGATATGGGATGGAATTGGATGTCTGCTCATAGTGAGCAGTCCAGAAGAAGGCAGGATGCCTTGTATGCTGTACAGGATAGAGGATGTGAAGTGAAGCAAACAGCTGCCCATCTCCAGACACTCCATGAAAGTGGCTCATCGCCCTGCTGTGGTGGCTCATTACCTGGTGTTCAGCTCTGGGACTCCCTGCTCATGGAGATGGGATAAACTCCTGTGCTGGCCTTGGGCTGTCTCTGGCACCAGCAGGACCTGCCTTGTGCTGTGCTTCCCATGGGATCAGCACCTTCTTCCCTTGCTTTATTCCTTCTGTAGCCTGGAAAAGTTCCCTCCCAGAGGCCTGTGGGCTTTGCTTCCCTGTGAATCCTGCTGGTTGCCTTCTCTGCATTGAGTAGTGCTTGTTGTCCCCTGTGCCCACAAGGGAGTCATGAGGATGTAAACACAAACCCCTGGGCCTGTGCTGAGACCATGATGTTTCTTCTGTGTTGGATTCTGCCAGTGGTTATTTAGGTCAGGAGGGTCTCAGGAGGCTTTCAGGAGGCCCAGCCTCCTGAGGTGTTGGCAAATCCCTGGTTTTGTGTTCTTTTGTGCTTTACAGTATGTAGTGATGGTGACCTCGGAAATCTGGGGTTATATTTCTTCTTTGGTTCCTCCAAATTCTCTAATGTGTTCCTTAGTTTGGGAAGGCTGTGCTGGGGCTGGGGGAGGCCCTGGCAGGAGCTTGGAGGAGCTCTGTGCTGTGTCCTGAGCAGTGTTTGTTCCAGGTGCTGCACGAGCAGAACGCAGCGCTGCGCAGGGAGCTGCAGGGGCTGCGCCTCCAGCTGCAGGAGAGCAGGGCTCAGGCAGGGCTGCCAACAGCAGGTAACGGGCAGGAGGGCTCAGTGCTCGTCCTCTCAGCAGTGACAAAGTTCCCTCTGCATCCAAGTCTGCATGGGAGTGTGGGGAGGCTCCTTGTGCCCGCACTACTGCTGCCAGTGCTGGTACTGGCTAGCCTTGGGAGGGAAGAAGGAGAGGATGGGTGGTGGGGAGGAGGGAGATGGAGGAGAAGAGGGTTTTGCAACTTCTGGCAGATTTTCAGTGCTGAATATGCTGAGGAAACAATGCAATAAGGAGGAAGTAGCCCCAAACTGTGGGTTGGAAAATTCAAGTTGAGCATTAGATAAAAGCTCCTGGCCAAGAGGGGTGATGCAGCCCTGGGTCCAGTTGCCACATAGATGGGGAATGTTCATCTTTTGGGGTTGTATGCAACCCCCCAAACCCCTTATGGACTGGATGAAGCTGCAGCCATCCTGCAGTCCTATCTTGTAGGCCTCCCCTCACAGGGCTCCTCTCTGCCATCACACCCCTCTCCAAGCCTTCTTGTTCCTACTTCTGTGTTCCAGAAATGTCACTCCCAGTGGAGCAGCTCCAAGAGCAGCTGCAGGACCTGAAGGTGCAGCTGGAAACCAAGGTGAGTGGGGTGGGGGGAGATGTCCTGACTGCTTGGTACCCACAGCTGCTACAGAGTGACTGATGAGACATCTGCTCCAGTAGGGTGGCTGGAGACAGAGTTCAGGCTGGGGACCAGGGTGGTGCCTCATCACTCTGTGGGGTTATTTCATGTGCTGCTCCACCTTGTCTTGCCTGGCGGGAGGGTTTGGAGCCTTTGCCTCATTGGCTGGCAAAAAATCCCTGTCACCTTGTGAAATGTTTGTGTGGGTCCTGTGAGGAGCCAGAGCTCACTCAGTGTTGTTGTCACAGTAAAAGCAGGGACAGGACCAAGAGGAGAAGCAGCCAGGTGTCTCCTGATGGTAGGGGCTGTATCAGAACCCTTGGCTTGCAGCACACTTCTAACCTGCTGCTCTGAGGTGACAGTGTGAGCCCAGCCTCCTCTTCAGACAGCTGTGAATGCTCATGGAACAGGCCTCAGTTCCACATTTACTCCTTTTGCTGCTGAACTGAGAGGTCAGTGATGCTTGCTGGGTTTTGTGTTGCAGCACTGCAAGAGAAAATCCTAAACTGTCCTGCAGGTGACAGAACAGTTAAAGGAGCACAAAGCTGCCTACAGATCTTCTGCCTGCTTTATAGTCCTGCCTTTGTGCACGTCAAATCCTGGAGTTTCTGGTGTTCACAGGGGAGTTGTGGGGAGCAGCAGCTTCTCACCAGCACATCCTGACCAGGAACCACTCTGCAGTGGAGGAGGGATATGAGGAGCAGTGGCAGATGATGCCCTGGCCTCTCCCCTCTCCTCTCTGGGGCTCCTTGCAGACAAGGAGAATGGGCAGAACTGTGCTGCTTGCTGGCAGCAGCTTGAGAGGAAAAGAATTGGGACCCACTGGATTCTGCTTGTTAGACACTGCTGCATGAGACTGATTGTTCAGCAGGGACCAGAACTGCCTGCAGAGAGTCCTCTGTTGAGTGGGACCAATAGATCAATGTGAATTGGAGCTATTGGAAGAGAGAAAAGCTCTCAGGAGCATGGTGCTAATATCCCAATCCTATCTCCTTCCAACAGATAAACTCTATTTCTTCCTCATAATAGTTTATGTGGAAAAACTGTGAGAGGGAGAGGAAGGACAGTGAGGAAAGTTTCAAGGCTGAGATGTGCCAGATGGAATACCAGAAAAGAGATGTTGAAGAAACAGTTGCAAAGTACTGGGCTATAATTAATGGGCTGAAAGAGCAACAATGGGAGCCTGGAGCTGGAGGAGAGGTTTGAGATGGAGCAGGCCAGGTGACAGCAGCACGCTGATGACATTTGCCACCCAGGGCAGCAGCTGGATGAGGACAGAGAAGAAATAAAGACAGAGCACAGGGACAGAGTGAGCCTGGGGTCTGGCACTGTTCTCTTTCTGGGGCTAAGGAGGAGATTAGGTGTGCATCTCCTGCTCATACCAGGGTCGGTTGGGCTGATTTTTCACAGGGCTGGAGAGCTGCTTAATTTGGAAGAAAACCTGGGCAGAATTGCAGGGCTGCAATTGTTTGAAGTGAGACATCTAACTCCCCTTACATGAGCGCTTTTATTTCAGGACTCTAAGTTTCCCTGCATGTTCTACAAGGCTGTGTTAGAGGCAGTGCCCAGCAAAGACTGTATCTTAAAATAGTGAGAGATATAAAAGAGCTTTCATTAGTGTTTTTTATTACCTCTTTCTTGGTCTTTCAGCAAACCTGCCTCTACTTACTAGATGATCACAACTTGCTATCTTAAAAGCAGTAAAAAATGTCCTAAATTTCTCCATATAGGTAAAAGGAACTGACTTGTGAAAGAAAGAGGTTGTCACTGAATAATTGTTTTATCTTCCCTTCCTCCTGCCTCTGCCCTGCTGTGTCTCCCTTTAGGATCAGTGTTTCCCCTTGGCAATATGCCAGCAGGGGATTTTGCTAGGTCATTGTCACTGTTTTAGGGCTGAGATGTGGGGTAGGTGAGGGAGAAGGGAGGGGATTTGGCTGAAGTCTGTGGTAGACCAGGGAAACAACCCCAAATAACAGGAATACAAGGCCTTTAAGCTGTTTTATCTCTGGTGAATGGCAGATGGGCTGACTGCAGTGGGGAGCTTCCAGAGTTGCTGGAAAAGATGGGATTGGCTGTGTGTCTTTGAGAAGTGCAAAAGGTGTGGGAACTTTCTGTGAAGTTTAACAAATTGCCTTCCCTTTGCAACACAGAAAACCCTTTGTATTGCATCTCCAGCAAATGTACATTCAGAGGCTGGCTGAGCATTTCAAGGTGTGATATCAAACCCAGGTCAGCAAAATGGTTTTTATCTTTAGGAAAGATGCAGAAGCTGAGCATAGCAAGAGCTGCCATGGAGTGAATGCCAGCATGAGGACAGCTGTAAGGCTTCATTGCAGCAGCACTGGTGTGAGAGGAGGTGATTTCCCAACAGTAAAGGCTCCAAGGTGAGGCCTTCAACAGCAGGGCACCCATGAGAGGCAGCAGTGGAAGCAGAAGAAAAAAACCCAAGTCTCTGTGGAAGCAGAGGCAGCTCAGGTTGTAAGAAAAGTTTAATGCCAAGATGTGAAAAATGGTGGCTGTTGGGTATGAAAAGATTAAAAAGGCACCAGGATGAAATGGGAGTAATGCAGAGACAGTGAAGCTGAGGGCTCTGCTGTTGGAAGGGACAAGGTGTCTGGAGAGCTGTCCTCTGGGGGAAAATGAGCTGATCCTCTAAGACTCAGGTGAGCAGGCAGACCAAAATCTTCTGTTGCAATTTCAGCACTGAAGGAACAGGGAAGAAATGAGCAATTGTATGATGGACACAGCAGTGCAAACAGTGCAGATGTTTGTGGTAACAAATGGCCTGTTCAGTCTAGCAGCTGGAGGCAAAGTGGAAAGCATTTGTCAGGGAGAAATGGAATCTTGATAGACAAGGGGATGTGCTTGGGAAGGAGGCAGAGTTAAATGCCATCAAAGAGCAGACATCTCAGGACATAGACCTGACCTGCAGGGCAAGAAGAGAAGGAAAAAAGCTCTGGGAGACAGAGATGTAACAGCATGGGATGAAACCTGGCATTCAGGCTGTCAATACAGAGCTGAAGAGGAACAGGTTGAAACTGGAGCTGATGCAGCTCAAAGATGTGATGCACTACTTAGAAAATGAACCCAGAGCTCAAGAGAGTGTCAGGTTTGAGTGCAAAGGTAGTTTGAAGATCTAACATGCTGCTGCAAAGAAAAAGCAGATGCTTTGTGAGACACAAGGCTGCTGAACACTGTAACAGCAACTGTGTTCTCTTGGATGTTCCAGCAGCAGCTTTGTTCTCCTGCTCTCATGAAGTGGGCTATGAACTAGGATACTTCCAATTAATAAATATGACTGAGCACATGTAGGCATAGCTATATTATGTCTTTTACTGACTGTGGGAGTGTGGTCAGGGAGCTGGGATGTGCTCCTGTGGCCATGGCTGACTGCACACTCACCTCCTCTGCCTTGGACATGGATGCTGGAGATGCCACAGGAAGCACAGCATGTGAATCCAATGTCAAATTCCCAAAAGCAGCTGCACTGAGGTGAGCAAACACCACATAGCCCATGGACTGGTCCTTGTGCTTCAAGGAGAGAGGAAGAACTTCCTCACACAGCTCCTCTGCATACCACAAACTGCAGTGCTGTCCTCCCTGCCAGGATGGATGGTATGTTATCCTGCACCTTTCCCTGAGGGATTTGGGTCCTGTATGGCTCTGGTGTTTGGCAGCAGTTGTTGGAAGAACTGTCCAACACGGGACTAAGCTTCATTCCCACATGTGCCAGTATTCATGGCCTCCTGGGAGACTGGCAGTACGCACAGAAGTGGAAGGACAATGAGACCACCTTGGATTTGGAGTCACAGCTTTGTGTCCAGCCCTGTGAAATCACAGAGGCCTCACAAACAAGCTGATTTCTCCAGACCTGGCTTTATTGCAGTTGAGGGGATATGGCCTCACCACCTGTCACCCTGTAATGAAGTCTTGGTGTGTCTGGATGAGTCAAATCACTTTGTATCCACAGGACTGCCAGATAATTTTAGCCAGTTGGAAGCTACATCAATTCAGTCTGATGCTCTTTGTCCTTTTTTCTCTTTATTTCCCTTCCCTTGGAGACCTGCTCCTTCTCTCCTCTTGTCTCTTGATGGTCCCCACATGTTTTGCCTGAGTTATGGGAAGGTTTTTTCTCAGTTTTCCTTAGTCCTTAGCTGTCATTTGAAACCAAATTGGAAAATATCAGGGAGCCAGCACAGAATGCCAGCCCCCAATGGGGCTTGTGCATGGTTTTCTCACTCTGCTGCCTCTCCTGTGCTGGCTGCTGGAGAACAGCTTGCTGAAGAGTTAACATGGGATGGATTTCTTCCTTAGGAAGCTTTAGCTAGGTACTGGAGTCACCCACTGAGCCATAAATCTGGGGAGAGACAGGTTTCTGGGGTGGATGATCCCAGTCTGCTAAACTGTCCCTCCCATTGTTCTTCATTCCTTGGATTTTAGGTCTCTGACAGCTTTGTAGGACTTTGGGCTGAGCAGAGTCACCTGCTGGGGCAGAGGCACCTGACTCACTCCTGCATCAATTCAGGGCCATACCTGTTTAGGCTTGGCTTTGCTTCCTCTTGCAGGCCAAACCCAGAGCCAGGCTGTCCTCTGGGGGGCTGTGCTTTGCTGCTCTCTGGTCTGAGGCTGATCCTATCCCTCTTCCCAGTAGGAAAAATGGGACTGAGTTGGGTAGAGAGAAGCTGGGGGAGATGGCTGAAATAGCAGTTAACAGCATTGGTAGGAAGCCATCAACCCCAACTGGCAGGCTCTTGGCTGAAGGATTTAGAAGGGCAAAAACTGCACAAGTTCATAGAGGAGAGCAAAAATGTTTGTTTCAAACATTCAAACCCAGTCTTCCTTTGAAGAACCAGCTTCATCTTATAACTTGTAAAGCAGTGAAAACTTGTGTGACATTGAAAGTCTTACAGAAGGGGAAAGTCTTTAATGACTTTCACTACTTTCACTCTTTCTCCCTGAGCTTCCTCTCACTCCCAGTCTCACACCCACATGGCTCAGTCTCTCCTTGTTGCCTGTGTTCCCACCCCAAGCCTCCTGTGCATGATTTGCTGTTTCTTTTCTCCATCTCTTCCAGAGTGATGAGGGCAAGGAGGAGCTCTCTCACCAGGATGTCAAGAGGCCTCAGCTGGGCTGTGAGCCCCCTGAGCACAAGCCTGGTGACAGTGCTGGCCCTGGCACTGCCCAGCTGCACAGCCAGAGCCCTCTGGAGGCTGAGTGGCTACGAGGGGCAGAGATTGCTGCCAGGCTGGAGCACCACCAGAGGCATGCAGCGTGCTGGATGGAGATGGAGCTGCTCCAACAGCAGCTCCAGGCCTCACAGGAAAAGGTGAGTGTCCTTCATTCAGTGGCAGGCTGCTGATGGACTCTGTGATGTTGGTTTTGTCCTGCCTGGGGCTGTGCTGGACACTCTCCTCAGAAGGGAGGGTGTCCAACTTACCAGGAAAAAGTCATCCTCTTCCTCTTTGGGGGACAAAGGATTCTCCCTCCTGCTCAGCTATGGCTGAATGCAGTTCAGGTGCAGCTGGGGGGAGGTCCCTGCTGGCTTGTCCTGTGATGCCCCCCTGTCCTTGTCCTGTGCAGGCTGGCTGCGCAGAGGGGAGGTGGCTCCCACAGGGTGCCAGGAGCTGGGGTTCCCCATGGCTCAGCTGACAGAGGAGCTGGAGCAGTGGCAGGATTGGGTAAGGGTTGGGAAGGGATGACAGCAGCCAGGCAGGGCTTGGTGAGGGATGGGAAATGGGGTGGTCACAGCAGAGTAAGGTGGATCACCAGGACAGAGGGAGGAAAGCCAATGTGAGAAACCTTCCAATGGGTTAATATTCCTCTCCTGCATTCTGCCCTGGGGACTGGCTTTCCACAGAACAGCTTACCCATGCCAGCCATCCCAAAGTAGGACCAGATCTGCTTCCCATTACCAGTTTTGCCCTTTGCTGGTGACAGGAAGCAGAGGACATGTACAGGACATTGAGTACATCACAGCTAGCCTGGGATGTATCCAAGAACCCAAGTCAGCAGCTCCCTCTGTCTCTTGCTCTTGTGGCCCTTGGTCCTGGGACTCCCTCCCAGAGAATCCTCCTGCTCCTCACTGCTCAGCAAGGGGAGCATCTCTCAGCAAGGGCTCTCTGTGTCTCTTCCTGCAGCTCTCAGTGCTCTCACTCCCTTGCTTTGCAGGCTGCCCAGTGAGCACCACTGCCATGGTGCTGCAGCTCTGCTGTGCCTGTGCTGGGGTGAGGGCTGAGGGCACTGTCTGACCTCTCCTCTCCCCCAAAACACAGCCTGGGCCTGTCCTGTTTGGGCTCAAAGCTGTAACCAGCTGTCAACCTTTCTGTGTTACAGCTTTTGGAAGCCAAAGCCAACCTGAGCCTGGCCCAGGCCCAGCACACTCTGCAGTTGCAGCAGGCCAAGGCTCAGATAAACAACATGGTGCCAAAGAAGCAGTTTGAGCAGCTGCAAAACACCCTGAGAGAGGAACAGTGCAAGACTCAGCAGCTCCAGGAAAGCCTCCAGCTGCAGGCTGAGCAGACATGCAGGCAGCTGGTCAGGATCCAGGTAAGAAGGGAATTGCAGGAGCTCAGTCAGGGGTACTGTGCAGGGAACACTGGAGGGCAGCTGTGATTGAAGGCACCAGAGGTTTGGGTGGAAGATGGTAGATATAAAGAACCACAAGGAAAATGCACTTAGCTTCAAATTCAGCTGCAACTTTAATTCTTCATGAATCCTCCAGTCACCAGCCTGCACTCAAATAGGTGGATTTATCTCCAGGGCACTAAGCAACCAGGTGTTGGGGTTTTGTGAGTTTGTGTCTGGGCAAAGACAGGACAAATTATAACCTAAGGAATGATAATGAGCAGGCACAAGGAGCCTTTGTCTCTCCCTGAGCTTTCCTGGATAGGGCTGGGAGAGGGGAGGCCAATGGCTTGTTTTTTATAGAAAATCTCTGCCTTGTCTTAAACTGGTTGGGTGCAGACCCAGGGAAGGTTGTACTGCTCCAAACATCTGTCCCACTGCTTTTTGCATCCTGCCCCTCTGATAAACCCCCTGCTCTGTCTAAGGAGCATGAGGCTCCATGAACAGGGCCTTGGGGAAATGTACAGTCCAGGGCTGCCAGAGGCCAGGACAGTGCTGGGACAACCCACACACAGACTTTCTTTCCCTCTGCAGGAGGAACATGAGCAGCTGCTGCAGGCAGCTGTGGAGCAGGCAGAGGGGCTGGAGCAGAGTCTGAGGAGTGCTGAAGCTGTGCTGGCAGAGAGGGCAGCTCAGCTCAGAGATGCCCAGGTGAGTGCAGAGGGGCTGGTGCTGTGTCCCTGCCCATCTGGTACCCCTGCATGGGATGCTGAACCTGAAGCCTCCTGTCCCTGCTTTAGGCCCAACTCTCCAGGAACAAACTGTTGATTGAAGAGCTCCGTGGAGAGAACAGGAGGTTTGTAATGGCCCTGCAGGCTGCTGAGCTGAAGCAGAAGAGCATGGAGGAGAAGAACCAGCTGTTGGAGGAACAAGCCTCAGCTCTGAAGCAGCTTATTGGAAAAATCACACCAGCATCTCTGAGTGGGTGATGGAACATCTGCCGTGGCAGCCCCTGCTCCTGGCTGGGGCTGGTCAGGTGCAGAACGGGAGATATGGCTGGGTTGGGAAATCAGCCTTGTCCTCTCTGGTCTTGCCAGGATTTTCCTGTGCAGAAAATAGCAGATGGGGAGCCTAGAGTCCTTTGAGGAAATTGGTCTTGTGGATAGCTGAATTTTCCAGCTGAAAGCAGCAGCCTTGGTGCCTTTCCCAGTGGCCGTGTGCTGTTATGTCATGTCTGTCTCAGGGCAGCTAGCTCACAGGATTTTCTTTGGCAGTTTAGTGGTGGTGCAGGTGCTCCCTCTCTGCAGAAGGCTGATGTTGGAGCCACAGTTACATCTCAAAAGCCAGGGCAGAAAGGCTTGCAGGACCCTGTGCTTGGTCACTCCTGAGCTGGGGCATTAAAAAATTTGTAATGTTACAGCACCTCCTGCTTTTCCCAGTCTGCTCTGTATTTCAGTCACCTTCCCCAACTGCTGCTGAACATTTATTGCCAACAGCTCCTCTTACAGCCTGAGCCTAGGATCCAAACCCAACCAGATTGTTGTCTCTGCAGTGAGCAGGACAGAGCAATGCTGTAATGCCCCAGGCATTTATCCTGTTCCTGCCTTCTTCCCCAGCTGTTTGCTTTTTCAGCTCCAGCCTGAGATGGGGGCTAAGCAGACCTCCAGTCTCACCTAGGGCTGATGTTTTTGCAAGTGTTCTCCCAGACACAGTGCAAGAGCTGAGCAGCTCCACTAGGAAAAGGGAAAGCAACTCTTCAACCTTGTTCTGGTTTTGTGCTACCCAGAATCCTTAAAACCCTCTGCTCCCTTTCCCACCCCTACTCCAACTAGCCCATAGGCCCAGCCAGACCAGTGCTCTGGGATAAGAGATTCTTCACAGGAACAGAGGCACAGGCCAAGCACACTGGGAAAAACCCAGGCCCACAGTCCAGACTGCAATGATCATTCATTCACACAGCACCTCAGGAAACATTTATGGGTCTCTGATGGGGACAAGGCTTCATGTCTAATCCTGGAAGGAACCTTGTGCAGCCTTATCTGACACCTGGAGGAGCATTGAGATACTTAAAACAATCATCACACTGCAGGGTCAGGATGGGTTTGGCTGGAGAGCCAGATCAGTGCTGAATGAACACCACATTAACTCTTAAAAAGCCAAGAGACTGAAGAAATTCTTTATTTAGCAACCATGGAGTTTTCCTGGCTTCTAGAGCCCAGCCAGCTGGTGTCTTACATGCACAGTGTGAACAAAGAACTACTCCAAACAAAAATGCATTCACAAACCCTGGGTGTAGCTGTGGGGCTTGGATTATGTCCCCCCACTATCCTGGATTCCCAGGATTGCTGTATTACCAGCATGCACCCTTTGCTCATGAAGAGCTGTCGTTTTAAGGCATCAAAGGCTGTTAGGAGGAGTGGCAGGGTGCCACTGCAGAGGAGAGGATGGGTGGTGTAAATACTGAGGTCTCTGAAGTCCTGCACACACCAGAGCTCAGTCCCCATCGTGGGCAGGTCACCAAGAGCTGTCCCTCCTGTCCTGCACACTCAGGACAGAACATGCTCCAGGATTCCTTGTCTGATCAGCTGCTCACATTTCCAGCGGGGTAAAAAGTGCTGCACAGAAACACAGAAAAAGCCTCCATGGATTTGTTGCTGCACACAACCAGCTCTGTTTGTTGTGCTGTACATCCAGTGCCTCATGGTACCAGATCGGGCAGAGCTACACTCTGGACCATGCAGACAGCACAAGGAGCTGTGTGTGCAGGGACTGGGACATGCTGCAAGGCCAGGGGGATGTCATGGGAGTGAAAGGGAAGGAAGAGAACAGACCACAGTCCTGCCACAGGTACCTGGCTGTTCTTCTTCAACAGGATGGTAGTGCCATCATCAATCTCGAACTCCCCATGGTCTCTTAAACACCTCACCTGCAAAGTAGGAACACAGCTCTGTAAGAGTGCAATGAAAAAAACCAACCACCCCCTCCAGTGACAGTCCTTGGCATGGGAACATGCTTTCTAGCTGGTCTAGTTAAAGTTGCTGCAAAGACCTCGTACTGAATAACTTGCCCCACCACATCTCCCTGCACACCAGAAGTGCCATCTCTCAACATGCTTTGTGCTCTCAGTAGAAGGAGTAAAATGCTGGCAGGCAGAGTAAAACACAGAAACCTGTGAAAGCTTTGGGACTCTGAAAGGTCTTGCTTGATGAGCTGACTTGGGGATGAAATGCTCGAAAAGAGATAGTCATGGAAATGTTTATTCATGGATAGAAGCCAGAAATCTTGCACTTACTTCAATGTACAGGCTTTTAGGAGGTTTGATGTCCTGTGTAAGGTCCAGCCCCTCCTCTCCTCCTACTGACCTCATGTAGGTAGCCAGAGACTTTTTGTACCGATTGAACCACTCCACCTGTGGGCATGAACAGGGTTGTACCCACAGACAATGAATACACACGAGTAAGAATTTACAGAATGACATGTTAAACGTCATGGGGGGAAGACTACCCTATTTTGATTGTACTAAATAATCCATCAGGAGGAATATGTGGGAAGGGGGGAAGAGTTTGAAAGGAGGCTGACTCACTTCCTCAGCTGACATGTGGAACTGGATGGTGTTGGGCAGAACGCTGCCATACTCCCACCTCAGTGCTCGGATCCGTAGCAGCCGGTCATACCTAGGGGAAGAAACGGGGCAAACCCAACACCTCTGCTGAGGTGAGTGCTGGTAACATCCCCAGGCCACAGTGGCATCCAGTAATCTAAACTTTCAAAGAGCAGGAGGAAGCAGAGCCTTCTCTTTGCAGTGATACCAGCAACGAACACAAGGAGAACCAGCTCCAGAGCTGCCTTGCTGCTCGGGGAGAAGCCACCTGCCCGGCCCGAGAGTCCCGCCACCCTGTCCCTGGGGACGCTGTGCCGGCAGGGATGAGCCCAGGGGACTCACAGGTATGCCAGGAGGCAGCGCTGGTTCCGGAGCAGGCAGCAGTGCCGGAACCGGATGAGGAAAATCAGGTCCGTCCGTCCCGCCTTCGCTTCGGACCTGGGGGATGAGGAGAAGGAAAAGGAGGAGTAGGAGCAGAGCTGCGGGCCGGGGAGCGCCGCCCTCGCTGTGCTGTGCGGGACGCGCCGGGAGCGGCGCCCAACTCACACATCCGCCTGGTTCCGCTCGTACAGCGCCCGCATCTCCTCCAGCGCCTGCCGCAGCTCCTCCGTCTGCAACAGCGGCACAGCCAGTGAGCGCGGGCCGCCGGCGGCGCCCGCCCAGTGTTCCCGGTGCTCACCCGGAGGGGCGGGAGGTGCCCGCCGGCGGGGCCCGCCCGGTGTTCCCGGTGCTCACCCGGAAGGGCGGGAGGTGCCCGCCGGCGGCGCGGTGCAGCTCCCGCACCAGCTCCATGCCCCGCTCCGCCGCCATCGCGCCCGGCCGCGCGCGCGGGAAACCCGCCCGCGCACCAGCCAATGGCGGCAGGGGAGGGGCCGACGGCAGCCAATGGGATATGAGGGGGGGGCTTAGAGACGGGACCACGCCTCCCTTTGGGCCCCGCCCCCGCGCTGAGCTGCGCTGAGCTGCGCCGGGCTCGGCGGCCGCGGTGGCGCCGCTGGGGCTCTCGGCGGCCGCCGTGACACTCTTGGGGTCACGCTGAGAGCCCCCAGGGGCTGGAGCAAAAGCCGGAATTTCTACCGCACACTCGCCTCTAGCAAGCCTGTTTCCCCCAGTCTTCTGGGCGGTTCGCTGGCTGCCGCACCGCGCTGCCTCTGGCAGCCTCCTCCCCGCGCTCCCCCAGCCCTTCCCAGCGCATTTTTCCCTTTTGACAACCTTCCAAAATTAAAGAGAAAAAAAGAGGTGGGTACGTTTGTGGATGGGATGGGATTTTTTTTAGCACTCGGAGCCCTGGATAGAGATTCAATAACCCAGGACCATCACAGCTTGTCCTGCTCCAGGAATTTCTTTTTCTCTGGCCATGTGTTTTTTATGGTTGCTAGAACTAAAAAGCGAGCAGCGTTTCCTGTACAACTGCGGTCCGGGCTGGAACAGTGGGGAGAGCACGGTGGGGCTCACACCACGGCTGAGACGCCTGGGCATGGTTCGTGTGCCCGAACCACCTCTGCTGCTTCTGCTCAGGACAGTGTGGCACCCGCTCAGCTGAGCAGGGACCGCGACTGACTCCGGCCAGAGTGTTTTAATGATCCCAACCACTGCTCTACTGGGGGCTTTAGGCATGGAAATGTCCAGAAACGCTCCAGTAGTCTGCCAGCTGGAGGTGGCTCCTGGGGGTCTGCTCTGTGAGCCGAGCTGTTTCCTGTCTGCAGGGACCCCTCCCCTCCCCATCCTCCCTCCCAGCCCGGGCCCCGACGAGCTGCGGGGCCGAGGGAGGCGCTGCGGGGCTGAGGAAGGCGCTGCGGGGCTGAGGGAGGCGCTGCGGGGCTGAGGGAGGCGCTGCGGGCTGAATGAGGCGCTGTGGGCTGAGGGAGGCGCTGCGGGGCCCAGGGAGGCGCTGCAGGGCTGAGAGAGGCGCTGCGGGGCTGAGGGAGGCGCTGCGGGGCTGAGGGAGGCGCTGCGGGGCTGAGGGAGGCGCTGCGGGGCTGAGAGAGGCGCTGCGGGGCTGAGGGAGGCGCTGTGGGCTGAGGGAGGCGCTGCGGGGCTGAGGGAGGCGCTGCGGGGCTGAGAGAGGCGCTGCGGGGCTGAGGGAGGCGCTGTGGGCTGAGGGAGGCGCTGTGGGCTGAGGGAGGCGCTGCGGGGCTGAGGGAGGCGCTGCGGGGCTGAGGGAGGCGCTGTGGGCTGAGGGAGGCGCTGCGGGGCTGAGGGAGGCGCTGCGGGGCCCAGGGAGGCGCTGCGGGGCTGAGGGAGGCGCTGCGGAGCTGAGGGAGGCGCTGCGGGGCTGAGGAAGGTGCCGCGGGGCTGAGGGAGGCGCTGCGGGGCTGAGGGAGGCGCTGTGGGCCCAGGGAGGCGCTGTGGGCCCAGGGAGGCGCTGCGGGGCTGAGGGAGGCGCTGCGGGGCTGAATGAGGCGCTGCGGGGCTGAGAGAGGCGCTGCGGGGCTGAGGAAGGAGCTGCGGAGCCCCCGGGGTCCCCCGAGCGCTGTCACTGAAGGAGCCGCACGTCTGGCTCATCATTCATCATCGCGTTCTGCTCTGATAATGGCCCGTCCGAGCCAGGAGAGATAATAGCAATAAACAGACATCCACAATGCCAATTGTGCCTGCTGAAAATTGGTTGTTGCCTCTTGCCGAGGGATAGAAATGTAGCTGAGCCTTGATTGAAAAATTCCGGGAAAGTTGCCTTATCTTTTTGCTTTGCCAGATTAAAGAAGCCTCATACATAAAAATAGACCAAATGAATGAAGAATTTACAAACATCTATATTTTGTGTTAGGAATTGTGTTAAAATTAGGAAAACAGCTGAAGACACTGATTTATACAACTGTGACTATTTCAGGCAATGAAGGTTTACATATCACAGTTTAACAAGATAAAAGATCTCCCACGAAATACATAGATGACAGACAACTCATCTGAATTTGACATAACACAGCATCAAGTACACATGTAATGTGATGAACAGTGCCAGGTCATTCCCCAGTTAGGTAACATACAACCTCTTGAATAAGGCAATTCAAATATAACTCTTAATTCAAATCACAACATACCCAGGCAGCATGCAGGGAAAAGTAATTTATTTTGTATATTGAAATGACACAACTTGCAACATGTTTCCATTTTATGTAGTTAGAGCAACAGGATATAAACCATTCAAATAATATATATATATATATATTTATATATATCTCAAGTCAACAGTTGTCTTTACTGGAATAAAGATTATCTGTTTTTGGTAAAAATAAAACTATTTGAATTCACTAATTAACAAAATGCACAGTGATCAGAAACCCAATTCTTCTCACCATTGTCTTCCCTGGCTCGCTCTGTTTCCCTGCGGCGCAGCAGCTGCAGAGCCCGGGGGAGCAAAGGCTCCCTGGCAGTGCTCCCCACGCTGCAGAGTGCTACCCACGGACAGCAGCCCTCCCACCACACCCACCACACCCTATGGCTTGGAAACTGCTTTTCCCACCTCCCTTCCCGATAAAACACGTGCCTGACCTTGGGGGAGTCAAAAGTTGAATCGCTTGTGGAAACACATTCGCTGGAACAGGGCTTTTATTTCTTTTTTTGCCCATTAATTCCTCCAGACCTTTATGACCAAGACATTTAAGAAATTGTGAATCTGCTCAGAAGGGAGAAAAGTCTGAGCCAAGAATCTCTTTGAAGTGGTGGAGCCTAACAGACATGGCTGAGGATTTATTTCCACTGCAGCAGACCTGGGGGATCACAGAAGATAATGAAGGCTTTCCCTAGTATTGAAAAGTCATTTCAAAAGGGAGAAATGAAAAGGGAAAGATTTCTCTCTACAATAATAATAATAAAAAAATAGTCATTTCTCAAAGGCTAATCTAGGCAGCTTCTCCATGGTAAAAGGCTGTACTTCCCCCTGTTTAAGTGGATACCTGCAGGGATGGATCCTCTTGCCAAGGTGTCCCCTGGTGGCTGGGTGTGCCCTGCGCTGTCCCCACGTGAGGAAGGGACAGGTCTGGATGCCAGCAGGATTCCCTGTGCCAGGGGTTCAGGGCTGCTGGCAGGGGTGTGGAGGGAATGGCTTTGGGCTGAAGGCCCACAAAGCTCTGGGGGAGGGTTCCCCATGTGCCACAGGGCCTATTAAGGGACAATAAATAAATCCTGCCCATAAATAATGGAGAGGCTAAGATTGGATGCAAGGGGATCCAAATGCCCCAAGCCTGGGGATGGGATTCTCAGGAGATTTCCTTCCTTCGGGTAAGCTACACAGCAGCCACAGCAGTAGCAGCAGCAGCAGCCAAGGTCTTCCTGCTGGACAGCTGTCCCAGGCTTCCAACCCCATCTGTCAGCCAGAGGAACCATGGGAAAAACCGGGTTCTCAGAGTGATTATTACTGGATCCTGTTTGTCACCTTTGCAGAGTTGTCTCATGCCTCCCTACTACTCTATTTACTGCTCTAGTAAAAAATCATTGGAATATTTCTTTGCCCTTAAAGATACAAAAAAAAAATCTTCAAAAGATATGGGGAGAAAGGTTCTTTCACAATGACATTCAGAGCAAAAAGAGAGAAACAACATCTTACAGATCATTAGAGAGCTATCTTTGGCAGAATATTTAAAATAAATTATTTTTACAAATATTTTCTGCAGTCATATATTTATTTTGAATAGTTCACTTTCAGCTATAGGTTCACTACTCTCTATTGATAGGAAAACACCACAAATATAAAAATATATGAGCTCAGCACAACTTTTAGGCTACCACGACTGTGTCCAATAATTTCAAAAGTTGTTGACCGATACCACGGAAAATATGAAACAGGTTTTTTAGGAGCGTGTGTTGGGTTAGAAGGTCACAGCTTGTGGCTGCTGTAGAACGCGCCGGGGAGGGCGGCTGGCTTGGCTGGGAAGGAGCTGGAGAAGCCGGATGCTCAGAGCCAGTCTCTGCCTTCCCGCGGGGAATCGTCTCCCTGGGACCCCCAAGGCTCACAGATGTCCTGCTGGGCGGGCTGGGGAGCAGCTGGGTGACACCGAGCTCTCTCTGGGACCCCCAAGGCTCACGGATGTCCTGCTGGGCGGGCTGGGGAGCAGCTGGGTGACACCGAGCTCTCTCTGGGACCCCCAAGGCTCACGGATGTCCTGCTGGGCGCTGGCTGCGGGCTGGGTGACACCGAGCTCCGGATGGGCCCGGCTGTGCCCCGGGAGGGAGGGAAGGTGCAGCTGCTCCCGCTCCCAAATCCCAAAGCCGCCCCTTCCACCTTCGTGCAGGGAAAGCACCGAGGGAGCCGCAGGGCAGCCCCTGCCCCAGACCGTGCCAGGGCCCAGCAGGACGGGGACGCTGCTGGGAGCCCCCAGCCCCGGCCGTGGTGCCCCAGAAGGGGCCTTGCCTGGTGCCAGTCTGCCCCTGCAGCACCGAGTCCACCAAACATTGAGATTTACATATTTTGCTTTGTTTATACAGCATGTACAGAATATACAGCATCGGACAATTATTTCCCAGTAGACTGGAAATGTCTCCCAAGATGACCTCTTTTATCAACAAATATATATATAAATTGACAGTAATAAAAGAGTCATACCAACAAATATATTATGGCTTTTCAAATAGTGTAGCTGCATTGTGCCATTGTGAGGAACTGTGACAGAGACAGAGAGACTGGGGGTGCTCCAGCTGCTGAGCCCGGGGGTGACCCTCAGCTTGGGGCACAAGCTGGGGCAGGGCCAGCCCGTGGCACCAAGCACGGCTCAGGTGGCAGAGGGAAGGTGAAGTTCAATTTATGACCCATGCTCTGGTTTCTGTCTCCAGGCAAACCAGCTCTCCTGCAAACTCTCAGGCCAGCTTTGGAATAATTTGGCTCTGTCCAGCTGGGGTCTGCCTGCCCTGTCCCTGCTGGGGGGACCAGGGGGCTGCTTGGGCTGGCAGAGATCTCTCTGTTTCTCTCTCTCTCTGTCAAGGTTTGCACAAGATGTCTGTCTGCCCTAGGGTGCCTTGTGGGTGGGAGGGGACACACACAGGGTGATGGGTGACAGGATGGCGGTGGCAGGTGGCTTTGGGTGCGTCAGGAAGGGTGGTCACAGCCTCCTCCTGCCTGCCCGTGTTGCTGCCCTTGGATTGCTGAGCAGGGGCACATTGGTGCCTGTCAGAGACTGGTGGCTTCAGAGGAGAGCAGGAAAGGGAGAGCCATTCTTTCTGGAGCACATCCAAAATTCCAGAGGGCAACTTGCCTTGGCAGTGCTGTGCCCAGCCACCACCCGCATGGGGTGCCCCTGAGGAGACTCACCACACGCCTGCTGCCTTCCCCCATGGGCTGCATCCAGCCACCAGCTGCCCCCAGCACTTCTCAGTCCCTCTTTGAGCTCCTGCCCTCCTGCATCCCACTGTTCCAGGGGACCCTTGCTGTGGGGAGTGTCCAGCAGCCCTGGGACAGGCTGTGCCGGCAGCTCCCTGCCCCAGTGTCCCTCTGCTCCCGAGAGGGACAGTGGGAGGAGCTGCTGACATGGATTACATCTCTGCCAAGAAAGATGTGCTCCCTTCTTAGATGGTTTCTCTAGAAGGAGGAGCAGCTATTCAAGTGTGCAGAAATGACTTTTGAGAACTGGAGTGGTCATTCAAGCATCAAGATAATTGGGCCACTTCATTACAGCAGAAAATAAGTGATGGATCTAAATCACCCCTGCTGTAGGGGTTTTTAACTAATTCCCATCTCATTTATCTCTCCTTTGGAATATTATGGCCACTCCTTGCAGGCCTGTCTGGCTGATGCTTCCAGAAGGAAGCCCAGGTGTCTGCTTTGGCTGTGCCTGCAGGATGCTGAGCTGGGAGCAGCCCCTCCCTCAGGGCAGCAGTGTGGGGAGCGAGTGCCATGGGGAACCTGCTGCCTTTGAGATGGGAGAGGTTTCCCAAGGACTGCCTGGCAGTCTGGCTGCTTTTTGCTGGGAATATCCTGTGGGTTTGTATTTGGGGTGGGAGGTGGGACATGGTCTGTCTACTCCATGTCCTCTTTATGCTTGATCAGTGGTGATGTTCTCACGTGGTGAGCACTGGGTGTGCCAGAGACCTCCCTGGGCACAGGAGAGAGCAGGAGGGATAAAGGTGCCCATCACTGCTGAGTGGTCTTCAGGAATTTCATTATTTGGATTTTACAGCCTCATGCCAGGTCTTCTTGGCACAGAGACCCAGGATGCAAAGGGCTGCATTTCACAGAACCCAGCATTTTGGGGGTTTTGCCAACATGGCTGTGTGTCTTCCAGCAGGAGCTAGGAGTCCTAGGAGAATTCACCACCTTCTGCCCTTCATCCACAAATAAAACTGCTGGATTGCTGAGCAATGTCCTCAACAGGTAGTCTTGAGAGCTGGACTGTGTGCAGAGCTGTGCCTCCTAACGCTTAATGCATTATGGAAAAAACAAGTAGGACAAGTACTGTCAGGGAAAAAATAAATAACATTTTCCTCCTTGCTAACACAGTGCCTGCAATGTAAGAGATATTATTGCCATCTTTTGCTCTCTTGAGCTGCAGAAAGTAGTGTGTGTTTCCTGATTAAGGAGCAAGACAAGCAGGGCTCCTGCAAGGCTCCCTGCATGGGCACATTTTCCTCAAGAGCTCTCAAGATGAAGGAGGCAACATGGGGCCAGCAAATGAAGACACAGTCATGAGTTTGTTCTCATTTGAGCAGGGGGAGTTCAGCCAAGGGCCAGCTCATCACAGCTCCTACTGCAAGGCAGGGCAGGGCACAGGGCTGGAGCTGAAGCCAAGGGAGGCATCTCAGCATTACATGAAACAAGGAGAAATCCACTTGTGCACCTTCCTACATCCCTGGAAGTCCCGAAGCTGCAGGTGTGTGAAACCTTTCATTAATGTTCCCAAACAAGCTCTGGGACACTTTTGCACCACCAGGATCCAGCCTTGCCCGTGCCAGCACAGTGATTTCACAGGGACTTAGAAATTCTGCATGTTTCTAAGTATCTCTGCAAAGCAGCTCATCTGCCAGAATCTCCCATTTCTGTGAGGGAGGAGCCTGCCAGGGGCAGTGGGGCACACACTCCTGGGGATGGCAGTGCCATGGACAGGCAATTTCCATCAGGAAAGCAGAGCAAGGCTGTGCTCCATGCGGGTCTCATCCTCCCATCTCTCAAGAGACTCCTCTGAGCTGGAAGAAATGGAGGAGAAATAAATCCCACCCCCACAAAGAGGTCGGGAGGTGTAGGGACAGAGCCCTGTGGCAGTTTCCCACATGCTGCAAGGGTTTAGGAGCTCCAAGTGTGGATAATCATCCTAAGCCATTGCAACTTGCTCTACTTCAACTGCCCATTTCAAGCAACGGCAGGAAAGCCTTGAACCCCCAGATAAAGCAAATTAGTTGGTTTTGGAAGCATAGAGGGCATTTGGGTTGGGGAATGGAGTTGGAGCATCTGTTGGACTTGATAATGGTGGAAATTCAGCAAAAAATCTTCCACAGACTAATGAGTGAAGGACAGTGGCACACTAAAAACTGTGCCTGGGGGCAGTGGCTGTGATGTGCCTGGGTGATGAGCAGGAGGGTTTGTGGGGTTTGTGTGAAAGTTTGTCTGCTCCTTGGTTTTAGGGGCTCAGGTCCATCATGTGGGGTGGTTCATCTTTGCCTTGAGACACGAACAGCAAGGCTGAGCTAACAAGTGCTGCTGTTCAGTGCAATGAGGAAGGAAATCTGTCCCACACAGGAAACCCCCAGCTGCGGGGCAGGACAGAGGGACAGAGGATGCTCCTCTGCAGGGAGCCTGGGAGAAAATGGAATGTGAAGAGGCTTCACAGGGGAGGCAAGCACAGAGCAGGCTGCAGGCTGGATTGTCACTGAGTGTAGATTTGGGGACCTTGAGATGGCTCGAGGCAGAATGTGGAGGACCCTGGCACCAGGTGGGGTCACTAATTGTTCTTCCCATTGCCACCTGAACCTGCGTACTAGAGGGGCAGAAAGCTTTTCTGGTGCAGAGCAACAGGCCAAGGGCTGTTTTAACTCAAAGAGATAAAAATCCTGTCTGGGGTTGGTGCCATGGGCAACCAGAGAAGCTGGAGGCTGTGCTGTGTCTGTGCAGAATTCCAGGTGCATGCCCGTGCCCCTGGCAGCCAGGACATGCTGTGGCAGTGCTTCAACAAGGTTTCCAGGTCTGGGTGGGAGCCCTTGGCACTTGTCCCTTCCCTGTGCCCTCCGGTGCTGGGCATCCCACTGGCACACCCAGCTCCAGCAGTGCTCCAGAGTGGGAACAGTGGGTGCCCCAGTGCCCTCTTCCCCACTTGTGGTGAGGGCAGCCCCAAGCTGGCATTCTCTTTGGGAAAGGGGAAGGAGCCAAGGGAGGGTGCAGAGCCTGCAGGAGAGGGTGCTGAACCACCCTGGGGGTGCTGAGTCCCAGGGGCAGCACTGGCTGCTCTTGAGATGCTCCAGAGAGAGAGCAAGGCCCTGTGGGGACTCCTTGGATGCTCTCAGGGGCATCCCACAGGCAGAAAACCCTGCTGGTAGCAGCAAGCTCCTGCCTGTCTTTGCTGATAACAGCTCCTACGTGGCCAGGCAGGCCCCTTTCCCTTGCAGTGTCCCTTCCCTCCGTGTGAGGGGTGCTGCTGCCTGGCAAGAGGTTCTTGCCACCTCCAGTTCCAGCAGCAGAAAGGCTCAAGTCCTTAAAAGGTGAGGAATCTCTCTGTATTTATTGTCCCTCGGCGCTTTTTGCAAGAATATGGATGCCTCTGGACGCTGTCCTGTGCAAGCCAGTGTTTTACAAGATAAACAGGCTTTTCCAGAGCTGTGCTGAGCATGGGTACAGGCATCAGTAGCTGGTCACTGTGTGCTCAGAGAGGCCAGAGAGGTTCCTGGTGCTCTGCAAACACGTTTCTCCAGGAGGGCTTGGGTGCCAAAGCTTACAGAAAATAATGCAAGGCTTTGTCCTGGAATTACATTGTCCAGCATTAAGTTTTCCTCACTTTCTGGCTCTGCTCAGCTCTGTCCCTCCAGGAATGTAGTTGAACTTCCTCCTGAGTTATGTATATGGCCACCAACGCCGCCGATTCTTACGTGAGAATTTAAAAATAGCTGTAACAATAACAGAGGGGCTCTGCCTCCCCAGTGCCTGCTCACAGCAGAAACAGAGCAGAGAGTTCACAGCCAGGCTTGTGACCACAGCGTGCTCCAGGCCTCCCTTGTCCCCTCTGTCCCTCCAGGGAGCAGGGATGAGGATGCACAAGAAGTCTTGTGATGGTCCCTCGGCCCAGAGGCACCAGGGGCTGCCTGGCACAGGTGACACAGGGACAGGAGCCTCCTTTGGCTGGAGATGAGGGGTTCACACCTTGGGATGGAGCAGTCCCTGTGCTGCCCTGGCACAGGTGGCAGTCAGGGTGGGCTCAGCCACGAGGCACTGCATATCTGTGGCTCTTTCCTTTTTTCTTGTGCCTTCTCCCAGTGTTCAGGTTGTGGCTGGGATTTGCCTCCACGCCCGCTGAGCCCTGAAGAGCTGGAAACACAGTTTGTCCAAGATGGCTGGGGCTGTCACTGGTGTGCTCCTTCTGCTTGTCCCCACGTGCTTGGCAGTGTGGATGTCTCCTGTCTCTGAATATCCTTTGGACATGTGCTGCATCCTTTTCCAAGGAAAGGTTTGACTTTGGCTGGTGGGGTGATGAGAGGGGGTGAGAGCAAACGGGGCAGGGAAATGGATGGAGGCCGAGGGTTTGAGCTGCTGCTTCTGGCAAAATCCATAAACCCAGCCCTGTACCAGAGGTGCTCGATGCTCTCCCTGTGCAGGCAAGGGTGGGAGGCTGGACAAGGAAGAGATGGGAGAGTTCTGGCATTGGACAGGAGATCCAGGGAGCTGAGCTGTGACAAGGCGTGACTGTGCCGGGGATGTGCTTCCTCCTGCTGCCTCCCAGCACTGCCAGCCAGTGTCTTCTCAGGGAGGGCAGCTCTCTTCTGCCTTTGGAGAGTGTGGTTTGAAGAGGAGACCGTGCAGAAGAGCAGGCCTGGCACCCTTGGGAGCACTGCTTCCCCTGGCTGCTCCCTGTGACCCCTCCACGAGCCACTGGGCACACTCAGGTCACACTGGGCACACTCAGGTCACACTGGTCACAGCCTTGGTAAAGATGCCCAAAGCACACAGCTGGCAGAGAGCAACTGCATGAACAGGGCTGGTGTTCAGCCTTGTCCTCAGCAAGCACTGCTCCATCATTCCCTTTGGAAAGCTCCATGAGCAGCAGAGTTATTTACTGTCTGCTAACCTGAGTGACCACACAAGTCCCATTTGACTTGTTAGGGTCAATTGCGAAGGCAATTCATTCTGAAGAAGCAAATGATGAGGGGAAAACACCCACATCACCTTTCAGCAGATGCAATTACTGGGTCAGAGGAGCTGCTTTGCTTTCACAATGCACTGCCCGGGAGAAGCTCATGGACATTGCTGGCCGTGCTCTCTGCTGGGAATGTTGAAGGCAGTGCTTGCCTGGGGCCCATCTCCAGGGCTGGTGTTTGAGTTCAGCTGTCACAGCAGGACCTCCCAGGCATTGCAGGGAGGGTTTATCTGGGGACAGCTCAACAGATGCTGGATGAAACACAGGGAGGAGCAACATCCCTGGCCATGGGGAGACTTTTCTGCTCCTCAGTGCTGGCTGAGCTGTGTGGAGGCACAGATGGGTCTGAAATGGCCCATGGCACCTGGGCTGGGGCTTGGGCAGGCACCTCCTGAGAGCAGCCCAGCCTCGTGGGGTGCCCCAGATCTGCTTTGGCACCCATGGACCCGGCCCTGGCAATGCACCTCTTGCATTCTCCCTCATAGTTAGCTCGTGGTTTAACCCTCACAGGTCACTGTGAGGCTGTAGTGAGAGCAGGAGCAGTTCTATAGAGGACACAAGCAGAAAGGGCTGCTTGGTACCTTGGGGGCACCCCCACGGCTCTCCCAAAGCCTAGGGCAGGGCTTAACCCAGCACAGGGGCAGCTCCTGGCCCCAGCAGGGTGGGCTGCCCTGCAGCTTTGACCCTGGGTGGTTTCCTGCCTCTCCCTGAGAGTGGAGCAGGCTGTGAGCCGTGGCTGTAGCGCAGCACACACCGAGCCTGAGGCACCATGGAGATGGAGAGGGAGGAAGGGCATGGGATGGGGCAGGGGCGGCCGTGCCAAGGCACCACTGCCCCTGCCAGAGGCAGAAACACAGGGAAGGCAAACCAATGAGTCAAGGAGAGATGGCTACGATGGAAACAGCTGATGGGGAGAGAAGGGTTTTCCATAGAGAATATGCAGGAGCAGTACTGGATCCATCAGGAATCATTACAAACTTTATTTCTCTGTGCATTGTGTACCATTGATAAGGATCATCACAATTAGTGGACTCACTGCCTATAGTGGTGGGCAATACACACAAAGAAAAAAATGAAGCCAAACAGATGAAAATGAAATCATTGTACATAAAGGTAATCATAAACCTGAACAACCTGCACCTGTGTTTGATTTTTCCCCCAAAACAATGAGAAACAAAAAAGAAAAACCCCAAAACAAATCAAAAGTGAAAAAAGGCTCAAGAAGAAAAAAAAAACAAAACCCACAACTTCATATTCCTAGAGAAAATCTTACCTTTAATTAACCTTAGCAGGTTAATTAAAATTTCCACAGATAGTTCAAGATGAGTACAAATACCCCCAGCCAGCTGGTTATGGTACAAGCATCAGACATGGTTTTCAGCTGAGTGGGAAGAGCTCACCATGGGCATGCAGGCTGGGAGTTTGCCTGGCTGGAATGTCAGGAAGCCTGGCAAAGGGCAGTGGGTCAGGAGACATCTCTCAACACCAGTGCCCAGTGTTGGTGCCCCGGGGAGCTCTACACCCACATTTCCCTGGCTCAGCTCTCAATCCCAGCCTGCACTCCTGGCACCAGGGGGTGATGCTGAGTCACACCTCCCTGTCTCATCCTGTCCAGTGACTTGGGATTTGGAGAGTGCAAAACACGACCTTTTCCTGGGGGATGCGTCCTGGTCACGCTCAGTGGAGTGGGAGATCTCGTGTGGCCCTTCAGCCCTGCTTCCAAATGGCTGTGGGGAAGGACCAGCTTTGGGGACCGGTCCTGATGGCTTAACACTCAGAAACAGGGGCTGTCACTACACCTCTGGGGTTACAGGCAATAGCAGGGGGCCAAGGGCTTTGAGGCAGCCACTGACTCAAAAGGCAGAAGCATGTGGGGTGCTGGGAGTCAGCCAAGCTTGCTCCCCTCAGACTGCTCACCCCACGCCCTGGGACCCTGTGTAACACCTCCTGCGGGCAGAGGAGGCCTCACACTGGCTTCAGCACGTCAGCTGGACAGAGCCTGAAGGACATCCCTGGACAGCCCTGAAGGCTCTGGGGTGTGGGTTTTCCTCCCCTGAAAACCTACAACTGCATGGCTGTTATTGCTTCTCATGGAGCCATGCCGCGAGAAGTGAGTGGGGACAGCTTTCCATCCTTTCCACCCCCGCTAAGAGGAAACAAACAAACAAACGAGCAAAACCCTATGGCAAAACCGAACTAACTAAAAATAAATAAAACCCAGTGAAAAGAAAACGCTTGTAATCTGCAATGCTCAACCCACATGGTTGGAAGGACTATCGCTATAGGATGCTATATACAGATAGATTTCATTTCATTCATGCAAATGTTACAAGTACCACGACAGCATGCCCGAGGAGGCGGAGGAGTGGGAGGAAGGCTCCCGCCGCTCCGCGCGGCCTCGGCTTGGGACACGGGACACGAGGCTGCGGCTGTGCACCCCCAAAGCACGGACAGGGAAAGGTGAGGGGCATGTGGGTGGGAAATGCTAGTTGTACACACGCCAGAACGAAACAAAAAAACCAACCCCAAAGCAATGACGAAAACGGTTTGTGTTCTATCCTTAGAAAGCTCCCAGTTTCCCCTTGTCTTCAGTTCGGTCTCTCGCTCCTCTCCAGCAGGGCCAGAGGGCCTGTTCCCGGGTGGCGAAGGCAGCTGGATGCGGTGGGAGATCAGAACCCTTGCTCTCCTCTCCTTCCCTTGCCCACTGCTCTGTTTCTCACCAGCTACTCTGGCCTTGCTCACACCGGCGCGCCCCGGTCGCCTTCTCATCCGTCTTCCCGGGTCCAGCGGGTGGGAGTCAGCCATGGAAGGGGCTCGGTGGCCATCGGCCGCTCCTGTTGGTCGAGCTGCAGACAGGGCCCTGCCCCTGGCTCCTGGCTGGGGCCGCTGCCTGGGGAGGGGTCCTGCTGGCTTTGGGGTCCTACCTAGTTCAAAGGATGCTCCAAAGCCGCTTTCCATCAGCAGGTGTGTGAACATGGCAAATCTCTTTTATTCTTTCTCTGTTCATTATACACAGCTTTATATCTATATCTATACCTATATATCACTCTATATAGATATATATAGATATACACATATTTACTATCTCTGATTGTCCCTTTAGAAGCCCTTTATGTGGCAGTAGGCTTCCAGAGATGAGAAGAATATGTACAAGAGCCAGAGGAGGATAAAGAGTGAGGATGTGAGCAGCTTGGAAGTCCGCGGCCCGCCCAGCTCACCTCCGATCTCGGGTCTCCGCCGGTAGAGCAGCACTCCCACACTGATAAAAGCAAAAATGGTGAAGAGGGTGACGGAGAAGGCCAGTGTGCCAGGGGAGACTTGGAAGGCTTGTCCGTGCGCCGCATGGTAGATGGCTGCGATGGACCAGGCCACCCCGATGCCCAGGAAAACGTTCACGGCGTTGCTCCCGGTGACGTTCCCGATGGACGCGTCCGCGTACTGGTCCTGCGTTGCTGCTACTTTGCTGGCAAATGTGTCTGCAAAGGAAAGATGGGGAGAAACCCTCAGGAAACACCCAGGAAAAGAGGGCAGCTTGGGGGCAAATGTCAATGGCAACACCTGGGGAAAGAAAATAATGGGTAAGGGGATAGGGTACGGCCCCTTCTACTGGAAATCCCAGGGAAGCGGGGGACCATCTGGCTCTTCTTGGATCATCAGGGTCTGGAAATGCACAGGGGGGAATCTCAATGGTCAGAAATACAGAGCTTCCCCCAGTATGGCCTCTAGCACCTTTTGCCTCCCCGAAGTCCAGTGCCTTGTGCAGGCCCTGACACCTTGGCAAACCAGGTCATCCTCCATCCCTTGGGAAGAAAAACTGTGTGGGGGGTGCTTGCTCGCCCAGGCGCTCTGCCAGCTTTAATATCAGTGATAAAACTTGGCTGGCCATTTCAATGGAAAACCTTGTGTTAGGCAGACCAGCATGACACTGCTCTGCACCACAGGGAAGGGCTGATTTTACATCCAAACCCACTCTGGATCTGCAGAGGGAAGGAAGAGCAGGAGGAGTTAGCCCGTAGGTTGGTTCAGGTGAGCACTCCCAGCTAACAATGAGAAGGTGAGTCCTGAACATATCTGCCCTCCCAGATCCCCTTGGGTACAGGCAGCCCAGTGTGGCCCAGGAAAAGAAAACAACAAGGTCATATTTCACGTTTTTATATTCTACAGAATTTGCTTTCTGTTCCTCCCCACCTGGCTCTAAGGTGAGATGGCAAAGTGCAGCCTGGCACAAAGATCCAGCTCCATGGAACAGGAGGGGATGGGCACATAGAAACACAGTGAGAGGGTCTATTTGCAGCAAAGAAATCAAAAGTCTGCTTTATTAAAAAAAAAAAAAAAAAGCTGCCATGGAAATGCACCTAAGGGAAGGAAAAGGCCTTGATCACAGTGCAGTGACAGAGTTGGGGGACAGTGCTGATGCCTCCATGGCTCTGCAGCTGCCACTGGGGGAGAAAAGATGAGTATAGAAACAACCACATGCACTTCTGCAAGTTTGAGCTGCAGATTCTGCTTTCAATGCAGAGAAGGTCCCTGTCAGTGCTGGTTTCTGTGCACCCTCCTCTGGTGCCTGCCCATCTCCTGGAAAGCAGGGCTGAAGGAGCCCAACCAGCACCCAGCTAACACAGCACGGCCTGGGAGCCAACTGAAACAAGAGTAGCCCAATGTATTCTAAAAAAGAACTGCTTAAATGCCACCTTATGCCAGCCAAAGCAGGAGGGAAGATTTTCACTGTCAAACATGTGAAGAAGCTCTGCAAACCTTCTGCTAAAGCCTCTACTGCCAGAGGTCTAAAAAATGCTCCTTCTTCTGTTCCTTGCCCTAGATCAGTTCTCTCTTGGTTCTGCTGCTTCTTGGCCTTTGCTAGCATTAGGACAATTTCAGGATCTTTGAGCATCTGGGTGCCAGTAACTGGAAATTTGAAGGTGGTGAGGGAAGGTGTGACTGATGCAAAGGATGGTGGGGTGGGTCAGAGCCCCTTGTCCAGAAATCAGGCTCTGCCTGCCCAGCACAGCCCATGGGAGAAGGGTGAGTGAAAGGCACAGGCTGACATGGGAATCCACAGAGCTTCACAAGCTGCATTTCAAGCAGCTCCCCAGCTCAGCAACCTCACCTTGATCCATCTGAACCTGGTCTCACACAAAGGTGTCCATGCTGGAAAGTGTGCCCTGAGTACAGACTCACATTTAATTCCCCCAGGAGCAAGGTGAAAGCAGCAGATGCTTAAAATGCAGGACTGCCAATGCTGGCAGCATTTTAACTGAAGACCAATTCCAACTCTGAAAGTGGATACCAGGGGGGCTGCCCACAGAAATAGATACTTCGCAGTCTTTGCAGTGGGATGGGCCTTGAAATAATTCCCATGGGACTGAATCCACATCTTGGATGTGGATCCTGGTTCTATCCTTCAGCCCATCTGAGACTGCAAAACAATTTCCATCTATATCTCAAACCTGTGCTTTGGGATCCTGCAGAGCACAGCCCCAGCCCCAGCCCCAGCCTGGGTGGGGATGGAGCTTCACAACAAAGCCTGTGGCTGTGCTTACCTGGCACCGATGTCCCCAGGGCGACAAACACGACGGCAGTGACCGAGTCCTTCAGGCCAATGGTGCAGCCAAAGTGGGATGCCAGGTCGCCAATGAAGGCTGTCAGGAGGCCAATCATGAGGATGGAGACAACAAAGCAAGCCCAGCCATTCCAGTAGTCTGTCGGGGGCACGAAGGCAAAAAGGACCTTCCAGAAGACGGTCAGAAAGTGCATCACGTAGTCAAAGCAGGAGGGCAGCTTCTCCTCCCCACATTCATCGTCATCGTCGTCTTCCCCTGGAGAAAACAGCAGTGCCTGATCAGGTCTGCTCATCCTGGGAGATGCTGGGCAAAGCTCCTGTGCAAACTGCAGTCCCCAAAATGCTGTGTCTCATGATGTGGGCCCTGGAAGGCCTTGACTTCCAAATATCTTATTTTCTGAGCAATCATCAGAGTGGCTTGATGGCCTTTCCTTGCCCCTTTCCACAGCACAGAGACACACCCCACAGGCAATGGTTGAAAAAAACAACCTGCACTTCAGAAAATGCAGAGCCTCGTGCTGGCACATCTGCCTGAGTTTAACCATCAGTTGCTTTCTGGGACTCAGCTCCTGCTCAAGAGCTCTTCCCCCAGAAGGAGTGGGAAAAAGCCAAGCTTGTGCTGGCTGGAGCTGACTGGGCAGGCAAACCCACCAAGAGCAACTCCTGCCTTGTGGAGAGTCCCACAGGGAAGCCCCTTCTGAGCTGCTCTGAGCTGCTTTCCACAAGTGCCTGCAACTGCTTCCAACTCTCTGGAAAGGCAGCCGGCTTTGATGGTGCTGAGCTGCTCTGGTGCTTAACCTTACCTCTGCTGCAAACCGGGATCAAGTGATGGATTTGGCCTGCCCTAAAGCCTCCTGCTCAGTCACTGCTGGCTGTCCTTCCCTGCTGCATTTCCCTGCCCGTTCACGTGCTTCTCTATAAGCTCTGGTTGCCCATTCCTTCATGTCTGGTCTCTCCTGGGTCAGTGTGGGAAGTCCCTTTCCTGCTCCAGGCATTGGCACCTCACCTGTCTCTACAAAAGCCCTTGGCATCCAGCCTGCAGGGAGTCCCCACAGGGTGGGGGTGACCCCACCAGGGAGCCCCCTGGGGCTGGTGGCCCCTTGCCTGGCTCCTGCAGCTCTGAGGAGCTCTCTGGAGAGCCTGCTGGCCAGCCTGTGCCACGGGCAAGCTGCATGGAAAATGTGGGGCTTCCCCAGCCTGGCACGGTGCACAACATCACTGCTGGGGCATGGTCAAAAACTCCTCCTGCTCACACTGGAACCACTCCCAGACTTGAAGGGGAGGTGACACTTTTCCAACTAAGCCAGTGGGAGCTTTCCTGCTGCCCTTAAGGAACAAGGATGAGTTTCTAAGTCACAAATGTTCAGGATTCCAAGGCTAAGTCGTGCTAAAGACATCCCTTGCATTTTGTCTGGTAATTTTCCACGTCTTTGATGCTTTTTATCTTCCTCTCAAGGATGTGGATCACCAGGTCTCCCTGCATGGCTGTTGAAAGAATCTCCTTAGCAAGGGAAAGATGCAAGCTCTGGAGCTTCAAACTCATTATGGCAGAAACAGCAGCTAATCAGTGTTATTGTTTTGGCAGATATAAATACCCATTCCTGTGCACTGTTGTGAAGATAAGGAGCAGTTTTCCAGCCTGGAAAGCCTATATTGGCCTGTGTTTTCCCTCAATGTGCAAAGGCTGCTAATGGCAGGATACACCATGCTGTGCTCGAGCTGTAATTCTGCAGCAGGTACTTCAATCCTCTGCAAAGCTCAGGGAAGCACCAGGACTGCTATGGACCTGAATCTTTATGGAGATGATAAAACAGACTGAAAAACGAACATGAATGCCACTGTCATAACACTCATCCAGATCTGCCTGTCATTTTGTTATGCAGCCATGATGTCTCTGTTTTGAAGAGCTGGCCAGATCTTGTGGAGTTGACTTGAAACACAGGATGGTGACCAGGGGTGCAGTCAGAAACAGGCCTGCAAGCCCCAGAATTTTTTTTTGCTGCAGCAGAAGCTTTATAGCTTTTGGGAGCAGACTAAAGGAGCTGAGTGACAGGCTCTGGACAGCCCAGAATGGCACAGCACAGCGTGGCACAGCCCTGTCTGCACCTGCACTGCCCTTCCACAGACCTCACCTTCCGCTGCTCCATCCCCCTGCAAACGCTGCCCTGGGTTGATCATTGGGTGGGAAATGGGGGTTTAATGTTTCTTTTCTCAGCTGGGATGTTACATTTTGCAGTGGTGACGGGGGACTTTCACCTGGTATCCAGAGTGAGCTGTGGGGGGAAAACTCAAACCCAACCTCCAGTGTTTAAGGAATTTTAACTTATCTGGCACAAAGCCTGAGGAGCTAAAGCCTGGGTACCTCCAGAGCTCAGAGACAAACTGCTACTGAGATCCACAACTGCAAGGGACAGCTCATGTCCACCAAAATACATCCCATTTATTAAATGCTTGTTAATAATCTGTTAGCTCTGATCATGGCTGTAAATTCCAGATATGGGGGGCAACATAACTGCAGTCTTTACATGTGTCACAGAAATGGGATCCAACCATCAGTGACTATCATTGCTTTAACATGGGATGCAATTACATAATTGGTTCTGGCATAGATTAGTTTAGCCATATTAGCTACAAAACCTGCAGCAAGGATTGTCTTGCATGATTAGTTCATGCTGAATACAAAATAATGGGAGGCTCTTGCCTGGAGGCTCTGAGAAGAACTGTGCTACGAGAGAGGGATCACAATCTGAAGAGAAAGCTGCTGCACAGTGTCCTGCCCTTGTTTTCCAGAGGCAGAGGGCAAATGGTACTGCCATCATTTTTAATTACCTGGTGCTGGGCAGAGGTTACCTTGTATAGCAGAGTTAGAGGTAGGAAGCTGAGCGCTCCCCCATGCACTTCAGTGCACAATTAGCCAGATGAGAGGTAATTGCCTTCCCCAGGGATTTAATTTAAGCTGGTTGATTTTGCCCTAATGTGCACACGCACAGCCCAGGCTGGGCTCGGGGATTGTAACATCCAGCCAGTAAGTAATAGAGTTTCCAGCTGTTAAAACAACATCTGGAGGAGACCTTCTTTCTTTCTTCCTTCTTCCACATATATGGGAATGATAATATATCCTGTACTGGTAAACATGGCAGTGGCACCTGCGAGAATGGCACAATAAGGCATTTGAGGGAAAGGCAATTCTCCAAGGGAGGGAAGATAAGATCACACAGGATCTGGTTCAACCAGAGATATGATGTGCTGCTGCAGCTATTGGGCTGCTGAGCCATAATCCTCCAGCCACAGCTGGCTGGGGCAGCAGGAGTTCCAGAAGGCAGGACGTGTCAAGGGAGAATTTTGGCTCAGAGAGAGTGACTGCCGTCAAGGTTTGCACCCTCACTACTGCGTTGTCCTCACCACAGAGGTACAGGGAGAACCCGGGAAGGGGAGCACTGTTGCTTCACACCAGCCTTATTTATGCCACTCTGAATTTCCACACTGTGTTCTCCTCCCAGATCTCTCCCACTGAACTGACTTTTCCCCCTCTGCCGTCTGCTACCAGCCAAGGTGTTGCTCTGCCTGGTGCTACAGACACGCTTCACGCAGAAGGTTTCCTACACATGAGACAAGGTGCCCTCACAAAAGGCTTTAATCAGCTGCCTTATTTATGCAGGAGCTGTAAATAACTCTGCCACCTGCTTTGCCTCCTGCTGCTCCACTACAGCCTGTGTTAGTGATGCAGCTGAGGCGAGGGTGATCGTAATTCACCTGAAGCTGTGGCCCAAACTCACCCGCGCTGACAGTAATGGCCTCAATAAACTGCTCCCTCCAGCTGTTTGTGCCAACCACCAGGGCCAGGTTCGTCTTCTTAATAAGCTTGTCCACCGTGTTCTGTGGAGGGAGATGCAGAGCACAGAATTAGGGGCTGGAGATACAGGGCTAAAGCCCACCAGTGCCACTGTTTATGGGTATGTGTTTATGGAACAAGCTCAGCAGATTTTAAGCTCAAGAGACCCAAATGTAAGTATTTGCAATTCCTTTTGCTGCTGCTAAAAAAGACCTTAGGAAAGCTGCTCATGGATGGGAGTTTAAACCCTCTCAGAGCCACAGTAAGGGTGGTCTGTTATATTTTTATACTACAGAAAAATGGAGAAGATAATGAAATGGCTAGTTTTCTGCTCTTGGCCTGGCACATGAATTCATGGCAGCTGAGCTGCACAACCATTACCTGCATTTGGGGTTATCAGCCCTTTGCACTGGGAGTACCAGGCTTGGGGCTCACTCAAGGCTGCCTGTAAGTAGGAGCAGTGTGTAGAACTCACTGTGAGAGCAGGGTCATGTTTTAAAGCAACTTGCAGC
Source organism: Ammospiza nelsoni (assembly GCF_027579445.1). NCBI lineage: Eukaryota > Metazoa > Chordata > Aves > Passeriformes > Passerellidae > Ammospiza > Ammospiza nelsoni. The sequence continues at coordinate 14,187,459 of NC_080635.1, forward strand.
ATTTGGGACCCCAGCTCCTGTTTCCTGTGCGATTCCATGCACTGCCTTGCTTTGCTTCTATACCATCACCATGTGCCTCTCAGTGCTGCACAAACCCAAAAGGAGGAGGGGGAAGAAGAACAGGGATGCAGGATGTGAACAGTACCTTGAACTCATAGGATTCCTCAATGATGATCTCGAGTTTGGTGTGCTCCCCCAGGACTGGGCGCCCCATCTCTGCGATCCGACGCTCTTCCTCCTCCTTGCTGGTCAGGGGCTGCTTTTCCTCATTCTCCTCTGCAAAGCAAAGAGCCTGTGGGTGAAGCAGGCCCAGCTGGGCACTCTGGATTTGGCCTCCTGTCAGAGGGGGAGGTCAGGAGGCTTCCAGGTGGGAGCATGAGCAACAGAACAGCGGAGAAGGAGTTCATGAAGCAACAGACAGGATAGCTGTATGAAATGCTACCAAGAGGTCTGCGACTCATCCAACCTCAGAGGAGTCCTGCTCATCCTGGGGCTGAGGAATATCTTATTGCTTGGTAATTAATTGCTGCCTCTGCCACTGGGCTGCTGGGAAGGAGAAAGATCAGCACTAAGGCTGCTCCATTCCCCAGCACTCCAGGTCAGCACTGAGGTATAGTCAGGGCAATTCCACCAGCCTGTTACAGCAAGAGAGCTCTGTCAGCAGCTCCTGGGCTGAGACACAGATGAAATCTTGGCTCTGCCTCTTTCTGAGCAGGCCTTTGCCTTGGAGAGGGGGCTGGCAGCCAACGCCTGCGGTGATGGCGGGGCTGGAGGGAAGAGCACAGATGTAAGGAGCCATCCACAGGCCAATGCCTGGCTCCAAACCCTAAAAGAGGAGGCAGCAGAGGGACTACAAGATCAGTGAAGCAGGTCTGCGCCTCCGCTGTCATCTGTGTGACCTCTGGGGCATGGGGACTGCAGGCAGCATGTCCTTTGTCACTGTCCCTTGTGCAGACCCCACTGAACTCCCTTCCAGTCCACCTGAGGGATGGGCAGGAGAACATCAGGGCTAAAAAGGACTGGAGTTAATCTGTCAGTAGGAAAACACCCCAGTCAGTCCATGTGAGACTGACATGGTGCCACACCACAGGTACCTTGGATGGAGACCACGGTGCAAGGAAGAGGATGATCTCTAGCCTGGACCTTCCTGAAGACAGGTTTGCCTATTAAAGTGATCAGCAGGAGATCAGCAGGGGGGACTGCACACACTCTACAAGCTGTCCCCGTGCAGTTAGTAAACTCCACTCTTATGTCACACGGGGTTAGTGCTGCTCCCTTGCTGGATGCCCCTTGTCTGCTCAGGGGGCACGGAGCTGAGGGAAAGCCCTTCTCCTCCTGCAGGCCAAAGAGACCCACCTTGGAGCCAGAGCCTCCTAAATCTCAATTATGTTTCCAGGGCTCCTGAGGAGCAATGTGTGGGATGCAGGACCTTCTTGTCCTGTGTTGTTCAGCTGAGGGAGGGAAGCTTGGCTTGCTCATGCCAGAGGAGCCATGGGTCCTGCCCTTCCTGCAGCGCTTGGGCCTGGGAAGTGAGGAAAGAGCCCTGTGCGTAGGGAAGGGACAGCTGGACCAAATGGAGAAGCGCACCCTGCTCCAAGACATGGAGAGGGGTGGTCTGTGGCTTGGGGGGTGACAGATGACCCTCCCTGAGGCTGGGTTAGGTGTGTGAGGCAGGCAGAGCACTCTGTGGGAGCACACAGGGTTAGCAGGACTGGCTGGGCCTGGCAGGCCGCGCCTGCTTACCATAGCAGAGTTTCCCTCCAGGACAGAACAAAAGCAAAGAGGAAACCAAGAGGAAAGAACAGGGTGAGCATATGGCCATTAAGAGAAAGGAACAGGGGGACAGGGGAAGAGTAGAAATCCATACCTGTGATGGTGAAGCCACCTAGACGAAACAAAAAATGAGAAAAAGGGAGAGAGAGAGAGAATAAATGAGGATTAGCATTTGCACGTGAACAAAGACTTCCCTGCCCCACTGTGGACATGGAGTCTGCTCCCCAGCACACACCCCAGGGATAGTGTGGGGAAACCTGAGCACACGCTTTTTAACCCACATCTGCAAGCTGTCCCCCCTTGGTCTCTGATATATGCTGTGGATAGCGCGAAATCTGTCCTGGGGCTGCAGGTGCGTGGGGAATGAGGATGCCCACTCCTCAGCTGCCCTACCTTGGAGGTGGCCAGCAAGGAAATTCAAAAGTTTCTCAGGCTCTAAGTCTCCCCAAGACAGGAGGTAAAGTTTGTAAAGGATTGGCCAACTTTCCTGTCCAGCCACAAGCATCTCCCAGTCACCAGGAAGTCCTGTTTTGCCACGCCAGTTTAGAGGTGATGGGTTCATTTTTGTGGCACAGGTTTGTATCTCGGGGTGCTGGCTGGTTTACTCTGGCTGTAACAGCACCACCCCCCCAAAAATGCTCCTTGCACTACCTCTTAATATTGGTGACTTTGGGGCTCTACTCTAAGGAAAGATGGGGCATTAGGTACCTGAGCTTGCTTAAACAGTGCTGACCACGCTAAAAGAGAATGCTGTGAGCAAAGAAAAACATCAAGCAAAATCGACTGTCTTCCAAAGATATGCAAACCAGAAAAATGGAAAGGAAAAATGAATGCGCTTACCAAGCTCATTCAACAACAGGGCTGTGAAGGAGACAGAGACAAACACAGAAGAAGAAAAGTAAATGAATAATGAAATCAAAAGGAATATCCACAGAAAGACACCAGATCCCAGGGCAGAGATTTCAGATCTGTAAAGCTGCAGGATACCATTAGTGTTAAGAGAAAGACACTAAACAGAAATGTTTCATGGGATTGTGGATTTAAAATAAAAACCACTGCAAACATGAGGTGTATATGGGATTAGAAGACACACTCCAAAAAATTCATTTTTCCCTTTTGAATTGTATGTGCAAGATCTTCCATTGGTCTCAGAGGCAGTTCTGCCCCGGGGGGGACACAAGATGCCCCATGTGCAGCAGCTACTGGCTTTGACCTCCTCCAGCTGCCTGATGGGGAGCAATGGCTCCGGTGGCAGCTGCACTTTTGGCACAGACAATGAGAGAAGAAAAGTCTGTGGCAAGGCTTGGCTCAAGGGTCTTCTTGCTTAATATTTTAGATATCCAAAATAAACGAAAAAGCCTCTCCCTTAGTGCCCTGGTGGCTCTTGGGCCCCACCAAAGCCCAGGGGTGACATTTCTGAGATGCCCTCGTCTCTCTGAGCATACTGCTGTACTGCTCTTCCTGCCTCGCTGCTTCTTGTACCAAACCAAGTACAAATAAACAAGTTTAAAAAAAAAAATTTTAAAATTGCATGGCCAAAGCAGCAAATAGCTGCTTTAAGTAGTCCTTTAAAGTTTTGTCTTGCCTTCCACTTAGTGAGCCGGCAAGCCTGAGCTTCTCTCAGGTTTTCCCGGTTATCTTTGTGACCAGGAAGAAAAGAAATTTTTTCATTTTATTTTTAGATAAAAATTTCATCTGGGATCTTCAGAGCTGGGGCCACAATTTTTAAACCTTGGATCTGGAAAGCATGTTTGCTCCTGCTGGACGTGCAGGACTTGCAAGGCTGAGCCCACACTGGCCCCTGTACAGAAGGACGGAGCTGTTAAGTTGAGTCCTCCATGTGTAACTTAATCCTGGCTGTACTGTCCATGCTCCACAGATGCCACCAGCACCATTTAATGACACAGACCCCACCTGCAGTGCCTGAGTCATGCCAGTGTCTTATTTTTTAGCCCAGCTTTTGTTAGGTAGTCACGTAAACCATCAGGGAAACTGATGGAGGGGATGATGCAGCTGACTTAGCACCTGAGCTGAAGAGGAACGCGCTCCCACTCAGTGTGGGGATCACTGAGGGCCATCTCTGTTCTGATCAAAGAAATATTACAGCCTAGTGCCTGCTGGAGGGAGAGCTGATGTCCCAGAAACTAGAAAGCAGCTCCAAGGCACACAGACCGAATCTTCTGCAGAGGCTTTAATAATGGTCCATCTCTTAAGTAACTCTAAAACTGCTTCTTGCTCAGCCACCAGTAGTGTGCAGAACGAGCTGTTGCCATCAATCCTCATTTAATTTTCTAGTAGAAAAAAAATAGCATGGGAAAATAGGTGAACTCTGTCTTTTTGGGAAGTTTGGCATTTGGTTTGGAAATGTGATGAAAGAGGAAATTGTTTTTATTATTCCTGTGAGAAGCTATTATCCAATGCAGAGCCATGAAACTTCATTTGAGCATAACCTGATTTACCTAAACTGATTGCATCTCATGATATTACCTACTTGGGCTGTGATTTTCGTCTATTTTCGGATCCTAGTGCCAGTATAAAAAGGCTAAAATTACTGCTCTGGCCATGCATTTTATCTCAAGTGAAAGCTGTTTTATCTTCTGATAAAAATGATGCAGCGCTGCCCTTTTTACTTGTCAAGGCTGGATGTTCTCTTGGATTAAATGAAGGCACAGCAGGGCAGCACTCCCAAAATGTCTCTGGGGGCTGGTGATGCTCCTGCTCCGGGGTGTGCCAGGAGCACTCCTCGCTCCCTGGGCTGGGATGGAGTCCTCTCCAAACGAAAGAGGGAAGAAAACAGAGCAAAAAGGTGCAGCGGCCAAGCTTCAGAGGAGGGAGGGCAAAACGGCCAAAAGTGCGAGGAGAAAGGAGTGTGAGAGTAGGGAGACACAGAGAAAGCGGCAGCGCCTCGAGAGCTGGTCTGGTTTTACTCTCACACCTTTCACTCCTCGTCGTAGCCACACCGGGTCCCCAAGCACAAGGAAGAAACTGCACTCTTTCTCATACTCCTCACGGTCAAGTACTCTAAGGGTAATGAATTTCCTGTGGGAACACAAGACAGAGGCAAACACATGATTGGCATCGCACACACATGCAGGTCACGTCCGCCCGGGTGCTGTGGTGACAGAGATGGTTGGATGGAGGAAAGGGGCTGCACATCCCTGCTTTGGGGCATATGGGGAAGGGCAGGAACATCCTCACCACCTGGCCCAGGTCATGCCTTGCTGGCCTGGGGACAGGCTGTGCTCAGGGGGATGGGGAGTGGCCTTGCTCCTGCCCTTTTCCATAGGCACCGGGGATGTGAGCTCGGTGTTGCAGGTGCCAGACATGAGTGAGCCAGACAGGGACACACAGGCTGGGCTCAGCCCCGGAGCACATGCCCCACCTTTCTTCTCACTCATCTCCACCAGCCGGGGCTCCCCGATCTCTAGGTAGAAGGTCTTGTTTTTCTCATACTCCTCATCATCTATCACCTTGATTGATATCGTTTTGCTGGAACAGAGAAGAAGAAATAGAGATTCAAGAGTAAGGAGGGAAAAGGGAGGAGGAGAAACAGGGAGCAGAACAGGAGAAGGAGAAGAAGGTAGAGGAGGAAGGTGGAAAGAGCAGGAAAAGGGGGCTGTGGACAGAAAACAGTGGTTTTGGTGGCACAGGCTGGAGGGACAGCACAGTCAAAAGCAAAGGGCAGGAGCCAATAGGCCAAGCTTGTCTCAGGATGGGCATGGACCACAGAGCACCAGCAGCCTGCAGGTGCCATCCTCCCTGGCATGGCCAGGCTGGGCCAACCTTCCCCAGAGATGTCTTGACAAGACATGTCCCTTTCCAAAAACCTGTGGTGTAGAACAGCCCCTTGGCAGCTTGCACACGTTGCATGGGCACAAGCAGTGGGAACCAGCACAGACCAAGCCCCTGGAAGCATGATGCTCAAGCTTGGGCATGGAAGGGGCTCTGTCTCCCCAGGCTCAGCAGATTCATGAACAGCATCATGATCAACTGCTCATTTTGGGCTTTGGAGGCTCTGATTTACAAGCTTGAAAAGGATGTTGGATTTAGGACTTTTTCTGTGAAGGGAGTGCAAAGGAAGAATGGCCATTCTGGTTAGGGCAGGCATATGGAAAGCTTCACTGATGGTAGGATTTTGTTTCTTAAATTTTACTTTACAAGCAGCCCATCCTTTCCCAAGCCTTCAAGGCTTAGTCCTCTCCCATTAGAGAGCTGAGCAGCAATGCCCTCTCACATGACCCAGGGGTTGCTGAATTTGCCCCTGGAACACCATCAGGACAGGCCTGAAGGCAGAGTCACGGCTCAGAGCACAGCCACAAGCACATACCAGAGAAATTGAAAGCCTCACAGGAGGCTGCGGCCACCAGGACAGATATTTGCTTCTTGAGCCACTCAATGAAGTAAAAATTGCTCTTCCAGAGGACAAAAATTAGCACAGAGGTGTTTCAGCTCTTTTCAGGGACTCACAGAAACAGCTGGTTGAAAGCTGCTCACCAGAAGGTGGCCAAACCTGGGGTACAAACATGAGGTGGTGGACCTGTGCTACTGTGGTCCCTCCTACAGCAAAGCCATTGCAAAGACAGCACAGACAGAAATCCAGCAGCCTCTGCTCCTCCCTGGAGGCTCTGCTCACTGTCCTGGCACTGCTGTGGGGACAGGACCTCCTCCTGGCTCTCATCTCAATCCAAACAAGGAACAGCACCAAACAAAAAGCCAAGGCAGTGATTGTAGTCCTGTGTCTGCTTCTGGCTGGGCGTGCTTTCCCCCCACACTCACCTCACAGCACTGCCCTCCTGTGAATGTTTTTATCTAAACCAGCTTTCCCACTGTTCCCTCCCTGCCCAGCCTTGAATGCCCTGTCCTTCACAGAAATGTTTCCCATCCCACTCCTGGCTCCTCTGCATTTTCCACAGGCACCCAGCAGAAGCTGAAGCAGCCCCAAGGCTGCTCCAAGACATGATGAAGGAGGTTCTGCTGTTCCTGGCAGGTCCCAGCACTGAAACCCATAAACATGGACGAAAGCCACGCTCTAGGGGAGTGAAATTGAGGCCACACTGCCATGATTTCTGGCGTTCTCCTCTCTTTGCACATCTGCACTGGCCACCCAGAGCCCCTCTGCTAAGCTGACAAGTATTTGGCAGCAGGGCCAACATTTTCTACTCATTCAGGGTAAACACCTCAAGCACTCAGAGGAACAGCCAGGATGATTTCTTGTGCTGTTTGCTGTGAGTCAGAAGTGTATTAAGTTTGCCCTTCATGCTTTTAATGAAACCATTTACTCAAGAGCAAGTGATGGCTGTGAAAAGTGTAACAGTGCAGCACGGCTCAGTGTAATTGTATTTTATAATGAATATCTGTAATAATTTGTTCACTTTGTAATTATTGCTGCAATAGGTTTGTACACAGGAAAAATGGTTACCAAGCAGGCAGCTGATCTTGCATTGCGTTGATGAGTTAGGGGAAATTATCATGTATTAAAAAACTAATGAAGGATATAAAAATGCTCTCAGTTAAGCTTTCAAAGACAACCTGATAGAATTACCAGAATGGCACAATTTCAGAAACATTACTAATCAAATCAATAATTTTCCTGACAGCTCCCATTAAAATGTACACTGCATCCTGGCCTCATGCGGGAAAAATCCCCTCAGGAAAGTTAATTAAGAGAGGTGCCTTTTTAAATTCTGAGGGCAGCAGAGACATCAAGACATAAACTTGGGTGTACTCTGGCTTGCCATGTGTGGCACTCCTCAAACCCCACAAAATAATTCTCCCTCACAAAAAGAAATCTGTGTGCCAATTAAAAAAAAAAATCTGATGCTTAGATACAACAGCAATAGGACTTCACAGAATAAAGCAGATAACGAGGCTTTAAGTGCCACTGCCAGGAGGTGGTGGTGTTATGCAGTTTTCCAAGTGATCATTCCAGGGTGTGAACAAGTGCCCTGTGCTGGGCAGACTTGTGTGCTGCTGCTGTTTCTGCTGCACAAGGCTGCTGGGAAAATGGGTAGGCAGAACAAATGGCAAGTCTGCTCTCTGGGTGAATTTCCAATCAGCAAAAATTGCTGAGGCAAATTTGTCCCTGAGATGAGACTGCAATGCTGGAGGAAAGGATTACCTCCTAATGGTGTTTGAGAAACAGCAAGGATGGGAAAATAACACAGGCTATTGTTAGAGAGTGCCTGATCTCCATCCCAGTCTTCTGCCTGCCACAGAGCCCCTTCCAGGGTCCTGCACACACATGGCAGGGCTTGGGCAGTGCAGAGGAGGAGGCCCAGACAACCACACCTTTTATCCTGCATTACAGTAAGGACTGCTGGCTACAGCAATCTAGGACAGGCACTGATGTCCCCCTGCTCTGCTGGACCCTTCCACGTGGTCCCTGCTTCTCACTCCTCTCCCAGGTCCAGGATGTGGTGGGAATGAGGTGGGGCAGAGCCAGGATGGCTGCCTGAGGCTCACAGAGTAGCCACAGCCCTGCCTGCATCATCTGTCCCTGCACTTTCCCAGCTGGACACAGCAGGATGGGGAGACCAGAGCCCCCAGAGCACAAGTACCTGATGAAATTTGTATTTTAGATCTGTCTCCTGTGCCTCAGGGGCTCTTACAGAAAAAGCTGTGATAGCGCATAACAGAAAACCACAGGGACACTTATTAGCACCCTGAAACCCCTCATGCTGTGTGACTGCAGGGCCAGGATTCAGGAGTCCCAAAGCCACAAGACAGAGGGAAAAAAAACAAGGGATAAAAGCAGCCTCTAAATCATTACACATTTTCTTCACCTCGTGGGAATCTGGGGTTAATACAGAGGGTGTTTCCAAGCTCCCCTTCTAGACAGAGGCCAAGAATCAGCTTTGGTTTGGGCTGGCAGTGGTGCTTTTGCCATAACCTAACGTCTCCTGGGGCTGAGTATTTAAACCAAACATTCAAGATCCCATGAGTGCACAACACCACAGCCTTTGGAATGGCTGGATTAGTTTTCCCTCTTTTGACCCTCAGTCATGCTGCAGGTGGGAAAGAACAATTTCTGAAGAATCCTGGGGATAGAAGTCCTGTGTTGACATAAATCACCAGTCTTGAGACACCTCCCTGTTCCTTCCTCCAGTGATATCATGGGGCAAGTTAGCAGCAAACCAGGGCTTGTGCTGCTGGGCTTTCCTTGCACTGGTGCTGGGTCCATCTCACCTGAGCTAAGGAGCCCTGCTCTGCCATGAGGACTGAGGGCATCCATGACCCATCTGTGCCAGAAACTGCGCCTCCCTGAGTCTGCAGCCCAAGCAATTGCTGAGGGAATGAATTCCATCCCATTTCCATTTACTGGAAATCAAAGAGTAAATAAGTCTTGCAGAATTTCAGCTCCAGCTCTTCTCTTGCAGACACCCAGTAGGAGAGGGGTGGTGACTTTGTGGAGGTGTCATACAAAGCTCTGCCCTCACTCCAAGTCCAGTGCTCTCCATCAGGACTTACTTTTCATTTCAAACCACGCTATTTCATTCAAACTGAAGAGTTCTTTTATCACAGCATTCCCACACATAACCCTTAGTTACCACAGCCCATGGGAAAGTCCTCCTGGCTGGTGATGCTCTAGGGAAGAGCTGCTACAACAATGTACAATGGCAAAAGCAGGACAAGAAGAGAAGCAAAGCTTAGAGCAAAATGCCAGCTGGGGAAGGCACCCTGAGAGCAATCCCATGAGTGTGCAGGGACGGGTACATATGCAATGAGCTAGAACAGTCTGGCACAGGGTGCCAGGAGCAGGACAGAGATCAACAGCAAAATATTTCTCTATGAGTATTTTTTTGACCACAGGAGAGAAGATGGGCACAGCACAGGGCAAAGATATAAGGATCTGGGACTCCCAGCTCTCCTGTCTGCACTTGACCTTCCCCTCAAGGGATCAAATGGCATCAGAAATGACTGGTGAGGATCTCCATGGATCTTTTCATTCCTTTTGAACCCAAACATCTGCACAGTCATGACACACCTGTGAAAATCCTGAGTGTATTTGCAAAAATCCTGCCATTGCCAATCTCCACTGTACTGCTTAGCCCAGTGAAATGGCAGAAACTCCTGGCTCAGACAGGCAACCAGCATTGCAAGTACCACGGGAGCCTGGAGGGCAGCAGCAGCCAGCTCTGGAAAGATTCAGGCAGGACATGCTGGAGGACAGGGGACATCATCCAGGGCACTGCTTGGCAGGGCCAGATCTCCAGGAGCAGAGATGTCCCAAGTCCAGCGCTCACTTCCTCAGCTCTCTTCCAGAACCACAGCCATGCCAGAGCTGGGATGGCCCAGAAGTTCTGCACACAGTCAGTAGTGGTGTCTCCAGTGGGCCAGGAAAACAACAAACACACAAGCAGCTGTCAGAGCAGGCAGTAACAAGCCTGCCCATGAGAACGTGGCACGCTGCTGCTGTCTGCACAGACACTTGTTCCTGAATCAACAGAGGGAATGATGCACTTCTGCACCTTGTCACCCATCCAGCTTCCACTGATTGCCCAGGAGAGCCACAGGAGTAGCTTGGAGGATGTTCAGCTGCAGATTAACAGCTACAGCATCCAGGCTGGGCAGCCAGAAGTGGTTGTGCTGCCTAAGCCTGGTGCTGCCAGCCCTGGTGTCCCAGCAGATCAGCACTTCCCGCCCAGAGGGCCATCAATTAACTGAGGAACAGCCATGAGGGACACATGTTCTGGAGGTGACATTGCAAAGCCACATCCATCGGTGCTGCCTGTCCTAGCACGGGCTCCCAGGCTCCCACAGAACCCTGCCACATTAGTTTCTCATACATCTATCTGCCTGTCAGCCACTCACTTAATTAGCTGAAGTTAGAGCTTGCCATGGGAGATGGGCTTGGGCAGCTCCCAGCCTTGCACAGGTCACTGGGCAGTGACTCTGCCTGTGCAGAGGGGCTTTGGGGCAAGAAAAGTCCCAAATTATCATCATCATCATCATCATCATCATCAATCACAGCTGGGCACCACCTGAGCCAGAGGGCAGGGCCACACAAATGGCCCCCAGTCACAGTGAGGAGCCTGGACCAGACCCCTGGGCATGGCTGGAACAGAGCACCAAGAGCAGCTATCCTGACAGATACTTGAGGAAAGAAGTTGCTTGTTGCTGGGAAGAAAAGGAGATGATGGGGCTTTTCTTTCACCAGTTGACAACAAAATTGCACCTTATGGTGAGGAGGTGGCAGCCTCGTGTACAGAGAGGCACCCAGGTCCATGGTGGAGGTGTTTGTGCCAGCCACAGGGCGTGTGTGTGTGTGATGGGGGACACAGGTGAGGGCAACGTGACACCTGCTCAGCCAGCACAGGGACAAACCTTCCTGAGGGACAGAAGAGGGGCAGAAATGGACCACATTATTTATAACTCCTGTGCCACACCTTGTTCTTTTAGCTGCTCAACAGTGGTCTTTGGCAGAGGAGAGGGTCTGTCAGGGTTTCTGTCCCTGCTGATGGGTTCCCATCTGTGTAAGATGTCCCATGAGTCACCCACGCAGGATCCTTTGCCAAACCAAGCCTTGCTGACACGAAATGTCTGTACTTAATGAAAATTCTGCCTGCAGCACTCTGCAAACATGACAGGGAAGGAAAAGGAAAACCTGCCTGAAACGAAGCATGACGCATGCTTTGGGAAGTAGGGATGTGAGCTGATCTGATGTGGCAGCTTGGTTTGCTGGTCCAGCAGCCCAGGTCTGCACGGGGCTTCACACTCCAATGCCTCCCAAAATGATCGAGCAAACCAGCCTGGACACAGCACACAAGGGGAGGGGGAAGTGGAAATGGTCCCTCTACACCTTCCCCCCACCTCTGGAGCCAAAATTCATCTGGCTACTCTCATTTTCTTGCGTGCCCTCCACCTCCTTCCCCAAGGTCTCCTGAATCCATCAGACCGCAGGGCTGTGTTGTCATTTCCATGTCTGCATGAACCAACTGCTCCCCTGGCCTCGGGATGTGCTGAGTTTAAATGACAACATAAGGCTCAAATACACACCACTGTCCTGCTCCAGAGCATCACCACCAGGAAAACCCTGGAACAAGATCCAGCCTGCTCTTCCCTGGCCTTGCAGAAACACAAGGCATGAGAGGTGGTCTGCAGAGAAGGAAGACTGAGGGTTGCTGCTGCTTGAATAGCTGGGAGATGACAGGCACAGCTGATGCTCAGTGTCTCAGAAAATACTTTTTAGGAGCAACGATTGCCAGGTAAGATGATTTCACATGCCAGACTGAATGCTGCTTGACTCTCCTCCTAGGAAGACCATATTGAGAAGGATTTGTCAGATCAGAAATGTTTTTCTGGCAAATCCTCAATGTTTGCTCTGATGTGACTGTGAATTCTGTGCTCTGACTAATGCACTTTTTCATCCATCTGCCAGTGTCACATCTTGCAAGGGACCAGCTGGGTGAAGATGAATGGGACTCTCTTCATCTGCCCCAAACCGGTGCCTGAGCCTTTGGTCATGCTGAAATGTTTCCACAGCTCCAGCTGTGGCCTCCTCTTCCATGGCTCTGGATGTGGTGACACCAGGAAAAAGCTGTTTTCCTGCTTTTCCCCCAATCTCATTGCCATGCATGTCTAGTGATTATGATCCACATCCCTTAAAGCTCCCAGAGTGCCTGCTGGAGGCAGGATCCCTGAGGAATCAAACAGGAGACCCATCTAGATCAGTATCTGCAGCTCCAAGGACAGCTTGCTCAAAGAGTGCAATACCACTGATGACTAGGAGGGAAAACACATTTGATGTGAATTTGATCAAGAACACCCCCAGCAGTAATTACTTAAGGTACCCAGGAAAGCTGACAGAGTGGAAATAACTTCTCCCCTGGCTGTGCACAGCCCTGCCCATGCCAGCTGAAAACTGCATTAGTCCTGAAAAATCCAGCCTGTGCTGCAAGCAAAGGATTGACTGCCCAGGGCTCAGCCCAGCCCAGCATCCTTGCTCAGAATAAAAGCCTGCAAATCCCCCTTCTAAGCCTACAGGGTTAAGAGCCAAAATCTGGCATTTCCCCCTGGTCTGCCTTTCTGGGATTTTCTCTTGACTGACCTGGCTGGGCAGTCAGGTCTGAGGGTATTCCAGGCAGGTAAATAAGGGGACAGAAACTTGGCACACAATTGCTTCTTGCACCCAAATACACATCCAGCTTTTCTCTGCAGCCAGGTTCCCCCTCATGACAATAATTGCTCTCACCTTTCAAATAAATATGACTTGCTCTTCCCCATGTGCACCTGGATAGTTGCCATGACAATGCTCCTCAAACAGAAGACATCACTCTTATTTATATGGCTTTTGGCCTCCACAAAATGAATTTCAATGAGCAACTGCCAGCAAAACAGGACATTTTTGCAGTTCTGTAAATCATTTAGCAAACTTTGCCGAGTTCAACCTGACAAAACAAAACAGTGGCAACCACCAGAAATAATAGGTCAATGTCTAACAACATGGCTTCAGCATCAGGAATCAGGATTCAAGGAAGCCCAAAATACATGTGCTGTGCATGAACTGCTCCAGCACTGCCACTACAGCAAGACTTTGTATCAATCCTGGCAGTGTTTCCCTCCCAAGGAAGGCACATTTCAATTCCTGCTTGCCTGGGTTTCAGGGTGAGAGAGAATTTCCCTTCTTATTTGGGAAGACACTTGACAAGGAGTCATGATTGTGCCCTGCCACTCTGCCAGGGCTGCTGACAGCCAGCTCTGCTGCTGGAAAAGCAGCTGTACATGGGAAAAGAAGGAGAAAATGAGGAATGCTCAGTGACAGCAGAGGGCATGCCACAAAAATTCAAACGGCAAACATCAATACAGAATGTGCAGGTCTGCTTTCAAGAGCGGCATCCACCGTCATTTCAGCTCCATGCTCAGCCAGGCATGAGTCTGACTTCTCTTATTTGATGGCTGGCCCCAAAGATCAGGCCCTGCTTTTCCAGATACTCCTCTGAAATCCTTGGAGTGGTGACCCAGCAGCACGATCAAAGCCTCCTGACGGTGTGGCAGGAATAAACACTTGGCCATCACTGCATTCATCATCCCCTGCCCAGTGTAGGATTTCAAGACTTGGACAGTGGACTCACACTGAACTTTTATTAAAAGAAGTTGTAAGTTATCCTCTGCCAGGGTTCTAGGGAGACTCAAGTGGAATGCTCACAATTCAGCATTTTAAGTGACTGGATGCAGAATTCACCCCTGGTCCAGATTCCCTTTGGCAAGTCCCCTGTGCTGGGACAGTATCAGAGGTTACCTGATGCTATAAAAGACCAAGTGAAGTGTCTGGGTCCCAGCACATGAAATGCTGTCATTAAATAGGCTTGAAACATCAGGGATGCTCATTTCTGAAGACCATCACCCAAGCTGAGAGCCACACCCCAGTGCCTTGCTGTGCTGTCACTATGCCACAAGGAAAGCCCAGTGAGGGATGTGATGCAGATCCTGTATTTTTGTCCTTTCTATCCAGGGTGAGGCGAGCAAGCTCAGACAATGTCCCATAAAGCAGCAGGCACCCCCAGAGAGGGGCTGCTGCTGGGACAATGCTGCTTTAAGCAGGGACACTGTTTGGACCATTAAGTCAAGAGGTGGCCCCAAAATCTCAAGTCTGCACTAATGGTGCTGCCTCATGTATTCACACTGCTATTTTCATCCTTTGGGGATGGCTCTGGCCAAGGAAAAGCATGTGCTAGGGTTGAGTACCAGCAGAGGAGTTCCTTGTCTCCAGCCCAGCAAATCTGCAGACAGCTTGGTAGTTGTTTGGTTTGTTGGTTTTCCCCCCTCTTCCTTTTCAAGGACTTCCATCTCCAGAGCTGAGATGAAAAAAGTATGTCAGTTGAGAGGGGATTTTTCCCTTGCCTTTTCAAACACCTCCAGGTCTTTAGGAATTGCCAGGAATGAATGCCCTTACCCCACAGAAACGGCTCCAAAAAGACCCCAACGTCCTCAGCAGGAGTGTGCAGGGCTGTGGGACCTGGCTGGAGGGTGCTGCCAAGCAGGAGCCATTCCCTGCCCCTGCTGAAGGGTTTTGCCACTCTGGTGGCTGCAGCATCCTGACAAGGGCCATTCCAGTGGAGCTTCCCTGCTGCTGGACACTCTGGAGGTCAGGAGCATGCAGGCAACTTTAGGAGTCACCGTTCACACTGTGACTGACACACCACCTGTTCACTGCCAAATGAATTCAGTTGTGAAATACATCCCTCTCAGCTGAAACTCTGGGCACAAAAACCCTTTGAAAGAGACACCAGATATCCTGAAGTCCCCAGTGATCCATGGCATTAAAGCCTGTGGTGGGAACAAAAAAGCAAACACAGGTTTGCCAAGGATCCCTCCCAGCGCTGAGATAGGCAGGAGACCAATCCAGTGAGGAGAATGAAAAAATTCTGCTTCTGTCTCCAGTTACCAAGGAGATTGTTCAAACAAAGCTAAAATAAGAGGAACCAAGTGGCCAAGAGAAACGTGAGAGTGGAAGAGCCACTTGAATGCTTTGTGATGGCTTTGCTGAGCAGGGTGCCTGTGATGGGCTCAGCCTTGGCCAGCAGCTCTTTCCCTCTTCCCAGGGGGAAACCTCCATATTTTGGTTTGCAGGTACCTGTGTGAAAATGGCCAAGAGCTTTTAAAAATAGCAATTGAGAAAAGCCCCTGCCCACAGAGGTTTCAGCCATGTGCCAGCCCCGTTTATGGCCGTTGTGGCAGCAGGACACAGCACTCCGTGGCCTCAGCCTGGACCTGTGTGTTCAGGCTCTCAGAGCAGATCTTCCTCTGGGAGCAAACTAAATCCAGCTCTGTGAGGGGCTAAACATTCCACCCTTTGTGGCCAGCTCAGCAGCTCCAGTGTCTGTCTGTAAGATCAGAGGGCTGGCAGACACATGGAATATGGGATGAAAAATTCCTACTGCAGAGCCCCATGGACACACATGTGCTGGATTTGCTCCTGTAACAGCCACAGGATCACAGAATCATTTAGATTGGAGAAGACATTTAAGATCATCAAGATCCACCACTAAAGATCAGAAGACAAGCACCACACCACCACACTGTACAAGAAGACAGGGCTCTCTCCAGCCCCACCTCATGCCAGGGCTGCACAGGGGCTGCCTCAGGTCCAGCTGCACATTTCTCTTGTGCTGGGAACTGCAGATGTTACATGTAAGTGGCAATTCCCACGCAAACCCCAGAGCCTGTAAGCTGCTTTCCATCCCTCTGCATCCCTTAGTTAAGACAAGGAGAGGGAAAAGTTCCCAGATGCTGTTTCTCCAGCAGATCCTCTTATCTTACACATGCTCATCCGGATGCCTGATGCAGTCAAGGGCTGTGAGTTAAAGGCAGAGCCTGTTGTTGAGCCTGCCCACGACTTTCCATTATTTTAGAGTCTGTCTCAGCTGCTTGGTGCTTTGCCAGACTTTAGCCATTCAGAATGAAACTTTCCATGTAGAGTGGCCACTGCTGAGAGAGTAATGAAAAGCCCCACCGTCTCAGCTTTGGAAAAAAAAAGAAATGCTGCTCTGCCCATGCAAACTTTTTTTTTCCCAAACACTATATTGAGTAATTCTCTCTTCCTTATGCTTTGCTGCAGAGGACAAAACTTAGCAGAAGGATCTCTCTCTAGTGCTCAGGATGTGCCAATTTGCTTAAATTAGACCAAATCCTAAGACTCTAAAAACTTGCAAAATGCGTAGGCTTCTTCAAACTGGCAGCTCAAAGTCTTGGAAGATTTAATCTGCTCTGGAAATGCTCCATTCTTGTCCAGTGCCAAACCTGTTTTTGCACAGGCTGTGCCCTCAGCAGGGCTTTTCCTGTGCCTTGGAGCTGCTGGGAGCTCTGGCAGCAGCAGGAAAGCTGTCTGGCCTGGGTACCCATGGCAGGGGCAACCACGGGGCCTGAGAAATCCCACAGCCATTCCTCCACTCCTCCTCCTCCTCTTCCTTCAGTGCTGGCCTCTGAGCCACCAGTGTCTCCAGGCACATGGACTCTGCATCACAGACCCTGCATCTTTGCTGGGAGGATGACAGGCTCTCTGCAGTGTTTTCACCAGCTTGTGGAGGGAAATGATGAAGCTTGCTGGGACACAGACACTTGCCCCCTCATACTCAGCCTGGGATCTGCAGGGGATGATTCTCCTTTTCTGTCCTTTTCTGTTCTAATCCTGAGCTTGACTTAGTGAGCCAGGGCTGCTGGGGAAAGCTGGAGTTTATCTTGGCTGGGTCAGTAGAGCCTGCTCCCTGTGCTGTGTTCTCTGGCTGCAGGTGCAGTGATGCTACCAAAAAACCCCTGCTGCTCCTGGGGAGGGCAATTTAATACCAGGAAAAGCATTTATAGCATGAAGAGGTGGAAACTCACCTCAGTATTGTGCTCAGGAGTTTCTCCCTAGTGTGGGCCTGGTGGAACCACTGGGATGGTTTAGGAGCTGTTGGGTGCAAGGAAGGCAGGAGGGAGGCCAAGGGGAAAATGGTTTCCCAAAGAGTCCTCCCAGTGCAAAGAGATAAAAGCAAAGCCAGCACGAGCTGCCTTTAGCTCCAGAAAGCCTCCCTAGTGATGGCAGCTGCAGTATTGGAAAAGTAAAAGTAGCTTTTAAGAAGTGCTCTGAAGACACTGTGAGGATTCAAGGAAACTGTAGTAAAGTGGAGTGAGAGGAAACCAAATTGACCAAAGCAACCAGCCAGGAAATACAAGCTGCCTTTTGTGTCTTGCCCCTTTTCCTCTCTGAAACTCATTTGCTTTTCCTTCAAGCATGGACAAGTGCTGTTGTGGGACTAATAACGCTTTCAAAGCAGAGAATGAAATCTCAGCTGGAGACTCCATTCAAAGGCAGGCTGAGGTGCCCTTCCAAGTGCTCTGCAATGCAGCCCCCCTGCTGTCCTTCATCACATCAATTCACATCATCTCATCATGATACCTAGCCTCCCATCGAATATCAGGATGCCAAACTGACCATGAGCATATTTATTTATTTACTGCAGTCAGGTTGGGATCCTCTGGCAGCCACACACAGTTAAGTTTTATTTCCTCACCAGTGTTCACATTTTAAAGCTATTTAGGTTAAATTAAACCCTAACCTCAGCAGGGCTCAAGCATGGAGAGTCAGGGTTCCTGGCCATGTGCTGGAGTGTGATGGGGCAGAAGCTGCAAGTGCACCCAAAGACTCAGCCTGTGGTACCACCATGTGCAGCAAAATCAGTGAGGACCCCAACCAAGGCTGAAGAGAGGGGCTGTGAGCCCACACAATCCAGTCAAATTTCCCCCTGCTTCAATCTGCAGCAGGTTTTGACTGCATTTCAGAATGAATGGGGAAAATCTCAGCAGCAAGCAGGGGATGAGTCCCCAGAAGGGCTCTGAGTGTGGCAGCACCAGGAGGGCTGGGGTGAGCCCCAGCTGTGTGCTCAGGGCTGGGTTCAGCTGAGCCTTGGGGCCAGGGGCAGCTGCAGCAGCCTCGAGCTCTCCCTGGGAGGGAACATTTGCCCATGGCTGCTGTTTCCCCAGAGGCACCTGCACAGAGCCCCTTAGCAAAGGTCTCTAATTTTATTGGCACTACTCAGGGAAGATGTCATGGCATGGAAAAAAAACAAACCCCAAAACCGTAAGAATTTGGAATGGTGCTGCATGCATTTTCTGAGAGAGATTTTCAATTTGCTGCCTTCTTTTCTGAGAGCTAGACAATATATCAAAGAACATATTTGGGGTGGGGTTTTTGTGTGTGTGTTTTTCTTTTTGTCTTGTTTTGTTTATTTGTTTTTGTTTTTTTTTAAGAACCCTCTAGCAATGGTCTTTATTGTTTTCCAATTTATAGCTGCAAGAGAGCCTGGAGGATTATTCTGCACAGAGCTATAAATGATGCCCCATATTAATGATTGCTTTCACTGATCTTTGGAGGAAAATTCCAGACTGACTCGTGAAGATGAGATTTCCATTTCTACGTCTCACATAAACAGCTGCATGTCAAAATCCTAGAAATAGGCAGAAAAACATGTTTCCCAGCTCCCAGAAACCCAGATAAAAATGCCCAAGGTATATTCCAAGTGGACAACGATCTGTGTGCAGTGGAAAGCAGGGAACAGAAATGATTTCCAGATGAAGAGCAGAGAGCCCTGCACCACATACTCGGACAAGGGGGACACCGCAGCTTTTTCAGGGGGGCAGAAAATGCCATTGTTTCCCACCTGAAACAGCTGTGCCATGAAAATCATCAGAGGGAGGCTGGTTTGAAAGCTGAAGATGGTGAGATTTATGTCTGATTTGTAGAAGATCTGGGTAGAGGCACCGACTCCTCTGGGTTTGCCATGGGGCAGAGCCACTCCCACACCATCCCAGTGACTCCCCTGGCACACACCCTGTCTGTGTCCCACAAATAGCAGGGCCATGTATATTTAATGGGCACACACACACACAGAGGCACAGCCTGGAGGCACTCAGCCCCAGCACTTGCTGCTTCCTTGCTGGCTCAGGGTGCTTTTGCCTTTTTAAGTCGGGAGCAGCCCCGTTTCCCTGCAGCAATTCATGGCCAGCAGCCAGGCACAGGTAAGGGCTGCTTTCCCAGCACACTCAAACCCTGTGAGCACGGTGTGTGCAGACGGGCAGTGCCACAAGCAGCACAAACCTGTTTGCTGACCTGATGGGACTTACACACACCACGAATTTTGTCCTTTATTAGGTCTCCTCTATCCACTCTATTATTCATGATTCCAGCCTCGTTTTCTCTAACTGCAGGGAAAGCCAAGAGCTAATCAGGACAAATAATTTTTGGGCTGGCAGCCTTCAGCCACCAGCACACCATGGATACACTGGGTGCCAGGGGAGCCAGGATTTCCATTCCAGGGTTGTTACAAGCTCTAGAAAAATGAGCAATATCCAGGCAAATCAGGACCAGCTGGGAAAGCTACAGCCACTGGGAAAAATTTGACAAGCCTGTAGGGCTTCCCCTTTTCCAGCATGTTGATAGCTACAGGAAACAGACACTTTTTAAAGTTTTCACAACCGGGTTTCAGGAGGACCCATCAGCCTTACTAAATATAATATTTCACTCTGTGAGCCATTATTTATTTATTTCTCTTGGCCCTGCTGTCCCCACAAAGCTGCCTGGAAGTGAGGAAACTTGGCCTCACTGCATTTCACACTGAAGCAATGCTCTGGATCTGCAAGCCAAGGGAAACAGGAATCAAGTAAAAAATATGCACATATTTTGTGTATTTATATATATTTGTGATTATTCTTTGTGGCAAGGGGTTGGGACTTTTTTTGCTTTTGACAGAACTGGAGGAAGGCCCTGGCAAAGAAGAGAAAGAAGGCTGGGAAGTGAGGGATGTGCAAGGCCTGTTTGAGCTGCTTAATAAAGTACTTGTTTAATAAAGATCTTAGCACAAGATCCGTGTACTGATGCACCCAAACTAGGTGCCACCCAAATTTGGTGAGTGCATTCTGGTGCCAGTTGATTTCTCACTCTCTACACACTGTTTGCTTCAGCTACATGCTTGGATCACAAGTGGGTTTGTCCAGCTCCTCCACGTGAACATTAAAAGTGTCCAAATGCCTCAGAGGAAAGAAAAATGCCTGACTTTGGAGCTGGCTGTGCACACCAGCCATTTGCACCAATTTACATGAAATTTGCATTTCATCACTAATCACTACTCAAATGTGTGGAAAATATGGTTTTAATCAGCTGACTGTGGGCAAACAAAATAATCTCTCTCTCAGTTTTAAGCTAGTGACCTTCTGTCCCAGCATCAGAAATGACACAAATTGCCACTTGGATGGCCCAGGCTTCTCCCAGGCAAGTCAAGCCAGCCTGAAGACACCAGGACATGCTGCTCTGCCCATTCACTCTCCTCTGGTTCCCTCTCCCTTGCAGTGATAATTTCTTCTAGGAAAAGGGGCACATGACTCATCTCAGTGCTTCCAGAGCCAGTGGATTTGCTCTCAGCAGCATTTGCTCTCAGCAGCCCCCTCCATCACTGGACAGTTCAGAATGTCCAGGGAACAACATTCAGGCTGTCATGAAGCCAAACACAGTGGATCACCAATGCACACTCGTTTTCCTGCCTTGCCTCCCTCCTTCTCCTCTCCTTGGGACATCCAAGGATGGCCTGGGCATTTTATTTCAAAAATGCATTTTGGCGTAGTGTTCTTATTAGACATTAGAAAGCTCTGGCCTGCCAGCAGAGTTCTGGGGACAGGAGTGGGTGTTCGTGAGCCCGGGGCCGAGACATCCAGCAGAGAAATCCCAGCTCCGCTTGTGACGGACTCTATGAGGTCTCAGGAGAATGAGCCAGGACAACATTTTGTTGCAGCCTTTGGAGGAGGATGCTGAAGTCACCCAGTCAAGCTGGCCCAGTGCCCAGTGGCCAGTGTCACCCTAGTGGGCAGCGGGCCAGTCCGGCAGCGCTGCAAACGCAGCCTTTTAACAAAAGTATTGAACTGGATCGGGATGTCTGGCCTTAACAAGCCCAGATTAACCAAGGACTGACTCCACTCTGCTGCTATTTTTAGCTTCCAAAAACAGTCTGACCGTGTGCTGCCCTACCACATCTGCCTGTGAAGGCTCTCAGCCTGGACTGAGTCACAAAGGGGCTTGACACGAGTGTTCCTGTCTCTGTTACTCATCCCCAATGTCCCCACAGTGCTGACCTGCCATCTCCCCCCATGCCATGCCCACCTCAGGCTGTGTTTCCATCCACACCATTGAGTGGGTGTCTCCAAACGTTGGTGCAGTGCTTCCCCAGAGCTGCCTTGGAGCAATGGGAGCCAGGCCCAGTGGGATGCTGCTGAGCAAAACCACCCTGACATGCCAGCGGGGTCTCCTCCGAGCCTTGGGGGCTTTGCTGGTCTAACAAACTGCTGTGCATGCTGCCTCTCAGCCTCCTCTTGCTGAAATAATCACAGAACACACCTCTGCAAGCAGCAGCTGCTTGGGCTCATGCAGCAGAACACCTCAGCAGGCAGGAGACCCAAGGGACTGAAGTGGCTGTGAGGCAGGAGTGGTGTGGCCACGATGGATCTGACCGAGCAGCCTTGGCAGGTGCCAAGTGAAATGTCCCAGCCAGCTGGTGGCATGGGGAGAGCTGCTGGCACATCAAGATGTCCATATCTGCCTGGAACACGCTGGAGAAGTGATGTCCTGCTGGGTCCAAGCCAAAGAGCTCCAGCTCCAGCTGTTTTTCTCTCAACACCTCCAAGGCAGAGTGCTGGCACACCAGGCAGGAATGCCATGTGCCTCTTCCCAAATAGGTAAGGCACTGCACAGGCAGAACTCTCTGATAGTGAGGTGTGAAATCCAGCACTCAGCCCATGTTTAAAAAGCAAAGGTCCTGCAAGGCTCCTTATCTCTGCTGCTCCATGAAATGCAGTCAGATGAAGACGTGAAAAAGAAACCGTGTGGTTTTTGCCCCTCCACTTGTGATTCTCAGAGGAAGGCAGGGTTTTTAAAAGCATAGGCAATTGCTAGTGGTCTACCTCTATTTTTTCTCAAATCTCAGTCCATCAGAGAAGACAATTAAATTTGGATCTAGATGTCAAAATCTACTTGAAAAAAACATGCTCAACCCAACCCTGAAACTCTTCAGTGAGAACGTTAATTCCTGCTGGACTGGGAGCTGCTCTAGCTACTGGATTTTATAAGTGGAAGGAGAAAGTTTTTTCCACTTGAATTCACCAGGGTTGGTGGGTTTTTTTTATGGTTTGGGTTTTTTTTTTTTGTGAGAAGGTATAAGATGTTAATTTATTACAAGTATGCATTTCCTGCAGAACAGATGGGGCCTGTTGTGCAGATCTGAGCACTAAGCCTTTTCTGCACCTCCCTTTGCAGCTGTTGACTGTAACTCCCCAAGGAGCAGTAACACACAGCCCACACCTGGACACATCTGTCTCCTCCTGCTCAGGACTGTGGTCAGCAGTGGGCTGCACACAGAGAAGCTCTGCTCTGGCTCAGCCTGGCAGGGGCTGTCCCCAGCTCTGGGGTTTGGCACTACAAGTGACAATGCCCTCACTGACACTAAAGGCTGGACTGGCTCTGTTACCCCTCCCATCCTCAAAACCTTCTTGCTCTGGAGGAAAAAGATGCTGAAGGATGGGAGATCACCAGAGATTCATTTTCTCAAATACGGTGTTTGTGACCCCAAATATGTAGATGCCTCTTTTATTAAAAATGACGCATTTCCCTATGTCTGAGGATCCATTTAATGTACCTTATGCTGTTGGTATTGCATAAGCTGAATGCAATATTTATATTGCATTTGCATTAATACTGAGCTTATGCAATATTGGTATTGCATAAGCCTAAATGCTTATGCATTTACTTGATTCATTTACAATCTTACTTTCCATGTTTGTAATCAAATAGAGGCCACAACATTCCTATGAACACACTCAAAAGCTCCTCAAAATGACTGAAACTCTCACTTCTATGGAAGCAACTTCCCAGTCCTAAATCCAGCTGTCCTTATATCCTCATTAAACCACACACCAGCCCAGCAGATCACAAAAACTGCTTGGCCCAAGTGACAGATCTGCAATGCCTCTGCTCACATCCAAGGCACACTCTGGGACTCCCATTTGTGTTGCACCACTCATCCTGGTGGTTTCCAGCTCCACCCCTCTTACATCACTCACTAATCACAGATGGACTCGGCAATCGCAGCCAACAGACATGAACTGAACTCCCTGATATGACCAATCCTCTAAAAATACTGCAGTTTCACAAGAGGGAGGGCCTGGGTGGGAGAATGCCAGCAGTTCTGCTCTGGCACATTTTGCTCTGGCCCTGCTTGGTTCCCAGCCCGTTCAGCAGTGTGGAACAGTGATCCTGCATCCCACAATTAAACAGGAACCACTCCCTCCTGCCATGGGGAGAGCGTGTGTGAGATGGATCCCCTCCACGCTTGCCATCTCCAGGGCACCTGCACAAACACTCAGCAAATCCCTTTTTCTCCCCAGCTCCTGCCTGCTGACAGCCTGGCTTTCAGGTGGGAATTGTGTACAGGAGGTCTGGGGACACCAGGCAGGAATTTCATGCCCCTGTGAAACCGGAGGGAAATGTGCTGCCAGTGCCAGGTGTGGCAGTGCTCCCAAGTCCTTCCTCACAGCCTGTTCCTGCCAAGCACACCCATGCCACTCGGCTCTTCATTCCATGCCAAAAACAGGCAGGCAAAGCTGCTGGTGCTCCAGGGCTGTGGGCAGCAGGCAGCACCCGTGGGTGTCTCAGACCTTGATAAACTGGGCATGATTTCCCCTGAGTGAGCAGGATCAGCCATCTCACAGAGTGCTCATCCATCCCCTTGAGTAAAACCTTGGTTTGTTATCCCTGTGACTCAGGCACAGGGCAGTGCCACTTGCCAGGTATCATTCCATAGGGAGCAGGAATGACAGGGGAGGGGAGCCCCTCTTTGTACCCCCTTCCCCAGCGTGCTCACTACCGAGCACCCCGAGCTGAGGCCACCCCTGCTCCCTGCATTTCCCCTGCCCTCCCTCATCCCTCCCTCTGTCAGCAGGAGCTGCAGGGCAGCCCTGACCCCTCTCCCAGGAGGGGATGCTGGATTGTGCCAGAGTCAGCAGCGAGTGCTGCCTCCTTGGCTCATCCCTGAGCCTTGGTCTGCCAGGACAAACCCAGACTGGACACAGAGGGGCCCTGGAAATGTGTCCAGGTGATCTTCTCACTTGAGTTTATTTCCTCTGAGCCCACACCTGATGGAAATGAAGTAAGGAAACCACACCCTCTCTGCAGGTA
Organism: Ammospiza nelsoni; assembly: GCF_027579445.1. Classification (NCBI taxonomy): domain Eukaryota; kingdom Metazoa; phylum Chordata; class Aves; order Passeriformes; family Passerellidae; genus Ammospiza; species Ammospiza nelsoni. Next base: position 14,211,925 of record NC_080635.1, read on the forward strand.
CATGCCACATGCTGGCCCTCCACAGAAAGAATAATGAAATGAAATTAACACCTGGCCCTTTCTCCAGGGTTGGAAAAGGGCCTTTTCCTTTTTGGAAGAAAAGGAGGAGAGGAGAGGAGAGGAGAGGAGAGGAGAGGAGAGGAGAGGAGAGGAGAGGAGAGGAGAGGAGAGGAGAGGAGAGGAGAGGAGAGGAGAGGAGAGGAGAGGAGAGGAGAGGAGAGGAGAGGAGAGGAGAGGAGAGGAGAGGAGAGGAGAGGAGAGGAGAGGAGAGGAGAGGAGAGGAGAGGAGAGGAGAGGAGAGGAGAGGAGAGGAGAGGAGAGGAGAGGAGAGGAGAGGAGAGGAGAGGAGAGGAGAGAGAAAAAGAAAACTTTTCCTTCTTGGGAGAAAAGGGAAAGGGAGCTGTGTGATAGCAGCAGCCCTGCCAGTGCAATGAAGGTGCTGTGACACAGCTGAGTCTGGGGACATGGCAGGAGCTGGCCCAGGCTGGCTGGGCAGGGAGCAGTGCCTATTAGCCAGATATTCTAACTGTGCTGTGCACACTTAGCCAGATATCCTGCCTTCCCTGCTTTCCCTCATTGCTCCAGTGCTTTTCCTGCAGCAAGGAAAACCCTTCCTGCTCCTGCACCAGCTGTGAAGAAGGAGCAGAACTGCCTCCAGGAGCAGAGAAGGCCAGAGTGGGTCTGTGCTGCTGCAGGTTTTGGCACAGCAAACACAGGAGGAAACCATCAGGTCACAGAGCAGCCCCAAGGAGGGGATTACAGAGCTCCTGTTGCACGAGGGACTTGACGTCCAACATAGTTAATGCCTTCTTAATCACTCATAAGCCATTCTGCTCTGAAAGAAAAATAATAATGATAAAAAAAACCCTCTTTAGTCTCTTTGCTTTTTATTTTTCTGTTTGTAAATCCCAAGGCCTTCAAAACGCTGTCCCTGATGAGAGAACTTAACCATTAACCTACAAAGAGCCAACAATGATTATGCCTCTGAAAATAGATTTTATCCATTCCCTCCACTTGCCTCTACTGATCTAGACACAAATGCTTAGTGATTGTTACTTGGCAACCATGGTAAAAATGTTCTGAGCCACACGTGGCTACAAAGGATGAAATCACTGTCATGAAATTTCCAAAATAAGTACTGTAATACCAGAACACTTATTCCTAAGAGGAACAAATAAACCTCTGCCTTATATATTGTTGTTGCTGGTGTGTTTTTTTTTTAAATAATTCATTTTTTTATGAGCAAGGCACAGTTTTTATTCTTGCTTCTTTGTGACTTCATTCAGCCTGTTTTGCTGTAGTGAGCGTCACATATGTGCATATATGGACACACAGCACTCAGGGAAGCACTGACACCCTCTGCTGCAGCCTGGACAGAAATACAGAGCTGTAGGAGGGCTCAGAGGTCAGGGCAGGGACCTCCAGAGGTCTTTGGCCAAAGCAAGGCCCACCCGTAAGCAAGGGCAGGGTGCTCACGTGGGTTTCTGTATAGGTGCATGCAGGTGCACACTTTCCAGGCTCTCAGAGCACATAATAAAAGGTGAATCCATCTGAGACTGCTTTAAACTAGAAATCACTAGTGCAGTGAAAAGCTGGGGTGGATACCAGTTATTGATTAATCAACTGCTTGGACCTACAGTTGTCAAATGTCCAAATCAAGTCCTTGTAAATCCATTCTTCTGCTATGGCTAAGCTCCTGTATCCAAAGCAAGACGGTCCCACAGGCTACCAAAACCAAGATGCCACTTGCAGGAGATCTTCTCCACATACCAAACATCTGAGCTTTAATCTTTGATAAAATATTTCCCAATGGGAAAATGTTTGTGTCGTGGCTCTCCCAAGGAAGAACTCTGTGCCTTTAGATCTTATTGAAAGCTGTCCTGGGTAGCCTTTGATTAACACATGTTTCTCTGTTGGTCTCTCAATAAAGCAGGGAAGAAATGGATGGTTTTGCTTTGCTCAGAGACCTGGGGCTGGGCCAGCTTCTGGGCAGACTGAGCTCCACACAATCAGAAGGATCCGAAACCAACGCGCGCCAAGCTGAACCTTTCAAACAGGAGCCTCTTGAAGTTGTCTAACTTCTCACCAGGGAAATTTTTAATTTCAGAGATTAAACACTCTGTTTGGAGATTCAAAGGCAAGATGCAATGCTGATTAGCATTTGTCTCAAAGCCTGATTATTCACACTGTTCCTCTTTTAGGGAACATACTTCTTTCAAGCTCGCACATAAATTTGTGCCCACAGATCCGCTTTCTCCTCTGATCAATACCCATTAGTTGCAACTTTTCCTAGATTTGAGCAGCAAGGGCATCTCCTTCTCCCCAGACCAGTGATTGGATCAGGAGCCTGAAATCAGATTCACTCTGGTTTTCAACACAGCTCACCCCCTGAGCCCTGCATGCTGCACTGGGGCTGCTGGTGAGGACAAGGAGCACAGTGAGGTGCTTGTCCCTCTCTGCCATGGGAAAGGCTGCAAGGGGCTCCCAGCTCCTGCACTGGGAATATCTGCTCAGCTCCCTTCTGCCTCCTTGAGTGGAATTTTATTGGCAGTGGAGAGACCTGCACCATCTCTCCCTGCAAGCAAGGGCTTGGTGAGCAGGGTCTGTCACCTCCCTGGGATATTTCCAGGCTGGTGAAGGCACTGCAGCATGCTTGCAGCATGCCATGGGTTGAATGCTCTGGTTTGCAACAGAAAAACCTTTCCCTGCTCTGCTGCTGCAAAGGAGTGATAAGCCCTGGTGGCAAACACTGCACTGTGAGCCCCACAGGGGTCCAGTGTGATATCCATGGAGGATGCTCCCCTGGCACAGCAGGGCTGGCTCAGCCCATCACAGCTGGGGCTCTCTCCCTGAGCCCTCTGCACCTTCCATGGCTGAGCCTGGTCCCTCTGAGCCCTGCCTTGGTGGTGTGGGCTACACAAGGAAACCCCTGAGCCCTGGACAGACCCTTGCTGACATCTCCAATCCACTCTCAAATGTTGCTTTCCTGTTTTTCTGTCTATGACACAAGCACAAACCTAAAAAACATCCTCCCAGTCTTCCTTCTGCAAGGGTTTGGGAAGAGCACTTTGAAATCTCTATAAAGCCCTTGCAGACTGTGAAATGGTGGTGACAGCAGCTTAACTGAGTGAAATGAGATGATGCCAAATAAAAATCACCTTCCCTCTTTTCTGGGTTCATCCTCCCCACCAACCTAAGCCTTCCCCCTTACACCTGGCCAGCAGGCTCAGGTATTTGGGTCAGGGCTTTCCTGATGGATGCATGGCCCATCTTGCTGGGATGTTTTCCTAGGCAAAGCCAGGATGGAGGCTTCCCAGTTCCCCCTGGTTATTTCATGCCCTCTCTCCAAAGCCTTTGAGAAGAAACCAGCCAGAAATCCCAGAGACACAGGGAAGAGCTCTGGGGCTCCCTAGCTCAGAGGAAGATGCTTTCATCTGTAAAGTGAAATGAAACAACACTAAGAAGGGAAAAAGATCCATGCAAAGAGTTTTAACTTCCCTGCCCCAACCAGTGACACAAAACCAGCCTTAGACAACCCCATACCACAAAACCCACACACAGCATTTTGCATCTGTTTCCTGAAGCTGGGCTCAGGGTTAAGCTGGGCTCTAAACTCTGGCAGAAATCATTTCTGTTTCCTACTGGCACTTTAGAAATGGGTTTGAGCACTGGCTTTTTAATGGGTGAGAGCTGCCAAGCCGTATCAAGTTTTCCACACTTAAAAGCTGATTTTTCCCAAGTGCACTTTTAAGAGATTCTTCATAAAGAAAATTTAAAAAAAAAATCCTTGCTAAATTGCATCTGCTTTCTAAACTCACAATGCAGACATGCAGAGCTATGGGTGACTAATAGGTATTTAAGCTAGTTATTATTTTCTTCTGCAAACAGTGGCAAGCCACAAAAGCCAATAATCTTGGATTTCATTATCTTGTGTGCTGAACACTTGGTGCTCCAGACAGCTGAAAGCAAAGGGAAAAATTCAAACTCTGTATCTCAAAAATGCAAACTGTACAAGAGGTGCTTGGAAGAATGATCACCTCAGCCCAGTTCAGCAGGGTTAACCTGTTAGCATCCGCTGGCTGAGAGATTCCTGATGAGTGGTTTGTGGAATTTAATGCTTGGATTGCCCAGCAGCAGGGCAGTGTGACCATGCAGACACAGCATTGCCCCCATGGCCTTCTCAGTGCTGCCTTGCCTCAGGCAAGTGCCCTGATGATTTCACACCATATTCTCAGTGGCCTGGCAGTCTCCGCACTGCATGGAGTGTGCTGAGAGCTACCTGTGCACACAAGTGCCCACGGGCAGGAAAGCAAAGCTTGTCCCTACAACCTTCATTCTGTAAAAATTCACCACAAATCTGATGCTCAGTGTTCCCATACCACACCTCCAGCAGCCAGGTGTGATGGTGCTGCCTGCCCAAACCTCTCTGAGCACACAGCAGGGCCAGCACATGCAATTGAGAGCTCCTGGGAGAGCAGGAGGGGAACAGTCCTTTTAAACCATTTCCATTCTGAGCTGCCATCACTGGGAGCATTCCCAGCTCAGCATCACTTCCAAGATTCAGCCGTCACTAAAACACATTTTTCTGGCTGACAATATTGGCATCAAAGCTGAGCCCTGCCTGCCCCTGCTCTGCATGGACAAAGAGCAGGGGGAAGGAAATATTCCTTCTGCCTTACAGGCAGCAAGAGGAGCTGTTTCTGTATGATTTTAGATGCTTAGGTTGTGTTTTCCCCAACACCTGGAACAAAATAAAAATGTTTCCCATTTTAATTCCCCCAAAAGCTGATGACCTCCCTGTCTCTGGGTCAGCCCATTCCCCCACCTGCCAGCAAGTGACAGATTAAAACATCCACTTTCACTGCAGCTCTCCAGTCTGGGAGCTTTTTGAATCAAAATGAGACAGGCTATTTGCCAATTCACTTCTACATAAAATGTGGCTTTCAGCAGGGCAGGAGGACAGCTGGGGGAATGGCAGCTCTCCTGGCTCCTGTGCTGTGCTGGCAGCCTGTGGCTGGGGCACATCACACCGGGGAGAGGCACAGCAGGCATGGGGCAAAGAGGTGGCTGAGCTGTGAGTTTTGCGAGGGTCCTGTGTCCACCTTCTTCAACACATCCATCCTGCTCCCCCTTGGTTCCTCTCTGCCCTCCTCTCTGCCTGCCTCACTTTCCAGCTCTCTCAGGCACCGAAATCCCAGCAGGCAGCCAGGGCAATGTGGTTACAGAAGGTGGACACAGTGCAGCAGCAGCCATGGGCAGGAGGGGGCTCCTGCTTAGCCGGGACAAGTGAGGACCAAATCTCCTCTGCAATGGGACATGGGCACACAAGCCTGACCAAACCCTTTTGTGCAGATGCCCTTCTCCATTGGGCCACTCTCTGTCCACCCTTTTCCCTCTTCCCATCCACTGGAGACAGCATCAGGCCATTCAGGGAGCCTAACAACCCATCCCCAGCCTGTGTGTGTGTGTCCAGCACAGGAGCCCTTATATATCCCTTAGCTGAGCCAAAAGAAGGCTGCCAGAAGAAACGGGTTATAATTTAATATGGTTTATGATTTCCTCATGAACCTGGCAGCCCAGAGGCTCTGCTCAAGGCTAGCTTAGCAATTTATCTTTGTGTATGGGACAACATCTACAACAGGTGATGAGCTGCCCCTATCTCCACAGGCATCCTGGGACGCACACAGACAACAGACTAAAAAATATGTAGCCTCAATGGCTCTAAAACTGCTCAGAGATAAAGAAAGATGTGAAGGCAGGAGGTGTTGGGGAGGCAGCAGCTGCTGGAGGAGCCAAGGGATGGATTAGTTTGCATAATTCATTCCTGCACTTCAAGGGGAGGCTCAGGAGCCAAGGTCTCCTCTTGCTGAAGTCGCTCTCCTCAGTCAGCATGCAGCAGAGACACGATCAATCATGGCCACTGCAGCTCCCCAGTGACATTTCCAAGGGCTCCACTGAGCAGGGATGATTAGAGATGGCCATGATGCAGCCGTGGGGTGCCCAGGGCTCTCTCCCAGACCCCTGCAGCCACTGAGCATCACCCTTGCTCTCCCCTCAGCCACATTTCCTGAGACAGATGGGATCGAGGAGATAAGGCTTGTACATGGCTGCACCAGACCTGATAACAAGCCATTAACAAGAGGCATTTTCGTGCTGCACTGCTCCTCACAGGAGACTGACAACTGCAGAGTAAACAGCAGCCTGCAGATAAGCCCCAAGTGCCTCTGTGGCTGCCCCAGGTGCTGCTCAGAGCCCAGGGCAGTGCTCAGCCTGCCAGCCCCTGTGTGCTGGGGAGCTCTGCTCCAGCACACATCACCTCTGTGCCAGCCTCACCGTGACTGTCCCCTACCTCTGGGACAGCACGAGGCCAGCCAGGTTTGGGAAGCACCTGGGGCACCTCTAACCTGGAAGTGCTGCATGAGACTCTGCATGTCGCTGCAAATTGCTGAGCTACTGCAGATTGGCATTGATGGCATCCTTGGGTGGTGTATGGGACATGGATGGCAGCAGGACCAGCTGGGATTTGGCCTCCTGAGCCTAAAGAAGCTCAGGATTTCTTGTGTGACCATTTCAGCCCTGTTGGTATCAGATGTTCCTTAGTCAGCACAAGAGAAATCCTTTGCCAGGCAGGGTGCACTCCCCAGGGCTGCAGCTGCTCTTCACCCTCTGCCTGTCCAAGCATGTTGACCTCAAGAAGAAAGCCCTGAGCTATGACACATTCCCTCCCAGCCCTCCTTGGAGCCTCAGCTCCTGCAAGGAAAGAGCCAGAGAGCCACAAGCGCCTTTGCTCCAACAAGGCAAGAACAGCTCCATCCTGCTTGTGACATTCCAGCCTCTGCCCCAGGGATGTGACCCTGCTGGGCCATGCTCCCAGCGCCAGGCACAGCTCCCAGCTCCAGCTGCCTTTTCTTACCGGGTTGCTGTTTGTACTGGGTGATGCCTCTGCAGGTCACACAACCTTCCACTCTGTGTCTGCCCAAGGAGCCATCCATGCGCCGGGCAGTCCTTTCCACATGTGCGAGGGAGGCAGGAAAGATTCCAGGAAAGAAGGATTCCAGGAAGAAAGAAAAGCAAGGGAAAGAAGGTAGGATTCCAGGAAGGAAGGAAGGATTCCAAGAAGGAAGGAAGGAGAGAAAAAGAAGGAGAGAAGAGAGAAGAGAGAAAGAAAAAGAAAGAAAAGAAAGAAAAGAAAGAAAAGAAAGAAAGAAAGAAAGAAAGAAAGAAAGAAAGAAAGAAAGAAAGAAAGAAAGAAAGAAAGAAAGAAAGAAAGAAAGAAAGAAAGAAAGAAAGAAAGAAAGAAAGAAAGAAAGAAAGAAAGAAAGAAAGAAAGAAGAAAGAAAGAAAGAAAGAAAGAAAGAAAGAAGAAAGAAAGAAAGAAAGAAAGAAAGAAAGAAAGAAAGAAAGAAAAAAGAAAGAAAGAAAGAAAGAAAGAAAGAAAGAAAGAAAGAAAGAAAGAAAGAAAGAAAGAAAGAAAGAAAGAAAGAGAAAGAAAGAAAGAAAGAAAAGAAAGAAAGAAAGAAGAAAGAAAGAAAGAAGAAAGAAAGAAAGAAAGAAAGAAAGAGAAAAGAAAGAAAGAAAGAAAGAAAGAAAGAAAGAAAGAAAAGAAAGAAAGAAAGAAAGAAAGAAAGAAAGAAAGAAAGAAAGAAAGAAAGAAAGAAAGAAAAAGAAAGAAAGAAAGAAAGAAAGAAAGAAAGAAGAAAGAAAGAAAGAAAGAGAAAGAAAGAAAGAAAGAAAGAAAGAAAGAAGAAAGAAAGAAAGAAAGAAAGAAAGAAAGAAAGAGCAAAGAAAGAAAGAAAGAAAGAAAGAAAGAAAGAAAGAAAGAAAGAAAGAAAGAAAGAAAGAAAGAAAGAAAGAAAGAAAGAAAAGAAAGAAAGGAAAGAAAGAAAGGAAAGAAAGAAAAGTGCTAGGACAGCCACAGTTTGAATGTGGTGCTTTCCCTTCATCACCTGTACCTCCATTCCCCCCACCTGCCTGGGGGAGCTTGAGTTCCCACCATCATTACCAGGGTCACAAATCTCCTGCCTGAGGCCCAGAGCACCTGAGGAGGGCAAAGGGGAGATCTGGCACTGCTGATGTGATGATGGCTGGAGCCAGCTGTGATCCCACCTCATCACCCAAGCTCAGAACAAGCACAGACTGGCTCCAGCCCATGCAGAAGACATCTCCCCACAATTCAGGTGCCAGTGAGTCCCTGCACATGCTGGGCTGGATTAGGGGTCAGCATGCCAGGGTGAGTGGGAAGGCAGGCAGGATCTCAGACTGCAGGGTGAGCACAAGGGCTCTCTGAAGCTGACAGAGGGAAGGTGCTCCTGCAGGAGGCAGCGAGGTGTGAGAGAATGAAGCTGCTGAGTGAGGAGGTGATGGTGGTGCTTGTGCCTGCAGTGGAGGGCAGCAGCTGCAGTGGGAACAGGCACTTCCCAGGGATCCATGGACACCTGGCCCCGGCACCAAGAGCTAAAAATACCCTGCTCCCAGAAGAGGCCTGGGAAAGAGCGGCTTTCCCATGGCACAGCCAAAAGAGCAGAGGGCATGCAGGGTGGCACAGTGGCACCAGGGCTGCTGTGCAGACCCACCACCATCCCTGTGAGGGAGCTGGGCTGGGAAATGGATAAAGCAGGAGGAAAATGTGCAAATTATTAGTGACGCCCATCCAGTGGAGAATCCAGATGCTTCAAAGACAGGTCTAGCCCTGACACCACAGCCTCAGGTTTGAGCTTTTGTTTATTTTGTTTATTTTTATTATTTGTTTTATGGCTAAGTTTTGAGCTTTTGTTTATTTCCCACTGGAAGACCCTGTCTGTTACCAAACTTTTACTACCATGGCTGGAATGTGCCCAGGCTCAGTGTCAGCCCTGCATGGGTGCTGCTGCTCACATGGCTGGATGGAGCAGCGCTCCAACGCTGCCCAGAAGCAGAGCCATGGCACACTGTGGGGTGACAGAACAGAACACCCTCCTGCAGCTCTGCTCTCAGCCCTGCTTGAGGGGGCGAGTCCTTGCCTATTCACACAGCCACCTGCCAGGTGGGGGATTTAAATAGATTATGTGCCTTCCACAGGGGAAGGGGGTGTTGCTTATCAGTGCAGCATGTGAGATCCAGTTTGTCACTTGGAGAAGTGCAGGTTGAAGTCACAGGCAGTGGCACTTTTGAGGCTGCTCACCCGCCTGCTTGGCGTGAAGGCACGCATGCCATCTACGCTCACTTTGTTCAGAGGCAATGTTCTTGCCAATCTCAGCAATACAGGGTGATGTAAGGGTATCATCCATTATTACCATTTTCACTCTTGACACATGGAAAAATTAATTTTCTTTTTAGAAGTGATGTATGAAGGGCCCAGATTTGCCTGAATAATATACGAACCTATAATCTGGCTGCTACCCTTTGTCTGAAGCATTAATATTAGCAGAAGGCAATTTAGGATGATTGCTTTTAAGTTGTAAAGCCAATGTTCAATTAGAGCATGAAATGAAAGACTTATCGCTAGTACTGGCATAGAGATTTATTCGCAGAGTATTTATTTTCAGCCACAAAGATGCTGGTTTTGTCAAAAGTGACATGTTTAGAACAAGCTGCTTTTGTCTAATATTACTATGAAAAAATGGTTTGGAATCAAACATTTTTATATTTAGGATAATGACAGCATTTTGTTGAAAAAATTCAATGCCACGCTTTGAATTTCAGTCACTGAGTTTGGTTTGAGGAGGTTTCCATTCCTCTGCAGGCTGCAGAGGATACTGCTCACATTCTCCTGCACCTTTTGCTAGGGTGAGGGTAGTGGAAGCGATACCAGGAATATTTTAATAACCAACCAGAGCTCCCAGCAGTCTCCCACAAATCTGAAGCTTTGTTGGACCCCAAACTGAACTGTGAATGAAGCCTTTGTGATATGCTGGTGACCAGAACCATAGGCAGCCTTCCCTCCAGCAAGCAAAGAAGTAAATGTAAGTCCACGGCTGGTAAAAAAACTCAAACGTGGTTTGGTACCTGCCAGCACTGCCAGTGAAAGCACAGGAGCTGGGGAGCCCTTGTCTGTGTGCAACCCCTGGGGCTTTCAGGCCGCTTCAAAATGGAAATTCCCATTTTGTCTGCACCTTTGGATGGCCGAGACTCCAGACTTTCTAGCGAGGCCTCAAGAGAGGCATGGGAATGGATGGGTTTGTGAAGATCCAGCAGCTCCATCAGGGAAATCCGCACACACAGCGCAGGAGGTTTCCCATGGGAGATAAAGGGAACGCAGGGACAAAGAGCCTGCTGGCCTGTGACATCAGCACACAGCAGCTGCTCTGTGAGCTGCAAGTGACTGCTTTGTCCCAGGTATTGCTGATTTTCTACACACAGTGCTCCCCAGGCCCCCTGGAGTCCATTTGTCCCTGTGCTTTCCAAAGGGAAGTGGTTTGTGGCTGCAGACTGGGGGCTTGCACTGGATTGCTCCAAGAATAATGAAAAGAGGGACTTTGGTGCTTGCTGTGCCATGAGTGCTTGGAGGGAATGAGGCACATGCAGGGGACAGCCATGGTTGGGAGGGTTTGTGCCACCCAGGGCTGGTGGTGGGGGATGGAGAAGGCGCACATCTCTGCACATCTCTGCACATCTCTGCAGGCTGCCTGTCCCTAACTCCCAACATGACCAATCAACGCAACCCTTAAGTGGAGTTTAAGGGAGCTGGGGATGCTGTGAGAGAGCAAGGCCATCAGGGCTGAGCTCTGCCTGGGAGAGGGGAGCCTTTCCCTTCCCCAGCTGCCCTGGAGGGACAGCCAGGACCCACCTGGTCCCAGGGAAACTCGCCAGTACATCTTGTTCCTGCTTGGCACTATTAATTTGGCTAAGGAGCCAGAGCTGGCACAGGGTCTTGCACAGAGTCCTGCACAGAGTAAAAAGCCCCAATGCTGAGACACAATTCAGGGCCAGGATGGTGACATGCTCCTCTCCTGGCACTGCCCTCCATGCCTGTGGCTCTGTCACTAGCACACCCCTTGTCCCTCCAAAATGCACCACTACCTCCCAGTTTCCCCTCCATTTAGAATCTGTGATCCAGCCTAGAGGTACAGAGCATTAGTTTAACCTCTGGAGATGGCAGCTCCCATTGCTCTCTGATCCTCTTGCAGCATTTGTGTAAACAATTTGCATTCAAGCAGCAACACACACAGAGCAGCTCTCTGCTAGCACAAGATGGCCAAGTGTGCTCAACAGAGAGGCACTGATTTTTTCCAAGGCAAAGGTCTGAACCTGAATTGCCACCAGGACTTTCTTTTTAGTGGATGAAGAATGGCAATTAGAAATGTTATTCATGCATGCTTTCAGATGGGTTGGCAGTTGTTTAGTTTAATGGTATGAGATGGTTAGTTAGAGCAGGACAGCTGGGTATCTGCAATTAATCTGTGCTCACAACACATTGAAAATGAGCAATACAGTCTGGCTGGGTCTTAGGTTGCTGATATGGAAATCCCAGTGGAAAGATTAAAGGAGTGAAAGGACATATCTCTGAGAGAAGTTTATTCCCACAAAAGAAATCTCTTGGTTCATTTACACAAAGCTGTTTCTCAAGGCTTTAGCGATTATCTCCTTCCTGAGATATTTTCCAGCTGCACTTTGCAGCGGGCTGGATAGATCTGAATTACACCTTGGTTCTGAGCAGCCTCTGGCATAAGTTTACAGCGTCAAGAAATGGAAAAAAAAGAAGTACTAGAAAGTTTCTTGCAGTGGGAACATTTGTCACTGAGATGTTTCACGGAATAAACCCTGGGCACGAGACCAAGAGAAGTAATTGGACTGGCCACGCTCCATGTTTTAGATACTTGTCTTGGGCTTTGCAAATGTGCAAAGAATATCACTTCTTTCTTCCAGAGAGAAAGGATGAGAGGGGTTGATGGCATTTGTTTCTTCAGCTTGCACATCCTCTAGGCCTTTACCCCAAAGTCACTCTGCTTTGTCCCTTGAAACGCTGCCAGCACGAAAACCTGCTTTTTACTGCTGTCCTGAAAGCCCTGTGATGGCCTGAGCTGCCTGCACAGGCTGCCAGAGCAGGCAGGAGCAGGCAGGAGCTGCCACGTGGGAGTCACACTGCGGCACGTGGTGCATCAGCCCCGGAGTCGTGCAAGGACAGCGTCCCCAGAGAGGCACCTTGCCACATGCCTGCAGCTCAGCAGGGCCAGGGGAGATGTTTGCAGTGTGCTTTCTGCTGGCATCTCCCCCAGGCCATCCATCTGCGACCTCGGTCCCAAGGGTGCCTCCAGACTGCCGAGGAGCAGATAAATCCCTGCCTTTGGTGCACAGCCCCCATTCCTGACAGCTGGGAAAGGGAGGGCAGGGGACGGTGTGAAATGCCGTGGGAACGCTGGCAGGGTAGAGGAGGCTGTGCCTGGAGATGTCCCCTGTGCTCTCACACAGCCTGGATAGGTGTTTGCTCCCCCACTCCATGCTGTGGATGAAGCTGGCATGTGTGATGGGCCCTGCTGCCTCCTGAGCTGGGCACCCAATGGCCTCACCTCAAAAATGACCCTTGTGAGGAGCTTGGGCCACATGGATGGGCCCAGCAAGAGGAGGAGGAAAAGAGAGAGGAAAAAAGCAGATCCCCAGGGTCAGGATTCACCTGGGACAGCCCTGAACTTATCCTTGTGCAGGCAGCCCCTCTTGGTCTGCTCAGCTTCTGCTGGTTTTGGGAATGCAGCTCCTGTTAAAGGTGTGAGAAGGCCTGGAGGTGGTAGGGGCAGGATCCACCCAGGAAATGCAGGGTCCTACAGTGCAGGGTCCTACGGGTCTTTGGAAAGACTGTCTGGTCTGGGCAGGAATGCAGCTCCCCCAGCTCCCCCTGCACTTGGGAAGCTGCTCCTCACTGCGCTATCCCTCAACACAGTGGCTCCCAAAGCTCCTCTGGCATCACACCACCTTTCTCAGCATGGATTTGCTTTTTAATTTTTTTTTTTTTTAGTTAATCCTCCATACTAATCATGCCTGGCAGGTTTAGAAGTAAAAGGAGAGCAGCAGAAGGCAGCAGCTACTGAAGCAGCTCCGCAGAGGGAACGGCAGCCCCGCGATTCCAGCCGTGCTGCAGTCCCTGCTGGGGTAACCCAGGTGCTGAGGGATGGTCTAAGGATCAGCTTAATAAACACTGCAGCTCCCTGTATTGCCAGCTAGGTGAGTACTCAGGCACAGATTAATTGCCATCCTCAGGAGGTAATTAAAGGGACTGTGAGCCCCCTCACCATGCCAGGCAGCACAGACCACACTGCTCGGCCGCGGCTGCAGCTCTGCCTCCAAAGCGTGGCAGACAGAAGAGATGGATGGACTGACACAATCTCTGTTTGCCAACAGGCCATCCACCATCAATATTTAAAGCTGAATGAGTCTCCAGAGTGGGATGAGGAGAGCTTGATAAGGCAGCATCCATCATTTTGGTTTTTAATTTTGCGCCTGCTCACTCAGCGCACGGCATTATACACATATTGAGTAAATGAATAATGGATAAATAATTCACCAAATGGTTCAGCCTCTTGGTTCTCCCAGCCATCATGGAGCTTGGGTGCCTGGCACAGGGATCCTGAAGTGCCAAGTGCAGGGAGGTGCTTTTGGGGGGTAGTACCATGGTGATCCATTACCCAGCACTTGTGGAGTTCCTCTGCCAACCGCTGTGACTCCACAGCTGCCCAGGTGGTTTACAGAGGTGCATCAAAGTCTTCACTCACCCAAAACTTCTCAGAGGCTCACTGGAGTCCCATCAGCCCCACAGCCATATCTCTGTTGACTCTGCCCATGCAGTGGGTGCTGGACATCCATCCCTACTATTCCCAGTGTGCTGCAAGGGTACCCATGGGCAAAGTGCCCAGGACCTCCTGCTGTCCCTTCTTTATGCTCCTAGGGCAGCCAGAGAAATCCTGGTCCTCCTGAAGCTTGTGCTGAAACTCTGCTGGTCAGGCAGAAACTCCAGCCTCTGCTGCCATTACTGAATAGGGAGGACAAGCTTTTGTCACCCCAAGGGGCTGTTTGGCACAAGCACTGGGACACTGCATGTCACAGCTCTCAGCAGCACCTTTAAAAGTGGCACTTCAGCTGAGGGGAAAAGGGACAATGATGGCAGTGTCTGCTCTAGGAAAGGCAATGAAACCAAGGATGCAACAATTTCAGGAAGCCCTCCCCACATTCTTGTGAGGCCACAAGCTGGCTGCACCCCACTCTACATTTATTCCTCCTGTCCCTTCCCAGTAAGTACAGAGGAGCAGAGAGCTGCCTTGGAGCAGAAGGGACCTGCCAAACCTTGGTCAGCAGCTCTCTGCTGACCCTCCACTTCCCAGAAAAAGCATTGAGGTCTGCAGGACATGTATGCCTAATTCAAATATTGCAGGATTTCTTGCTGGAGCACCCAGAAGCCTTACCTGCAGGAAATGCTGACAAATGCCTAGCTGGATGGTAAGAGCATGGCAGGCATGGGAGGGGCTGTGCAGCAGGGATTTACCACGTGTAACTTTTCTGCCAGGCTCTTTCAGGGAGCAGACATTGGTCCTTAGCTGCCCCACAAGTCACACTGTGGAAGATTTTCATCCAAGAGACTTTCATCTGCTTCCACTTGGTCTCAGCATCAACCTCTCAGTGCCCAGCTGCCCACAGCTCTGGCTGCAGCTCTGTTCTGTGGTTTTAGGCTCAGGCTGGCCAGCCTGCCCCAGTGCACCACCAGAGAAACTCAGCTCTGCTGGGAGAGTCCCTCAGGGCCCTGGGGGAGAGGGACCTCTCAGCAGGGCTGCAAAACTTCCCTGGTCAGCTTCTCCTTCTGGCCACCAGGCACACAACTCATTGCTTGGGACAAACTTGGGAAACACCAAGCCTTAATTTATGGTGGCAAACAGAAAATCAACTCCAAGTGTTTGGTACAAAAAGTTTGGCAGTTCCTGCTGGAGGATGCTGGAGTGGATTCTCTCCAGTGGCAATCAGCAGGCTCTGAACCTCTGCAGAGCAGTTTGCTTTGTGCTGAAAGCTTTACAGATTCACCAGAACTTCTGCAAATTCTGGTCCCAGAGGGGTGTGCAGGCAGTGTCACCTGTTCCAGAGCAATCTCAGCCCCTCTCTGCCTGCAGATGTCCTGACCTGATGTGATGTGATCCAGGTCTGCTCTGGTTTCACACGTGTGTTGTGTGAGAGCTGCCTCCTCACAGCTCTGTGCATTTCTGGTCTCCACATGAGAAGTTAGAACAAGCCAGTATTCATGGATATACAGCATGCCTTAAAATTCAGCAACCAGATTCCTAAAACATGGATCCTGAAACATGGAAAACAGCTTTGGCTTTCCTGCAATAAGGTTGCAGTGAGCAGCCATTTCCCAATGCCCAACCACTTCAGCCCATGCCTGGGAATGCTTGGCAGGGTCTGGCTGAAGCCATGTACAGCCATGGGTCACGAGCACTCTGTGACATGGGGCAGCAAAGGGACACACAGAGATGCCTTTGGCTTCCTCTGCTCCTCTCCTCACTCCTCTTCTCCTGTATTTCTCCCAGCTGCAGCTGTCACACAGAAAACTCACTGAGGCAGTGGAAGTGTGGCTCAGGCTCAGCAGGAAGCACATGCAGGACATCCCTGGCACACCATGCACATCCAGGCAGGGGCAGGGGATGGGAGCAAGCCTTTCCAAAGCACCTCTACACAAAAAGGCTCCACTCACCCCAGTCCCTGCTGTGCCCCTGCAGTTTCAGCACCAGTGCTTGCAGGGGACACAGAGGTGGAATTCCCAAGGGGTCAGCACTGGGATCTCTCAAGCTCTGACAAAGCCTAGCAATAAAATTTGACATTTTGGGGGGGAGACAGTTTTTATTACTTTTTTTTATTTTTAATAGCAACAATAAAAGTCAGTCTTTTGGCAGGTGCCTGGAGCTGTGTTTTGCCAGATGAGAAATGGTTCAGCATGTGATAGCTGAGTTCATGGGCTTGGAAGAGCTTGGCAGAGCAGTGGGATGGTGTCTTTTATACACTTCTTTTAAGGGGAAAAATCAGGGAGGGGCAAATGAGCAGAAAGCCAAAGGAAGTGGTGTAGGAGACCCTTTGCAAGCCCCTGTGGGCAGGGTCCAGGTCTCTGGCCAGCTTTGTGCCCAGAGTGAGGACATGGGAGCACAAGGGAAAAAGGGCACTTTGCTTCCATTCCTGCCCCCACTCCAGTCCAAGGAAGAGAAATAAGAGCCCAGTATCAAAGCAAAAAGCAACCAGATCCCTCCCCTTCCCTGGTTCGTTTTGAGCTGACCTTTAATAATTGCAGAAGGGAAAATGGGCTGGTCAGTTTGCATTAGAAATTCACTGGAGTGGCTGGTGCATTCTCCTGCTCATCAAATCCCAGGCACTTGGATAAGCCCTGTGAGCAATCAGTGCTACAACCTACAGCCAAAAAATGTTACAAGTCCATATGCATATAGTTAGGAAAATGTTGATTAATTTGTTCTGATACACTTCAGAAAAAAAAATTCCCTCAAATAGCATCAGGGAGCTCAGACAGATTATAAATTGCCTTGCTCAAGATTGTAAATATTGCATCCATGCCTCCCTGTGTGTTTTAAAGACATTTTCATGGGCTGTGCCTGTGTGGAAGAGATTTGTTTTAATATTTTACTAAGTAAAGCATATTTCATCTGCGTGGTGCTTGCAAGAGAGGGAATTTTTATTTTGAAAAGCTTCTTCAGCTGTGAAGGGAGCAAGTGTGGACGACACACAGACATGCCACTGCAATAAGGCAGGATGCTGCAGCTGCCCTGAGATGTGATTTAAAATGCACAGGGCAGATGTGAGAAAAAAAAAGAAAAAAAAATGGAGATCAGGAAAAATAGAGCAGGCACAGAGCTTTGAGCCTCTCATCTTCCCAATTCCAGGTGTGCAGGGGGCCAGCCCAGCCTGGGCAGAGAGGGATCTTGGAGCACTGACTGCTGCTAATTCAGGGCAATCACCTCTTGCCATCAACAGCCAGGCATCTACTGATCAGGGCTGGCATGGCATCACCATCAAGGGATCAGGGCTGGCATGGCATCACCATCAAGGGATCTTATTTGCATCAGGGGATGCCCAGCACAAAAAAGCTACTCTATTTTTTTGCAAACATAAATTTCACCTTGTACAGTCACAGAGGAAAAGCTGGAAGTGTGGACTGGGTACAACGTGGCAGCTGCCATGACCTATACAAGCACCCTCCTAAACCAAATGTTTCATTCAGGGCTGCTCTGACCCTGGGTTTTCTTGCAGCATTAGGGCTGCCTCGACTGATTCTCCTGTACTGAGCCATGCAAGCTCCCCCCTGAAAAGTTTCTGTCTCCTGCCATGGGCACACAGAGTTCCCTCTAAGACTTTGCTGGGGGAAGCAATGAGGCTGATTCTGGTGCATTTGAAGAGCAGAAAGGATTCCCTTCCCACCCACCCAGCCCCACCTCACCAAAGTCAAGGATCTACCTGATCAGAGGGTTCCTCTTCTCAAACTGACTGAAGAAACATCCCTGGCTTGGCACTCCCAGGGAGACCATCACACTGGAGCTGGAGGGTGACATAACCCCAGGAGACCCTGCCACAGAGACAGCTCCAAATGCCAGCAGAGCTGCAGACAGCTGCAGGACTGAGGAGGGAGAAAACAGGGCCCATTCTGTGCAACAAGCAGCATTTTAGGGAGAAAGTCAGGAGGATAGACTGAAAGAGCTGCTGTTCAAAGAGCTGCTAACATTTCCAGCTTGCCTTGAAGAATTTTGTCTATTTTTGTGCTGCGAGCTGAGCTCTGCTGATCTAAATCCAGATCAGCTCCGCTTCACAAACGCAGCCGCTCTGAATTCAGCCTGGTTTAGCTCTGGTCTTTTATCCTTGGGAAACATGGCTCGCTCTGAAGATGGGAGGAAGCACAATGCTATGAAAAGCACCAGGAATTCAGCCCTGGGAGCCAAAGAAGCAGGCACATGCTGCAGGGGGTGAGAGCCACGTGCAGCCAGCCGCAGTTATCCTGAGACGCCGTGAGCAACGAGCTCAGCAGCCAGCCCGGCCATCCAAGGCAGCCAGGACACGGAAAGACATCACAGAAATAAGGGCAACTCTCTCCCAGTGCTCCCAGGGGTGGGTTTGGCTTGCATGGTGCTAAAGGTTTGCCAATGACAATCTGCCACTAACAGCAAGATGCAGGATGTGCTGAAGACCTGGACCAGAAAAAGTTCTGCTTTGTGCCTCTGAGACCTCCCCAGCTTCCAGCACCTGATCCTGTGTGCCCTTCTGCAGGGCTGCACTGGGCACTGGCAAGGTTTCAGAGCAGCACAAGCACCGAGCAAGGCCTGTGTGCAGCTGCAAAGAGCCTGACACGTTGATCCTTGGTGCATACTCAGACCCTCCTCTAAAAACCCTCCATGGTTTTCACGGCGCACTGCTGTGGGGTGGAGAAATGCTCTTAAACAGAGAGCAGATGTGAAACACTGCCAGCAATTGTCTTCTGCAGGGGTCAGGACAGACCTCAACACCCTCAGAGCTCTGTCCTGACATGTGCCAGGACATCCCTCTGGTGACTTGCTCCTGGCGGAGCTGCTGGCCTGCCTTCAAGTTCTCTGCTTTCAGCTGCAGGACACCAAAGCAAGGCAGAGTGCTGCTCCATGGTGGAGTGTCTCCAGCATGCACTGGAAAACAGCATTCAGAATGCTCAAAAGGCACCTAAACCCAACTGCTGATGCAGGAACAGGAAACATCTTCCCCTGCTGCACAGCAGCTGTCCCTCAATGACTCTTCCAGGTACTGGCAGCTTCTCTGGCACACATAATCTGCCTGAAATTGTCTGCATTTATCACTTTTGCCATGGTGTTTGAGCACCTTGCAAGCTTTACCAGCTCTCTGCAATACAGGGAGCTGCTGCTGGCTGCTGGAGCAGGTGGGGAGCTGGTGTGGATGGCATGTGTGATGTGTGGATGGTATGTGTGAGTCCTGGGGAGGGGAGATGTCCTCCTCAGCCCTCTCTGCCAGGCTGCACAAAGCTTGCTCCCCTTGCCTGCAGAGAATGACTCTAGAGCATGAGCATCTGACTTACCCTGGGGTAAGCAGCAAAGACCACGAGCTTGATTTCTGCTCCTCTTTTAACCTAGATTAGATTAAAAAAAGCCATTCAAAGCTCCCTCTTCAGCCTGCTTTTCCTGGCTGCAAGCAAAAGCCTGCAGGCACAGGAAGGACAGCAAGCAAGCACCCCGAGGCACCCACAGCAGCCCTTGGGGGACACCAACAATGCCCCCAGCCCGATGGGTGACAGTGACCAAGCCTGCCCCTGCCTCTGCAGAGCGCGGCCGCCCTGAGCTGTGCCACCTCCAATTCTGTGAGAAATCCTGCACAGCATCTGGCCACAGCTGTCTGGGCACACCCTGCCTGGCCTGCAGCAGCCAGCCCCGAGGAGACAGAGAGGAGAATTGCTGCCCCAAACACAAAATCTCGTGCCTGGATGCACAAGGGACGTCTCCAGCAAAGGGCAGGCACCACAGGCAGGGCGCTGCAGTGACCCAGGATTTAGTTGTTGCATCTGCCTCTGGTTTCATCCCTGTCAAGTGGCATAAACAATCAAATCAGCATTAATAAGGGCATTTGGTGGAGGCTTTTAGGTTCTTATCTTGCTTTTAATGATTCATTCAGCTTCCCTCAGCTCTTGCAACCCAAGTCCTCTCCATTCTTCCTGATCAAAACCTGCCGGGAGCCACCCCAGTACAGGCTGGATAAATTAAAGGGACTGGGGCTGCAAGGACTAAAGGACTCATAAGGGGGGGATGAGCTCTCTGTAGAGGCACACAGAAATAAGCCACATTTGCTTGAGCTTATGATCCCTAATTAGCAGCTCCATGGCTGTGTAACCACCATGCTGCTGCTGCCACACGTTCAGCCAGGCTGCATTTCCTGATGGGATCATCCCTGGCAGCCCCAGCCCTGTTCTGCCAGTCTGCTCTGGCCCTATGACCACACCAATGCTCTGCTGTGGTCCTCCCACCACAGAGGGGACAGGAGAGCAGAGAAGGGATATTTTTTCCCCACACTGCACCATTTTCTTGTCCCATTTTTGTGCCCCACACTTCTGTATCAAGCAGCCTGAGCAGCTCTCAAGCAGGGCAGAGAAAGCCTCCAGCACATCTCACATCCATCAGGCAGCTCTCCCTGCCCCTCGATGCTGATGTATGGTCTCCTTGTCCAGCTGCCAGAGGGACCCCTTAGATCAGATAGCTTTTATCTCAAAATAAGCCCTGGAAAAATAACACAGGCTTTATTTGTCATTTACTCTGGGAAAGTTTTGAGCTAATAAATAAAGTGAAATTATTTTAAAGAGCAATAGCTTTCTTAAAAACTTCAGTTCAGGGTTCTGACAGAAATAACAATATCTCTGGTGCCTAAATACCCATCAGCTCGGCTTCTGCAAGATTTGGTTTCTTTGGCTGCAAAGAGCAAAACTTTGCAAATGAATTTGCATCACACTCATGTAATTAGCAGTTAGCTCCCTGGTGGAAAATGATTCCCCCACACAATATTTGGGTGAATCACACCCAAGTAGAGTTTTTGTAACTAGTTTTGTGCATGTGCACATTCATAAGCACAGAGGCACATCAGAAATCTTGGGCAAATTCTTCCCTTTGATCTGCTCTTCATTTCAGTGCAATTGAGACCAGAGATCTCAGCTCTTAAACCACAGGAAACTTCAAGTGTGAATGTTGGTATTAGCAACCCCCTGTCCCACTGGCACTGAAAGTCAGAGATGGGCCCCTGTTTCCTGATTTCAGCCCAGGACTCCTGAGGACAGCTCAAGAATTCCTGCACAGTTTTGGGGAGCTGTTCACAGTTCTTGAGTAAAAGGGTGAGAGTGTAACTCCCCCAGTGGAGTGCAGACATGTGAGAAGCACAGTACCATGCAAGACAAAAACCCTTTGCCCTAAGCTGGATTTTGGAGCCTCATTCTCACATTGATCAGGGCTTGTCTTCCTCTCCTGCCCCCAGCTCACATGTGGGACAAAAAGTTCCCAACCATTTTTTTCAGGGTACAAAGTGACTTTGTGCAGTAACTGAATTAAATTTAACTTACTTTTGCCTAAACCTCGTGCAGGCTTGGGAGACGCCCCTTCAGCAACAACCATATTTCTCCATATTCTCCTTTTCCTGTGGTGGCAAACATGGCCTTTCATCACTTGCCCAGCTGGGTAGATTGGCAGGATGATGAAAAAATGAGAGAGCCTCAGTAAATTCAGTCAGTGATGTTGGCCAAGTTTGATTGAGTCCCTCCTGCCGAGGACACTGACACAACCCAATCACTCATTGAGGCATTACCACCATGTACATCCATGCCTGCATATGTATTTTCATAGAACAGTTCTGTGTTGGAAGATGGTCTAATTTCAACACCCCTGCCATGGGTGGGGATGCCACCCACGAGAGCACGTTTCCCAGGGCCACTTCCAGCCTGGCCTCCAACAATTCCAGAGATGGAGCATCCACAACTTCTCTGGGCAACCTGTGCCAGTGCCTCACTCGAGTTTATGAGGGCAGGTCATGTGAAGATGGGCTTCAAAGCCATTGAAACCCTTGGGTAGGTTCAGTTCCCAAATCAGCAAGAGAAAGAGCCTTAAGGCTTTGCCCTGATAGGGAAGGTTTATGTACAATTTGGGTTGAATCCAGGAGTCCTTAGTCACTTCTTAAAGGTATAGAAATCCCCCTGGCCTTGCAAAGCAGCAAGGCATCTGCACCCATGAAGGAAATGCAGGATGGGAGCCACAGGGGGGTTTTGCCTCCTTTTCAGCCAGAGACAGGACCTGTGGGAGCAGTGGAAAGCCACCTGCACCCAGTGGGGAAAGCAAACAAGGATGATCAGTTACGTGCAGATCTGTCCCCGGGCTTCATTCGTGTGCAGCCTGCACAAGCCCATCTCCTGGGTTGTTTCAATACACAGCTCAACCAGAGCTGCTGACTTTAGGCCTCTGCTGGTATTTCTCCTTGCAAAGTTCATGGGGTAGAAAGTGTTGCTTTTTTGTTGGGACTGGTTTCCCCATCTGAAGGGAAATGAGCCTTCACTGAAAAGCAACCATTCTGAAAGCTCAAGGATTGTTTTTATGTTCTCTTTCTCCTCTATACTGTTTAACATTGTTTCACAGACACTCAATAACAGCGTGCATGATACGCTCCATTTCTCACAGCATGAGGAACCCAAATTTCATGTATCAGAGAGCCGCTCCCGTGCTGAATGAGACACCAGGCTTCACTAGAGTGGAACACTCACTCCCCCCTCGAATTGTCACTGGGAAATTTGCCACAAAGGTGTTGGGATTAACATTCTCTGAACCTGAGAGAAGCAATGAGAGAAGCACAGAAAAGAATGATCAAAACAATTCTTCTTTCATTTGTTGCTCCTGTGTTGTGCCAAAGGAGAATGCAATATGGAGATTGTTTACCCAAAGTGATGGGGTTTTGTTTTCTTGGCCCACCAGGGCCAAGTGTGTGTGTGTGTCGGGACTGTTGGCAGACAGTCACGAGATTCTGGGCAGTTGAGTGCTTGAACACATTCAGTTCAGATGTAGTGTAATATAGTATAGAATAATATAGTATAATAAAGTAATTAATTAGCCTTCTGATATCAATGGAGTCAGATGCATCATTCCTTCCGGATGTTGGGCAAAAATATCAACTTTTGCCCGATATCTGCCCAAATACCGATACAAAGGGACTCAGTGAACATGAGGTTAGCTTAAATTAAAAAAAAAAAAAAGCCCTTCATAAAATGAAAAAGGAATCAGGCTCCTCTTAAGGTGGGTCTAGAGCTGAAAGGCTACAGCAAAAGCAAGCATGGCAGCAGCTCTCCTCATGTTCACCCAAGAGGATGCACCACTCATCTCATTTCAGGATGGAGAGGGGCCAGACAGCCTCACTGCCTTATGTAAAACTTGTTCATGTTGTTCCTGGCCTCCTGAAGGATTCCCAAGGAAGCTGTCCATCCTCCTCTGCTGAGGGAGGTTGCCTGGATCCGCAGCAGTGATACCACTTCATGGCCCAGCTGGAAAACACAGAGCCTGGCCCAGGTCCTGCATGGACCTTTCACTGGCTTCAGCAGGCTGTGGTGACTGATCCTCTGTAAGGAGCTGGCTGTATTGCTGGATGGGAATTAGATTTGATTATGTGCTGGCTTATTTGGGTTTCAGTGCACCAAGAGGGGCAGCTGCTGTGTGGGGTGAGTGGCCAGTGGCCATGGATGTGCCTTGCTGGTTTGCTGGCAGAGCTAAGAAAAGGCCTTTGACGTTTTGTCTTCCTCTCCTGCCCCCAGCTCACGTGCGGCACAAAAAGTTTCCAACCTCTTTTTCAGGGTACAAAGTGGCTTTGTGCAGTAACTGAATTAAATCTGAAGAGAAAGTGAGCCATCAACCAGAGGTGTCTGGTGTCAGAGCAGGAAATTTGAGGATAAGCATCTAAGAGCACTCTGTGTGTATCTTGTGCGTAGTTCATATGGCTTCACCCTGGTCCAGCTCTCATGAAAGGACAGCAGTGAAAGCCACTGACAATGGCTAAGGGATCTGAGAGAGGCTGAGGCTTTGAAAATACCTCAGAAGTGGAAAACAAGGAGGAAGAATAAGTGGTCAGTTTTCAAAGGAATGAGCTCACCTGTGGGGTGCGTGCGAGGATGTACAGGGCTGCAGAAGGCCTTGAACAGGCTGAGAAAAATGTATGGATGTACACACATACAGAATCACAGAATCACAGAATAATGAGGTTGAAGAGACCTCTAAGATCACTGAGTCCAACCTGTGCCCTAGCACCTCAACTAGACTATAGCACCAAGTGCGACGTCCAGTCTTTTTTTAAACACATCCAGAGATGGTGATTCTACCACCTCCCTGGGAAGAGCATTCCAGTACTTTATTATTCTTTTGGTGAAAATCTTTTTCCTAATATCCAACCTATACCTTCCCTGACATAGCTTGAGACTGTGTCCTCTGGTTCTGTCAGTGCTGCCGTGGAAGAGACTGACCCCACCTGGGGCTAACACACACGTGAGTGCACATTTAACTCCAGCTTAGAGAGAACTGTGAGAGCCTCCAAAGGCACCCAAGGAGGACAAGGGAGTGGGAAGATGAAGAAACTAATGCAGAGCAGCACACATACCAATGGCAAGAGACCCAAACTACTCCTACATGCCCTACACTGTAAATCAGCTGAAGCTGCTCCTGAAAACGACTTCCCAGCAGCCAGCCCGGCGAAGAAGTCTGACATCATAAAAACAAAATACAACCTTTTGCTGTGCAAACAGTAGATTGGAAAAAATAGTATCCAACCAGCACAATAACATTCAGTAAAGCAGCTGCAAGGGCACATATGAGGTTTCTGTTATTCCGCTTCAGAAAGGGAGAACATCAAGTAACAGGGTGACAACTGATAAAGGAGTGCAGAGATTTCCATACTAAGCCAGGCTGCTGCACACAGAGGATTTGTTTAGCTTAAAGATAAAGCAATATATAAAGGTCTGCCTGACACTTCTCATTTATTCTTCCTTGACACAAGAATAAATTATTTCGGTGAAATGAAAAAGCAACGTATTTCAAAGAAACAAAAGGGTTTTTATATTCTTACCTACAGTGCACCAATTTGTGGCACTGACACGTTGTTGAGATCAGGAAATTAGCATGATTAAAGACAGAATCAGATGTTTAGGAGGAAAATACATTTACTTTAAAAGAAAGTTTACGAAAAAACCCATGCAAGCCCCTGTGCTTTAATGAGAAAATATTAACAAATATGCTTTCTCATTCAGTCCTGGCCAAACAACTAGGAACAAAGAATTAATCCAAAGATGCTGGAAGGTAGCCCCAAACCAGTGATTCTGGAAATGGTGCAGATCTCCCTCCACTTCTCTCTGTGTCCTGAGCTGGGTGCATCAGAAAGGGAGATGATGATGGGCAGGGAGTCAGGGACACCACAGCCCAGCACCAGTGAAGCCACCAAAAGGTCCTTCAGCTCCCATGGCCACCTCAGGTCACCAGAAGGTCCTTCAGCTTCCATGGCCACCTCTCAACTTGGTTGTTCAAGGCCCTGGAAAGGGTGAAGAGCAGCTGAGGTCTGGAAAGCTCACCTGGCAAGTGTAGACCCAGAGCAGTGGTTCTGGCAGGTTCTGCTCCTTTGGGAGAGTCTGACCTAACCTGCATGGCCAACAGCACAATAATAATGGGATCCTAAGGAATCCAGATGATTATTCATCCAGATGATGAAACATATAACTGCATGAAGTAAGATGAACAAAAAATTTTTGCTGTGTCTGTAGAAAACAAAAAGGGTTGAATTTACTGGGTAAGGGGAGTAATTTAACTCCCTTGTCTCTGAGCCATGCAGGACTCAGCAGAACCCAGGATGAAGGTTTCCCCTGGCTCTCAGTGGATAGGATTTCAACCATCAGCTGTTTTATCCTACAGCAACCTCACTTCCCCATGCTCCCTCCCTGGCCTGACTCCTTTCAACCTTGTGCCTCACGGCTGAGTGCCTGGCTGGAAGAGAAGGGTATGGAAATGAAATCACTGCAAGATGCAGAGGGCAAACAGGCAGCCCAGGGTGCAGCTCCAGAGGTCACATCCTCCTGTCCTTTCCTATGGGAAAGTGCTCTCTAGGTCTGCTCACACCCTTCCCCAAGAGTTTCAGAGCCCAGAGCTGACCACACAGCCACAAGCCTGAGATGTCTTTCTCCAGCTGGGCACCCTGGGCAGGGCTGCTCTGCTGCAGGAACAAAAGGCTTTTTCCTCTCTCTGTCTTTGCTGGAACCTTGATGGTGTCCCCCAGAGTCAGAAATGACTCTCCCTGAGAAAAGAGTGAGCAAAGAGGCTGCTCCTTATCAGTGGCAGGGTACAGAAAGGGACAAGATCTTCCCACAGTGGGCTCAGCTTTGTGGTGGGAATGGAACTGCAGCTCCTGGCAAGATCCACAAACCAAGCCCAACCAAACCACTCACGGTGGTAGGGGGATGCTTGCAGAGTGAAACAGCTTAATTGCTGTCCTTGTGTACACCCTTGGACACGCTGGTATTTTCTTCTTGTGCCATAGATCACTGACATCTTCCATGTGGAACAGCTCTGGGATGTGGAGAGGGAGGAGAAGCCACACAGGAGCAATGTATTGACTCTGCCAAGGCCCTGCTCAGCACCTGGCCGGGGCGCAGCACTGTCTGCTGGGGGCTCTGCCCATCTGGGCCCCTGAGAGTGCTCTCCAGCAGTGACTGCTTCTGGCTCAGGGCTTCCCAGCCACAGGAAAACATGGAGCTTTGCCTGGAACTGAGCAAGTGCAGCCAGGGCCTGGCATGGTGCTGCCTGAGCAAAAGCAGGGGTGCACAGAGGCCTGCTGGTCACTGGAACTGGTTACTGCTTCCCTTTCAGTGGTCCCACCAAGGGGAAAAAGGACCCTAATGCTGTTCCCAGCCTCTGCTCTGAGCTTGGTGAGCCTAGTGGGCCATCACCTCTTGTCTTGTTTGCCACAGGGTGGTGAAGATGCGTGACATGTATAAGCCAGCCTTCTGGGACTGCTTGAGCACACAGGCCCACAGGAAATCTCCACTGCAGGTCTCCCCACAATCTCTACAGGGAGGCTGGAAAGGTAACATCCATAATTTTCTGCTGCTGCATTGCTCCCAAAGGCAGCATGGTCTACCAGAATGAGGAGATCTACGTTTGCCCAGGTTGTCTGCAAAGTGTTGGACTTGTTGGACTGTCTTCATGCTGTTTGCCAGCAGTAGGCTTAGACTGGCTTTCAGACAATGTCGGTTTGTGATTTTCTTCCAAAGGCATCACATGAAAAATGTTCAGGGGTGTTTAGCCCCAAACAGTGCTGCAGAGGGGCTGGGGGGTTTCCTGCTTGCTCCCTGTCGGGGCTGTCCCACCAAGGGGCAGGGGGAAAGTCTCCAAGTGCCTTCCCTCCCCTTCCATTGTCCCTGTGAGACAAACAACCCCTTGGTATGGCACCACACAAGGGGAATCATGTCTGGCCAAGACCCAGTTCCACCATGGCACCAGGGCCAGGAGAATGGATGCAACATGGCCCTGTGCAATTTAATGGGGCTTTGGGATCTCCCCTCATCCCTGGAGGATCCATGGAGAGAAACTGGACTTGGTTGATGGTAAAGGGAAACTCAGAGCTGGACCACCATTGAGACAGAGCAAAGGCTGTGGGTTCTGCATGGGCAGAGAGGAGGCGCCCAGACACACATCCAAGGAGGTCAGCTGGGCAATCACACATCAGGGAATGGCCAGAGAAATCACTGCCACCAGTGGCTTCAGGGTCCTCCCCACCCCATAAAACACTCTCAGAAAAGCAGGAAAAGGGGGTGGATGGCAGCAGCTGGTAGGAGGAAAGTGCCAACACTGAGAGTCTAGGACTCATCTGGGATGTACAGAAATGCAGCTGGGCCTGTCTCTGGCACCTCCCCAGCAATTCCCCCAAAGCTAGGGATCAGACAGCTTTAACATAAGGAATCTTGATCCTTATAGAAGCTCCCACCCTACACCAGAGTCCTTTGGGAAATAAAACCAATGATGACAAGTCCCTTCCCTTTGGAGCAGGAGCAGGAGCTGTGGCTTTGCATCACTAAGCACGTCAACACACATTGGACATGCTCTCCTGCAGTCCCAGCTACTATTTCTGTCCCTGGGTTTCCACAGCTTCTTCCAGAGATGCCAGTGTGGTATCCAATTAACTCATCAGTCACAGCTCCCCGAGCTTTGCTGGGTGCAGACTCTCAACCACATAAATAATAAATAGGAAAACTAACATCTTGCTTCTGTCCCTCTGCTCCTTTCAATTGCTAATCTGGAGCAGCCACCTTAGTGCATGCTCACACAAACACACACACACACACACACACATGCACACAGAGACACCAAGTGCCTGCACTCCACTTTGATTAATTGTGCATTTGGTGATGAGTTCAGCTTGTGGCAAGGCTGTACACACGACTAGAAAACAAGGCTGGCTTTAATAGACCAAATTTTCATTAATCTTGTTGCCTCTCTCTGCCTCACTGCTGAAAGGAACTGAGGTTAATCAGAAAAAAGGAGTCTCTTTTGTAGAGCTGGTGGGAGGTTGCAACAGGGCTGCATTGGTTATTTTCCATACTCCCCTGAGGCTCATGTAGGAACAGACATTTAGTCCAAACTATATTACTTGGCTAACAAGATTTACAAGCAGTTTGAGATAATGCAATCATTTCCAAAATTAAGGAAGGGCATTCTCTAAAAAGTAAAGCTTGGGAGGAGGGGGCTGAGGGCTCATTTTCTCAAAATTCATTATCTGCAGCCTGGGTTTTGCACATGTGTGTGTGTGCTGCTTTCAGACTATGACGACTGAAATAAAGGCCAGCTCTACAGATTCAGAGCTAGCTTTGGTGTGCAGCATCATTTTTCATCTTCATCCCGATTTTTTCCCCTCCCTCGGCTTCCCATGGATTTTACACAAACAAACAAACAACAGCACCTAAAAACCCAGAGTGCCCAGCCTTGTCTCATCACCCTGTGTGTGTTACCCCACGCAGCCTTCGCTTGCAAGGAGCAGCACAGGAGCAGAACATGCATCAATACCAACAGGAATGCTGAGCTAATGCAATAATGCTCTCCCAGATGGATGCCTGCTTTACAGTGTGCCACGTCCCCAGGGAGCCTGCCTGCTTCCTTATTCACCTGAAGCTGTGGAGTAATGTGGTTAGCTTTCCAAAATGATCGATGGTCCTTGGGCCACAGAAATCAGAGGTGGAAAAGCCAAGTGCATCTTGCTGCTGTCCACCACCTCACCTGTGGATGCATCCATGCCCATACACACAAGCTCCCTGCTGCCTGTGCAGGATCCCTCCCTATGGATGGATGAGTACATTAGGATTTTAATCACTCCAGAGGAGGAGTTCCCAGCCTGTCCTGGAAGGCTGTGAGCTAACCATGCAGACGTCACCCACTGTACCGACAGTCCTTCCTTCCCAAATGACTAATTTTCTCTTGCTCCATCTCCCTTGCTCAGCTCCAGCATCCTGCAGAGTTTCCTGCCAGTAAACAGTCTTGTCTTGGTTCCACCAGGCTCTGCACACACACTTCTGCTGTTTGACCATAAGCAAATCCCTCAGGCTTTCTCTGCCCGTGTCTGTGGTCCTCCTGGGCTGTGAACCATGCCCACGTAGGCAGCTGGGGTTTTAGTGCAGAAGGGTGAGGAGATGTGGGTATTGTGGTTGAAAGGGCAGGATGGCCAAGGCAGAGGAACTCTGAGGACAGTGGAAGCTGCACTGAGGTGTAACTGGAGCAGCAGAAGGAAGAGCAAAGGATCAAAGGATCCTTGCTCCCCACCTCCCAAAAAAGAATGGGGCACACTAGAAATCCTGCAAGGCTGTAAAGACAAACCACCTTCATGCACTTCATCTGCCAAGTTTCACGTGCACAGCAAGGTCTGGTAAGTGCACAGGATGTTTAATATTAAATGTACAATTCATTATTTACACCACAAAAAAAGAGCACACTGAGGAAGCTCTTCTGAGGCGAGCAACGTTCCGAGCCTGGCCCCAAAAAACGTCCCTGGCTCCTCCCAGCAAGGCCAAGGGGAACAAACTCTTTAGAAGTCTGGGAATGCATCCACCAGCAGCAGGGGTGTATGTAGGTCATGGTGATGCAGTGGAGCCTGGGGCTGGGGCCAGCGCTGTGGCTGGGGCTCTTTCCCCACCCTCCTCGTGCCAGCCCTCTCTGCCCACAGAATCACCAGTGCCCTCCATGCCATCCCTCCTTACCCAACGCATGGGGAAAATGTCCTGCCCTTGGTCTTTTCTGATTCCACAAGGTGAAGGCAGCAAGGGGGGAAATAAACAGTTTCAAAAGAGGACTGTGACATCAACACAGAAAAGGGATGAGAGAGGCAGCACAGGGAGCTCAGCAACCCAGAGTGTGAGCTCAGAGGAACCCTGGACTCTGGGAAGGGACAGGACTGTGAGGCTGCAGGGAGGGATTCTGGCTAGAGCTGGTGGGGAAAACTCCAGATCTCTTTGGAAATCCCTCTCATTTCCCACAGTTACAAAACAGAGCTGGGTTGCCAAACAAATACAGGCAAGTTAAAGCCAAACATACCTACCAAAGCCTTAGATCCAACCCCGGGCAGTGCTTCTTTAAAAGAAGAACGCATTTTTCTCTTAACTGGTTAATAGTTCAGACCCTGGCCAAATTTGTAAGAGCCCACAGAGAACCCGAGGATCAGCTCACATTGTTGATGTCTGCCCATTATCCTTGTGCTGCTGCAGGAAGCATAGGTGGACCCTGCCTCCTGTGGCAGCTTTCTCTGGGGGTTGTGCCAGGCTGCCCCAAATCCAGCCCTGCCATGCCCAAAACCACCCCATGGCTCAGGGCTAGGCAGGCAGGCTGCCCCCCTGCCCCCCCCCCCATATCTCTGGAAGTCCTGGCTGTTTTATTTTGGAAATACTGATAGCAGGAATCGTGTTCTGAAGCAGAGAGTGAGCTCCTGAATTATGCCACCAGCAAGGCTTGTCTCCAGCATGCCAGCAGGATGCTGGGACATAAACAATGTTTTCCAGGGGGGTTCGTGTTGATGCATCCAGAGTACCTCATTGCCTGCCTCCCAGACTCAGGAGCAGTTTAGGAGACATGACTTTTCAGAGAAAGCAGCTGTGGTATTTTCCTCTTGCACAGAGCAAGAGAAAAAAAAAAAAAAAAAAAAAAAAAGGGAAGAAGTTTCCAGCAAGAGCCAGCAGCACACAGTGTAAGAGACTTTCAGCTGATCCCTTTATTTCCACCACACTGTGATGAGCCAAAGTTGAACACTTTCATATCAGTGCTTCTCCAGCAGAGCTTCCACCAGAACCTTCTCCAGCACTTCAGTGCTTTCCATTCCTGCACAGACTTGTATATGTTGATGAGGAAATGAAACTCAAAACCCCAGAAAATGTGTGTAAAATCCTATTGCACCCAAACTCCATGGAGATCAGACGGAGAACATGCCTCCTCAAGACCAGTGGCTGCGTGCTTAGCAGCAAAACACAACAGAGAGCTGGAGAAAGTTCCTTACCCAAATGCCACCATGCTGAATATTTCCAAGTGCTCCTGTTGGAAGCTCTCACCCTTCAGCTTCCATGCTGAATATTTTCAAGTGTACCTGTTGGAAGCCCTCACCCTTCAGCTTCCAGGTTGCAGTGGATTGCACAGTGCACTTCCAAGCCACTCACAGTTCCTCAGCAGGGCTGAATGGCTCTGAGTCAGCAGAAGCTGCCTGAGACACTAAAGCTGCTCAGAGTTCAACGTGATGGAAGAAGTAGCAGGCAAAATCCTGTAACTCATCAGACAATGTAAGATATCATAAGTAATAAGCAGCAGTGGCAGTCTACAAAGTGGTTTATAAAGGGCTTGATGAGTAACTCAGCTGAGCCTCTGGATTACACACAAGAGGAATCATTTCATTTCTGTCATGCAGCAGCCCATCTGCAGTGTGCAAGGAACCATCCCTGCTTCTCACATCTCAAGGGCTTCAGATAAAAGGGTGAGAATCGCTGCCAAAGCCAGGAAACACGAGGCAAATTTTTCACTTGCTCCTGGAAGAGACGAGTGCCTCTGTATGCCAGATTTCTGTAACTGGGGAGCACTTGATGTGCACAGATGTGCAAAGCCTGACATGGACACACAACTGGGAAAAGTTCAAGAAGTGGGCCATGGTGGTTGATTGCTGCTCCTGAATTCAAAACCAGATTTGGCTGGAGCCACTGTCTTACATCCTATAAAACTGCACTGATTTCTGCCCTGTGCAATACTGCTGAAATTCAGGGGACAGAATGCCTGCAAGGGGAACCCAGAGTGAAGCTGCACACTGTAAGGTGCAGGAGCTACAAGCACCCACTTCTCTGATCCAATCACCACCTCCAGCATCAGCAGTCTTGCTTCCTCAGCAGAGCGTCCCTGGCTATCCGCCCAGGGCATCCTACTGCTTCAGCTCTCCTAATCTCCCTGCCTTTTCTACCAGACTGTCTCCATTCTGCCTGCTCACAGAGGGTCCCTGAGTAACCTACTCTCTACTTTGAATTGCTTGAATAATTCAGAGACATGGAGAAGCCAGCAAAGAGCTTGCCTAATTCTCCTGAGAGATTTGAGTCAGCATCTTTGCATTTACCTGCAACAAGTAAGCCTCCTGCACGTGCAGCATGTGTGTTACATCCTAGGCACGTGCTTCCTTGCAGGTTTGCCTGCAAAAGGCACTTGGCTCTTTGCAGAGCACTCAGACAGTCAGACTGATAGTGAGCATCCACCCAGGACTAGCAGGACTTCAGCCCTGACACCTCTCTGAGACAGTGTGGGAAGGAGTGGGCAGCTGAGCATGAGCCAGCTCATCCCCACACTCCTTGTGAATCCTGCTTGCTTTTAATTCAGCTTCTGCTGGAGGCCAGGAAGGCTCTGCAGAAGGATCTAGACAGGCTGAGGGGTCAAGGCCATTGGTAGAAAGTTCAAAATCCCTGCAGCACTACAGGCTGGGGGAAGAGTGGCTGCAAAACTGCCTGTCAGAAAAGGACCTGAGGGTGCTGGTTCACAGCAGCTGAACGTGAGCCAGCAGTGTGCCCAGGTGGCCAAGAAAGCCAATGGCAGCCTGGCCTGGATCAGGAATAGTGTGGCCAGCAGGGCAGGGATTATTTCCCTGTGCTTGGCACTTGTGAGGCCACACCTTGAGTGTCCAAGCCTGGACCCCCCAATTCAGGACAGACACCGAGGTGCTGGAGTGAGCCCAGAGGACAATGGAGCTGCTGAAAGGTCTGGAGCACAAGTGCTGTGAGGAGCAGCTGAGGGAGCTGGGGGGCTTTAGCTTGGAGAAAGGAGGCTCAGGGGAGACCTTATCACTTTCTACAAATCCCTGACAGGAGATTTGACCTAAGGTGAGGGTTGGCCTCTTCTCCCAGGCAGCTAGTGACAGGACAAGAGGAAATGGCCTCAAGCTGTCAGATTGGACATCAGGAAGAATTTATTCACTGAAAGGGTGGTCAGGCTGCCCAGGGAAGTGGTGGAGTCACCATCACTGGAAGTGTGAAGGTGGCACTCAGTGGTGGTGTTTGGTCAAAGGCTGGACTTGATACCAGCGGTCTCTTTGGAAGAGAATGATGATACCAGGTGGTATCATTGAGTATCAGTGGTGTCATTGAGTATGATACCAGAGATAACATCTCTGGTATCATATCCAATGATATCAGAGGTATCTGGGAAGAGGTCTCTTCCAATCTTAATGGTTCTGTTCAGCAACAATGCATTCCTGGGCTCTTGCCAGCAGAGTTGGGTTCATGCCAAATGGAAAGACATCAGGAGAAAACATCTTCAAAATGCTTCAGATCACTGCCTTGCACTTCAGCCCACTGTGCTGAGGGGGAGCCACCCCAGCCACCCTCCCTTCTGCATCCCTGTGTGCAGTGGCACCACTGCCACTGCCTGAGAAATGCCCTGGCTGGACTTTGGCACGGCTGACATGCCTCAGGCAGGGTGACAGTGGTCCCAGCTCACCCCAAGGATGGCCATTTCCTGAACTCATCCATCTCTCACAGCTCTCTGCTGCTTGGTGCAGCACAGACAGCACCCTCCAGCCCCCACAAGCTCCTCTGCTCCTGCTCAGGCTGCTGGCTGCAGATTCCAGCAGCAGCCCCAAATGCAGCTCTCCATTCTCTGACATTTGCAGGCAGCCCTGCTGTTCCAGCACCTCTTGCTCTGTCTGGTTTGGCACTACCAGGGCTGATTTTAAACCCTGAAGGGTTGGTTTTCACTGTGCCATAGAGCTGGGTGAGGCACAGTTGTGCAAGCCAGGCTGGCTGGGTGTGAGACCAGGAGCACACCAGGCTGGCTTGGGGAGCAATCTGGTTTCCCAAAGCTTGGTGAGATAAGCACAGTCCAGCCTTCCCTCCTAATTCATAACCATGAAAAATCTGCGCTTTCCTGCCTTTGTCCATCTGCTCCAAAACAAAATCCACATCTCTGATGGCAAAAAAACAGGGCAAGAACAGCTGCCCTTCACCCAAGAGCACAACAACTACCCAGGGAAGTGTGCAAACCTGGTTTCTGCTGCTCTACAGCTGGGGGACTGTCAGTAAGGAGATGGGAACAAGCCCCTTCTGGCTGAGAGATGGCTTCCAAGAGGACTGTGCTGAGGCAGTGTTTCTATTCTGAGCCACATCTCATAAGGTCCCCAGCACACGGCTGCTTTCCCAGACCTTGCTTTAACTTCTCTGGAATGATGGGAGGGGAGGGGCAGCCATAGAGCCCTCCTTTCTGGGGGGCTGTTTTTGGCACCATGACAGCTGGCTTTCAGTTTCAAGGGGCACACAAATATGCCAGAGTGCTGTGGGCTTTGCTGTTAATCAGTTCAGTACACCTAATTCTGCAACATCAAGTGTGTCAGGCTCTCCAGTTCTCATTTCCTAATTTATTCTCCCAGGCTGAGATGGTTGATTTGTGCCTGTGCAGCTCCTCTACAGGGCAGATTCAGAGACTATCCCAGCTGAGTAGTAAACCAGGATAACAGTGCTTTGCAGCAGAGGAATTAGCAAATGGAAAGGAAAGCAGAGCGAGGGGATGAGCGTGGATGAGAGCTGGCATGAGCCAACACATCTGCAGTGATTTATTTCCAATTTCACTTATGAAAACCTCCCTGGGTACAGACTGCCTTTCCCCACGTCGTCTTCATTATCACTCCACCTTGAGGCTGGGTGATGTGGGCGTTTGATAGACTACCTGGAAGCCTTGTTTATTTCCCTGGTGTTTCCCCGTGGTGGGATGAAACCTCTGCTTCAGAGAGCTGTGCCAGCCATGCCAGGCAAAGCCCTTGCTGTCCCCAGGGCAGGCCTGTGCTGCAGTGCCCTGAAGAACAACTCTGTGCCCCCCTTTGAGGCACACCCCAGTTCCTCACAAGCAGAGAGTCTGCACACCAGCCAGCACAGGATCTCTTGGTGTGGGAAGCAGAATCAAGCAGGGATTTCCCTGTCTCACACTGACAGAGACCACAAGCATCTCCCTTGCAGGTGGCAAGCTGCCGATGACTCCCAGACGTGCTGCGGCCTGGACCATGCTCAAGAAAGCATCTCATCACATTAACAGCATTATCACTTATCAATCAGCTTTTTTTCTCTCCTGCCTTCTTGGTCATCAAAGTGTTGAGAGCTGGTGTTGCTCCAAAGAATTGGGTTCCTTCTGCAAGAGCTTTGCACCCATCTCTTCTTCCCAAATTGCTTGTGTCCTCCATGTCCCTATGGGTTTGTGAGACCTAATCAGCCAGACCCAGCAGCACCTGCCATCCTGCATTTTGCACCCTGAACAGAACAAACTGCAGCAAAATTAAACAGAGGGCAGTGATTTCACAAGTGAAATGCTTCTTTGGAGCAATGGAAAAACACCTACTTCCCCTGTTAAACCAGGATTTGTCCATCTGCCTTCAGCGTCTCGCACCAGGAATTATGGCTGCCTCATCGGCAGGATTTAGGGCTGCAACCAGCTCAGGAAGATCACGAGTCTGTGTTTACTTCCTGACAGATGTATGGCTTTATCACATCCTCTCCTTTGAACACATATCCCCTCCAGTACGTAGACCCAAGGTGTCTTCGGGCAGAACTCCGACAATACAAGAGTGAGAAGATCCTGGCTTTTTCCTGGCTTAAGCTCCCTGTCCAAGCACAGCAGGACTGATGGTACCAGGCGTGCTGGGGAACGTGTTTCCTCACTTGTGCATGTACCATTTTGGGTCTAATTCATCCTGGCTGACAGCTACTAATTTGACAAGTACTTTAACCAGACATGTTTTTAGAGTGCTTCCCTTGCTCATGCGTGCTGGGCTACACGGTTGCACATTGTGATTGTGCATCTAAAATTATGGTAGCTGATAAACTGAAGGCAGAAAAGGCAGTTAGAGCTCAAGCAGAAGCCTGCCAAGTTTCTAATAAAATTCAAAACACAGCAATATTTAAGAGCATACACGAAGCCAGCGTTTGTCTGTGTTTCAGTCTGCCTTGAAATCCCCTGAGCAATCAGCCCACATGGAGGCAGCTTAAGGAATGGAAAAATCAGTCACTTCTATTTCTCATGTCTTTTTTAGTCTGCAAAGTACAATATGCAGTGGGAAAATAGGACCCAAACCACTTACTCTGCAACAAAAGCGATTTTGGTTGTTTTCAGCTTGAGAAAACCAATGGTAGCACTTCCTAAGGCCTGTCATGACAGAAGTCCATATGAATGCCTGATCAATCACCTATCCTCAAATATGAGGCTTCTTAGCAGAAACCCCAAGTCCCCAAAGGATCCTTTGGTTCCATGGGCACTAAAGAAACTTGCTTACAAGTCTAAGTAACAAAAAAAAAAATCAATTTCTCCCACTATTAGTACTGCAATTCTTAGCTATTTAGTGCCCCACTGCCAAGCACAGGTTTTTAGTCACTTCTTGTTACATCTCCAGAAGGAAAGAGGCACTTGTGCTGCATCTGTGGTTGTGTCCTCCATCTCCTACAGACGAAGTTTGGGAGATCTCAGCAGCCAAGGTTTCTGGTCCCCCCTAGTCCTACAGTGAAAACAGAGGAAACATCTCTCTGCTGCCAGAAATGCCCCTCAGAGGTCTTATCCAGGCCTAGATGGATAAGATGGATAGCTGGAGAAATCTTTATGAAAGCTTTCAATAAACAATGCCAATGGCCTTGGGTTGCAGGTGATATTTTCTGAGCTCTGACAATGTTAAGTTGCACGCTGGTGTTTGGCATAACCCCTTAAAATCACCACCTTGTGCAATAACATCATTTTTATAAATATCATAGGTGACATTTTAGCTGTTTGTTTTACCTACTGGAATTCCAGCTCACATGGTATGAGTAGTGCTCCACAATGAGAAATACCTTTGTTTGTGAAAATTTTGGCTCTAAATTTCACATCTGAAGTATTAATTGCCCTTATGGTTGGAGCCTTTCCCAGTTTTCCTTTTGAATACAAGGGATCTCTGATCCTTAAACAAGGCAGCATGAATCACTACATTTGAGTGGAGGCCACTTGCAGCTCAGGCTTAAGGAAAATCACTTTATTTCCTCCAAATGTCCACAATTCTCATTAGAAGAATAATATTTACCATCAGACCTTCCCAAAAATGTCTTGCTATAAGTTTTTTCCCCACTCAAAACTTATCTTGGAACTATTTTCTGAAAATGTCAAGCCCTCTCTATTCCTCAAACAAAATGTTTGAGCACATTTCCCCTGACTAATTTTTACAGTATTATGTTAGTGTTCTTTTTAATTCCTATTATTATTATTACTATACCTATTTCTCTGCCATCACTTTACATCCTCACTGCTGCTGAGTCCTACCAATTTCTCTGACTTTCAGCATTTCATTAATTTTTCAAAACTGTCAAAAACTGGAGGGGAAGAATGACTGTTGTCTTAATTATCTTTGCTAAACAGTTTTCTACTGAAATTATGAAATGCTACAAGTTACCATTGCTGTGGTTTTACTTTTCATTTGCCATATCAGAGATTTCTTCCCATAAACTCAGGGAATTCTGGGAAAGATGAGAGTAGAAAAAAAGATGTTTAAAGAAGAAAGTAAAGGAAGAATTTCTTCCCAACCCCTCCCAGGGCCCTTGACAGTCACATATGGTCCTATTTGAAAAGATTGAATAAGAGCCAGAAAAGAAAGAAAAGGCAATGATTCTAGGTTTGGGGTTGGTTTAGGGATTTTTTCTGGATTAATCCAGCATTTTCTTATTTCAGTTCTCTGAGGTTTTGTATTTTTTCAGTTAAATTTCTTTTCTCCCTCTTCAATGAGAGACTATGCAATTCAAACTATGCAATAACTTCTCCTATTTAATATTTTACCAGCTCACCTGGTTTTTGCCTCCAGAAATAGGGCTCAGCACTGATTATCTCTGGTTATGGGGATCATTGACTCCCCACAGCCAAACCTGGGCTGTGCATTGTGTCCGACCACAGTTCTGGGATGCTTTGTGAACAGAGAGCTGCCAGGCACAGGTGACACATCCCCTGCCCTGGTGGCTGCTCGGGGGCACCCCAAGGCTGTGTCCTGGGAAAAGGCTGTCCCCAAGGGCTGTGTCAGGGCACCCCAAGGCTGTGTCCTGGGGAAAGGCTGTCCCCAAGGGCAGCCCAGCCCCAGGAAGCCCAGCACAGGCAGTTTCCAGGTTACAAGGTATTTGTCTGGTGAGATGGCACAAAGGCTCTGGGCCTTTATCAGCCTCAGTCAACACACACCATTAATAATCATTACTGCTGCACTGCATATTGCCTGGCACCCTCGGCCAGATTTAGCTCTGCTTTCTGCATCACAGCTCTACACATACTCATTACCACACAGTTTACAAACAATGCAATTACTTGGGTGATTATTAAAGCTACAGATTATGGCAGAAAGGCTTTTTTTAATCTCTTGAACCATCAGAAAACCTCCGGGCAAAGAAAACCCCACGGCCATAAACCAAAAACCAAACCTAACAATAAAGTGATTGTTACGGGGATTAAATTATTTTTCCCCCCATAATTGCTTGAGTGTTTACGTTTTTCCTGGTTACTGGTTATTAAGGACATCATATACTTGCCCTATCCATTCTGGCCCTGTTTTCTGCGGTGACAAGGGGAGCAGAGGAGTGTGAGCAGGTGGGTGCTGCTGAGCTGGGGAAAAGCAATTCAGGACAAGTGACCAGCTCAGACAGGGACAGAGGGAAGCACTGCCCCATAATTGCAAAGTTTCAGCTATTTTCAGAGCACAACTAAGGCTGTCTGCTTTTAATTCTGAAGCATAACTCTTGGAGTCCTTTAAACTGTCAGAATTAAGAGAGGCAAAAAAAAAAAACCCAAAAAAACACCAACCAAAACCTGGAATAAGGGCAAAGCAAACAGAAATTAACATTCAGAGAACACTCCTGATACCTTTCGATTTCTCATTCTGGAGAGAAAGATAAATGCTAAAATCTTAAGCTCTTCTATTGCAGCAAATCCTGCCTTTGCAGGGGAGCACCATGGACCCACACTGTTTTGGACAATGACACCATGCTCCTGCTGCCCAGTATCCTGTCCATCCAGCCTGACCAGATGTGCCCTTGTTTGAGCCACCAAATCAACGCTCTTACGTTTTTTTGGAAAGCCTTGTGTCTCCCAGGTACACGGATCAGGACCTCCAAGCCACGAGCAGCTGCCCTGCTCTTCCCTCATAATGCACATTCAGGGACACAGAGGGACTGGGAGGCAGGGGCCAAGGAATATGAAAGACCTCAAGGAATGAAGAAAACCAAAACAAAATTAAAAAAAACCAAAAAAACCCCCAAAACAACAAAATAGCTGTGTCCCAAACCCATGAGGTTCCAGTCCAGTCTGAAATGCAGTGTGCAGAGCTGAAGCCAGCCTTTCAGCCCAGCGAATGCTAAAGCACATCAGAAACCCTGGGAAGGCCTGGTGGTTTCCCTCAGGAGACACCCAACTGAAGCCAGCAAGAGGAGGCTCTGAACAGGGCACAGCTGCTGTTTTCCTCCTCCCAGCAGACCCAGGTCCCACCTGTGGGCTTGTGGGCTGCTGAATTTCTGAGAGCTCACCCCAAAGGCCCTGGGCTGCCAGGGGAGCTCCTGCAATGCTGCAGGCTGCTCCCAAACCCCACTGCCTCCATTTCCCATCTGCAAGGGCAAGATTTGTGGGGGATTTAGGTTTGTAAAAGTCTGCAATGTCCTGTGAATGGGATGGTGCTGGCATGGCATTGGATGTGGAAGTGCTGCTCCATCACCTGAAGGAATAAGCTCCAGTGGGAGCTGGGAGGTGACCCAGGCAAGCTGGACATGCTGGATGCCACACGCAGCAGGGCAAAGATTTCCCCCACTGACCTCAGACACCTATTTTTAAACTATTGCATATGTTTCCTTTCATTACCAGTCATACTCATTTGCTTTGAAGGGAGGTTACAAATAAGGAGAAAGTCCCTGGTTAATTGACTGGATGATTTATTGCATCCTCCCTCTCTTAGCAGCCACACAGGCTTAAAAGCTGCGTGAGGAATGGCTGCTCAGCTTTTGTTTGGAAATAAGCAGGGTGAAGGCTAAGGTGGAGGAGATGGGAATGACCCCAGGCACTGCCTGCCTGGTTTTTAACTGCAGACAGCTCTTTGGTGGGGAGGGGTCCCCAAAAAGGAGGCAGTCCCTGCACTGTGCTGCTCACAGGTCAAAATCTGTCACTCTGTTGGCAGCGTGTCTGGCGTTTACTCTGCAGCATCAGAACTTGCCCTCGCTTGGCACTTCTGAGAGATGTAAATACAGACAGGATAAATAGACAGAGATTTTCTAAAATCTCATTTACAGGCACTTTTTCAATGCACAGAAGCACCCTTACTCTCTGCTAACCCAGAGGGCAATTTGTGATGTCCTTAAAGTCAGTTCCAGCAAGTAATTTAGCAAACAGCTTTCAGAAAGGCCAGAAAGCACCATGGAGAATTGGGCTTCTCTGGCAATGGGAGAAGGGGAGGAAAAAGGTAAAAAAAGTCTCAAGGAAAAAGAAAAAGAGTATAAGGAGTAACATAATGGAATGGAGAAGGGACTAAAGAAGAGAAAGTGGAAACAAAGTTTAAAACAAGCTTAAAAAGCCATCCAGGGAACAGAAAATAAAACGAACCCCTGATCTCCAACAAGGTGTTCAAATGTCTTGGTTCTGGGTATGAACAGAGGAGCTTGGACAGGCAGGCTAGAGCAATGTTATTTGGAGCAGCTTGCTGGCTTTCCCTAGAGTTTAATAATAGCAACTGTATTTATACGACTAAAATGTTTTTGTTAAAAGGCTAAGTACTGGTATGTCATGCTAGTCACTTTAATTTAAAATAAATTCTAAAAGTTCTCACTGGAAAGGCTTGCAGCTAACTATAAATATATGCAATATGCTGATGGATTTTTTTTTTTTAAAGCAAATTTATTCTTCTTCAGAGGCACTAAATTGCACAACTGTGCAGCATTCCTGTGGCACAAATTTCCAGGGGCCCCGGGAGTCAGGATTTCTAACTGATCTAGCTGCAAATTTTTTTTTTTTTAGCCCTACTGCATGTAGTGGCAGCTCTGGCTGGTTTGATGTGGGTTTCTGATACATGAAGAGATTCAAAGAGATAGGTGAGAGGGAGAGATAAAGGGAAAAATGAAAAAGGAAGAGTCCTGGACAAGGTGACAGCACTTTTCATCCCTATTACTCTGAGCATTTGGATGACAAAAGTCCACATTTTACACTTCCTTCGACTGGGAACTCATTGCTGGTGGCCAACAGGGAGCAGAGCCCAGGTGAACCCTTTGGCTGTCACAAAGTGAATTGTGCCAGTCCCACCTCCTGTGCCCGGTGTGGCCACAGCAGCAGGCTGCCCTTGGCACTGGGCACTCCCATCTCCTTTGCAAGCCTCAGGATGCCCCTCAGGCCCCAGCTTCTGTAAACCAGCCCAGCCCTGGTCACCCTGCCAGCAAGGAGAAAGCAGCCAGGCAGGGTGAGGGCTGCAGAAGCAGTCCTGGTGAGCCCCTCAGCCAGCAGTCCAGCCCCAGTGAGCTCTGGTTCGTGGTGTCCATCCATCCATCCATCCATCCATCCATCCATCCATCCATCCATCCATCCTCCTGGGGCACCCGGAGGACGCGCTCCATTCAGCGGCCTCTGCCAGCAGCGGTGCTTCCGCTGCAGTTTGGTAAAGGATAATTATGGCAAATTCCTTAGAAGGGGCTGAAGTCAGCCTGCTACCAGATAGCAGGAAATATTTATAACAATCACTTCCAACTGCAGCCTTTCATCTGAAATCTAAACAGAAAGCTGAAATCCCAGGCCTGTAAGTTGATACCTTGGCTATATATGGTCAAAGAACTCCATGGGGGAGAAAAAGATGCAAAGTCCCCAGCACTCCTCACACACAGGGCTCCAAGAAGATCCATTAACCTCTGTAAAATTAGCAAGCCCGTTTCGTCAATTAGCTTTGAAGTATGATTGTCACGCTGTTGCATTAAAAGCTCTGCTCTCACAGGGATGTCTCAGCGTGTCACACTCACAGCCACGTGTACGGCAGGGAGCAGCATTCTCTGAGTGCTGAGACCTCGTGTGCCTGTGACAGCAGCTGGGAATTGAAAAGCAAAAGTTATGGGGTGACCCCCTGCACTCCTGCAGGAAAGCACTGCCAGGCAGAGGCAGGGCCTTCTACAAGACACAGGAACAGAGGAATGGTTCTTTCTGGTATTCAGGCTGGCAAAAAACGAGAGCAAAACCAACTCCTACATGGAAAGGGACCTAGAAAATCACAAGGCACTGAAATGCATTGCTTCAGACTTTACTAGTGTTTATGACTTATCCTTTCTGAAGGAGTTCTTCTGATAGCAAAAGTGCACATTTTACACTTTTTTTTTTTTTTAAGAACTCCCACCACACCTCCTTTTGCAGCAGCAGGAAATGAACTGCAGAGCTTTACTCACATTGTGTCCCTCCTGGTGCAGAGCACAAGGTCCTTCTTTCCACCCTGGAGCATGGGTGGGATTAAGGCATTTCCTCGTTGCCCTCCTCTGCTTTTACCTGAGCATTTGCTGACAGGGACAGAATGCCCAGAGAAGCTGTGGCTGCCCATCCCTGAGAGTGTTCAAGGCCAGGCTGGATGGGGCTCTGAGCTACCTGCTCTAGTGGAAGGAGACCCTGCCCACAGCAGGAGAGTAGGACTGAGGTGATCTTGAAGGTCCCTTCCAAAGTAAATCATTCTATGATTCTACAGTTCTATGATGTATGTTGAAAACCAGACAGGCCTGAAAAACAGCACTGCAGGCTTTTCTTACAGGGGGAAGAACAGGTTCGTGGCCCCTGAAGAATCAACAGCTTTGACCCTGTGATTTTAAAAGCTTTTTCTTGCTGAGACACTGCTGTTCAGCACAGAGATGGCACCGTGCTCAAAAGCAGGGAGCTGGCATTCCTGCTCTCAGCCTGCTGCATGCAGGCTTCTAACAGCTCACCCATGTGAATCTCAAACCAGTCAAGTGAGTTTGCCAACATGTCTAAGCCTTGAGCTGGAGCTCACAATGCTTGGTCCTCATCAAGACATCAGCCTCTGCACTGGACATCTCATAGAGCATTCTGACAGGCATGTGCCCCTGGGGCAGCCTTTCCTTTTCATTGCAGCTGAATGCCTTCCCACTACTCGCAGCTGAATCTCAAGAACACAGCAGTGAACATCTCAATTAAAAAGCAGAGATTATAACCAAAAAGTCACGTTTCCTTTCTGAGATCTAACATACTGTCTCAACCTGCTTATTGTTATTAAGCAAACAGCAGCAATTCCATTTCTGCATATGTCCCTGCCATATGGGGTGTCAAAACCATGAGAACCACTTCTATTTCAATACCAACCTTCTTTGTTTCTCTTTCTGTAACTCACACTGCATCTCACAGGGTGTGATCATGAAACCACCAAACAACCAACCAAATTTTGGTTTGTCTCAGTGCCAAAGCAGCAGTAACACCAGCCAGCTGTGACACAGCAAAGGGTGAGTTCCCAGGGTGGAACAATGCCTGGACACAGAAAGGCAGTGAAGGCAAATAAAGATATACAGGTTTGAGAAATGCAGTTTGAAAGAGAACCCACCCCCAAGAGGGGGGTTGTGCTGGTAGTTATTATTTGTGCTAGTTTTTATTGTGTGGGCTGCATCAGAGGGCACTGTTGGGCTCATCCAAGCAGTGCTGGTGCATTCCCACAGGAGCTGATCCTGCAGGCAGCACCAGGCTGGACGCACATGCACCACCGCACATCCCACTGCGGCCCGGGGCACAGATTTATATCCCAGGAAAACACAGCTCATTTGTTCATTTGTGGCCTCTGAGCACTGGGCCTGATGGGCACCAGTCCTCTCTGCAGGGAGCCTGCAAGGCCAGGCCAGGAGCAGCGTTTCACCTGTGTGGGTAGGCACAGCTCATTGTAAGGCAGGATGACCCATGGGCTGGGGCAGGGCACAAGCCTCTTAACCCTGGGATCATCACACAGAAGATGAGCAGAGGAAGCTGGAATGGCAGGACAGAGGGAAGGATGAGCTTGAAACAGGGGCACTATGATGAAAGAAAAGAGGTCTCTGTGGAAAGAAGGGATTCTCCAGGCTCAGAGGAGGATTAGCTGTAGTGAGGAGAGATCTTGATGCCTGCTGCCTTATGTGAGAACCTCTTTGCTGCCAACCCTTACTCCATGTGCCTCAGAAGGCTCCCCACCTCTGTCCCCCGTGCACACTGCTCCCTGCCTTGCGTGCCACAGCCCAACACGTGCTGCTCCAAACACTGCGCAGGGACAAATCTGAAAAGAAAGACACATCTGCCAGATATGCCCAAGCACCAGGCTGGAAAGGAAAAGGAGCTGTCCCCAAAAGAGCACAGTGATATTTGCATGCAGGCTCACTCTCCCCAGCTGCAGGAGCAGCCGTCTCCACTCTTTCATGTGAATACGCGGCGTCCTCGGTAGAAATCTGGTAC
Organism: Ammospiza nelsoni; assembly: GCF_027579445.1. Taxonomy (NCBI): domain Eukaryota; kingdom Metazoa; phylum Chordata; class Aves; order Passeriformes; family Passerellidae; genus Ammospiza; species Ammospiza nelsoni. Next base: position 14,256,351 of record NC_080635.1, read on the forward strand.
AAATATTTGTTGGATCTTCTCTCGACAATCTCAACAGATATAACCCAGGGGTTTAGCTACTGGGGAAAACTCTGCAGTCTTTTATACTCCTCTAGACTTCAGAGATGCACCACCTTTGCAGCTGGGATTTTTGAGATTTCAGAAAAGCTCCTTTGCTGAAAGAGCAGCCGTGGAGCCTCCCGACAGGAGCAGTGGCCAGGGGATGAGCCCTCCTGCTCCCAGGCATTTTCAGCCCCAGCTGTGGCTCAGCTGCCTTCCCCCTATTGGAATAAGGCTCCCAATATTACCAGTTAGATTGTGCCTGGGCCAGTCTGACCCTTGCTGCTGGGCCAAAGGCAGCAACTGCGGTGTATCACCCCAGAGATATCTTGGCTTGCTGGAGATTGCAGCTGGGCACTGAACAAGTCCAGGCTTGTTAGGAACCCCGTTTACCTCAGGAAGAATAGCTTCAGGCGATGGTGAAGAGAAAAAGGAATGGATTCTGCTGGAGAGTTTAATGTCCAGAGGTTTATTCCATGGTTACAGAGGTCTGAACGTGAGCAACTGCTCCAACAGAACCCGGCCGCACGGTCTCATTCACCTTTTAAGCTCAGGGACAGGGGGAGGGGAGGTACAGGTGAGCCACCAACCAGGTGAGAGGGGCAGGGTCTCAGGGGAAGATGACACCCAGACAGGCCAATGACCCCCAGGCCTGAGTGGCATCCTTTGAACTTGACCAACCACACAACGCCTTGCTGGAATGTTAAGCCTGATTGACAGGACTCACTCAGCATGGGGGCAAGGGGGAAGGGAGAGAGGTATAGGCACACCTGGGGAAGTGACCTGGAAGGCCAAAATGGGACATTACAGCACACCACAACATCCCCCTACCAGGCTGCAGCCACCCTTACATCTCTTCTGGCAGAAAGGGGAATTATCCTCCCTTCACCTGGCAGGGGCTGCCCCCCAGGCCCCAGTGCCCACATCCCCAAGGCAAAGGCACACCATGCACCCTGCCAGTACATTCCCCTTCCTCCTCTTGGCCCAGTCAGGGCTATTAACAGGATAATGAGAAGAAAGAAGTACAAGCCTGAAAAAAGCATCTCTGATGGGAGCATTTCAAAAGGCAGCCAGTTTCCAGAAGGGAAGAATGATTTTCCACGTCAATTATCTACAGAGATGCAAGAAACTGGATGACAATGAGAAATTAGATAATAAAAGCTCTGATTTAACTCATTAAATTATGGCTCCAGGTATGTGTAGTCCCAGTGCATGCCAAATTTTATTTATGCCTGCATTGCAACCACCACTGGAGAGCATTGCTACAAGGCACAGAGCGACTGAGGAAGAAATTGAAGGTAATTTTGTTCTGTAGCTCAAGAAATGTGAGCCATTTCCACTGTCACAGCACGCAAGCAAACCTCCACCTCCCTCTCAATGGAACCTGGAGCAATGTGACTGCACTCCCACAGCAGGACAATGGCCCAGGGCCCTCCCAGCATTGTAAATCTCTGCAGGTCACTCATCCTTAGTGTTGCAATGCAGGTTTCTGTCATCAGCCACTGAAGGAGGCAAAAAAGACATTTTCTTTCATACCAGGTGTTTACTCTAAAATACAAGCAAACAACACCTCTAAATCTACACAGTTTGTCCTCCTCCAGCTTTTTTAATGAAAAGCAGGTATGCTTCTGTGGAATTTCCAATTTTCCTAACTCACTGAGGGGAGAAAATGCAGCAAGGTACTTGTGGGGAAAATCCTCAGCCTAACATTTCCTCAGTTGTTATAGGAATGACAACCAACAAACATATACAACCTCTGTCCCACAGGGAGGTAAGCCAAATTATTATCTTCATAGGCCATCCCCAGCTGCTTTGGCATATGTAGCTATGTTGCATTTGCACTTTGCACAAATTTGAGATGAAGTCTTTCTCCACAGCCTTTTATGTTATAAACTGATGGCCTCCATCTCAACTAAAACCAGCTGAGACATCCCACAGAACAATGAAGAAAACCTTGCTGAAACACTAAGGTCACCCAGGCTGCTTGGGCTCACCAGCAGGCAAATAGGCCCTCAGAGACCCACTTCACTCCCCCTGCAGCATGCCCACACCCCTGGGAGCATGGCCCTGAGGGAAGGGCTTCCCCTTATGGTGCCTTCCAGCCTCCTAGGGGTTTAAACTCAGCCTGCTGGTGCCAGCTTTGTTACAGGTGTGACATAAACTGCTCTGTCCCAGATCCTGCTTTGCCTGCAGCAGATTCCCCCCGCCCTGTTGCGTTAATGACACGCTGCTCTTTCTGTGCTGGCAGTCATTAGTGCAGTGGTGTTGGGGAGATAACTGCTGCCAAACCAAGGCCCCTGCTCACAATAGCTGGTGCAAAGAGAACATCATTTTACTTCATTTTTAATGACCCAAATGCAAGCCTAAAGCTACCAGCGTTCAAATGCGTTAGCTGAGCTCACCAGCTCTCCTCTAATTAGTCCATGAGCCTCAGCTCAGAAAGAAAGAAATGAATAAAACTTATGCCACAAATCAAAGTGCCTGCACCCAGGCAGGGCTGGAGGGCAGGCACTGCTTCCCCATGGGGGTTGTAGGAGGTCACTGTCACGTTGATCTTCAGGTCCAAAACTGGCACAGGGCTCTGCCACTTCCACCTGCTCTTTTGCAGGATTTCCCACCACATAACTGGGGCGCTACAAGCAAATCCTTACTTGCAAAGAGCTGTTGCACAAGCTGCTTGACAATCTATACCTTCCCAATGTATGGGCTTTCACAGAGAAGCTGAGGTGCTGAAGTGTTGTTGCTTCACCTTCTGTCACAGTTGCTCTTAGCAGGGTTTCCCAAAACACTTGGCCTGAAATGTATCCCCCTGCTTCAGTTTCACAAATCAATGAAGGAAAGTTTGGGTCAAAGTGCAAAATGAATCTTCTGTGAAGGAAGAAATAACTAAAAATATAAATCTGACAATCTCAAACTTCAATTAATTTCTTTAGACTTCCAAATTGGTTTATCCAGGTTGCAGATTTCCCGAAAGGTAAATCTTCCTTCCCTAAATAATAACACTCACACAGATCAGTACATTTTCCTTCACGTACAGGAAAGGTATTTTAAACCTCTGCTCTAGCTGGGAGGGAAGAGATTAACACAATATTAAATATAGAGCTCTTCATCTTATCCTTTTTCCTTCCTCTCTCACATGCACTGCGTTGGCACCAAAACGCTGATGAATAGCAGGAAAATTCAGATCAATTTAGTTCTTCCTTTCCCAGACAAGTGATTTTTCTTGGCAAGGCTAGAAGTACTCTCTTTTCCTCATTGCTTTTACCTTTGATGCCTAGTGCCAAGCCAGGGTTCTCCCTGCAAACACACTGAACATGACACTTGACAGCTTTTTCAAAGTACCTGTTGCCAACGTGAGCAGCACAACCTTGCCCTAAGGTTTGATGAGACAGGGGGGGACCAAGCACTTTGCAGCTCTCAAGTGCTTAGCAGCAGCTAAGAGGAGGCATTCATAAAAACCATAATGATTTTGGCTCTCTTTCACTTTTTCCTTCCACTCCTTTTCCAATTATTCATATTTTGCCTTAGCCCACCTCACCCCCCCAGCTGCATTTCCCTGGTTATCCTTTCACCCACCCAACTGCTGAGGCATGGGCAGGTGCAGCCCTCAGGTACACCTGCACCTTGAGGTATTTGCATCCCTTTTGGAGGTGGCTGCAGCTGCTGCCTGAGCCCATCCACTCCCACCCAGAGGAAAGGTAGGAAAGGCAGTGGTGTGGATTAGCTGTCTGAGCTGTGCAGTAGCTGCAGGTGACAAATGAACTGTGCCCGTGAGGCAGAGCACTGGCTGAGCAGTGCCACACTCCCTCTGATATATAGGATTTATAGGATTAAGTGCCTGTTTTTCAAGCCCTGGGAGTGTGGCTGTGTTTTCAGAAGGTCTCTGGTTTATACCACGTGTGTGGTTAAGCAGGTTGCTGTGGCTCTCCCTTGTCGCTGATGCTGACTCTGCTTTTCTCCATTTCACACCAGAAACCCCAGCACAGTATCAGCGTGCCTGGCCCTGAGATTACAGTGATTGGGGGAGGAAACCAGTCCCTCTTGTGCCCCACAACCACAGAAAGAGAAGTTATTCTCAATGTGAGCTAGCCCTGTGCCCATGCCCACAAAGGCAATGGGCACCTCCTCTCCCAGGCTTCCTCCCAGCACTGCCAAGCCTCTGGCCCTGCTCACAGCTGGCAGCTAACAGCTTCCCAGCATCTCCCCTCAAAATGCACTCCTTCAGCAGGGTAATGAGCTCCCCAGGTTGAGTCTTTTACCGACTCCCCACAAATCACTGAAAGGACAGACTGCTGGTTTGCTTCATTAGCAAGTGTTTTGTGGAAATCTGTTTGTGTATTTGCAAGACACCAACATGCTCATTCATACTAATGCAGGAATGCTTGAACTGAGAAGCAACTTAAGCCTTCCACCTTCCTTCCAGCTCTAGAGGACTGGCAACACAGAGCAATTCTTCTCCCAAAGCATGGCATCTTCTTCCCTGGCACACCAAGGACCAGACAGGACACACTACACATTAGTCAGCATTTTTCTTATGACCACAGCTCTTGGAGCCCTGGGATTCAACAACAAATTCAATTTTCACCTAAAACACAACGAGTGAAGGATGCCCTGAGGTTTTTAGCTCTTGGCACAGCAGAGGAAAACATCACCAGAAAGGCTCAGACAAATAAAATGAGCCTCAATGGCACAGGCATCACTTTTGGGTCTTGTAACATTTTAAGCAGCTGTATCACCAGGGATGGAGGCTGTTTGTGACAACATCACAGATGTGACTCATGGGCTTTGCACATTGAAAGGAGCAAGGCTCTTTGTGGGCAGAATGTGGGGACAAAGGCCAGGCAAGAGATTGCTAAGGAATCTCTGCTGTCTGACCATTCAGGAGCCACTCTGGGAGTCACAGGTGCACCACCCAGGGCTTCCCCTGCTGGGACCAAAGCCCCTTGGCAGCAGGAGGCTCCAGTGAACCCAGCTTGGCTCCCACCTCACCCCACTCACACTGTCAGATTCTCTCACTGTCTCAGTCCCAGGTTTCCTGCACATGTCTGGTTCTTTTCATTTAATGGAGGTGCAGTCACACAGCAACAGCCTGAGCTGATGCCTCCAGGGTCAGTGAAGGGATCCCTGGGCTTGTGCACCCTCACAGTCTGTGCCCCCATTCCCCTCTTGCTCTCTATGCCCCTTACACTTGATATCTGTTTGGGGTCTCCTGCTTGTTTATTTGGGTTCTGTAGAGTCTCCAGGGGACTGGCCAGCCCCAGGCAGTGCTGCAGGTCCCTGTCCCCTTTGTCAGACACAGGGTTGGTGCCAGGTCACGGCCCTTTGCCTGAAGCTCCAGTTCTTTCCCCCACCCCGGGCACAACGTGCAGCTCCCACTGCAGCTGCACAAGAGACCTGCCCTAGGTGTGCTCCTCAACAAGAACAGGCGTCAAGGATGCAGGAAAAGGAGCCCTAGGCTTTCACCCGTGCTTCTCAAAGCTGCTGCCTTCAGAAGGCAGAAGCCCTCTGGCACTTTATATTTACAAATTAAAACAGGAACCACTTCCTTCGGCAGCCAAGGCTGAACTAAAAGCCTTCCTTAAGGGTTTGAAGTTGCTGAGGAAGAGGAATTTTGGATAACTTGAGGCTGGTTCTGCAGTTCTAATCTGTCAGATGACATGAATCCATCCAAGCTTTCCCTCGTCGTGATTCTGCATTAACACCCAGCAGCAGCCATGGGATGAGAGCTGCTGCTGCAGTCATGGGGAGCTTTCAGCTGCCTCAGCTGCCAGGGAATGTTTGGGCACAAGGCAGGGAAACCACTCTGCAGGGAAAGCAAACTGCCCTCCTGGCTTGAAGTGGACAGGTGAAAGGATCAGAAGTCAGGGACTGTATATGGGATGCAGCAAAGGAGCAGCAAACTGGCTGCTTTAGTGGCTAGGACAAACTTGTAGGAAAATAACCTAGATAACTTTGCAGGATTTGTGGAGCAAAGGGGAACATTGACATGGTGTCCCTGGAGATTCTAGGATACCCCTGGCTGGCAGGCACAGGGGCAGGAGATTTTTCTCCTGCACAATGGGAGAAAAGGGCACAAAGGTTGTTTCTCAGACCAAGTATTTACAACCCTCTCTGACTTCCCCTGCATTCTCAGGTTTGCCTTTCCTTGTGTAGGTGCCTGCAATGGCATTGCTCAGCTGCATGTAACAGCAGAGAATCTCCCTTTCTGTTCCCAAGAACTGGATTCCCATTACCTGCTCTAGGAGAGGGAGGACATCGTGCAGCAATAAGGAGATGGTGGTCCAAGGGAATTTTCCTAGTTCTTCTCTTCAGGTGTGTTTCCCAGGTAAAGTCTGATAAGCACACCCCCTAGCCTACCTCTGCCTTCAGATCTGTTCAGTAGCACCTCTGGGAGGGTTTTCCAGGACTGCCAGTTCTCAGGGGGCTGAGATACGGTGTTTTAATTGTATATAATTAAATACTGCTCCCTTATCTAGATTTCAAAGTTTACTGTTGGGGTTTCAGTACCAATGCTCTCTTCTCCTCTAATTAGCTTCCTTAATGTGTGCAGCCTTGCTGCTTCCCCCACGGGGACAGGGCTCTCCTGCAGGGAACCTTGGATTGCATCTAATTATTAGCAAAGGAGACAGACAGCAGCACTGCCCCTGCCCCAGGTGTCCCTTGAGAGCAAGGGACACAGATGGGTGGCCACAGGGAAGCTGTGCCATGTGTGCCTGTGGTCTTTCTGCTCCATCTGTAGGATGCTTTGCATGTTAGCCCATCACAGGTTCCTGGCAGAAGACCCTACAGGACCAGGGGCCACCTGGCTAAGTGCAGCTCACATGAGGAGCACTTTTACCTGGCTAGCACATAGCAAGAGGAGAGGAGGAGTTCCCAAGGCCTCATCTGACCCAAGGTGCATTGAAGGAGACAAAACACCTGATACCTTCAGTCAGTTTTTGGGCAGTGCCTTCTAAGCTGTCTTCTGCTGTTGACAGAGGCCACCCACTCCCCCAGGAGAGAGCCACGAGGATGGTTACCCTCAGCTTGAATATCTTCAGGATACATCACCTGTCTCATTCATTGCAAGAGCACAGTGTTCTGAGCTCAGATGTGGCTGCCAGGTCATAATGGCGCCTCCTGACTTGGTTGTTCCCCTCCCACTTGAATTTGTGTTTATGACTATTCTTACACAAGCACTTTACAGTGTCTTGCTTCTGTTCAGGCTAAATCATATCTCTGTAAAGCCCCATCCTACCTCTGATAACATTTTCAGACTATTCTATCTGCAAGCTAAAACACCAATTTTTTCTTTCCCATGCCCAACAAGCTCCATTTCCACACAAGCACCTACTGAACACCTTTTCACCCCCATCCAGTGACACATTTCTCTTTCCAGACAGATTAGCCCCCTTCACCCCAGTGGCCCATTTAGCCAGGGCTTGCTTATGACAGTGCTAAACAAGACAACATTAAAAGCCCTTCTGAAGCTCAGTGATATGACAACACTGCTTCTCCTTTACCCAAAAGGCTGGCATAAAAGGAAATTAGGTTGGCTTGATAAGATTTGTTCTTGACAAATATATGCTGGCTGTTATTCATCTCCTTGTTATCTTTGAGGTACTTACAAATAACGTGTTGATTTATTCTAGGCTCTTTTAGGTAAAAAAGCAGACCTAATCTGGCTCAGCTGCTTTTGAAGGCAGCTTCTGAGCTTGCCTGCACATGTCACCTATTGGCCAGGAAACCTTCCAGAGGGACTGCTAAGAGCCCCCCAAGCGCTCCTCTTACAGCACAAGGCCAGATTTCTATGTCTCCTCTTCTGGGGACAGGCAGACTGTGTCATCTCTGTCCTACACCTCAGGCCTCATGATCACAGACATCACTGAGGGACCTGCTTCTTAGCAGAAGCTGTTGTTCAGCTCCCTTCCCCTTTTCCCTCTGCATTGCTAAGGCATGAATGTCCAGAATATCTCCTTCCTATCTAATTCTTGTCCAGTTCATGCTCTGCCTGATTCTGACCCAACCCTCCCACACTTCTCTGTTACAATCCTCCCTACTAAACTGACCCATTTTCAGATTTTTGTACGAGTCTTTCTGAGTTCCAGGTCACCAGAGAGCTCATGAGTCGGGTAAATCTGCTACACTTCCCTCCTTATTCCCAGGACAATATGTGCCTGGGGCATTGATACTGACTATGTTTACATTATTTTTGCCCTGTGTATGGGTGCTATCTTATTCCCCTAGGTCCTGTCACATACCCAGTCACTAAGAAGAAAGATAAATTTCAATAACTGAACCTAAAGTGTGAATGGAAATCTACTGAACCAAGCGAGCACTTGGCTCCTGTGCAGGTAAAACCTGCTCCCTACCTGCCTGAGCCAAAGTAACAGGTTTTGTTTCAGATCAATCCTCCTCTTCTCAATGAAACCAGGACGTCTCTCCCCTCTCTCTGCAGCTCAATTCATTCCAAACTCCCTGCAGAACTGGCTTTTTTCCTGCCTTACCCGCTGTGACAGGGCTGTGAATTTCAGTGAGAGCTGTGCAGCATGAGCACGGCGGCACTGCCGAGGGCCGAGCGTGGCTGTGGCCGAGGACAGACACACAACTCCTCAGAGCACTGTGTCCACAGGCTCCAGACAGGAGTGCTGCCTGCCCTGCTCCTAAGGCATGCCAGGAGAACTCATCTGCTGCCTGCCCTGATCCAAAGGCGTGCCAGAATAAGGCATCTGTCACAAGGCTGCTGCTCAGGATGCACGGGGGAGGTTTTGGGGCAGAGGTGGCACGGCCACGGCCACATGAGCAGTACAGAGATGGGAGGGCAAGCACCAGGGAGAGAGCCAGGCAGGGGGATGCTGAGAGCCTGCTTGGCACTTTTGGGGGCTGCTGAGTGCTCATGGATCCATAGATTTCTACTCCAAATTGTTTGCAAAAACCCACATGTAGCTATTTTGCTCTTTAGGATCACGTGTACTGACAAATTAAACCAGGAGCACGCAAGCACATATCAAAATGGGTTTTTTACTAGGAAGCAAGTAACCAAGTTTGGAAAAGAACTCTGAGCAAATCAATCCCTTTTTGTCTTCATGTCCTTCTTATGTCCCAGCCAGCAAGACAACAGCTTTGCCACCTGGTGAGAGTGCATCTGGCCCTTGGGACAAGGGTCTCCTGCAGGGTGTGCTGGGCTTGTGGTTGAATTAGAGCCATATTGCATGGCCCCAAAATAGCACAGTGTGTGACCAGCACACATCAGTGTTTTAATGTGCAAATAACCAGAGGAATCACTCAAGCCCTCAAAAGAAGGTTCCTGATAACAATGCCATAGAATTTAAACCATTCCTTGGAAAACTCCAAAGGTAGTGTCTCTGCACTGGACTCCACTCAGTTGTGCTCTATCCCTGCCCCCAGCCATCTGCACTCAGGGGACCTTTCCCTGGAAAGGACTTTGCTCTGGGGGGGCAGGCATATGTCATCAGTTCCATGTCTCTCCTTCCATCACCCAGCTGACAGGGATCCAGCCATGCCCCCCATTCTTTGTTATTGCTCTGTTTCTCACTGCCAGACACATTTGATTGTTACTTTGATTGTGTAGGAAGCAGTCCAGACATTATGGAAATGGAACCATATAGGGACTGGGCAGAGGAGGCTCATGCTGGTCACCCTCTTACTTACACAGCAGTGGGAATATTTTCTCTCTTACACTAAGATATTTTTAAAACAGAGAATGCTGTTACTGTTTGTTGTCACCCAGGATCCAGCATTGCCATTCTTGGAAACCAGCACAGGGCTTCTAATGTCATTGTTAGAAACTATTAGTAGAGTTTTTGATATCTCCCAAGATGTCCTCAGGCTAAGTGGCATTTATGACTTGGAGAGGACTGACCCTAACTCCAGCCATGCTCAGGACTGCAAAGAGGAACACATACCCCACAGTACCAGTGCAGAGAGACCATGCATACACCATGGCAAACACTGTGGCTGTGAGAGGCTGCTAACCAAAGCTCCTCATCCAAGAGTACTGGGAAACACAGGTGGGTCAGCAAGACCAGACTGTGAAGGTTAAGCTAAAACAGTTCCCCTGTGGTGCTGGAGAACAGGGGAAGGAGCAGAGACAAGGGACAGGATAGGTGACTTTCCCCTAGCATGGCAGTGGTGTGCATGTCCTTGGTAGTGGACACATGATTTTGTCCCTGGTGTGAGCAGAGCCAGTGGAGACACACAGAAACCAGCTCCAGACATGGAAGACTGCATCTGACAAGGGCAGGGCAGCATCACATCCCCCTGAGAGCAAAGAGCTGGCTGATCATGCTCACTTGCCTGCAGCATGAGGGATGCTGCCTCCTGGCTCAGACTCTCCTTCTGAAGAGGGGCTGCTTCTGACTCACTCTGCCAGGTCCAGCTTCTCCTCTCTGGCTTTGGATGGCAGCAGATGTTTCTCTGCCCATCTGTACAGATGCTTGGATGCTGGCCATGGTCAGCTGTCTGCCTTTTGTCCTGTCACTCTCATTCTGAGCCCACGGATTCAGCCCTGCTGCTGGAAGAATACCGAGTGCCATCCTCTGAGTTCAAACCCAAGGGCAAAGTGTCAGAGGAGAGAAGTCTACTCCCAAGGCAAATGCCCAACTTGAACTCCAGTTCCATTGGGATCCTGTGCAACAATGAATTACCCCTCCCTGCTCAAGGGCTTGCCACAGCCATGGATCTCGTGTGCACAGCTGGGAGAGGGATAGATGTCTGTTCTCTTGTAAAAACCTGCTGGTGCCAATGCTGCTCCCAGCAGTGCTCAAGCACAGGCCAGGGGGAGAAGGGGCTGCAAAAAGGAATAGGACTCCTCCTACCTCCTATTCTTGTCTCCCCATCAGGGAGCTGTGGAGCAGTGCTTCACTCTGAGAGAACTTCCCTGCGCCAACAAGCTTTGCTAGGGCTGTTGTTTTAACTTCTTAAAACAAGACTAGATCCTGCATTTTGTGAATCACTACAATGCATTTAATAGGTAGCCTTTTCATAAGGGAGCGTAGCGGATGTGTGCACAGGCCCTGATGAAGCTAATAACTACCTCTCAATGGCTTTCAGGGAGTTATTACATATTTAAGATCCAAGCTCCCTTAATCAACCACAGAGATGCAGCTGGCAGCAGTAAATTGCCAACAACAGTTCATTACAAATAAGGAAACATTGGTTTTTCAAGGACAAAAACTGTGTCAGTTCCTCAGCTAACTCCTGTCCTCACCCTTCTCCCCCCGCCACTCACCCCCAGTGATGTGCTGGCACAACTTGCTTTGTCCAATAACACGACTTCACTGCCTAATCCCCTCCACAGGGGACATCATGCAATCAAGTTCCTGGATTTCCTGACTTATTTGGGCAAACAGCACAGGCTGCATCCCGTGCTCTGTACCCTCCCTGAGGGAGCCGGGGGCAGGACTTGTCCCACACCACCACGGTGAGTGCCACAGGAGCGCCCACAGTGCCTTCATCCTGGGGAGCAAATGAAGTCATGGGACACTTGGAGACACAGCTGTGAGTTTGCCCTTGAGGGGCTTGAGACCTGATCTGGCATTTGGGAATGAGTTTTTCAGCACCTGCCATGTCCTGGGCACAGCACAAAGGGGAAGGTCTGTGGACGTCCCGTGGCTTTATTCCCTTGCTGTCTCATAACAGAGATGTGGTTGACCATGCAGCTAAGGCAGGAGCACAGCACTTTAAGAGAGATGTCCATGCCTGGGAGATATTAAGGTCAATATTTTAAGTGTTCAGGAAAGACCAAACGTTCTTTGAATGAAGAGGAGAAAAAGAAAAGACAGCTGACCCTGTAAGAGCTGTATCTTCCCCTCTGAAGAGGCAACGACCAGCTTTTGGACTTCAGGAACCAAAGAAATTACACATTTCAGGCCCAGAGAGCTTCTCCTCCTCAAAAGGGAAACAGGCCCCATCCATGTCCCAGCATGGTGCAACAAACCTGCTCAGACCCCTGCTGTGGGCCTTGGCCAGGGCCAGCTCCCCAAGAGGGATCTGTACTGCATGGGCCAGGAAAACTGGGTGCTTCTGCCAAGGATCCAAGCTGGCCATATCTGTACTCCCTGCAAATCCCACTGGAGCAAGGATCCAAACCCCAGATCCACCTGGCCATACCTGTACTGCCTGCAAATCTCACTGGACCAAGGATCCAAGGCCTAGATCCAGCTGGCCATATCTATACCGCCTGCAAATCCCACTGAGCCAGGCAAGACTTCCAGTGGTGAGGGGAGAATACTCTGCAAAGCCCACGCTGGGCCCTGGAAGGAGGCCAAGCAAGAGTTTAATCTTTGTTTGGTCTCCTTTGATACCTCACAGTGTGCTGCCAGACATTAACCCTGTGCAGGCTGGGGCTGTGGAGTCAGGGGATGCACACTGGCCCAGAGGAACAGAGCGGGACCACAAAGAGGAAGAGAATGTGCTCAACAGTGAAACCTGAAAAAGAAAATGTTTCTTTGCTTCCCTTCCAGCCTGGTTTACAGATTCTCTCTGCCACATCAGAAGACATCCTGCTCTTCAACTGCATCCTATTGCAAGACTGCTCATGCTGGAAGCTTTACTTTTTTCCTCTGAAGCTGCAGGCTACAGATGAAAAACTGATATAGCAGGGTTCCAGGGCTGAGTCGGGATATTATTTTTGCTGTTTCTTTAGAAATACCTGACCCAACTTCTTTTTGGGGAAGAAAATAAAAGGGGCACTTAAAAAAGCAGTACCACTTGGTTCCCCTCCTGCCACCATCTCTATTTATTGACACTGACATTTTTAAAGGGCTCTTGGGAAGGAGCCTATGTGGTTTCCGAGGACACTTTCCCAAAAAAAAAATCAGAGAATGTAGCTGATGGTTTGTGTCTCTTTTAGTATTCAGCTCCTAAATTTATGCTTCCAGAGAAATGCCAAAACTGACTTGGACAAGTAAAATTCAGTGGGCAAAGAGTGTCATTTCCTAAATCTGCAGCAGGCATGTTTTATGAAAAAAACTATACTGCATATTATGAACAGCAAGACCATTTGACATAAGATTTTCCAAGCATTTACAGGTGTGACTGCATAGGTGAAATATGAGTTTAATTGGTTGTCCATATGTACCATCCTCCTTACTGATATTAATGCAGTAAAATCTTTTCTTTTGGGGTGTGTGTGCAGACATCTGGAGTGCAGATTGTAACAGATCTCTAGTCGCAATGTTATCCCTAGAAAAACTGTGTTTTTTGAACATGAAAGAGCACACTGTTTTCAAAGAGCTTTGCAGTCACATCTGGAAGAAGTGCTCCTCCTGATGATGAGACAGAAAGGAGAAGAGCTGATGGGATATCAGCTGAGGGAAAGCTTGCTTCCTCCTCTAATACGGGAAGCTGGACTTCTTTTGAATTATTTAGCATTCAGTCAGCAGATAAAAATACACTGCCTGGATGAACCAGTGACCTCTTCTATGATCACAATAGTTGTAGTAGCTGGGGGGGCAGGAAGGGCTACAAGTGCACATCTTCTCCATGTTCTCCTGCAGAAAGCTTCCATCATTGATGGAGATGCAAGACAAGGCTGGAACCACCTTGCTGAGGCTGGGCTCAGAGGGAAGGCTCTCTTACACTTTAAATCACAGCACCCACACTGATATCTCAGAGCCCCAGGTACCTGTGCAGTATCACTGAGAGTGACCTTGCTGACACCCCAGCCAGACACCTTTCCCCACGAAGCTTGGAGCAACGTGCCATGCAAACCCCATCTAAAAGCTGCTTATTTCACCTAACACGCATCCATTGAACACACAAGCTGTGCTCCAGGAATGAGGAGCAGAAAAGCACCACTCCAAGAGGCAGTGCTGGGTTAAATGTTCCACAGGAGGACCAACATCTTCTCCACTACACATCTTTTTTTGGTAGCATCAGAATGAGATGTTTGATTAAATGCACAGGAGCAGCAAAGCTTCAGCAGTTAAACTATTTTGTGTATTCTGGGAAGGGGGGACATCAACAGATTGCAAAATGGGAAAGTCTCTCTGGACACTGCAAACAAACATGTTACGTAATTAGGCCTTTTGGGAACCAGAGGAAGGTCTCCAGAAGATCAGGGCCCTCCCAGCGCTTTCTAATTTTACTTGGGCTTACCAGCAAGCCAGCCCTCTAATAATAGAGGCTTGTGCATGCTTTTCTTTCATCTTCACGTCTCCCTGTACTGCCCTACCTTTGTTATTACTGCCCCAGAAAAACACATCTTACTCACTTTTATCAAGCTGATTCATTCAGACTTGAATGGCAGAACTGATGAGGCACTAAAGACCTTTAGAAAGGGCAGCAAAGACATCTCTTGGCCATCCAAGCATGAGAAAACCCAGAATTTTAGAACTTTATTGAATCCAGTGTGCTAGGGAATTGCACCATTCCACATAACCATGGCTTAACTGAAGTACAGCACTATCAAGCAATGACAGAGCAAAAAGTCTTCAGCTCCATAATCCACATATTGTGCTAGTATATATTTATTGGAGCAAATTCTTCCAAGGGAGCATGCCTGTAAGCAGCATCTCAGCATGAGGAGCCCTCTGCATCTGTGTTGTCCTAAACTCGTGTCCAGGCAAAGCATGAACCTGGCAGGAAACCTGCCAGTCAGACTGTACCACCCAGCACCTGAGCATGGACTGTGGCAGCTGAGCTTTAGATTAATAGCTGAGCTTTACATTAATACTTCCTTTCTGCCCATGGATAGATCGGAATGTGTACCATTGGTTTCATTCTGTCAATGTCCTCTCCCACCTGAATGGAGAGAGCCTCTTAGTGAACATCTGTCCCTGCAGTCGCCACCTCCTTACACTTCTGAGGTACCATCACTCACTGTGATTCCTGGGAGGGACACTTTAAAGACAATAGAGATACAATGGCAGGCTTGGGTTTCTGAGAAAGCTGCTTTCCCCTGATTCTTGCTGGCTGTGCACATTCTGGCAGCTGGTAAGAAGAGGAAGGAGGAGGCTTGCAGCCCTGGTGAGGCCACACCAGCACAGATCCCACAGGATGTGGTCAGCTGGCTTCCAGCACACCCCTTGGTTTCTGGGCTGCTGGCAAAAGTCAGCAGCGAGCAGCTCAGAGGAGGGAAGGCCACACCAGGCACAGCAGTGCTGGGGAGAACACCTCACCTCATCACAGCCCAGCACCAAGAGGCAGCACAGACACAGGTCTTGGATAAAAGCACAGAGATCGGGGCCACAGTGGTGGATCCAAGGCAAGGTGCAGCCCAAGCCCCTCTGAGCGCTGCTACAGAGCCTGTGGCTGTGTGTCTGGCCTGCCATGTAAACATGTCACATCCCATGGGAGCTGGGAACAAATGGCAAAGGCTAACTGCCACTAGCCCAGTTTTGGTAGTGCTGAGTGACCTGGATAAAAAGCAAAGAGCCTTTGGGAGATCCTTATAGCCTAGTTCATTGCATCTCTGCAGACAACTCCCTGCTTCTCCCAAAATGATAAAAAAAAAATTTCAAATTACTGCATTCCTCTCTACTGCATTTACCATTCAGGAGTCAGGAGCCTTGTGCTCTTGACTCTTGTGTGAGCAACACATTTGTTGTAGCCTCCAGAGCTACAACATCGTAGAGATGTGAACTTTTTGCTCAGTTTTTCCTGGGAAGTCAAAATCCCAAATTGGATAAATCCTGCCTGAGAACTACAAATCACCATTTTTCCCCCCTGCCATCTACTTCAACAAGTTTTATGAAGAAGCTTCATTCTCCCTATGCAGACACAGCAGATACAGGTGACAGACAGAACACAAGGACCACTCTGGGCACTCACCATGGTTTGTTTCAGCTCCTGGGAGACTAGCAGCACAATAAATAACACCCAAGCCAAAATTTCGCTCTCCCTTTACACAGCAGTGCCCTTTACCAGTTACTTCTTTCAGTTCTAGGCAGTGTTTTTGTGCTACAGACCTTGGTCCCTGTTCGCTGCAGACACAGAATTCACTGTAGGAAGACCCTCAGGCTGGAAAAACAAAGCTCCCAACTCCTCCCAGAGCACCAGCTGGGCAAGGAAATGTCTTCATGACATACCCAAGGATAGGTGTTTTCTACCATGATTTACTGA
The DNA here is from genome assembly GCF_027579445.1 of Ammospiza nelsoni. NCBI lineage: Eukaryota > Metazoa > Chordata > Aves > Passeriformes > Passerellidae > Ammospiza > Ammospiza nelsoni. The sequence continues at coordinate 14,272,455 of NC_080635.1, forward strand.
GCAAATTATGTTCTCCACATAATGTAATAAGGCTATAGCACTAATAATTTCCCCACCATCCAAATAGCACCACTCAGGAGTAGCCTCCAACAGCTTTCAGCCTCCTTTTTTTACTCATAAGGAGCCGAATGTGGCTGCGGTTCCATCCTAACCATGAGGCTTCCCTGCATGACAGCACTTCTTCAAGATGTGTATTGGACAGTGACCCAGGCCTGCACCCTTTAGAACAGGAAGAGGTGAAGCAACCTTCACCAAAGCCCTGAGCAGAGCATCAGTAGGACAGCTGTGACCCAGTACTGGAGGATCTGAGCCTCAGCAGGAAACAGGAAGCAGGTACCGCAATTCACATACTCAGTTCAGGCCCTCTGCAGTTCAGGCCCTCGTGACAGGGTGGTCACAGCCACCTCAGGTTTGTTCTCTGCTCTACTGCAGAGCAGTAGAAGCTGCAGCAGAGGCTGTAGAGATCTGCTCAGTGCATGGGTATGGCTCCCAGATCAACTCCATCTCCCTGCTGCTGGAAGGCTGGAGTGCCCCTGACCAGGCATCACTCTCCAGTCTGCTGGCAAGGCAGGGACACAGCAGTGTTTCAGGCTCCCCACAGCACCTGAGGCCACTCATGGCTTATTGCAATGCACTGGCACCCAAACACCTCCAGTGCAGCTCTGGGAGCTAAGTGTATTTCATTTCAGGAGAAACAGAAACTGTAAGAAACAAATAAAACCTTGACTTACACTATCTCATCATTCTGGAACTCCAGCTCCCCGCAGGTGTCTTCAAAGTCCTCCCCTCCACCTTTGGCCGTGCCTTCAATGGTTTTGTAGGGCACAATAACATTTCCTCGTGCTCCAGAGGTTCGCAACACTTTCACTTCCATGGTTCCTACGCTTTCACTAATGTGTGTTACTGGCTCCTCGAAGGTGAAGATGCCAGCGTGGTCATCGTCAAAAATGGTGACGGTGGCAGTAGATGGTGATCCCAAGCAGGCGAGTGTTGAGACACGGCTGGCCTCAGGAACGCCCTCATCTGAGGCCTCGGTGCTCACACGGACGTTGCTGAGATGGACCAGGAAGTTCTCATCCTCCTCAAATATGTCGTCATCGATGATGCCAACGCGGATTTCCTTCTGGGTCTCTCCGGGCTTGAAGACCACCGTCCCCTCAGTGAACTCGTAGTCAGAGCCGGCGTTGGCTGTGCCGTCCTCTGTCCGGAAGTCGACGTACACTGTGTTGGTCAGGTCTCCTCCCCGGCGGACGATGGTCAGGGCCACAGTGCCGCAGTTCTCCAGGCACTGGTAGGTGCCCTGCTCGAAGTAGAGCTTGCTGATGGGATCGTTTTCGGTCACCTCGCTGTTGACCTCGTGCATGCTGACGGCCTTGCGGGCCTGGTCCGCGGCGTGTCTCTTCAGGATGTTGCCGGCGCCGGTCATGAGCCGGGTGGCCTGGATGCGGTAGAAGGCCCTGCTCTTCTGCTGCTGGCTCAGGACCTGGTAGTTAGCCAGCTCTATGAGCTGCTCAATTTCCTTGTCTGGGTGCTTTTGTTTCAGCTCCTTCAGGATCCGAGCCATTTCCCTCCTGGCTTCCTCGTCATCCTGGTCTTTCTCGTCCACCTCCAACACTAGTGTCCCATCCAAAAAGTTCTCCACGTGAGAATTAGCAACCTTTCCATCCATCTCAATGTCGGCCTTGGAGGAGGGCCGGTCACCCTCGTGCTCAATGATCATGCCTCTCTGCTTGCCGGCTCGGTATTTCTTGTAGACGTACTTGTAAAATAAAAGCCTCCTGTCAGCTATCCAGGCAAACACCACACAGATGGGGAAGAAGAAGAAGGTGAGCAAGCCTTCCCAAACCTCCACAATCCCAGGAGAAGACACAGATAAAATAATGTAAAGCCAAGTGTAGGCAAAGATGCTCCAGGCCGCTGTAACAAAAAACACTCGCAAGTGCTTGATCTTCCTTATCTCTCCATCTGGCACCACGTACACACAGATTGCAATGATGACAAACATGTTGAAGGCAGCACTCCCCACGATCGTGCTCGGCCCCAGGTCCCCCGCCGTGAAGCCATGGCCGCACACCTCGATGACAGACAGGAGGATCTCCGGAGCAGACGAGCCCAAGGCCATGAGTGTGAGGTTGGAAACAGTCTCATTCCAGATCCTCACAGTAGTTTTGCTGGTCTCACCGTTGGGCTTCTTGATGGTTATTTCCCGCTCTTGGGACGTAATGACTTCGATGGAGGACATGAAGCGGTCGGCTATGATGGACACTCCCAGGAACATGTACACCATGGCTACAAAGTACACCGTCGCCCGAGCGATTTTGTCCCCAAACGAGGGGTCCTGGGGTTCCCATATTGGTAAAATCACTCCCTTCTTGCAGATGTAGGAGCCAGCGCACTCCTCGGTGTCGTTGGCGGGCAGTTCACTGGGGCTCTCGGCACGCGAGGCCCCTGCATGGAGGAGCAGCACCAGGACAAGGCTCAGCAGAGGGAAGCTCCTCCCTGGGGAGGCGTGTGTCGAAGTTACTCGCGACATGGCCGCTTCCACCAGACGGGTCCCGAACATCCTCAACCTGAAGAGGCAAAAACCAAAGATTAAGTGAGGCCAACCAGAGATAAGAGATTTTCCTCTCCGAAGATATGATCAGGTTATCCTGTTACTCAAGAAGATGCAGCTGATGAGCCCATTTTGCTATGATTAGTGATGTTTTCCCTGTAGAAATCCTCTAGTTCAGTCATCTGAACCAGGATGGATTCAGATGGTACCAGGCAGCTAGCACCTACCCCCTTTAGCTATCATGGTGTTTCTTTCTCTTTGTTGAAAACCTATTTGTTCAATTGCATTTTCTTGTTCCTCTAATCTAATTAAAGCCCATCGTTCTGCTTCACAGCTGGCAGAAGTGTTTCCCATTTCAAAATTACAGTGCAATCACTCACTTCACTGGAATTCGGGGTAAGAGCAGGAGAGGACAGGAAAATCTACTATCCCCTCATCATGCCTAAAAAATACTTTTGTACTTTTTTAGTCACTGTAAGCTATGTATTTCACAGTCTTTTGTTGCTCACAGTCCTCCCAAGCATCTACTCCACATTGGAAATCTGCACAAAGTGAGCTTGAGCCCTGGCAAAGCCTTACTCTTAGCAGTAACTTGGTCATAAGGTGCACCAGAAGGGCAGCCTGTAATTAATGATTTTGGAGCCATTCCTTCCACAGTGCATCACTTTGCACCTTCCCAAAACTGGAAAGAGCCGCATATGCATTGAAGCCTGGCTCTCTTGGCATGCTTCTAGAGGAAACATGTCCCTACGCTCTTTTCCCACTAGGTCAGCTTTGACGGCTTCCCCTTCAAGGGCCTTTCTCACTCCATTTACAACATCACTCATCAGGCATGACAGCCGTTCTTGCCCTTGTCCTGCCTCAGGATTTTCCAGCAATGTAGAGGAGCTGTTAAAGAGGTTTGCAGTTAGTTAACAGTGCATAAACCGACAGAACAGATGCCTTTAAGTACAAAGAGATGCTCAGTGAAAAAAAAAAAAAAAGCCTGGGCATGCTCAGTGTTACATTCTCAAATTTACTAGCCAATAAAGCTAGATCCCTAGTTATTAAAGCTGTATTTTCTCCTCAAGGAGAGCCTTTGCTATACCACGCTTCTCCAATCCAAGTTAATTTAATCAGATGGTACTTAAAAATGTTTCTATGAAGAGAGGAAAATGAGCACATCAATACCTCGACTTCACTGGGAAATACAAAAAGCTGAGCTGATTTTCCTCAAAAAAACCCCATACCCCTGAAAGCAAAAAACCAACAGAGCTCAGCCATGAAATGTTTTAACTCCTCGTTAAACAGGGCAGGGGCATATCATGGAGGGAAAGAGCTGTGTGCAAGGGAACAAGGCTGGAGGAATCATGGGGTACCATCCCATACCATGTTATGGGATCTGCTCCACAAAGAGACACTGTAATGGTGGATCAAAGCTCTCTCCTCCATTTGCTTTTATTTATGGATGCTGTTGCACTGCTATTGGTCTGGGAGGCTAATACTGAGAATTTATCAAGACAGTTTCATATAAACGGCATTTTCTCACCAGGAACTCTTGGTCTGCCTCCAACCCCCTCCTCCCTGGTATTGCAATTAAGAAAATAAAAAGATACATAGTGGAGGAAGTGAGCAAATCAGAGAGCTGGGTGATAAGAACAGATGAATTGAACAAGAAAAAGCAAGTCTCCTGTAGGAAGCCAGATTTAAAATAAAGTTGTTTGCATTAGGAATCCTGCTAATGCTACAAAAAAGCTCTTACTACCAGACTCATTGCCCCCTGATTGTAGTGCCTGGGCACCCTCTGCTTCCCCAAATGTGAGCTCTAGCCACTGCTTACAAGCCCAAAGTGAAAAAAATGCAAGCATGATGTTTGCAAAGAGGAGCACCTTGTTGCACACCCTTCAGTGGATGGCTAAGCTGAAACAGATGTGCATTCATGGTCATTGAAATTTAGCTGAAGCATGAATTAGTCACCCAACATCTGTACTGCCGTGTTTCACACTGCTCCAAACCAAGTGACGGAGACATTTGATAAAGGGGCTGTCAGAACACAGGCTGACTTGGTACCTACTCTGTTAACCCCAGACAGCTCCTAAGTGTAGTTTTGTTTCCTTTTTTAATATATAGGCTTAAAAAAATTCATAGCGGGCATAAAATATTACTCAGTTTCATGGTTCTTCACCCTCTCCTTCTAAAGGGTAGTAGTTTCTTCAGAAAACTCAAGAACATCCACCTGTCCTTGTTCAGTTAATTTTTCTCCCTGTGGCAAGTCATATCCCTGCACATGTACAATTATTCAGAGCAATCAGGCATTGTGAAATCCCCTTGGCAAGAAGAGAAAACAGATGGTTCTAGAAAAAATATTATGCTTTGGGTCACTGATTTAGGTCATGAAGAATAGGAGAGTCCCATCACACTTTGGACCAACTCTCCAGCCTTAAAAGGATTTGGGTACTGGAAGTCTCATTCAGAAAAAAAAAAAAAAAAGACACCCACGAAATCAAATTAATAAGTAATTTGAACTTTATTTACCATGTGTTTCCCCTTTCAAACATTCTAATGTAAGTTGGGTTTTGTTTTGGTTTGTTGATTTTGTTTGTTTGTTTGTTTGTTTGTCTGAAATCAAGTCCCATACTACTTTAACCAGGAGGCAAAAAGGCCTAGAGGCTTGCATCTGAGCAATCCGTATTTCTGGCATTCCCAACCAGCACTCCATGTACAAATAACATTTTTTCCTCAGATGTCAGGAGGTAAGAAATGTGGAGCTTTTCTGGAGAGGGATAAGAAATGGCTGGAGCTTTGGAAGAGACATCCACCAGGCATGCCAATGTGCATCCTTTGGGCAGCAGCAGCATCCCCCAACTCTGCTGGACTTCCTCCAGCATTTTGTGGTGTAGTCACCAAGCAAGGCTCACACATCATGACCAGCTTTCCTATTTAAACCAATTCACAGCAAGGCTCAGGAATTATGAAGGGCTAGGAAATGTTTGGCTACAACATGCTAGTTACACACATGCAGCCAGACCTGACACTCAAAATATCCCTGAGAAGCACCTGCTATTAAATCATCAGCATTTCTTTATTTGTACAATCCAAAATAAACAGCTTGGTCCCCAGAGACCCTCTTGCTCTGCATTTGCCTACAGTCTCAGCTCACAGTCAGCACACTGTGGCATAGTGTAGGAATATTCCCAGAAAAATAATTTCCAACATGCTGCAAGGGGAAGCAAGGCTACCTGAAGAGCAGCCCTCCCTGCAAACCCAACTTTGTTAGCTTTTCATTAAGGTCTCAGTTGCATTTCCCATCCTGGCCATCAGCAATAACAGCGTGTGCAGCAGCTGATGCACAGTGCCAGGCTGGCAGCCCTGGCAAACCCTGCCTGCCCCGGTGCTCATGGCCTTGGTGGCACTGCCACGGTGCTTGTGGCCTTGGTGGCACTGCCGCGGTGCTCCTGGCCTTGGTGGCACTGCCCCAGAGCCTCTGGGGACAGAGGGATCAGGGCAGCACAGGGCAGGGGCTCAGGCTGCCCTCAGGCTGGGTGCTGGCCATACACACGTGGTGAAAAATGCCAGCCCTGCCCTGCCCACAAGCACCACCTGATGCCCAGGGACAGCACCCTGAGCCCTTCTTACCACTGCAGCAGGGGAACTGTCCTGGTGCTGCTGGAGAGCTCTCAGGGACACCTAAAACCAACCAGGAGAGCCAGAGCCCAGCCTGGGTTCTCCTGAGCCCCTTTCCCTCTCCAGACCAGCTCCACAGGGGTGCCAGCAGGTGTTTCTGCACTGCCAGGGAGGAAAGCCTGGGAGAGGCTCCAGAACAAGCTCAGCTTAGATGGAGCTCTGGCCAAGGGCTGTCAGTCCAGCCTTTCTCCCACCTCTTGGTGCTGCCAAACACCAGGAGGGCAGCTGCTGCCCACAGCAGGGCTGGGAGGGTTGTAGAGATACTTGCCTTCCTGCTGGACATGGGAGCTCTAGGTTTTACAAATTGGTAGGAGAGAGCTCCTGCTGACAGCTCATGCTCCTGCCCCCCAGCTGAGGAGCTGCCAGATGGGGAGGAAACAGCCTTTTAGACTCTGCTCTGATCTTTCCCTGGCAGCATCGATCCTTCAGGCTGACTGGCTGCCGCATGCAAAGCCAGCCTGAAAGCTGCTCTGCATTTCAACAAAGCACAGCTTTTTCTTTGCAGCAGCGTCCCAAAAGTCCCATCTCCATTGAGGCACTTCAGCTTTGAAATACCCACTGTAAGACCCTCCCTGATATTTTCCTAAAGCTTTGAATCACACAGGAGTCTACGACCACTTGCAACACACTAGAAGCACCATTATTTTTAAGAGCACTAAAAAACCACTGCTGGTCCAGACACTTTAATTACAGAAGGACTGGGCAAGGAAGGAAATGGCTTGGGCTCAGGAGGAATGAGTGGCTACACAAAGAAAGAGGCTTTCCACATGGAAATTTTCTCCCAGCATCCCACAGGAAACGCGCACAGAGCAGCTGGCACACAGTAGTGTTCACACCATTACAGCCCCCAACGGTGCCCACCCCACTGCGACACCATCATCTTCATCACGAGCATCATTCCTGACAATTCACTGCCAACTGGGATGGGAGGTGGGTGTCCCCACAGCTGTGTCACCAGCGTGCAGGAGGCTGGAGCAGCACCCTCTCCCCACAGGGTGCCTGGTTGCTTGCTGGGACCAGTAAAAGTTTGCTCTTCATGTGAGAGTGGCTGCTTTGTGAGAGCACAGCCAGGAGCGTGTTGCAACACCACGGGGATTCCCAAAGAGTCTTTTCCCATCCTACAGTCAGAGCTAGACAATAGCTTTTCCTAGCAAGAGTGTGATAGGGAAAGGCAGGGAAGGCAGCTCAAGCCACCCTTTTCTGGTGTCACAGGCTGGAGAACGACAGTGTGCCTTCAACCAGAGGGGCCAAAAACTGAGGAGGAAGCAGCTAGTGGTCACTGCAAGGAACAGCCAGCCTGCACAATAGAGAAACAGAGGCTCAAAGCAGCTCAGCTGCTCCCTACCCTGTCCCAGGGGAAAAGACAGCAAGCCCCAAAAAGACAGATTCTCTGTCAAACCTGAAGTCCCCAGGTTACAGCACCTCTCCCCCAGTTTCTCTTGCAGGAGAAGGAGAACCTACTGCAGTCTTCCTGGGAAGAAGCACTGCATGCCTTGCCTCCATGCAGGGCACTTACAGCCATGGCCCCATCTCTGGGGGAATAGGGAACTTCTCCTCTGCTGCTGGCCCTGCCTGGCTGTGCCCAAGCCTGTACACCTGTGCAGCCTCTCTGGAATCAGCAGCCTGCTCTCCAGCAGACAGCTTGGGCAGAGCCTGCTCTGGGATAAGATATGGCTGTAGGGAAAAACCAAACCCAAACAAGCCATCTGGTCTGTGACCATCACAGATCCAGATTCCTGCAGCCAAGGGACACAAAAGGGATGCCAAGAGCCCTGCAAGGAGGTACAGGGTGCTTGGAGATCTGTCTAGGCAGACACAGGCTCTGCTGGCTTCGCTTCTGATCTCGGTGCTGACCCCGTGGCGCAGCTTTGGTAAAACTGAGCTGCTGACAGCTGTGAGATTCACCCATCAGGGCAGGAAAAGGACCCTTCTGCTGCACTGGCACATCCAAACCGTGCAGGAGAGCTGCTGAGTCCAAAGGCTGTGCTGCCACTCGGGGCTGCATAGCGTGACAGCGCTTTAAACACTGCTTGGAAAACCCTTGGCTCGCTTCCCTGCTCTGGCTCTGCCTGGCTCCTGCTCCCTTTCACCCAGCTCTGCCACTCCAAAACAGGCACAGCCTGTTGGCATCCCCTACCCATGACCCTGGAGATCTCCACATCAGGAAAATGATTTCCAGGCCATCAGCATCCTGATTGCATCAGTACAAAAAAACATCAAAACCTTTCCAAATATAGTCAGAGGCACAAGCCCTCCATGAAGCCGATCAAGTAAAACACACATCAGGCCATCCTGGTTTCTGTAAAGGACATTAAAAAGTAAGAATAATTATCAGTCTGCAACTGATTTTTCCAAGTATCCTATCTCTTCAATGAAACATCCAATCTCCTTCCACAATTTCCCCAGCAACTCTCCAAAATAAATGGACAAATAGAGAAAATAAAACATCCCTGATAGAAAATTTCAACCTCATTGGATGAATTTGGGGGCAGCTTGCAGAAAATGAGCTTGGAACCGTTTGTCAGGGAGATTGCAGTCTTGCTTTTCACACATGGAGACCAAGTGTCAAGTTGTCCCTTTCTCCCACGACTCAAGATCTCAGCAAGGAATATGCCAGGAAATAAGAAGCAAGGGGGAAATGCTCATTTCTCTGGGACTAGGTTTTTGTTGTTTGTTTGTTTGTCTTCTCAAGCAACTGTCTTCCTACTTGCTGCTGTCTTCAGACCATTTCTTTACCCTTACCACCTGCCTTTGGTCTCTTCTTTATCAAGCAGCATCAGGCTCTTCCCTGTGATTCCTCTTGGGTTGCTGATGCCTTCCTCTGTGCCTGTGCATTTCCCTTGCTGATTTCAGCACAGTCTGCCCGTTCTCCAGGAGCTGGCCCCAAGGCTGCCTGGCTGGAAGACTCCCTGTGTGATCTCAGGGCAGCCCAGCATCTCCCTGAGCTCCATGGCTCTGTGTAACACGGGCAGGGCATCTCCCGTGAGTGCTGGGAGAGTAAAACACTGCAAACGAGCCTGAGTCTCTAGGCAGCCTGGGGAGGAAGTATCTGCCCAGAGGTGCCCCAAAGAGGCCAGAAGGGAGGAATTAACAGGCCTATTGCTTTTCCCTATGCCTGTGTCCTCTCTTCCCTCTGGGACTGTTTTTGCACTGGGTTTGTAGCTGTGTCTGGGTCTTCTGTGCAGCAGGATGCTCCCCTGGGCAGGAACAGAAAGCTTCCAGGGAGAGGAGATAAATCCCCATCCCCAGCTCCCTGTGAACCTCCAGGGATGAAGAGATGGAGATGTCCATGGGGATGGCTGTGGGGGAAGACCTATGGAGATGCAGGTTGTTGACCTGAGCAATTCAGGCACGGTGCCAGGCGGGAGCTGGGCAGGCAGGGCTGGGCTGGGGCTCACCCTGGCACGCTCCATCCATCTGTGTGGCTGCTCCTGCCTGGGGAAGGGTGGGAGCACCTCCCTGCAGAGGCACAGCTCTGGCACGGCTGACTCTAGAGGGAGCTGGATGCTAGTGCCGAGCAGAGGGACAGCTTTCAGACCCCCAGACCTCAGGCAGGGGATTCTCAGCCCAGGTGTGTGCCAGCCCTGCTTTACCTACCTCACACACGAGGTTAGCCACTCCTTCCTTTTCCTCAGACTTCCCCGCCTTCGCTGTCTCCTCAGGAGCTCTTTGCAGCACCAAATCTCACTTCTATTTGTAGCCAGGTTTCCTTAGGAAGCCAGGCACATGAAATCACAGTTTCCATGTCTGTCTGTCTGTTCACATGGCTCCCCCCTCTTTCCAATTTCAGTTGAAATCACCAGAGGGATAGAGATAACAGCAAAAGCCAAGTTCCTCCAAGGTTCCTGAAAGCAGCTGGAGAGATCCCACTCACACCCTTGGCAAGGGAAAGCCCAGCCAGGAGCTCAGCCCACGGTGGATGCCAGAGCACAGCAGCCTGCAGCAGCCCCACGTACAGCCAGGATTTGCACAGCTGTGTGCGCTGATGGCCAGGAGCTGGGAGCAGATCCTAGCACTCTGAGCTTGGACAGATCTCCAGGTTGTTCCTCGTGCCAGTCACAAGGAGAGCCACTGTCACTTGTGCTGTCTGTGACCAACCTGTTGGTTGATTGCCCAGCGATGCTTCTATCTTGCAGGGCACTGGGCTTTTTTACAGGATCTTTCATTAGGTTGCTGGAGAACAGGGGCTTCTTTTTCCCCAGTGAGCAATCAGGACTGTGTCCCCTCAAAGCCACAGCAAAAACCCAAATTCTGTCCCAGATGTAACACCTGAAAATCACAACCCTGAGTGCCCTGAGTGTATCAGGACACGACAAAAGGCAGAGAAGTGGCTCTGCCTACACAGCATGATTTAAGGTGCTGTAGACACTCCCAAGAGCGAGGACAAAATCCAAAGTTGTGCCATGTCATGTGCAGTAGTGCCAGGTGAGAAGATCAGGCGCAGCCTGGGCAGGTACAGGACAGTGAACATTTAAGTTTCAGGAGCTATTCACAGCCAGTGGATTGCAAAAACCTTACAGAAAGTGAGGGAAGGAGAAGTAAGCGAAGTTTCATCAGGTTAGAACTGTGCTGCTGCTGACACTCAGGGGTGCTGGACACAGAGACACAGAGATTGTGTCCAATGTCCTCAGGCATCTGGAATGCAAAGCCTGGTAGAGAGGAAGCTTTGACCCATGTGGCTCCTCAGCACTGACTTAGGAATTGTCCATGTCAGCTGGTGAGGTGAGCTGGTGGGAGTGTGAGAGGAGCCAGACAGCTTTCCTGGGAGCTGGTGGTGGGGCTCATGGCTTGGCTGGCAGGTGATGCTCCTACAAATGTCACATTATTTCCCTGTTTGGCCTTAATGTCTGCGCTGGACAAAGGGCAAAGCTGCTATTGCAGAACTGATCAGAAGGAAAAGGGGAGAAAGGAACAGCTGATAGACACTCCATAAGAACCACAAATGCCTTTCTTTGATGATAGCCACGTCCCCAACCAAAGCCATATGTCACAGCTCATTTTTTCCTGGATGCCACCATCACATCAATACGCAAGTGTCCCAGCTTCCCTTTTCTAAACAAAAGCACACCCCTTCCCTTTGCGATGGCGACAAACAGCACGTGAATTCCCAGGCAGGTGCCAGGGGAGCACACAGAGAACCCCAGCCCCTCTCAGCCTTCATTTCAATTGCCTGACTTGCGGATTTGCAACATCTGGGACTGGAGGAATGAACAGGTTCCCGCAAAGCGCAGGCGAAAAGGAGCCCTGAGAGCACACGCTCGCACCCTCACACCCGTGACCTTGTGATTTTACTACAGCTTTCATTTTCAGACTCCAGTCCTCCCTAGTGCTTGCTGCATTTCTGCAACATTTTGGCAGTTTGCTCTCGCCTTGGAGACAGAGCAGAGTGTGGAGTTGTTTTGCACGGCTCGGCGGGGAGGGAAGCAACAAGGCTGTGAATAAAGAATTAAACTCAAGATGACGGAGGAGCCCCAGCCATGCTTCCACCTAGACAAAGCCTACGTGATGAGCGCTGCTTAATGCCAGCCCTTAACACCGCACGCTGCTCGAGAGGAAAAGGGGAATTTCGGCGTGGCTGCAGGTGCCGCCGAGCACTCCCCTCGGGCAGCGTTTCGAGGCAGGCAGAGCAGTGCCCGGCGGCACGCACAGCCCCGCCAGGCGGAGGCACCGCGCCCCGCCGCGCACGGGGATGCGCCCCGAGCCCCCCGGGAACGGGATCAGCTCAGCCCTGCCCGACCCCACCTGCCCGGCGATGCCCGGCGATGCCCGGCTCCCGGGCCAAAGGAGAACCGACCCCCGCCGCAGCCGAGCCTCCCGTCGCGACATGTCGCGACTGGCCGCCGGGGGAGGGCGGCGAGCCCCTCCGCCCGCCCGGAGGTGCCGCGGCGGGGTTTCAGGGAGCGTTCCCGGTGTGTGTGTGCCGAGTGCGAGCATCCCACCCCCGCCTCCCCATCGCTCCCGCACGGCCCCGGTGCCCCGTGCCGCCCCCCGGCAGCCCCCGCCGGCGCTGGGATCGCGCCTGGGCAGCAGCGTGCGGCTGGGCAGGGTCGGGGCGGGTGCCGGCCGCTCTCTCGCTCGGTCCTACCTGGCGGGCAGCGGAGCGGGCGGCGGCTCAGCAGCGCCGGGGCATCGCGGCGGGGCGGGCGGCGGAGCCCCCGTGCGCGGCTGCGGCGGCGGGCGGGAGGCAGAGAGAGAGAGAGGGAGGGAGGGAGGGAGGGAGAAGGGAGGGAGAAGGGAGGGAGAAGGGAGGGAGGAAGGAAGGGAGGGATGGAGGGATGGATGGAGGGAGCGCGCGCGCACACACACGGCCGGGCGCGCCCGGGGATGCGCTCAGCCGGCCCGCCCCGCAGGCAGCCTCCCCTCCCTCCGCATCCCTCGGCCCCGGCCCTGCCGCTCCCGGGCAGCAGCTCCAGCGCTCCTCCTCGTCCTCCCGCTGCTGGAAGTATTTCCCGAATTCCTCCTCGGATCGAGGGACTTTGAAAGGCAGGGCTGGTTGCGGACCCACCCCCAGCAGCCCTGCCCTCCCTGCTGGGGGCAGTCCCCAGCCCAGCCCTGCCTGCCCCTAGCCCTACCCGTGCTGCCCGGGACAGTCCCCATCCATGCCCTGCCTGCCTCCAGCATAGCCCACCCCACCCTGGTCGGTCATCTCCTGCCCGCATCCCCCGGCCGACCTGCAGCCTGCCAGGGCCATCCTGAACCCATCTGCTCCCTTCAGGAGGGAGAGAGCCCTGGGGAGGATGGAGAGAAGGGAAACGTGTGTGTGTGTGTCTGTGTGTGTCTGTGTGTGTGTCTGTGTGTGTCTGTGTGTCTGTGTGTGTCTCTGTGTCTCTGTCCGTGTGTCCGTGTGTGTGTGTGCCTGCGTGTGTCTGTGTGTCCGTGTCTGTATGTGTGTGTGTCTTTGTGTGTGTGTGTGTCTGTGTGTGTGTGTGTCCATGCGTGTCCATGTGTGTCTGTGTGTCTGTGTGTGTACAAGGAGTGCCTTGCCGTGTCTGTCCCCATGCCCCACAGTGTTGCCCGTGGCAGCTGTGGGGAGGCAGGAGGTCAGGAGCATCCCAAGGGGCCCTGGGTTGACGTTCACCCCCCTCTCACATCCTCAGAGCTGTGGCCAGGGTCAGCAGGGGATGTGGGGTGACAGGCAAGGAGCATATGGGTCAGCTGGGACCCTCATGGCAGCTGGCTCAGCCCCTGAGCCCACAGAGTCCCCTGTCCCCACAGGAGGGTCCTGCAGGAAGGCAGCAGCCTGGCACAGCAGGACTTGCTGCACCTCAGGCTGACCAACGTGTCCTTCCTGTGGGCAATTCCCCTTTCACCATGCCTGAATGACTCCTCCACCCTTCGCTGGCTCCAGCAAGGAGCAGATGAACCCATTGTCCCACCCTCCAGGCAAAACTCTGTGACTTTGGGAACTTAAAATAGGACCAGAGCTAATAGCTCACACACTGGTGTGCAAGTTCCCAGCGACCTTGATGAACCCTCTGTGCCCAGATCCCCAGGTGCAACAAGAACTGTGGGCAAGCAGAGACATTGTTCTAGCTCCTGCACCCTCTTGCACAGCAACCCAGAATTTTACCTGTCAATTTCATTTGTGCTTTTCTTACTTGCTTTCAAAAAAAAAATAAAATTTTTTAAAGATTTTTGCACCACTGTGTCTTTCAGCAGAATTGGAAAACTACATTTCTCTGTTCAACATGAGGGGTAGGACATGGACACTGTCACAAAACTCCTTTGTGAAGCACTTTGTGATGAGCTGGCCAACCAACAAACCAGTTACTTATAATTAGTGTTGCAGCAGTTATGGGTGTTATTTAGTTTTGGTCTCACTCTAAGAGGTGAGATTGCCTGTATATGGAATGAAAGGCATTTCCATATAGGAATTTGGTTTAGAAAACACCACGATTTTGTGCCCAATAGCTAACTCTGATTTTCTGCCTCACCTCTTTTGATTTAAAACTCTTTAGAGGAGGGATAAGTTTGCATCCGGCCATGTGTGGTACTTTGATGGTACTAAATTCTTCCAGCAGGGCCATTGATATAAAATGAGCTTGGCTAAATGTGCAGCATGTCCAGTGCTGTGCTGGGCTCAGGAGCTGAGCAGGGCAGTGGATGTGGATCAGTGGCATTTGGTGTGGCAGGGGCTGCAGGATGCAAGGCACTGCCCAAGCTGGCATGGCAAAAGGATAATGTGAACAGCAGAAATTGGCATGGGTGCAGCAAACACAGTCCCTGCTGGTGCATTTCACCCTGCACACTGAAATCCAATCACTGCGCCGGTAAGCAGTGGAACTCAAATTTTAGTCATGGAGTTCTCCCTAAAACTCCCTAATTGCCTCAGTAATGTTGCTGACCTACTTCCCAGCTCTCTCAGTGAATGCAGTACCCAGCTCCTCTGGATCACCAGGGCCGTGCTGATGGCATGCACTGGTGAGCTGCCCTCTGAAGAGCCAGGCTCTCCTCCAAACTCACCTCTCTCTGCAGCTTGCAGTGGTGCTCCTGTCTCCAGTGCCTCCTGCTGAGCCCCTCAGAAAGGCTGCTTCAGCTGAGGGATTTTTGTGACATTCCAGGGGAGCTGGAGAAAACAAAGAGTTGGTCAGTGTTGGTGGTGATGCTCATCAGTCCAGGAGCCCTTTGTAGCCACCCAGCCCTAATGGCACTGGGACAGAAAAGGCAAAGCAGCACTATCCCATCTGAACATGGAGCAGCTTTGATCTGGCTGCTTCAAAAGTGACTGGTTAGGAAGAACATGAGGCTGGGAGGCTTGGAGAAGATGTGCCCCACTCCCTGGTCCCTCACACACCCCTTTCCAGGCACATTTAGACCTTAATTTCCTACAGTCTCCAAGAGAAAGATGGAGATGGGCTCTGAAGGAAAGGGTGGAAGTGAGGGAGTGGGAGAGACAGTGAGTCCAGTTGCTGAGAGGAGGTGCAGTGTTCCAGCACTGCTTCCCACTGCAGTGGCCATGCTGCACCCTGCTCTTTCTCAGCCAAGCTAGCTGGAGTGGTGGCTGTCACAGAATGGAGCTCTGCATGGGCTGTGAGATCTGCTGGGCGAGCTGAGCAAACCCTCCTGCTCTCTGCCTGGTGCTCCAGGCAAAAACCCAACAGGACCGCTCATGTCCTGACACAGCAAGTTCTGTCACCGTGGGGGCACATCTGTGCTTCAGCACTCCAGACTGCAGCCTGCTCTGGGCTGGGAGAGGCAGCTGCTTGCTCCAGCCACCTCTACCTGCCTGCCACTCCTTGCAGCCATGCAGGAGACCACCTGCCACTGCAGCCATGCAGGAGAGCACCCGCCACTGCAGCCATACAGGAGAGCACCTGCCACTGCAGCCATGCAGGAGAGCACCTGCCACTGCAGCCATGCGAGATAGCACTTGCCACTGCAGCCATGGTTGCAAGATAGCACCTGCCACTGCAGCCATGCAAGAGAGCACCTGCCACTGCAGCCATGGTTGCAAGATAGCACCTGCCACTGCAGCCATGCAAGACAGCACCTGCCACTGCAGCCATGCAGGAGAGCACCTGCCACTGCAGCCCTGCTTACAGCACAGGTTCCTCCTCTCCAAATCATGGAGATTCTCATGCCAGTAGTAGGGAGCGGCTCATTCATTCCCTCATTCATTCATGCCCACCCACAGCTCTCCCCGACAGCAGCCTGCATCCCTCTGCAGTTGCTGGAGGAGGTTTCTGGGTATTGTCTGCATGTGCAGAGCACAAAGGCAATTCCTCCTCGCAAAGAATCGGGTTAGTGGGCTGTGGAGCCCTGAGCACAGGACAGAACAGTGCAGGCCAATTCTCTGTGCTGTGCCTTGTGAAAAAAGACATCTGAACTGCTGCACAGTTTAGGGGAGGGGGACACAAAGCCTCAGGCACTTTTTGCTTGAAAAAATTCTGCCTTGTATTCCCTGTCAGAGACAAGAGGTCAGGACAATGCTCAGCCCAGCCAAAGCATGTTCATCTCCGAGGAGCTGTCCTACCACCCTTTCTTGTCCCTCTTTGGAGCATCTCCTCAGTGGAATGCTTTGATCTCAGATGATGCTGGGATAACCAGTGAGCCTGCTTTGGCTGGTTATCTCTGGCCATGGTTTTCCTCGAGTCCCTCCTCAGGAGGTGCCAGAGAGGTCCTGCAGAAGCAGATGGGTTGTCACCTCTGCTTGCCATCCATCTGCCTTTGCTCCTTACTGCAGCAGGCTTGAGCATGCGCTCCCTGAACATTCTCTGGCTCTCCAATGCGTGTTCTTGGCAGAGACCTGGAGATCCCTGGAGAGTGGTGTTTCTAAAAAAGATGCTTAGAAACATCCTTTCCAGCAATTTGAGCACTTCCTTTCACTGACACCTTCAAACCAGCCTTTGCTGTTGGGAGGATAAATCAGGCCTTTAGAAATGTGGCAGATGGGGTGGGACACAGCAGTGAGTAGGAAGGGCAATTTTGTGTGCTGGACATCAATATATTTCTCTTTGAGCTCTCTAGATAGTGCCTCTGTAGTTGTTTCCAAGCACCTGGTGCAGTCTGAGCCCTGATGGTCCCGTGGAGATCTGATTGAACCACCGTTGTCCATCAGCCAGCCAGGGGGCTTGGATGTGAAAGGTGTCTCCTGCCCTGGAAAGATGAGAGTACAGACTGCACCCTGGGGAGGAGGCAGGGTTTGATGGAATGTTTGGGCACACCTGTGAAAAACGGGCTGTGTGTGATTTGCTGTCCCTGCCCTGCTTTGAGAGTCTCCAGAGGTAAATGGAGAAACCAAGCTTGTGCCCCTTTAGAGCTTCACCCCAGATATTTGCTCTGTGCTGTGTTTTATGCACATTTAAACAATAAATCCAGAGCATAGCATTTAACAGCTTGGGAGAGAGCTTTCCTGGAAGAAGCATTGACTGGCCAAATTTTGCAGAGCCCTGCTTATGTGTAACAGACACAAAAGTACAATTGCACTGGAAACCACCTGCTGCATGGGGACTGAAAGGAGTAGTTAGAGGGGCTGGATTTGAATTTAGGAAGCTTGGAAATGGGGAGAGTTGCACATATTTTGCAAACATCTAAGCTGAAAAACAAGATGCTTGTTCTTCTCTTCAAATTCTGCTTCACAGTCGTACTTTTCTTTGTGGAAAAAACTGGTTTTCTGGTCACCAGGAATGTACAGGAAAACTTCAATATGTGCACAGAATGACTTCAGCAGCTGGGCTGATTGAGAGAGATGTACAAGGTGCAAACTGTCTCCTCACTCTTCTCAGAGGGGTGGAAACAAAAAAGCCTCCTGGCAGCTGTCAGTTGTCTCAGCAGCAGTGCATGCTAACACCAGCATCTCACTCCCACTTCTCAGGCAAAAACCAGCTCCAAGCTGGAGTCACTGAATCACTGGAAAATGAGGGGCCAGATGTCCCCTGCTGAACTGGCCGTCCCTTAGCATCTTTCCCTAGCAGAACCATGACACCAATGAAGTTTTGTTTTGCTGTTCAAGCCTTCAGACCGCAGGGACTCAAAATGCAGATGCAAGGTTGACTGAAATTTGTTTCCCAGTGAAAGCCACAGCCCAGCGACTCTGCTGCTTCCCTGCAAAGGGCCATGGATGTGCAGTGTGCCAGCTCTGGGGTAGCACTGCCATCAGATAGGCATTAGCAGTCTCCAGCTGACACTCCAGCCCTCTTCACCACCATCCCAAGGCCTGGAAAAATTTTGGTTGAAAAAAAAAATCCCCCATAAGTACAGAATTATAAAGTAACAAATAACATGTTCTCTGGATTTGTCTTCTGCTCTTGAACCCTCGAGTTTGGTGCTTTCCAATTTACTTGGCAACCATAAGCAAGTTAAAAAAACCAGAAGAGTGTTGAAATAGTAATCACACGACTCCAGGAGCTGGGATTTCCAGAAAAACAGAAATTACCACGTGGCATCGTCTGGGAGCTGTGTCCTGCAAACTGGGGATTGTGAGGCTTCCCCAGTAGCTCTGGCCCTATTCCTCCTTTGATCCATGAGCAGGGTTCCCATAGTTACCAGTGGGAGCACAAGGCAAATCAGATGTAGAGCATGGTTCTGGCTGTGGCTCCTGGTTGTGAAAGTAATTTGGCCTCCTCTGTATCATCTGTTTGCCAGCCTTCAGCAAGGCTGGGTATTCCAGGGCAAATGGCCTTTTTTGTTAAAAGTGAGATGTGGCTGGCCTGAGCTGCACAAAGCACTGTATTGATATTTTATTTATGTCTTCTAGATCAAGAGGGCTGGAGGAACACCTTGCAAAAGCCAGGCCCATTAGATGAGAGGCTGTGCAATGATTTCTCCTGAAGGGAAATTTTATTCTCTGTAGTGGGCTTTGATCTCTATCTGCTGTCCTTGAGGGTGGTCAGAAATGTCCCCCGACTTCTTGGTGCTTTCATTGAAGGTGGTCAGAAATGTTCCCTGACTCCTTCCTTGCTGCTTTGCCTTTACCAAGCTCTGCTTTGTTTCACCTCCAAGTGGCCTTGCCTGGCAGGTGTCCCTCCAGCACAGAAGAGCTCTGCCAGAGATGAGTCCTCGAGTCCTGGGGACAGAGGGACATGTTGTCTGCTGTTATCAGTCAGTTTTAGCCACAAGGACCCATGTGGTTGGAATTTCTGTGCTCCTTGGACTTCCCAAGGCACCTTGCAGAAATCCCGTGTCCTTGCTCCTGGTTGACTTTCCCCCTGGGACAGCTGAGACAGCAGCTGGGTTCTCTTCCCAGTTTCCTTCCCCACAGTTCAGTCTGCTGGCCAGGGACTCACACTGGTGCATGCACAGATTTTGCTGTTTGGGCACAGTCTGCTCCAGTTCTTCTGGTTTTGTCTGAAGATGGATGAACCAAAAATGCTCATCCTCTCTATGCTGCCTGCTCAGGCAGTAGTGAGCAGAAATCACTGCTGCATGCCCTAAATGTAGGAATTGAAGCCTTGCATGTAAAGAGAATTTACAAAAAAAAAAAAAAAAAAAAGGGAAAATGAAACAAGAAGCAAGAAAGAAAACCACACGTAACTTCCTGATTGCTTAGTGGTTATGAGGTTGGGGGTTTTGCTGGACACTTTGGAGATATGAAACTGCACCATTTGTAAGACTGGATTCTCCTTTCAAATTTGCATTCTCTCGTGTGCTGTTTCCCCCTTGAAACTTCAAACATGGCCTGTTTAAAAGCTGCCCTGAATGCTTTTATCATGTCTTTGTGGATTGTGATGATGCTTTAAAATGATTGAAGATGCTTCTTTGCCACTTGCCTTATGGTTAGAAATCCCCAAGTCCCTTAAGGAAATCTTCTGCTCTTAAGGGAAGCTGTACCCAGCTTCTCTGAGATCTGTTTTGGTTCTGAGGCTTTTGCTGGTGTGTTTGGTAGGGCAGTGTCTTACAGGCCTGATGGGAATCCATGCTTTCCTTTTTCACTCAGCTCCCTTCCATGTGCACCTCAGTCACTCAGAACCTTTCTGCCCCTGCACCTCAAGATACCAGCGTGGTGTTTTGTTCATTGTGCCAGGGCTGCTAGCAGTACCTGGATTTTATTTGCCACCAGTGGATTCCAGAGTTCACAGCTGTATTTATATGGCCAGTGGCATCAGGGAAGCAGACAACAGCTGCATAAGAAATAAGAAGGGTGAGAGGTCTCGAAGACATGATTCAAGAGGAAACATTGCAGGAATGCAAACTGACAAGTCAAGAGGAGACATATATCCTTGCACATCTGAAAGAGTGGATGCTTTACATTCCTCCTGTGGACATGATAAGAAGTCAGGGGGTTAAACCATATGGCAGGGACACCGAAGTTTGGCACAAGGAAAAACTTTCCATAGCCATGAGAGGAATGGTGTGGGCAGATGGGCTGTATGTATAGAGGGAGTAGTGTGTCTTTTATCACTGAAAAGTTTTAAGATCAGGATGACCAAACCTCAGATCAGGTGTAGGTGACCTAGTTCTCAACATCATTTCAGCAGAAAAATTTGAGAGATGAACAATCAGAAGACAGTGAGCACATCACAAAGAGAACACCAAGGTTGTGATTAGGCTGAAAGGAAAGAAGATGTGCCTTTAGGCTTGGGACAAAAATTTGGTGTTTTTGAAGAGTCAGAACTTTGGAAATTAGTCCATGCTGGGAGAACATAGCTAAGTCTAGGTGGCAAAACTATCCAATTTCACCCAACCTGGGAGCAGACCGACCTTCATTGCAGCATGGCAGCCAATTTCCTGGGGGGATGAGTCACTTAGCTCACAGGACACCAGGGAAGAGAGCTGACTGCTGCTCTGGAGCCCATGGTGTATCCACTGGTGTTTTGTCCTATCAAGGTTTGTCCAGGCTATTGTGGTTTAGTAATGGTATCCCACAGTTTAATACTCCACTAAAGCCACGTGCTGCTCCCACTCCCCCTTCCAACTCAAATGGCAAAGATCATGGGCTGAGATGAGAACAATTTACTGGAAACAGCAGAGAGATAAGAAAATGAATGGTAACAGCAACACTATTAATTTTAAAAGTGTACAGAAGAGAGAGAGTGATTCACATGCCAATATGCTCATGAGAAAGCCATTTTTTTTGCCCAGGCAGATAGTGATAGAACAATGCTGGTTGTTTTAAACTAAAAGAGAAGAGATTTAGATTAGATGCTAACAAGAAATCCTTTACTGTGAGGGTGGTGAGGCACTGGAACATGTTGCCCAGAGAAGCTGTGGATGCCCCATCCTTGGAAGTGTTCCTGGCCATGTTGGATGGGGCTCTGAGCCAACTGGTGTTGTGGAAGGTGTCCCTATCCATAGCAGGGGGGTTGGAACTGGTTGATGATCTTTCAACTCCCTTCTAACCCAAACCATGCTGTGATTTTATGATTCTATGAAAATAATATCTTTTGTTAAGCCTGATTTATGGCTGTCTAACAACATGAAATAAAGATATGAGAAGGCTACCAGGACCTGCAGATTGTAAGAAGAGGGGTAATGCACATGCAGCTGACTATGTCTGATCAGTGGCTGCACTGACTAGACAGCAGCAGGAAAAATGGAAAGAGAAACATTGCTGATAACAAAGGCAGGGCACCAGCTTAATCACTGGCTTGTCTGGGGGAGAGGGACTGGACAAAGAAGCAGAACCCAGGAAGAAAAAAAGAGGCAAAACCAAAGTGTGAGGTAAAGGAAGTGACACAGCCAGACTGATCTGGGGCCTTTGGTCAGCTGTGTGCTGAACTATGGCAACGTGACAAATGAGCAACTGTGGTGGGTTTGGTGTTGGCCAGTTGCTATTGTGCTCACTGGAATGTACTTACTCGTTTCTTATTGTGGGATAGGACTGGGAGAAAGGTAAAGTAGGTTTAAAACTTTAAAGGGGTATAAAGAAAAATTTATTACTAGTAACTAAGAGTCATAAGAATTAGAACAAAACTTTTAGGGCACTTCTCCTCACAACTTTTTCTTTCCTAATGACAATGTAAAGAAAGGATGCCTAAAGTTTCAGATACTTTAGTACTTTTAGAATAGTCTTTCTTCAGTTTGCTTAGGGAGAGAAGTCTTTTTTGTTAATGTTATGGAGACTTCTCCACAAGAAAACAGTTCTTTTGTGGCTCTTAATTTTCATGAATAGCAGCAGCCCAGGGAGATTTGTAATCATGAAATCCCTCCCATTTTCTGTAAGCTTTTCTTACAGCTATATTTACGGCTTATGCCAACTTATGGGGTATTGTTTTAGTGTTTAAAGGTAAAACTTCTCATTATCTATCTCTGAAATAATTTTCATCTTTAGGAACAGAGATCTTCTTCTCTTTCTTGGGGTTACAGGACCTTCATTACTCTTCTCTCTTTCTTTGTTCAAACTTCTCATAGGATTACACTTAGTTTAATATTTGCTTACTTTAGCATGGAGGCCTTTGTTTGATATCTATGATTTGAACACTTTTATTTCCTTATACCTTCATGCATTGTAAGGAAAAAGAGTCTTTCTTCCTGTTTTTACAAGAGGATTTTACCTTAAAACTAAAGGCATTTCTTCATCCTTCTTATCTGGGACTTGACTTCTTCTTTACTGACTTCAGTGTTTTTATATTGTTCTTCCACATGTCTAGATTTTATTGTTTTCTCCCACTCAAAAGAAGATTGAAGCACTAAAAAAAGTTAATGTCTCACCCAGGGCTTACAAATAGTCACTTAACCCTAGCTGGGCTCAGTACCTTACAGATCAAAGTTACAACTAAAGAAAAGTAACAAAGATCTTAGTAACTAAACTAAAACTCAGCAGTAACACTCTAAAGAAAGAAGCTGACAACTTCTCCTCTCCCTTTACTCAGCAACTAATAAGAAAAACCCAGCAAGTGCTCACAGCAGGGGCTGCTCAGCCTAACCTAACCAAAACAAGGGCTGGGCCAGCCACGTTACTTTTTTACCAACCAGAAAAAAAAGGAAAAAATTCACAGGTTTCTTCCATCTTTAACGTGTATTTTTCACAAAAGCATATACAACTTCTTAGTAGTTCAAACAGATTGTCAACTGCACAAAAACTTTACATTATAATCCATAAATACTTCCCGTACAAAACCACCATGGCAGCGTAGGTGTGAAGCTGTACCTGAAGTCAGCCAGGTCACCAACATCTGCCACACCCAGCACACCCCCAGCTCCTCAGAGAGCCTGACTCAGCACAGGCCTTCCCTGCAGATGGCTTTGTGTGCCCAAGACCCTGCTGAAGTGCAGTGTCTGCATGAGACACTGCCACAAAGGAAGGGACATGCGTCAAATGACATCCACGCCAAAGGCAAGAAATGAAGTTACAACTCAGGATGAAGGCAGGGAGTCTGTGCTGGAGAAACATCAACTTTATTAAGGTTAGAGCCTTCAAGCTTGTCTTGCTGTGTGATTTTCAGTAAGCTGCATACATCAAGGCATGTTTCAAGATAAGCAGAATGTGTTTCAAAGAGAAGTATGTTAAAATTTGGCATGTTCTTATCAACAGGGACAGAAAATATCTAGAAAACATTGGTAGTGGCACAGCTTGTAATGCCTACAACCTTGTCTTGTTTTGCAGCAATCTTCTAGGTCTGTGCCTCAAGGCATGCTCAAAATAGTCTGCCTGGTTAGTTTTAAGGTAAGAACATTGAAATTAAGGGTAAGAGGCTGAATACTTTTTTAGTTCATTATTGTAGAGGTACATCTTCAGGCATTTTAACACCTTAAGGCCCTTTCCAGGTACACATGAAGATGGTGCACAAATAGACAGACTTGTCCTGGCCTCTAAAAATGCAATGACTCTCACTAAATTATGGATCCTCAGGTGGGTCTTTGGTGATTTATTTTGGAGGTTTTAAGCATCTAAAAAAGGTCTGAGTAATTTTTCTAAAATAGTCATTATTTGTCCTGACTCCTAACTGGTGATTGACAACTTAACAGACAAACCATTGCCCACTAAGCAGATTTTCAGTGGCAAGCAGTATGAAGATTTCTCTTCTCTGACAACGAAAGGTTCACATCCCACACACACTACTCTCCTTCACATGATCCCCACACACATCTCCATGGTCCTTGTACACACCCACAGCAGAGAACCTTCAAGATTAACTCTTTTGTCAAGATTAATTTGGACACATGTCACACTTCAGGGGAAGGGTGAGGTTATCAGCAAGGCTCTAAAAAACTCTAAGTGTCAGTTACTCTTGCTCTCAAAACTTCACTTTGGATCACATCAACTCAAGCCAAAAGGCAAATCTCTCAGTTATCAAGAAAGATGCTTTGTGGAGCATCTCTTTTCTTCAACCAGTGGCTAAAAAAGTAGGATCACAGAATGTTTTAGGTTGAAAAGGCCTCTAGGATCATGAGTCCAATTGTTAACCTAACACACCAAAGTCCACCACTAAACCATGTCCCCCAGCTGCCACATCTACACGTCTTTTCAATACCTTCAGCAATGGTGATTCCACCACTTCCTAAATAAATAAACAGGACTCGTCCTGATACTGAGGCCTGGGGAACACCCCTAGTGACAAGAGAAACTTTTTAATGTGTTTGTTTTCCAAGCAGTGCTGTGGGCTAAGCCCAGGATAGAACACAAGGAACGCAAGGACACTGTGGTGCTGGACCTTGTTGGGTTAAACCTTTGAGTGATGTAGCCAGAGAGTGAAGTGAGGACACCTCTCACAGCTGCATGTCTCTCTTTTTGCAGTATATTTCTCATGAATTAAGGCTACCAAGGAGATTTGGAAAACATACTAGGATTCCACAAATAATTGGTTCATCAGCGACTTGGAAAAACATGCATAGGAAGTAAATGCTGGAAGTTAAAATTATTTCCTTGCTCAGGACAGAGCTTCTGCCCTATGCATGTGGCTTACATCTGAAAGATGTCACAGCAGGCAACAGAGCAGCAGTAAACATCACTGTTGTGGCCACTCAATAAAAGCGGGGACCTGCTTATCCAGATAAAGAGAGGGCAATCCCCAACATCTGTCTTGCTCCCGAACTGGGTGTTTTTCCTGGCGAATGCTTTCAGAGCCCTGCTTTAAGTAGCAATGTTCTAGATCTGTGAGTTCATCTTGAAATAATAGTTGGCAGCCCAAAGCCATGTAACGTTTAGCATGCTTTAAAGGACCATATGGAATAAGTTACACTGGAGTAAAACAAACACCAGTCTCTCACATCCAGTGTTATTGTTAACAACTTACTGGGCTCTGTGTGTTTTTCAGCAGCGAGGATGACTCACTAAATAACAGGATAATACCATGGATCACTAGCATGTTGTGGTCTGTGGCCACAGGAAGGCTTTACTTTTATTGTGTACATGTTGGCAGTCTCAGCACAGCAGCAGCAAATCCAGAAGTTTATTGCTGCGTCTCGGGCAGAAGCATAAGATCTCCGCTTGGAGCCTTTCCGTAAGCCAAAGAAATAACACAGGCTAATTCTCCTGTCCTGCTTGCCAGGCTGCAGCTAAAGTAGTGAGCTGGGAATCAGAGGCTGGGAAAGGAGTTGTCACCTTGGATTTGCTTCCTTGCTCCAGCGTGTGGATGTGGCAAACGCGGATGCTGGGAGGGGGCTCTATCAAGGAGATGGGATCCCCATTCCTAGACTGAAGCCTGAATGCATGGCTCCCTCTTAGAAACAGCTGTCAAACCAAGTGGGTTTGGAAGGGTGAAGCGGTTGTAGGGCAAGAGATACATTCCACAAAACCCCAGGCCCCTGCAGAAACCCTGAGGGTGGTGAGGGCTGCCTTAGGTGGACATGCACATCCCATCAGCTGCTTCATGACTCCTCCATAACTTCTGTGCCTGAGGCTGAAACCATGCCCAAGTCTCTGTGGGCCCCTTCATCACCTCCACTGAGCTCATGTGTTGTCCTTTGATTCCTAAGGCTTGTCGAGATGGGAGATCTCCCTGTAGCCCGGGAGACCTCGGTACCTGCAGGGGTGTAGTAGCCAGAAGGGGACATGGTTGGGACTGGAAGGTTATTCCATACCCCCTCACATCACTGCCAGGAGACGGGGGAAGGGAAACTGTCCTGGGCACAAGGGGTTCCTCCTGATGGAGAAAATGTGGCTGGGGGAGCCATCAGATACTGCTGTTATCAGGGGGGTGGTTCTATGTGAATTGTTTCTTTCCTTATCTCCGCTGACATTCAGTATTATTGCTGTTATTGTTCACTCTCTTATCCCATTGCTGTTTCCAGTAAATTGTCCTTATCTCGACCTGTGATCTTTGCCTTTTGTGCCTCCAGCTGGAGGGGAGAGGGAGCAGCACAGAGTGATTTTAGTGGCTGTATTAAACTGGGGAATACCATTCCTAAACCACAACAAGGGAGCATTTCCTGTGTGTTTCCAAGAGGGACTCAAGGAAACCTTTGCCTGAAGGGACATAGAAAGGCAGCAACAGTTTTGCAGGTTCCATTCCTGCACTTTCCATGTTTTGTTATTTTTACATTTTCCTCTATTTTTCCTGCTTTTTCTTATATAAGAGGGCAAAAAACTCCAAACTGATGTTCCAGTGAAAGAAGGAACATTTCCCTGGAAGAGCAGGAAATGATGCGTGGTAGTGTCATGCAGGATCAGTCTGTAACCTCCAGGGCACACTGTGGTCTGTGGGATAACCTGGGAAATACCACAGGGACAAAACTTCTGGTGAAACTCATCCTGAGCAGAGCTTGAGAGCCCTGGGGGACTGATGGCAAGAAAAGGATTTTATATACTATTCAGTACACTTTATTCCTGTGGGGAGTAAAGCAACCCAAGTGCTGAATCTCCTGCTTGGCAGGGGAAAATCTATACCTGAACAGCTCTCTGTGGCAAAAGTTCCTAAGCATTTGTGCTTTTTTGTTATTTAGAGAAAAGTTATTAATCATTGTTAAGCTGAGTGGAATCCAAACTGGTCTTCCCACTGTACGTGTACCCAATACTCACATTTTGCAGAATATCAATTCTGTTAGCATTTTCCTTCTCCTATGCCCACCTTTCTGCATAAATAAACTGATGTGGAATCCTCCAGAGTGAAATCTTCTCTTCCCTCTTCCCTCTTCCCTCTTCCCTCTTCCTTCTCTTCTCTTCTCTTCTCTTCTCTTCTCTTCTCTTCTCTTCTCTTCTCTTCTCTTCTCTTCTCTTCTCTTCTCTTCTCTTCTCTCTCTTCTCTTTCTCTTCTCTTCTCTTCTCTTCTCTTCTCTCTCTCTCTTCTCTTCTCTCTCTCTCTCTCTTCTCTTCTCTTCTCTTCTCTCTTCTCTCTCTTCTCTTCTCTTCTCTTCTCTTCTCTTCTCTTCTCTTCTCTTCTCTCTCTTCTCTTCTCTCTCTTCTCTTCTCTTTCTCTGTACTCTTCTCTTCTCTTCTCTTCTTCTCTCTTCTCTTCTCTTCTCTTCTCTTCTCTTCTCTTCTCTTCTCTTCTCTTCTCTTCTCTTCTCTTCTCTTCTCTTCTCTTCTTCTCTTCTCTTCTCTTCTCTTCTCTTCTCTCTTCTCTTCTCTTCTCTTCTCTTCTCTTCTCTTCTCTCTTCTCTTCTCTTCTCTTCTTCTTTTTCTCTTCTCTCTCTCTTCTCTTCTCTCTCCCTCTCCCTCTCCCCTCTCCCTCTCCCTCTCCCTCTCCCTCTCCCTCTCCCTCTCCCTCTCCCTCTCCCTTCCCTCTCCCTCCTCCCTCTCCCATGTCTCTGGAAAGACTCAGCTAGAGACATCACAAATGGAAACCTGCATTTTATGATAGCAACGTCAGAGTTCAGCATTCCAAGGATTTGGGAAAGATCCTAAAAACAAACATCCCAAACTCAGGAGGAAGTTCAGCATTAAATATAAGAGAAATCCAAATATATTGAAGAATGGAAATCAAAATAACTTAAGCTTTGCCCTGCAGTGACCCCGTGCAATGAGAATACATTTATGATTAGATAACAGTGATGGTTGGAGCCCTAAATAGGAATAAACTGAGTTTTGAAGACGTCCAGATTTACTGCATTGTTGCTGTTTTTCCCCTATATGCTGCCAGAATAATAGTGAGCTTCCCAAAGGATCAGCTCTGGAATGAATGTCCACTCATAAATTCTCTGCTTTACTTGTAAATTGTCAGAAAACACCACCACTACTAAAAGCTGTCATGTTGTTTCCTCTTCCTGTAAGAATAGGAAGATTATGTTTTTGTGAGAAAACCAAAGAAGAGAGCTGGCCCATTTTCAGATTTTTTTGAAGAGACCTCAATTCCTGGACCAAATCAGATGTCAATGTGGCAAATGGGGTCTGCAGGTTTCTAGGCTGGGAGCAAGGCAGAGCCACTGCACACAGCCCATTTTGCTAGGACATGGGCAGGAATGTGTATCTGGCCAGAGAAGTGGATCAGTCTGTCAGTGTGTCCTCAGAATGTGCTCCAATCTTCTGACTTCCTAGAGAAAAGACAGAGATGGTGTCCAACCATCATCCTTCCATAAAAACATTGAGGTGTCTGGAGGAGGAGAATGTGCAGTGTGCTTACTTCAAGTCAGAGCCAGTTTGCAAAATCCTTACTGAGTGAATTCAGGGTGTAGCTCTCCTTGCTGATTTCTCTTTGGAGATGCTCTCTTCCTGGGCACCCTGTACACCACAAAGGTGGTTGGTTTTGCCTCCTCACACAAAATCTGAATTCAGGACTAACTGTGGATTGCCTGGTGCAAAGACTTTCTTCAGATGTGTTCTCTGAAACCCAGGTGTGTTTTGGCTTTGTTTGTTTTAAAGCCACTAAGGTGTCTTTAAAGACCACAAGCCACCAGTGCATCTAGAACTCCTGTGTGCCTTGGCTCCTTTCATGAGACACAGAACAAATTCCTGCTCCTTCCAGGTGCCACCGGGGCGAGGACAGCAGCACTAGGCACAGGGCTCAGCTGTGCCCTTGATCCTTCACTGCCGGTGTATGTGCTGCCCCCGAGTGAGCCGTGCTGAGGCTGATGGTGAGGAAGAGCAGAGCTCCCCCTTCCCTCTCTCCTGCTGCACTCTCGAGAGGATGGAGCGTGGGAGGACCTCGGGCGGGATGCTCGGAGGCTGCAGCGCTCCCAATGACGAGTCCCTGGTGAAAGATGTTAGTGATACCATCACCGATGCTCCTGGGGCTCTTTGTGCTCACGCTGGGGTCTCTCAGTGACATCCCACCCGCTGCACACAGGGGGATGAACACATCCCAGCGGTACCCGGGATAATCGATAGTAAATATTTACAGCAGCCAGCGCACTGATAACAGCAATAAGTATTACAGATAACACTAATGCCTGCAAATGCTCCTGACAGAGGGAGGGGGGGCACAAAGGGCAGTCTGCCTCGGGGCTGGCAACCAAGAGATGACTCATGCCACCAGGGCTTTGTCTGCCAGGCCTCACTGCCCCAGGCCCTGCACCGAATGGAAACAGCAAATTAAATAAGCTTTCCCAGCTTTTCCAGCTTAATCCTGCCATCCTGCTCCTGGCCTGCCCAGCACAGCTGTCGGGTAACACCACACACGGATCAGCTGGTCTTTGTGTCTTTTGGGGAAGGGAAAGCTCTCAGTCTGGGGAAGGGAGGTGGGGAGAAAAAGGAAAAATTGAGGAAGAAATTTTTTATATCAGCATATTTATATTCACATTTATATTCACCGCAACCTATGAACCAGGACCATATGCAATAGAAAATGGAAGCAATCTGAGTAAGAATGAAATGCAGAAATGTTATTTCATAGCATTAGCAGCTAAAAGGTTTATTGGTTAGTGACTCACTAGCAATTTAAAAGCTATCTATTGACCCCAATTATTTAAAGATTGATTTCTGTCTTAGCATTCCTGCAGGCAGGTGGCACGCGTTTAAAAGGTACCTCTCAAAAGAATCAAAGTTTGCCTAGCACAGACAAAGGAAACCAGACAAAGACAATATGTGTATTTCAGTGAGGGTGAAAGCTGAGGAAAGTGGGAATATCTGTGGAGATGTTGGCCAAATAAGGGAAGATTAGGGCATTGGCCCTTTCAACTACAGACTCTACTATGGGGTTACAAGCAAACACTTCCATTATGTTCCTCTTATGTGAGGACAAGGGAAGGCATTTTCATTCATGAGTGGAAATGTTTATGACATTTGTGGTCTAGTGATTTCCCTTTACAATCATCCTTCATATCTCTGGAAATCTCTTACAATTTCAGTAATACTCCTGATATTATTTTCAGTTCTTTCTGTATAATTTCACTTCACCTGCTCTGATGGTTTTTTCCAGTCTATTAACCACCTGAAAAATGACAATACTTTACCTAGAACTTTGCAGTGGGACTATGAATACAACATTGTAACACCTGAAAACACATGAAATGTTAACTCAAAGCCATTCACTAGCATTTATAGAAAAACATAATGTTTAACTGTACCACCATATACCAGCCAGATTTTAAGCCATGGCTATAAAAAGCTTTTTTTGTGTTCTTTTTAACAAAATACTTGCAGAAGAAAGCCTCTCTGCCAAGGCTATGCTCTGTTTTTGTGACAGTGCCCAATTCCCAGAGCTGACACATTTCTGTGCTAGTTTGAAGGAGACCTATTACTTCAGTACTTTGGAAATATTCACAACAGCACACAGCTGTTTTCGCTGGAGCTGGCTTTCACAACACTGTAATGGCAGTTAAACTGAACCAAAAATCCTTGCACAGGATGTAATCAACCTCAAATCTACAGAGAAATATTGGGAAACTGCCTTTAAGTGCCAAGAAAAACAACAGTCGTTTACAACGAGCTCTTCCTAATGTCCAGTCAGCTCAACCCAAGTGAAACATGTTTCTCAAAACGAAAGTAGCACAGAGCAGGGAAGAAAAAGCCCTTGACTTTTGAAATGAATTTTTTAAAATAGAAACACAGAGAGACTCTGACACTGGCAACCGCCACTGATCCTTCCTGCCCACTGAAGCTCTATCGTCACCCAGTCTGTGAATCCACTTCTTGAGTGATAAAACTTTTGTTTTCCAACATTTTTCTCCGGCCTCCTTCAGACCCTTGGAAAGTTCCTGTCCCTCCAGCGGCAGGGCTGTTACATGTCATGTTTCCTACTCAGAGAGCTTAACCATTATGCAGATCTTGGAGCCATCCCATCGCCCCAGATTTACGGCTTTTCCCAGGATGTCAGTCCAACCAAATCCCCAGGTGTTCCCAAGAAATGCCTGAGTCGCTCTTCACTTACCCCAGCCGAGGCTCAGCAGTTGTGGGTCATGCAGAATGGAAAAAAGCCCTCATATGATAGTGTCTCTATATTTACCAGAAAGAAAGGAGCTGGGGTGCTTGTCCTTTAAGTGTCTCTAAAGATGGTTTGCATAGCTGGATCTCAGCTTATCTATGCTTTTCTGCTTTCGCTTCCATACATGGATCTGTTCCCAACAGTAACTCCAAGCTGTCGAAAAGGAGCTATCTGGCAGCTTTCAGCTTCATCTGACACGTAAATGAGCGCGAATAAATAATTACATTTGCTGCCGTCTCTCCTTTTTTTTTTTTTAATTGCACCTCAGGACACCTTTTCTTTTTTTCCTTCTCCCCACATAAACATTTTGCTATTTTTCCCAAAGTTATTCCTAGGGGAAAGCAAACAGAAATGACCCAGGCAGATTTTGCTCTCCCCTTCCCGCAGGCTCACATAATTTCATTCTCATAAATATATTTTTTTTTTTTTTCCATTTGCTTTGCTTATAGGTCAGAGTTTTGCATGTTTGCTACTTGGAATCATGTCAAAGCAATATACATCATGTCTGTAGCAAAGGAAGGTTAAAAGTCAAATTTTTGGAGAGAGAGAATACAGCTGAGCCACGTGACTGCTCCCAGATTAGCAGCAGTAGCAGGAGTAAGCATTCCTCTGATATTACAGTAGCCACCGTGGGACATGCCTGAAACTCTGAAGAGAGAAGCTGCAGTTTGGAAGCTTCCTGCAGATCTATTTATGAATAAATCACTCCTTGCTCTTTTCCCTATCTTTCTAGGTACTTTCCTGCTTCCTCGATTTCAGTTTCAGAAAGGGCTGATAAAGGACAAAAATGGGAGGCAGCCCTGTGGCACAGGTCAGGAAAGAACTCATATAATTACCCTTAACTCTGCCCTTTGTAATCTTTGCTGTGCAAATGGAAATGTTAAGGGCTCCAGTGAAAGGGAAACACTAAATAAATGTCTTTATTATTGTTTGTTATAGTGGCAGCTGAGAGTAGAAAAGATATTAGTGAGCTAATCAATTTCTTCATAGTCAGCTCTCTGGATGAAAGAAAAGTGGTAAAAGTCACATTCAGAGAGACTTAAGATATCAAAGGCTGAAGTAGGTACCCCTATTCAGGCACTTGCATGGAAAATGGCATCCTCAAACATGGTGGCTTTGATTCATTGCAGGAGATGGAAATTCCTTGTATATTCCCACACACCAATGACCTTGACTGTTTGAGATTTTTCCTAAACATCTGTTGAACACCAGGCGGAAGAAAAGTTTTTAAAAGAGCTCACCAGCTCCACCTTTACAATTAATGATAAACTACATTTTCTACATTAACAAATTGCCCAAGTAGAAATGCCTCTTCAAGCGTCATATTTGACTCCTGCTGTTTGCTGTCTCAGAAAGTGGAGGGAATGTGCATGGGAGTGTGTGTGTAAATGGGGATCTGAGGAAATTCCCAGCATCTCCCCAGCATCCAGAGCAGACAGCTTCCCTGGGAGCACATCCCAGAGCAAACTGAAGGCCAATGGAAGCATGCAACAGGCAGCAAAAGGAGTCTTTTGGAAAAGATTAGTAGTTACAAAGGAGACCCTGCAGTTTTCAGTACATTTTCCAAGTGGCTGTATTGCGTAGAGACCCCTGTTGTCTGGGGTTGTGCAGAGGGATGGGATGAGAAAAATTCCTTCTGGAAATCTGCCCTGGAGTTTCTCCAGCCTTTCAAGAGCAGGAGCCAAGCTGATCCTAGGAAGGTGCTTGAACAGGAATATCACCATTGCATGTTAGACACACCTGGTGACTCAGGAGGTCTGTGCTCTAATGCAAATGAGAACATGATTCAGCAAAGTGTTTAAATTCCTGTTTAATTTTAAATATTGAATAATGCTTCTGATTCCTCTGGGGTTACTCATGTGATTTTCATTCTATGCTTTACTAGGTTGCCCACATATGGACATGAAGCTGCCATGAAGCAGCACAAGAAATAAACAAGGTTTGGCACTCACACGTGAGTGTATTTGCATTTCACAAACGTCTTGACTTTAGGTATTGCTCCTAGCAGGTCTAAAGGCCAACAAAAAATGGGCTAAGATGAGAAAAACCTCAGTACATTGCATGTGTCCTCCTTTCCATGAGGGAAATGTTGAAAACCACAGGTGTCTGTGGTTTTCAGTGCCAAAGAAAAACCTAGGTGGCTCTGAGAATAACATGACAAAGCTGCACTCAGAATTTCAGTAGCTACAAGGACAAGGGAGTAGGCTGTTTTCTGGCTTTGATCTGCCTTTTGGCACAGTGGCCTTGTCACCCTCCAGATGGGTGACACCATCCCCTTTAAACTCTGCTCCCCACAGAGAGAGGCCAAAGAGCTTCTCAGATTTTCCATGAGAGGTTTTTCCATTCTTCCCTGCTGGGAGAGGTGAAGTCTGTATCAGGGTGGTGATAAGGTGAAAGGCATTTTCCTGAAGCAAAAGAAAGAGCAGACAGCAGTGTTGCCAAGCACCGAGAGGGCCTCAGGGAGATGGAAATAAAGCACCTTTGACCTCTGTGCCCACTGCCTTCCCTCCTCCTCCCCAGAACAAGCAGACCAGGGGGATAAAGTCCATCTTTGTGGTGAGACATGCAGGGGACATCAGCAGCTCTGCCAGGTTTGGAACCAGCTGGGCTTGCAGGAATGCTGGTGGATGCAGGGCCGGACCAGGACCCGTGTCTGTGCCAGGCGAGGGTGGTGGGGTTCATCTGCTGAAGCCTGGAGAGCCCCCCAACACCTGAGTCCCATCCCAGAGCCTCCCCAGGCTCTTCCATAGCATTTAGATGTTTATTGTCCAGGATTGTGCTCCAGGAGGCTGAGCTTTTTTTGTGCTCTTTGTCCTCTCTGCCTGCCGCTACCAACGCTGTAGCCACAAAATGAAAGCAGGCCTTGGTCCTCAGAAACACGTGTGCTCTTCCCCAGGCTGTGTGCTGCAGTTTGGAGCCACCAAAGAGGTGTTGAAGTGTCTTTTATGAATATCAATGTGGATTTCGTAAGAGTGATTTAAATATAGCTGCCTGCTTTCCTGGGAGACCCTGTAGCTGTATTCTCACTGCAGCAAAGGCTGCACCATCTGCCCAGCATTCACAGCCGCTTCCCAGAGACCGCCAGGGACTTGTCATCCTGCATTTGCCTTGCACAGGGCTCCAAAATGAAGGCTTTCTGGGGAAAAGGGATGGATGGGCAGGCTTCAGCACATTCAGATGTGTAGCTCAGGTGCATTTATGTGGCATTATGCACAGGGAAAGCTGGACACAGCTCTGAGCAACCTGATCTAATGTGGAAGCCAGCCCAGCCCTGAGCAGGGGCTGGACCTCCAGAGGTCCCTTACAGCCTTAATTATCCTGTGGTTCAGTGAGAAATTCAGTTCAGGATATAACCATATGGTAGAGGAGTAGCAAGGAAATCTGAACTCCTAGGGCACCTGTGACATTTTCTGTCTTCCTCTTGTTTCTTGTGGCTACCTTCAAGCTCTTTGAGTGTGGTTCAGCTCTTTTTCCACATCCATGGCTTTTTTCCAGTGTTGTTTGAACCTTACTGCTCTGCAAGTGAAAATCCACTACTTACCCCCTTTTTTTTTTTTTTAAAGCACAGTGATTAAAATGCAGTTGGGCCTGTGCCCAGGTAAAGCACAAGAAAGTCAGGCAGTCATTCTTTCCTTGTGTTAAGTATGTAAAGTTTTGCAAGCAAATAAGACTTTTTTCTGTTTAGGGTAAGCAAATATGCCTTGAACCTGGGGAGTGTCCAATTCTCAGTGATTGTTTATTTCACCAAGGCATAAATTACTGTGCCTTCAGGACAAAGCTAATAGAAAAAATGCTAATTAGTGCTGGTCAAAAATTTTCCAGTGGAACATTTTTCTGTCAGAAACTCTCCTGATTAGTCAAAGTTGAAATGTTCCAGTGGAACATGTTGATTTTGCTGAGCCTCAAATGCCACGGGGTGAGCTGAGGTGGGGTGGGAGCGAGGAAAGAGGGAATCCATCAAAACCCTCTTGCTAATTCCCTGACAATTCATCTGCTTGGCTGCCAGCCTTGTGGCACTGAGGATCAGAGTTTGGGGCAGTCTGCCATGCAGAAAACGTGCTGAGGAACAAGTTGTGAAAATCCCCTTTTCCTGGATGGGAGCTGTAAATACAGAAGTCAGGGAGCCTCTCTCACCTCCCCAGCTCCCTTCCACTGGACACCAGCCTGGGAACATGCTTGCAGAATGGCATATCAGCATTCCCAGATGAGATACCTCAGGCAGCTGAGTCAGACCTTCTCCTCAGCTTATAAAAGAGAAGGCATGAATTTTGTTCTGGGCTTTCTGCTGGGAGGAAAGGACGAGCTGCTCTGATATTATCAGTGTTCATTTGAACTTGGGCTTCTGCAGGTGCAGTTTTTCCAGCTGTGACATGCCAAATCCACATGCAGTGCTTTTTTATATCTCACACTTCCTTGTGTTCTGACAGAGCTGGCTCTGCAGGTGGAGAGATGAGGATCACAGCACTGTGATATTCACAAATTCAGAAACAGCTACATGGGCTTCAATTTGCATGGAACTTTGAGGGCTCTATGGCCAAACAGGAGCTGAAAACCCCATGAGCTTGGGTCTGGTGGTCCCAGCTCACTCCAGACCTGCTCTGCTGGCCTTGGGGCCAGACATGCCACCAGCAGCATGTTTGGATGGTGCCTGCACCAGTCCGTGTTTGCTCCTGGCTCTGCTTGTGCCTGCTCACTCCTTGGCTTCCCTCCTGCTGGAACCAGCCCAGCTCTTTGGCCTTCTCCATCTCCCCCTTCCAAAAACACCCCTGGGGCCGGGCACCAGCTCCTAAGGGCGGTGGTCATGACATTCCCTTGGGCAGGACCCCCTCTTCAGATCCCAGAGCTGGCAGAACGTGGCTCTAATGCTGATCAGAGTATTGCGGGAACCAGGACTGAGGATACTCTGAATTGCTCAGCATTAATATTTGATGCATTTCAATATTTAAAGAGCTAAGATAATTTAAGAAACACTGTCACTTTTTAAAATTATTTGTAGGCAACTTATAATGGAGCAAAATCCACTTGGAATGAACAATATTTTGGCTAGGGGAGATGTATGGCTCAGACAGCTGCCTACATTTATTTAAAGCATCAGAGAAATTACAATTTTGAAATTCTCTGCTAGAAACCTCAGGTCTCAACAGGCCAGACTCCCAGCCAGCAGAAGCAAGCAGAGGATCCAGACAATGTTTTAGCACTGGATGTGCGCAACAATTTTGTTGAAAGTTTTGCCTTTGGAAAAAAAAAAAAAAAAAAAAAAAAGAAAAAAAAAAAGTAAAGAGACAGAGGGTTTCCCTAAGAGTTTTGCTTTCAGTGAAAATATTTGGGTTGTCATCTGAAACTCGAAAACCACATCTGGAAAAAAAAATGAACTGCTGGTTGCCGAGCAAGGAGAAAAAATCCTCCTGCCTTTTTCCCTTGTTTTTTTTTTTTTTTTTTTTTTTAATTTTATTTTTAATTTGTTTGCCTAGAGCTGGCTGTTGTGAGGGGCTGCAGCCACGTACACCTGATCAGGCGCTGATAGCCCCGTCATTTGCCTGATAAAAGCCTCTGAGGCTGCTCGGAGCTGTGACAGGAGCATCATCTCCCTCCCATATCACATCGCTGCCCGGAGCACAGGGCAGCGGGACGGTGGCACCATTCAAACGCCACCAAACCGAGCTGCTTTATGTAACACAATCTGCTTCAAAAGAACCCAACGCACCACGGAAACTATGCGAGGCAAGCCAAGAAACCCTGGTACAATAGCACAAACAGAGACAAACAGTCTGTAAAGGACAGCACACTTGGTTACCAGCGAGGGAACATTCTGCATTAAACAGTCCCTTTGTTTCTCATTTTCTCATCGTGATCAAGGGAGATCTGCAAACACGACATCAAAAGATCAGCCTAGGAGAAAAAATTCATACCTGCAGTGGGTCTTGGCAAACAGGAGCTGCTGGTTGTACAGTGCACAGGAATTTTGTCCAGCTGCCCTTGAGGGGCCTGGGGAGAATCACCACACTTTTATTTTCTTCCCTAACCACCCCTGTGGTCTAAGCCACTTCTTCACCTTCCTCCTCTCTGGTTCTCCTGTGTGCTGCCCAAACACCACCCTGTGCTCTGAAATTCATAGAACCGTGGGGTCACAGAATATGTGGAGTTGGAAGAGACCCATCAGGGTCATCGAGTCCAGCTCCTGGCCCTGCACAGGACACTCCAGGGGTCACACCCTGTGCTTGACATTGTTGTCCAAATACTTCTTGAGCCCTGTCAGGCTTGGTGCTGTGAGCACTGCCCTGGGCAGTCTGTTCCAGTGCCCAGCCACCCTCCAGGTGAAGAAACTTTTCCTGATATCCAACACAGACCTCCCCTGACTCAGCTGCATGCCTTTTCCTCAAGTCCTGTCATTGGTCACCAGAGAGAAGAAATCAGTACCTGCCCCTCCACCTGCTCCAGTGAGGATGTTGAAGACCCCACTGAGGTTTCCACTCCTCTTTTCCAGGCTGAACAGACCAAGCGACCTCAGCCACTCCTCACACGGCTTCCTTCACCATCCCTGTGCCGTCCCTTGGACACTCTCTAATGGCTTCATGTCTTTTTTATACCATGGCACCCAGACCTGCCCCCAGCACTCGAGGTGAGGCTGCCCCAGTGCAGAGCAGAGCGGGACAATCCCCTCCCTTGCCTGGCTGGGGCTGCTGTCCCTGATGTCCCCAGGACACAGGTCACCCTCCTGGCTGCCAGGGCACTGCTGGCTCATGTTCACCTTGCCATGGACCAGGATCCCCAGGTCCCTTTCCATGGCACTGCTCTCCAGCCTCTCATTCCCCAGGCTGTACATCCAGGGCTGCCCCATCCCACGTTCAGAATCCATCACTTGCCCTTGTTAAACTTCATACAGTTGGTGATTGCCCATCTCTCTGAAATGTCTAATTTGTATGAGTCTGGGTAATTAAAGAAAATAATTCTCAACCTGCAAGAAGTTGCAAGATCAAGGTTCTGCTCTGCATGGCTTTCCTGCTGAATTGCTGGCTTGGTCCAACTCCCTGCCTCTGCCTACAAACCCTGCCCAGCTCATAGCCTCAGGCCCTGACTGATCCTGCAGTCCAGTTTATTTAGCCAGCACACAAGGACAGAGCAGGGAAAGGGTTTCCTATGGAAATCACCCCATATCTTCACAGCTGCCTGGTGCATTAGCACCTGGAACCTCAGCCTGCAAGCAGAAACTGGGTTTGATCTTGTTCTGTTCTTGTTCATTCCTGTGCAAAGCAGAAATGGAGTGAGTTTGTTTTCTGCTGCTGTGCCTCTTTGGGGCGACTTCTGTCTGTCACTGGAGGTATGGAGGCACTTATGACAGAAGTGTCTGATTCTGCTGGGTTCTGGGTACAGCTACAATGAAGTGAGGAAATGCAGTTATTTTTCTCACTAGTCATGCACATGGCAAAACTGCTATGGCAAAAAAGAAATAGCACCTGTCCCAGAAAACAGAAGCAAACATGACAGAAGTGTAGTAACACAACAGTCGAAGGTTTCAAAATGTTCACAGTCTTCTGATGGATGAAGGGAAGAGAAAGGCAGACAGAAAGGAGATTCACACTTCTAATCACAGCAAAACACCCAGAGGAAGGTCTGGTTCAGCCACCACTGAATGCCACTAGCAGAGCTCTGCCAATCTTCCTTGCAACCAGAGGAGATTTTGGAGCCCTGAATGGTTGAATATTGTGAATTTCAGAAATTTCTCATCTTTACAGTTTGCTCATGGCCTGATACTCCTTTGTCCTGACTAGAAAGGAGAACCCATATTTTGATTTCTTCCCCTGCTGTGAAACCATGACCAGATTCACCCAGGCCAGTGGAGCTACCAGGATAAAAGTGGTGCTTTATCTGAAGAAAGCTTGGTCACAGAACTCTGCCTGAAGGTATCTGTCATCCAGGGAATCACAGAGATCATCTTGAGCCCTCTGGGATTAGGAAGGAGTTCCTATCCTGTAGCTCAGGGGTTCCCTTGCATCTGCAGTCATCTTGAGGTGATGGGATTTTGACAACTTTTCTCCAGAATGTTTTCATTTCTGAAACCTTGTTGGTGTGATAACATTAATCAGCACTTCTGTGGAAATAGTGCTTTTGGAGATGAACATTGTAATCAGGATGAAGAGCCTCTGATGAGTATTGCTGAAATTAAAGAGTCTAAATTCAGCAAAATTGCTTTCACTGGGAAAATGCATTTTGATCCGAAGCCTCTGTTATCCACTAGCTCCATGCTAGCTTGACAAAGCCAGGGATGCTCACAGTCAGAGGGGCTGGAGCCCCAGCAGAGATGATCCTCATCCCCCACAGGTTCCAGCCTTGCTTTCCTCAATGTGCCAGGGCTGTCCCCCTTGTGCTGTCCTCTGGCCAGCCTCTCTGGCATCTCTGGCTCCTGGAAGGCAGTGCAGAAGCAGAAATCCTGGCCCATGCCTGTGCTGGAGAAACTGGGAGCTGCCCATTGCTTGCTGCAGGGCCCCTCATTCCAGATCCTGTTGCCCTGCTGAAGAGATTCAAATTTTTCTCCTTTTCTTGTGTGTGGTCCATAGATATTCCAGGGCTCTCAGGGACCTGCAGGGTCAGGAGGGAAGTCCAGAGGTGACAATGTTGATGTCCTTTATTGGTGTCCCTGTGGAAGGGGCTGTCTCCAGGCTCTCCTGGATACCTTGAAGCCTTGCTGAAGGCAGCAGCTTCTCCCATGGGGGCTGGGGAAAGGCAGTTCTTTGCACCTCCCTGTTGCAACCTCCAGTACAAACTGGAATAAATAAATATTCAAACCCAGAGTGCAAAGCAAGGGTGTAATGTCAGTGTTGGTGTGACTGGAATTAGGTAATTTGTGCACGAACATGACTAAATATGAAAGAAAGGTTTGTAAATCTGTCAAGGGTGAAACATTTCAGAAAATCTGGCCTATAAAAGAGAAATACAAAGACTAAAAGTATCACTTCCCTCCAAAAAGCATGAAATTACTCATACTGCCAGCGCTGGGGCCATAAAGCTGCAAGTGCACAGCTCTGGGGCAACCCAAAACTCTCTTTTCCTACCTTCAGCCTCCTTCTTTACCACCTCCCTGGAAAGAGAGAGGAAAGCAGAGGAGAAAGCAGAATTTCTTACTGCTGGCTATTACTGCTTATACTTCACAAGCTGCTCCTTAATGCTGTTAATGCATTTCATACAACACAGGAGAGATTTAATACGCAATTAAAATAATTACTAGGTAATCATTAATAATTTCCTGCATGTTCTCAGGGGTCTGAAAGCGAGCTCCAGGCTGGCAGAGCTGCAGTCCTGCACGGCATGTCCCATCATTGATTAAGTGTCCTCATTTTTTTCCCCTTCCTCAGGACTATCTGCCCAGAATAATAGAACCACAGAAGCACAGAATGGTTTGGGATAGAAGGGACCTTAAAGATCACCCAGTTCCAAACCCTCTGCTGTGGGCATGGGCACCTGCACTAGACCACCTTGCTCAAAGCTCCATCCAGCCTGTCCTTGAACACTTCCAGGGATGGTGTATCCACAATTTCCCTCCAAAATTTCTTCCTTACACCTGATCTAAATCTATCTCCTGTTTGGGGGTAGTTGGAGGGCAGAAAGAAGAAGAAGGCAGCTGATTTTGCCCGCTGCTTCCTTTTGTACTGTCAGAAACATCCCCATTCTTCCTGAGGCACAGGAAAGGGGACAGTGTCAGCAGCCAGAGGAAGACAGGAAGGTTTGCCAGGAAATCTTCTTTCTCTGTGTTGTTCAAACATGGGCATGGAAGCCCAGGGAGGCTGTAGGATGTCCCTGCTTGGAACCCTCAAATTGCAGCCAGACACAGTCCTCAGCAACCTCATCTGAGCCTGGCCACAGTCCCTTCCCATCTCGATTATCCTGTATTTCCCTGCATTTCCAAGAAGCTCAACAGAAGAACTTTTCTGGCACTGATGACTGCTGTTTACCCAGCAGGAGGCCCAGAGCAGAGAGCCAAGGGCTCCTTCCGTGGGTACGGGCTGGCTCCAGATTTACCTCCCCATCAGACACCCTAACCTTCACACTGTGTTTCATCTTCTGCTAATTAAATATTCAGGACTGGAAGGCAGTGGAGACAGAGATTGATCACTTGATATTTCAGCTGTGATTACTATGAATTCATTCATTTAAACCAATTTGGAATTTATTTTTCTTGCTTTTGAAGGCTGCCTTTGGATAGTTTAATAACATTACTTCTATTGACTGCAAAAATAAATATCTGACAGCTCTAGTTTAGCAATGTCTCATGTGTATGGATGCTTTCTGATGTATAATAATAAATACATCCTTGTTAGGAATATATGATCTATAAATCAAAATTTCCAAGGTCTTTGATTAATCTGTGAGAGTGGTGTGAGGAGGATTGCTTTCTGCCTGTCACAAGCAATCCCTGCTCTGGGCTCTCGTAGCAACCACTGGCACTGAGGTCATGAGTCAGATTCTATTCAATCCCATTTGTTTTCATTTCCCCATAACCTTCCGAGACATTCACCTCTGGGGCTAACATTTTCTGTGCTGTGCCTCTGCCTGAGGAGGGTTTCAGACAGCTGTATTTTGGGAGGAAGGGCAGTAAGAGGCACTGTTTTCCCCTGCCTCCTATGGCAAGGACAGTGGGATAACATTTGCAAAGTAGCAGGAAAGTTCTCCTTCTCTCCAAACAGGTGGATACAAGTTTTCTTCCAGCCACAGCTGGAATGGGTGAAAAATATTGTATGAAGCATGAACTCCAAGGAGTCACATGGGAAATAGTTTGGTAGAGCCCCAGAGCATCTCAATCCTGCACAGGTAATTCTATTCTCACTTTTGGCATGCTTCACTGCCCAAGCATCATGGGAGAGGGCAAGGCACTGGGATATCTCCCAGAGAGTGTAAAATTTTCAGAAAAATGCCTGGGCCTCCCTGATACCAGTAGGTTTTCTGTTTCAGTGTAGGCCATGGGTATCCATGCCCTGTTCACAGCACTTGAAAAACCTTTTAACTTATGAGACTTTTGCATCAGTGAGCCCTTGTGTAAATGTCCTGACCTCCCTTTCCCTGGGCATGCTGTTTCCACTAATGAAAGTGATGTTAGCTAACAAAACCTCTTTGTAAAAGTTAGCCCTAGGTTCAGAAATAGCCCACCTTACCTGCCTGTCCACTCCCCACAACAGCCCTGGTCAACAATCCTGCAGGTGTATGGCCATGGGATGGCCCTCCTGGAAATCTGAGTCACCACATAACATGTTTTTTTCTACAGCAGCAGGTTTGCCAGTTCAGAGTTGGAGATGTGGTATCTTCTGATGTGGATTTAGTAATACAATTTTAAAATTTGCATAAACTCCAACAGGATATTTTTGCAACAAGATTATGGTTTTACTCAACTCTAGCCTTAACTTAAACTCTAGCTAGCTCTTCTAGATCAAACTTGTTCTTTTCAAGCCCACACAGTTATTCTTAATGGTCTAAGCTCTCGAGACTGCCAGAAGTGCAAGGATCCTGCTTTTAGAATATCCAAGCATTTTCAAGCCTGCGCTTCCAGTGTATGTGGAAGCAGTGAGAGGTGGTTAATAATTCCAACCCCACTGCAGAGTGGAACTGCAGTGTGGTGGTGCTAAGGTTCCCTCTCTGCCTGGAACTGAGTCAACAGGAGCTAAGATAAGCCTGGGAGCAGCCGGAGCTCTGCTGGCGTCAGCTGGGGTGTCTCTGCAGAGGGAACATATGTTCTCCAGAGCAGCCCCTTCATTTGCTCTTCCCTCATAAACTTTTATGGTATGATTTCCTTCCCCCTTTCCCTGCCTAAATTAAGAACTTCAGCTTTTTTTTTTTTTTTTTTTTTAGTTTTTTTTTTTTTTTTGAGTTTTTTTTTTTTTTAATTTCCCCTTCCCTGTTGGGGGGCAGGGAAGGGCAGATGCTGAGTGACAGAAGCGTTCATTGATTAAACCGATGAGATCTTTCATGTCCTACCTAAGAAGAGAACTTGAATAACTGGAAACTTGAGCAATGCTCTGAAAGATCTTAATGATTGTCAGGTTGTTAAATTGGCAGCCATGCTGCATGGTAAAGAGGGAGAAAAATGAGATGGAGCTACATTAGGCTGGTGAAGAAATCTCTAAAGAGTCCTCAGAAATGTTCTGCAGACTTGATGGTGGTGCAGGGGATTAGATCTGCCAAGCACATTCATAATAAATCATGAGAAAGAAAAGAGTTAGGGGGGACATAGAAATAAGAAATGGAGTTGTGTAGGAAAGCATATTAACAAATGTTCCAAAAGGTAGAAGAAGAATGAATGCTTGTTTTCTCCATGGAGAGAACTTGCCTGTGGAATCTCCTACACAGCATCCAGGAGGATATGGCCAAGCTTGCTGCTGATACAGACCTGTTCTGGATTGCCTAAACTAACTTAGGAGCTTCAGAAAAAAATGAACTTTGCCAATAAAATTAATTTGGTTAAACTGCAAAATTGTATCTGTGCATGCGGGGGAGCCTTCAATATGCATATATGCTGTTTGTCTCTAAATTATAATGTACCAATTACAGAGAGGGTCTGATGATTTGTGAGACTCTGCAAATCACTGTGAAAACGTCAATTTGCAGCTCAGCATGCTCAAAATTGAAAATGGGATGTGAGAAACTATTAGGAAAGATATCCAGGGAAAAGCAGATGACATGGTTATCCTGCTGCATAAACCCCATATGTGTCTCAGACTTGCACATAGCAC
The DNA here is from genome assembly GCF_027579445.1 of Ammospiza nelsoni. Lineage (NCBI taxonomy): Eukaryota > Metazoa > Chordata > Aves > Passeriformes > Passerellidae > Ammospiza > Ammospiza nelsoni. The sequence continues at coordinate 14,316,005 of NC_080635.1, forward strand.
GAAGCTTTGTGCACTCTGCCTCAGAGAATTCCATGGGAGCAGTGGAGGGACAGGGAAAAGCAATCTGGGAACCAAGGATGGGTGAATGGTCTTTAAGAAGAGTTTAAATACAAGTTTAAATATAAATATAAAAGAAAACAACTGAAAGGGCTGTGATCAGGTCCTCCATGAATAAGGGTGAGAGCAGAGAAATAGCAGCTGCTGCTTTCATCACTGAAAAACCTTAAAAAATTTTAAAGAAGATATTAAAAGAGACTGAATAGAAGACCCTCTTCCATGGATCCCGTGTTGCACAGTGAAGCCATGGTGCTCCCTGCCAGAAAGTGCTGCACAAGGTTAAGATCTAAATGAGAGAAAGTTTCAGAAAATAATTAGAGAACTCTTCCAGAGATGATCTGTCAAGGTTGTCTAACAGGACAATAACTCCTATGGCCTGCACTCTGACCAATGTGCTGGGCAAATATGGCAAGGAAGAGGTGTTTGTGTGTCTCCCTTAGAATTTGTCCCCAGAGTGTAACGATCACACAAGGTGCAGACAGAAATAACGACTGGGTCTGGTCCATGTATCTGCTGGAAGAATAACTTTTTACCTCCCTCCTGTATTCTCCTCCCTGACACTGAGTTTTCAGGCTGTGCTACTTTATGAATTTACAGAAATAAGTACGGGGAGCTCTGTTTGGGTTGGGTTCCTCCAAAGGATAACAACAGTGTAGTGTGCAAGGACAGGTGACAGTCAGATTCTGCAGTGTATTTGAGACAATGAATCTATTCTGTTCTACATAATCTCCAGAGCCCAAGTACAAGGTGCCTTGCAGTCAGCATTTTCCATGAGCCCCTGAATGGCTTGGAACAAGAATGTGAAACGTGTTTTAACAGTTTCAATGCTTGTTCTCAGAAGTTGCAGCATTTTGGTGGCATGGGATCCCATCCCAAATATTTTTTTCCTCAGTCTTGGTATCTTTTATAGTGAAGGCACTTTGCACATTTTGAGTTACTCTAGCAGTGACTGCTTTCACTGCTAGAGTGAAAGTGTGAAAATTTCTTTTTATTTCTACCACTTGCTAATCCTGTTTTGGCTGGTGCAGCCCCTGCAAAGAGCTCTCTCCATGGGATGTGTTACTCAGAAATGATCCGTACTATTGCTGAGATTCGGGAGTGCTTTGATCTGTTTTATGATCTGCTTCACTTGCAAAGCAAACTTGTTTACTGTTTGCCCATTTGGTGGAAAGGGGGAAAAACCTTGCATTCTTTATTTTATCCCTTTGCTTGACAGGGACAATTTTGCCTTTAGATATTCACCAGATTTTTAAAAGGAGGTGTTTCTGGGTACAAGGCAGCTTAGGGGGGCAGGTAGCACATCCTGATATACTGGGCATGAGTGTGGGTGTGGGAGATAGGGATAACAAATTCCCTGCAGACCCCAGGGAAAGGGAGACTGTTTTACAAAAGGTAGATGGCACAGATGGGGGGATAGGCTGGGAAAGGATGGGAAGAGGATTTTGGTGGGAAGCAAAGGAAGGGTCTGGCTTTGAGGTGAAGATGAGGAGAGAGAGCTGGGAAAAGGGCATATGGGTAGAGGAGCAGGCTGGCATACCCCAGCTAGCTGGGAGAGAGGTTAAGATGGCCTGAGAAAAAAGAGTGAATCAAAGTATCACAGACAGAGATCAAATAAGAGGAGACAAGCATGTGAGCCCATGCCACTTCAAATGTGTTTTTTCTCTGTTAGCCCGAGAGGAAATCCCTAATCCCTGTTTCATTCTCTGGAGCCAAATGCCTATTACAGCTTTCATTTGATAATTTGGGAATAGTATCACCTCGGTGCTGTGGTGAAAACACGTATTCATGTGACAAAATAAATATTTTATTAAAAAAAAAGAAAAGTAATACACACAGGAGGTGGTGAATTAGTGATGGACAGACTTGCAGATTCATTTCTGGAGCCTTTTTTGAGGGAGACACCAAGAACCATAGCACCTGTTTCCACAAGATGCGTTAGAAATTTAGCTTAAAAGATGCTCTAGATGTAAGAAAGGTTAAACACTTTAGAATATTTAAATACCTCCTCTTATCTTCATGGTACAGTAATTTACTACCAAGTCCTGTGCCTGAAGACAGAGGAACAAATTGTGTTGTTTCTACTTTTCTTTTGATGGACTGATTTCTGCCTGGTAACTCTTCCATGTGGCTTCTTACTTTTACTACTTTTTCCATATTAATAGCATCCTTGCCTTTCTGACATGTATTTCTTATGAGAGCTATCAATTCCTCTTACCCTCATCGGTGAGGAAATCTGGCAAACATATTTATGCTCTGGATCAGATGCCAGTTCTCCAGAGCAAAATGAAACTAAAGTTACCACAGCTGGTGTCTAAATCTGCTGACGCTGCATTCCCTTGGGAACAAACTGATTTACTCAGTCTCCACTGAGCAAGTGAAGCAGGGAGGTGAGCCCAGGTCAGGAAATGGGCAGGGCAGAACCAAGCCATGATGCTGTGTGGTAGGGAGAAAAAAGGCTTTAAATAAGAGCACAATCTGGCATGAGGGAAAGGATTCCCCTCTTCCCCTTTGGAGGCAGCAGGTGAAATGTGCCCAAGGACAAAGACAATCACTCCAAGACACATTTGGATTTTAGACTACTCTTACACTTTGTTAATAGTCCAGGCTCTTCCTAGCACTGAATTGTGAAATCTTTGCAGACATAATTCTAATAGACTTCCTTTACAGTACAGCAATTATGGTGATTGATATGGACAAATGTGATCTTGAAACAGCAATAATGAGACAATATAGCTCAATACTGAAGCAAATGCATTTTGAAAATCAATTTTTGAGATGAAAATTGCAAGAAAAATCATGCAAGTGTGCTCTTGACTCTCTCAGTCTTGTCTGGCTTTTGTCCTGCAAAACTTTTAGCAGTGACCTCAACCACATTGATGTGGATTATTACTCCCTCAGAAGGCTGTGCTGTGACAAATGAGCTTACCTGCTTATACCAAAAGGCTGGAAGTTAAGGTATATTTTGCTGCATAGTATCTTTTTAGAGGAAGAGAAAATGGTCTGGAACATGCTTAGCAGTACCGAAAAGGAAAATGTGAATCCATTACAGCTCACACATAAAAACCCACTAAAAATGTGTCCCAGTGCAAGAGTAGAGAGCAGATACTTAATAGAGAAGCAAAATGGGCAGAATCAGCTTGAATGGAGGGTCTGACCCAGCAAACAAGTTTACAAATGCACTTCAGTGTTCACTTGGTGCTGTAACTAAAATATGTGAGCAGTTGTTTGAAAATCTTTGTGCACAGGGAGCTGATCTGCAGCAATATTCTCATTTATCACCAGCTTCCTTCCAAACCTGACTACCTGTGGAAGCAGGCTAACCTCAGCCTGCTTTTCCTGCAGCTCTGAGTTACACGAGGAGGAGGAACACGGGGCTTTTCACTGATATTTGCACAAGGTGAAGTCATCGCTCCAGGCTGGGTGAAAATGCCAAGCTCTTCCCTTCTCCTGGAGCTTCTGACAGCTCCTGCAGAACAGGCTGCACTCCCCTCTGCTGGAGGGAAGCTCGGTGGGCGACACTCCTTGGGTTGCAGGGAAGGCAGGAGCCGTGCTCTTTCTCCAGCAGGGAGGTTTTCCTTCCTCCCACTGAGGGGTGAAAGGGTCAGCGGGAGGTGAAGGATGCTGTGGCCTGTCCCTGGCAATGAGGGGGATGCTTTAATGGCTGTATTTCCTTTGTCGAGTCACTGGAAGGTTTTTCTCTCCCAAATATCACATTTAACCTGATGCTTTGTCATGCTGCTGTCTCTGAGCACAAGCCTGAATCTTTCAAGAGCTAGCTGGAGTATTTCCCAGATCTGTGCCTTTTGGTAAACTTGCTAGATTTCTCTTGCTTAGCATGGATGATTATAACAATTTTATCCAAAAGATGGAACTAAGATTTTATATGATTTCCATCTCCTCTTGTGTTTGGAGCTGCAGTGCTTCAGGATTTGAGCTAGCACGGGTCAGTGATAGAGGAGACAGAGGTGTACACAGGAAATAGGAGCATTTTAGAAATTCTAAATACTCAAGAAACTTGTGCGTACATCAGAAAAAAAAAAAAGGCAATGCAATTTAGGCCACCAAAATTTACCCTTTTACCAAATACTGGCCTTGCAACAGCTCTGTGTGACTCCAGCAAGACATACCAGGTAGTTTTCAGGGTGCCAGACACTTTAGATGTACCTGTTACTCTGACATTAACAGCTGCTGGGGTGCAGGAATACAAAATAAAACCCCAAAAAACCCAAACCCCAAAAAGACAGCATCAGTTTCTGTTTCCATTCAGCCCAGTGGAGGAAAGAGCACATTAATACCCATTGTTTTCTGGTGAGAGTCACACCTCTAACCAGTAAGGGTGGGGACCACTTACACAGCCTGTCTTCCCTGGTGCATCCTGATTTCTAGGAGCTGAAATTGCTGATTCATCACTCACTGTGTCCACAGTTTCCTTTTCTGTGATTACAGCTGATCAGTGGCCGTCTGAGCATGGCCAAATTCCTGAGCAGGGACCGATGCTGAAAGGGAAGGGGTTGGGTTGTATCCACTTGTGCCAAAGGCAAAGGCCACAGAGCAAGGGGGAATGGCTTTAGTTGGAAGAGAACAGCTTCAGATTTAACTGATGGGGAGAAAATTCTTCACTGGGAGGGTGGTGAGGCACTGGCACAGCTTGTCCAGAGCAGCTGTGGATGCCCCACCCTGGAGGTGCTCCTGGAGAGCTTTGAGCAAGCAGGTCTAGACAAGATGCCCCTGCCCAGGGCAGAGGGGTTGGAGCCTGATGATCTTTAAGGTAATTTCCAACTCAAAGCATTGTATGGTTCTGTGGTTCTATAAAGCTGCACTTTCTCTTGGTTCAGACCACAAAGTTCTGCCTCTTCTCTCTGGGATAAAAAGGGAAAGTCACTGTAGGACCAGTGTATTTGGGGTTTGTCATTGGAAACTGAGTCAGGTGAACGTGGCCTTAATGAGAAGATTTCTTGCCCTTGTGTGAACAGCTCCAATAATTGATTGTATTTGAATGCTGATGTTTCTCATTAATGTTGTGCCAAACTCAGCAAAGCAAACTGCTGGAATCTGTTGTCCTTGGATCACCCCTCTGAGTTCAGGTGTTAGGAAGGGCAGATGCAACAAACAGGAAAATGGTGTCTTTTCACCAAAGTGATAAGTTGTAGCCTGGCACTGAGAATTCCTGGAACTTTCCTTAGTGCACAGTAAAAACTGTGGCATTGCAATAACTACTGTGGAATTTCTTTAACCCATGTTTTTGCTCTAGTGTTGGAAACTCACCTGACGCACATTGAATCATCTTGTAATATTGCCATTACTTACTGAAAACTGAATTGGACACTTTTCCCTTAATATCCATTTTGATAATCGTAAATAATCCTAGAAATTGAGAAATGGGAGCATTATATGACTAATTACAAATGAATCAGCACATTTTACAGGGTCAGTGATTTACAGGCTGGTATTTAGCTGCCTGTTCTGCTTAGTTACACCACATTAGTGAGAAATCGCCTGAGAAATTCCTGCATTCAAACAAAACAAGGGGGAAAAGCAGAAGAGAACAGTAACCATTGGATGTATTCAAAATTTGACTGGACAAGGGCATGATCAATCAATCTGGTTTGAAGTTTCCCTGCTTTGAGCATATAGCTGGACTTGCTACTCTTGAGGCTGAGTTATTCAATGATTCTGCAAATTTTCAAAAATGACTTCCTAGGCTGGGTCAAAGTTGTGCAGAATCCATGGCTGGCATGAAGACAGCAATGCTCCTGCTTCCAAATGATCCACAGATCTTGCAAATAAAGAACACCCCAACCTGTGCAGCAAACCTTATTCACCTGATATCATCAGAGCTACATTGATCACGGAGTTGGCAAAGCTAAAGTAAGTCCTAAAAAAAAAGTAATTTTTGGAATTTCTGACATTGGAAACAAAATGTACCCATAAACATCCTCACTAATTTTGACTTGGGCATCAAAAATGTTCCTTTGTGAACAGCCCACAACAGATGTTAATAGTTCTTAATATCTGTTGGAGGCTGCACAGGGAATCTGTAAAATACCTGGGAGCAGATCTCAGGGATTATGGGCCACACAACACATGGCTTTACAATTATTTCAGTCTTTTTCCTTCTAAATCCTCCCAAAGCCTACACTGTTCTGAAGACTGTCTACAGGAAGGAAAGGCTGAGGAAAATTGTAGTTTTTTTGGTGGCTCTGATGTCTTCAGGAACTTTGATGGCCTTACCTGAGCAGGTGTGATACCTCATCAGCACACTGGAGCACCTTTGCTTGGCTAATTTACTTCTTAGGATTTTTTATCTTATTTTGACAGAGAAGATATGAGATTATGATCTCTAAATACAATGCAGTGTTTGAAGGGTCACATGGCACCAAAAGACCAAGGATGTGCTCCAAGGATTTGAAGCACTGAGTGTTGACTATCCACAGGGCTGTGCAGAAAGTGGTGAGAGGCCACTTGCTGCTCAGAGGAGCATTTGGAGGTAGAGGCATGAGAACAGAGCCTGGCTGAACAGATTTTCAGGCCTAAGAATATATTTATACCAGTTTAACAATCAAGATGTGTAAATTCATTTTAAGGCAAAGGATACCCAGAAACTCCAGCAGTTCCAGGAAAGGCCTCTGGTGCCTTTGGGGTGGGTCATGTTTTTCAAACAGCTTCAGCCCAGTCAAAATGTGATGTCTGGGTGGCCAATAGTGGTATGGCCTGCTCAGCTGTGCAAGGCTGGGAAAGCCCTGTTTGGGACGTGGAAGTGAAAGAAGAACCATGCCAAGGCCTCCACGCTATGCAGAGAGTGAGAAAGCAGCAGCCTCCAAACATCAGGGAGCAATTCCTCCTGCCACGTCCTCAAATCCTTCGCACTTTGTTTCCTCCACTGAATACCAGCCACCCCTATTTTCCTGTGTTGCTTCTCTGCTCATTTCAGGGAGTTGAAGAGAAGTCCCACTAAATGAACAAAAACATAAATTTTTCGAAACAGTTAATCCTAAATAAAGCAGATTTTAAGACTTCCTAACACTTCCTAATTTTCTTGAAAACTGGGGCTAGTTCCCCATAAAGAAAAAGATACTTTCAACTTACTGAATAATCTAAATTGGTTAATTTAATTCCTCCTATAATTTCAAAGGCTCAAAGTAAGCTTGGTTTGTGGATTTTTACCTTTTTTTTTTTTTTGGCACACTTGAGAAGTATTCTGGAAAACTTTACCTACTAAGTGTCAGTCTTGCATTTTAATGGCATTTTGCAGAGCATTTACACATACCCTTTTCCATCTCTGATGCACACCTTTTCCCAGAGCAGGAATATGGGATGCTTTCCTGCCCTTCCTGTGCTGTCTTCTTCAAGGGGTTCTGCTGGGACTTGCAAGCTTAACACAATGGTGTGTCCTGTCCTCAAATTCCTGGTTTCCTGCAGCCGATATAATTCCCTTGAATTTTGCCCAGGATCACTCAGGCGGTTCCTAAAATAAAAATCTGGAAGGGTTTTTGAAAGCCTCCCCTCCTGTGCCGGATGCTGCCTGCATCAAGTCGTCAGGTCTAGAAGAGAGCCTCAGATGTGGTGCCAAGACATGAAAATGTGTCACCATCTGCAATATCTGCACTTCAAACTCAGTATCTGTAGCTCAGAAGGAGCTGGTGCTGGTGTGGCAATAAATTATCTGCTGGTGCCTGCACAGTCCTGAGCCTTGCTCCTGATGCTGCCTTGCAAAGGGTTACTTTGGAAAAAGGTGGTAAATTGAATTAATCCTGTGAGGAAACCACATTTTGAGTGATCATTCACTTATTAAAGCAGAGCCAGTGTTTAACGTTTCTTCAACACAGTATTAGAGGGAAGTGAATGAATTATTGAATGAACTATCTTCAAAAGTTCCCTAAGGCTTATATCATCTTGCACTTACCAAAAGCATGATGCCTGCTGTGCTCAGATAATCCATTTACAAAGCTTTTAAATATATTTAAGGGTGAGCTTTGTAGGTTTCCTATTTCCAATTAAACAAAGCGACGACTTCTTTTAGAGAAGCCTTTAAGAAGCACAAAATCTCATTGTTTAAAATAATTTTGCAAACTCGTTCCCAGTTCCCAACAGGCCTCTCTAGTCTTTGAACTTTTTTTTTCTCCCTATAGTGTCATTTTGAATTAAGTGGGTTTATCTTGAGTTTGCCATCTCTGATTTCCTCATGGTACTCAGGGTGTAGAAGTCTCCTCTGCCTCTTTCCTGATTGCTGAAATGCAGCTTGCAATGTTTTTCTGCTTGGCCACCACGATGGATTGTGTTGTGAGTGTTGCCTTCTCCAGGAGGTTTTATTATTTTTCTGCAGCTGTTTAATTTCACACTTGTTTTAAGAAAGGTCAGCCCCAAAAACTGGCAATAAGCTTTAGCTCAAAGTCCCCAGTTATGTAACCAAAAACTGCATATGCAGTTTTAGGGTCGGATGTTCAAGACAAGATGTTGCTCCTTGGTGAAATTTGTAGTCAATTCTGTGGCAGTGAATAAAAAATGTTAGTGGTTTCATTAATATTGATGTAAAACACAGAAAACTTACTGCTTGATCCTGGAATTTTTGTTTAAATGGATATGTTTCAAACATTGCAAAGTATACCTTTTTTGATCGATTCAGGCTTTCCTCCCTTTTTGCCTTGTTCTCACAGAATGAGGTGTAAGCACTTGAAAGTACAAAGTTTGAACTGCTTTGCCAGAAAGGTTGGAAATGTGGTCCTGGAAGCAGCAATCTGCAGCAGCTGCGGTGCTGTGCAATGGGAACTTTTGCCTTTGTGATAGTTCCAGGAAGAGCTTCCCTGTGCAGTGCCCGAGCACTGGGACAGATTGCCCAGAGGCTGTGGGACAATGGGGCACTGGGACAATGGGGCAGGAACTGAGGCTCAGGAAGTTCCACCTGAACATGAGGAAGAGCTTCCCTGTGCAGTGCCCGAGCACTGGGACAGATTGCCCAGAGGCTGTGGAGTCTCCCTCACTGGGGATAGCCAAGAACCACCTGGACACCATCCTGTGCCCTGTGCTCTGGGATGGCCCTGCTGGAGCAGGGAGGTTGGAGCAGATCACCCACAGTGGTCCCTGCCAGCCTGGCCCATCCTGGGGTTTTGTCACTCTCTAATGACCCAGATTTTTTTTCCAGGAGGAGCAGCGGGACAACAAAAATGTCTCTTATAGCACAGTGATCAGCACTGATATTGGAGCACGTAAAATTACACTTACAAAGGGTAATTGTGACTTTTAAGATGCTCAAAATAATCTCAGTTCCTAAGGGCTATGACTGAATGACTGAATAACTAACAAATAATTTTTCAATATAAATTAAATAATAAATCCCACCACATGAAAGCTTATTTTTTGTTCTAGATATATTTTGCAGTCACTCCAGTTCTTGCTATGGTCCATCAAGTCACAAAGACATCCAATACAAAGAGCTAAGAGTAATTTGCCTTGATTTAGGGTTTTCATCTGCTTCACAAGCTGGGAAATTAATTGGAATGGGTGTTCACACTTCAGGGAAAGCAGATCTGAGGTGACTGAGACACATAATGACAACTTCTAATTTGTACAGGGCAGCCTTCAGATGACTGTGGCTTTTGGTTCCTTGAGTGAGCAGACCAATCTCATTTTCATAGCCTCTGTTCAATATTTTGCTTCTGGGATCAGTGGAGAAATAGGCGGAAAAAAAGAAGTTCTTTATACATGCATTTTTCAGTGCTCTTGGGTACTGTTGTAATTTAATTCCTAAAGGAATAGAATTAATGAGTCCTGAAGGTGAACAGGATCAGGAATATCAATGGGAAAGGCTCCAACAACCAGGATGTTAATTCTAGAAACATCCACGATAGTGTGATGGGTCCTCAGCTCTCCTCAGACTCTGGCTCTGCTCGTGGACACACAGGTTTGCCAGTCTTGCAGAGGATGTCAGCCAGCACTTCTTGACATTTTGGGAGCATTGGCATCGCAGTCTCCAAGGATCCCGAGGTAGGAGTGCAAGGAGAAGGGATCTCCACAAGGCTGGTGCTAAAGCTGATTTTCACACGAGGCAAAGATGAGTCTTCATGATGTCTTGGTGTCTGTACCTTCAGAGGAAGGAGGTGGAAAGCAGTGCATGGTAGATCATGTGGATTCCTTTGAGTATGTGAAAAACCCCTTCAGTGCTTTCTCACATCAGGTTCCTGAGTGGGTACAGCTGGAACTGGAAGCCCTGTTCAAGCAGAAAAACCTGCTGAGGGAGGTATAAAACATCCCAGTCTGCAATACTCTGAGTGGATAAGCCACTCAAATTGCCTTCCTCTTGGGATTCAGGAGGTCTTGGTTAAAAATGAAGTCATAATACAATCTGTCCAAAACAAGTCTCAATGTTTTATTACCAACTTTTGGCTCTCATTTAGCTTTCAGAAATTAGGCTTTGGCTTTGGTTGAAAACTCAATGCGTTTAGCTGAAAACCAGACTTTTTTTGCAAAACATCACTTAACTGAAACCCCAATTTTTCAGTACAAAGCAATTAATGCTTGACTGTGCCAAGGCAGGCACTTCTGCTGTCCCACTCTGCCTGTTGCATTAGTGACCCACAGGTTCCTCAGAGGGCTGAATACCTTCTGAGTCATCCACATCCACTCCTGGAGCTCTGCAAATCCAACCAGGAGCATCCACGGAGACTTTGCAAATAAAACACACAGAGACTCGTTCCAAAGACCAAAGGCTCTCTGCAGACTCCCGGCCAGCTTTGGGGTACTGAGGAATGTTGGCTGAAAGCTGAGCCACTGCTGTTGCTCAAGATGTGTCTGTACCATCTATTGTGGAAGATTTTTGAGCTGTAATTTGAACGTGTAAGGAAGGCAGTGCTAAGGGAGAAGCAGGGAGGACAAAACTCTGGTGGCAAACAACTCCAAAAGTGGCAATTGATCTGAGCAGTGGGGGGGGGGGGGGGGGGGGGTGAGGTAGAAATCTTGAGTGTTCACAAATCATCTGGTAACTCAGCCGATGAATGGCACTCGGGAATGGAACATCCACACCCCGGAGGAGCAATGAGTGCAGGGAGGGTCTTTTGATCCACAGGCCTCTCTCAGGCTGATCATCATGTGCATTCTCTGGAAAATGAGGGTGATTTGTGGCTGTAGGTCCTCTGCTAAAGCTGTCCCCCAAAGGAGTTGTCAGAGGGTGAGGCACAGCAAGGTGAACGTGAACCCAGGCATCAGGCCCCATGAGTTTCTCCACTCCAGCACCCCTTTTCCCCTCCATCGTGTTTTGGATGTGCTCTTGTCCATCTACATGTGCATCCCTGTGGTCTTTCTTCTTACTGCTCTAAGGTCCTGTCTTGCTAGTTTGATCTGTCCTCAATATGCCCCACAATGTGCAAAATCCTGCCTTTCCTGAAGGCAAAAATTGCTTTTCCCTTGGCCTGAGTGCTGTCAGAGTTTAACCTCAGGGGCTGTGCTTATCTCTGGGGGGAATTTCCCATGCAGTGATGGGACCCAGGTAATGCAGGAGAGAACTGCTGCTCTCAGGTGGGAGCTGGGCTGCAGACCTACATCCATCAGTCTGTCCTGCAGTCTGCAATCTGTCTGCAACTTGCTGCTGTGACAGCAAAGTCCATCACAGGAGAAGCACAATCTCTCTGTATTCAGACAGAAACACTCGGATGATTTGCTCCCAACAGCTACTGCAGTGAGGCTGGAGCCATACATCACAAACGAGATCCTGTGATGACTCTGTTTGCTCTGATGGAGAACTTTGCCAGACCTGTCAATGCTAAAGGAAGCGGGGAAATGAACATATCTGTGCTGACTGAGGCTGTTTTGAATTAACTTTCTGTTTCTTTTTCTTTCCCCGAGGCAAGGTCACACAAAGGTATTGGAAAATTTCAAGGCAAAGAAACTCAACACCTTAAACTTTGTGTAAAATAGAGTTTTAGATATATGAAACCCTGGGATATTTGGCAGTCCAAGGTTTTAAGTGTTTTCTCAGAAAATCTAAAGGTTTTAATTCTGGCAAAATTATGTCAACACGCTGTCAGTTGCCTCTTGGTAAGTAATTACAGAGAGCAATAAATGTTTTTGAACTCTGAAACGTGGGCTACATCAAGGGGAGAAGGATGAAGCTCTGAAGTTGTTAAAGGCAATCCATCCCCTGGCTTGGGAAGACTTGAACCTGGAAGGCATTTCAGCTGCCAGGTCACACATTAGCAGGGAGCCTTGGAGCAGCTCTAAGCTTCGTGGCAGGGTGAGTGGATTGCAAAGTTACAGATGAGACAGTTGTTGAGAAGACAGAGTGGACCTTTTAACTAAAACATCTGCGTAAATGTGGCAAAAATAAAGCTCTGTGGTCAGGAATATTAATTGTGAATGAGCTGGAAGTCAGTGCATTCCATGAGGTGTGATGGAGAAGACAGCCCTGTGCAGAGAATTTCAAGAAGTACTCTAGTCACATTTAAGTTATAGTTTTTACTTTTATATATTATTAAACAGTTTTTTTCATGACATACAGAAAGTTCAAGAAACTCAGACGGGGATGACTGATCTTTCTAAATACTATTTAACATTTTTAGTGCAGTTTTTGGTGGGTGGAAGCAAGAGGACATAATGACTTTTTTCTTCCTGTTCACCTGCAAGTTCACAGCTCTTGAATCCATTTGCCAAATTCAATGAGATCTGACCAAAGGGAAGAGATTTCAAAGCTGTCAGATTGAATTATATCCCAGTTACCTCATAGCTGCTCCACTACTTTCTGTTTGCTTAATGAAAATTGGCATTTACATAGAGGTAATAGCTCCTTTTGGGCTCATACTCAGTCGAAAAAAAGGCTCAGAGCAGTGCTTACCCCTCCCACTTAATCTGAGTTGTCTGTCCTACAGAAGCTATTCCGAACATATTTTAAATGAATATAAATTCTTTTCAGCACTGAAAATTTCTAAATTAGCTTTTGTAATTGACTGCTCTTAATCATAGATGGGACTGTTCCACCCTGATGATGTGAGAGGGAAGAAAAGCCTTTTTTTGGCTGAATGCTGATTTCCTTCCCAGAACTCCATTTATTGTGTGTACTGTCAGAAATGTAAGATAGAGAAACAGGCACACAAGAAAACACTGAGCACAGGAGGAACAGAAAACAATGTTGCCAAGGCAACTTTCTCTTGGTTTCCAGAGATACTTTAAAAAAAAATCCTGAAAACATTAGTCATACTTTTTTTTTTTTTTTAATGCATTATTTTTATCTATTAATTTGGACTTTGCTTTGCCAGAGCATGGAAGGCATGGAGGTAGAAGACAATCTCTCCAGGAGAAGAGCTGGTTCCTTGGTGAGGTTTCAGGGCTGAGCTTGCAGCCAGCCAGGGCTGCAGCATCCTGAGGTGCCCACAAGGAATGTGCTGGGGCTGCTTCATTGTGACCCAGTCAGAAAGGCACTTGGGTGTAACTGAGGTACAATTTCAATTTTTAGCTGTGAAGGAGAGGGTGGTGGAGATGATGCTGTGTCCCTTCAGGCACTGTGTGGCACTGAGCTGGTCTCTGATGAGGGCACAGCCTGTCATGCAGACCCCATCCATGGGGAGATCCCATCACCTCACCCACGTGAGCTGTTACACAATTTCCTTGCAGGAGAACAACTCCATTCATCACCTGCTCTCAAACAGAGCTCATGTTGCCATGAGAACTTCCTCTGGGCAAGGGCAGGTTCACCCAGCCTCCATTGTCCTGGGGCTGAGAGCCAGGCACGGCACAGCCAGGGCATGTGGGATCCATCTGGGAAGGGCCCTGCCATCTCCAGGGAGACTCTGCAGACCAGCAATGTTGGCTTCTCATGCTGAAAGCCGTCCAGAATGTGCCACTCACAGACATTGAACTCTGGCATTGTAAAGGGAGCTGTGATGCTTTCTGTAGCAGCACAGTGGCTGCAATAAAGCTTTGCCAGTTATTTATTTATTTATTGTCCTCCCAGATACGTAATCTAAAACAGAGTAACTCCAGCCTACCTCACAAGCAGTGCAATTTTTGTGATGAAAATTTTCATCTTACCCTAGCAGGGTTAAGTGCAGTTAGGAAATCACCAGTGTTCCCTCTAGTGCTGTGTGAATTATTTTTTCCCCAAAATGAAAGATTTTAAAGCCATAAAAGAAGGAAAACTGGAAAAGAGAAAATTGAAATTATACTTTCATCGGTAAAACAAGAATTTTTTTGCTTTGATAGCAAGAATTTTTAGCAAGAATAGCAAGAATTTTAGCAAGAATTTTAGCAAGAATAAGAAATTTTTTGCTTTGATTTTCTTTACTTGAAACAATTAGCTCAAAGGAAAAATAGAGAAAAAAATTGTTGTGACTGAACAGACACATTTAATCCTGAAAATGCAGAGAAGGGAGCTTGGCATTTATCTGAATTATGTAACCAATCCCTCAGTGGAACTGACAAGATTTTCAGGAGCACGTCAATCCCCAAATTCCTTGTAAATCCTCGTTCCATGCGTCGGGCCCCAGAAATTTTCCAAGCCACGGAAGGTGCTGTGCACACCCAGAGTCTCTCTGCTCTGACCTGGAGGTGTTTTGAGGAGTTTGCAGTGACAGAAGCCCAGGCTGTGACTGATGGAGCAAATCCCCTGCTGCAGCCAGGATCTCACAGCAGGAGCTGAGCTCCCTCCTCTCGCTGCCTCCCTGCACCTGGAATGCAGAGCTGGTCATTTCCCACTGGGAACACTGGAGTGTGAAGCCCATCTAGCTGTGAGCCTACAGGAGAAGAGAGACTTGCCCACCTTGCTCTGAAGCTTTGAAATTTTGATGATCCCCTTCCTAAAACCAGCCTGGCACAGTCAGGAAGAAATGCTGAAACCAGGGAGATTTGCTTTAGTGATGGAGACCATCCCCAGCCTGAATTGTGTGTCTGTGAGAGCACTTCCAGCTGCAGAGCACCAGGAGCTGAAGGCAAACACTGCAAGAGGTTTCAGAGTAGAAAAGGCAGACAAGATTGATGCACAGAATAGCAACTGGAATTATTTGTGAAATGAAAGGAAGAATAGGTCACAAATTGGCCTCTTGCTCACAGCATTTCTGAAATAAAAGTTGAAGTGGTCCTTGTAAAGCCCCGGTGATTCAGGGTTGCCAGCTGCCCAAAGCTCTGTGTGTTTCCTTTGGAGTGGTGGTGGGCTCAGGTTTTGTTCCCTGCTAGGAACAAGTGTGAATGTGTCACCCAAACAGTGCAAGGTTGAATTTCCTGCTCTGTAATGGATGCTGTGAATTCAGGACCTCCATGTGGCCCCAGTGGCTGCTCTTAATAGTGTTAGCACAAAAAACACTTCCAAAAACCAGATGAACTGAGCCACAATAACTGAGACACAATAATAACTCCCAGTCATGTCCTTCAGCTTTTTCTTTACAAAGTTATGGAAGCCCATGTGATGCTGAGACAACAGTAGGAATAAAATGTTCAACCTGCCTTGAACCAGGAGCAGACTCTGCATTTTTCTGTAGGTTTTGGAGTGTGGGCTTCAGAAATAATGCCAATTAGTCCCTTCCAGGGCAGACAGATTCCTTCTGCAGGAGTCAATCTGCCTTGTTTGTTTGCTGGACTAATTTATTTGCTAAATGATCTGGATAAGTCACTTGTGAGTGGGTGTTCAGCCAGCAGCTCGAATCCTGGCTGTTGGTTACCTGAGATGTGTGACATTTTCCTTGCTCACTGCCTGGAGGGTGACAAAGAGGATAAAAAGTGAGGTGTGGCACAGGTAAACAACTCTGCCCAGATGTCAGGAGGTCCTGCTGGACACACAGACATTTCTTGTGGTCCACAGGATAGGCTGTGGCCCATGTGAGGTCACACCAAGCATTCTTACCCATAAAAGTCATGCAGGAGCAAGTACTACAGTTCTTACAGTATTTATACATTGAAGTTTGATCTCCTGAAGTCCAGGGTAGCAACTCTGATGGCTTTTCTTTTTTCTCAGTACAGTGAGAATTTTCAGCTTAAACATTTTTTGATCATTGTGGCCAAGCCAGCCACCGACCACCACATCCCCCGTGAGTCCTTCTCCATTCACAAGAAGCAAGTCCAGGAGTCATCTTTCCTAGCTGGCTCACTGAGTGCTTGTGACAAGGAATTATCCTCTACCAACTCCAAGGATTTCCAAGACCTGCTCATCACAGCAGCAGGGTATTCCCAGTTGGTGCCTGGCAAGCTGAAAGCTACTGATCCAGGAATTTCTCCTAATTGCCTGTGGAATAACTCATCAGTGAGTTAACCTGTCCTGGCTGGGATACTGGCGAAGGACACCCACTACATTTCCTTTGTTTTGCACACCCCCCTAATCCACTTTATCACACCATCACTAATTTTAAGGTCTGTGCAATCAAACGTCTCCCTTATACAGGGATAACTCCAGCTTGCCTGCCCTGCCTGTCCCTGCTGAACATCCCTCAGCCTCCATTCCAGCACTCCCACTGTGGCACTCATCCCATCCAGTCTCACCAACACCAATCACACTCTGGGAGGAATAATTCCATATTTACTCTGGGAACTGACCAGTGCCTGCAGTTCACCCTGTTTTTTCCTCACTCTGTGTGTGTTGGGGTACTCAGACACACCCCTGAGACTGCTGTGCTTCTGTGAGCAGTAAAAATGTCCCCACTGCCATTTCCCCCTCAGGTAATGCCATGCCAGCTCTTGGTTTGCCTGCTGTTGGCATTCCCTTCCCTCATGGATTCTAGTTTCAAGCTCTCTCAATCAGCCCCCCCAGCTTGTGCCCCAAATGTGTTTTCCCCATCAGTTCAGACCAACCCAATCAGGCCTCAGCACACCTTGTGTCTCTTCCATGGCTCAAAAGCCCAAAGTTTTGGCAGACTCACCAGTCCCACCTGTTCCTGACAAAGTCTCCCCCCATTTCTGTGAGGATTGAGGTAAACACACAGTGTAGTTTTGAGATAAATTCAGTGCCTGAAGTGTCCCAACACACCTTCTCAGCTCTGTTCCTTTGGACAAAGTCTCTTGGGTTGGCCAGGACACTTGCTGAGCCAAGGCTTGTCCACATGGGAGGAGGAGCAGGATTTTCCTCTCCTGGAGGAGCACTGGGTCAGCTTGTGGGGGCCTTCAGGAGAGAAGGTCTGAGGACACTGCAGGCTGAACAGAGGTGAACTGGAGAAAAAGTGAGGAAGCCATGGGGCCCAAGCGCTGAGCAAGGCCTGCAGAATAGCTCTCCAAAGTCAGATTTTCACACCAAAGTTGCTGCTTCCTCAGCTGGCTCAGTATGGGGAGCTTTGCCCTGTGATTCCACATCCTCTCCACCCTCCACCCTGGAGCTACTTCTGTTTGTGTTGTGCCAGGAATGCAAAATTTATCCTAAAGCAGAAAGTCTTGTCCAGGTCAGCTTTGGCAGTTTATGTCCCTGTTGTCCTGCGATACTATAGGGTGCTTTCAAAAATTGCTGTGAAGTAGAAAACTGCTAGACAAGAAGCAGGAAAGGAAACTTTTCCCGTGCAGTTTCAGGGTTCAGATGGTTTTGCTCCTATGGCTTTTGCTGCAAAATTCCCAAGTGTAATACTTTAGGACTATGAAACCAGACTATTCTCAGAGTCAGGGGCATCTTCCTTAAATGCAGAGCAAATCCCAGATCAGCTTTGGTCCCAGCAGGGGAAGTCTGGCTGGTGAGAGGATGGCCACCAGAGTGGTCCTGCATGGTCAGACAGGAAAACTGCCTGAACCAGAGTGATGCTGATTTAGTTAAATTGGCAAGGTGTAGCCAAGTCTCAGCTCTGAGCTGCTTTTTGCAGGGTTTTGTTCAGCACATCTAAAAGTCTGAAGGAGATCCTGTGTTATCTCATTCCTCTCTGGGAGACTGATGCTGAGTTTAAATTTAACTTAAGATGAAAACATCTGTTACTCTTCAGAGTAAATATGTTCTGATATTCTCCAACTGATTGAGAGGCAGACAGTTCAGGAGACAGAAACTGAAGGCATTCTGAACCGTCACTGTTTATACTTGGAGCAGGAGTAATTTGTTTCCCACTCTTATGAGTCATGGCTAGAGGTAATAAAAAAATCCTTCAGAAAGTGATGATGATTGAAAATGATGTGTAGATATTCGTACCTTTTCAGCAAAATAAAAGTGAGGAAAGGATATTATAGACTGGTGGGATTGTTATATTCTTATGAAAAATTCACATTTGCTATATTAGCTGCCTGGAGCCTAAAGCACTATCTGCAATCTGCATTGTGATGTTAATCCATTATTTACATTGCAGTCGTGCTTGGGGATCTCAAGCACAAACTTGGGTCCTACTGCAGTGGGTTCAGGCACATGGACATGACCAAAGTGCAATGTCTCCTCACAGCTGGTTTCACCCTCCCTGCTCCCCAGATGAGAAGGGAGGGCCAAGGTTAAGCTGCTCCCTGACAGTCACCTTGGGTGCTCCCAGGCTTGGCTTTTTGGGGGCAAATTGTGGGTTCCTGGGGCTCCTCTGAGGGACTGGGTGCCTTGGGCATCTTTTCTGCCCTAGGCAGCTTTGTTGGAGCCTTCAGTGAGGTGCTAACAACCCCAACTGGGCTGGTTCCCTAACCCCAGGGCTGGTGTGAATCACAGTCAGGGCACTGTCTGCTTAAGCCAGCTCCAAGGCTGTCCTTCAATGCAAAGAGAAGTGCTCTTTAATATAAAATTCAAAGCATTTTTCCTGTTGCCTTGATTTATTACATTCATTATGTCCTGTTGCCTTATCTTTATTATTATTTGCAGACACTGTATTTCCATCTCCCTCTGTTTGTTTTTGGTCGTGATCAAGTAGGTTTTGACCTTTGGAAAATCTGTGAGAGCAGAGAGGAAACCTGAATACAGCACTGTTCAGTGTGGTGGGACTGATCTTTGCCATTGTGCTTTTCGCCCTCCTAAAAGCTTCCTCTCTTCCTCCTGCCAGTTCTCCCATTTTGGGACATCTTGGACCAGAAGAATTTGTTGGCACTTTGTTACACTGGCAAATTTTATTCATCTAAACATTGGTAATACTTTGGATTTGTAATATGGATATTATGAATGTGCCTTACATAGATGGCTTTCCTGTAAGTGTGCTCACTCATACAAGGGGTGAATCCAAACCCTCTTGGCAATGAACGGACTCAGACTTCAGCTACCAAAACAAAGTCACCGTAAGAATTAAGCTGAAACAGGGTGAGATGAATTTCCACACTGCCCCTCATGGAGGCTGGTGTCTCAACTGTCCCTCCAGACCATTATTACACTTAACCAAAATGCTCCCGAATAGAACTTGGCTTGGTTTCAGTTCCAGTTTCCCCTTGCAGTTTGCAAACTCAAATATTGCATGTGGGCGCCAGCTCAGCCACAGAGCTTAGCAGGCCTGGGAAGATTTTCCAGTGCAGAGATGTAAATCCATAACTGAATGTGCATAACAATATTCCTGACTTCAAATATGTCTCAGAACTCACAAAACATCCTGCCATCTCCTCCAAAATATGCAGCAGAGCCAGTTTCAGGACACTGGGGGGTTTAGCCTTAGAAAGAGCCCAGGGCAACCCCATTCTCCCCTGCTCTGCTGGAAGAGGTGACCAGAGCCCCAAGGATGCTCCATCTTTGGCAGCTGCCAGGATGCTGCAGACAAAGACATTATTTGCCTGGGGAAATTGGGAAATTTGGGGAAATTGCTGCTCCCAGAAGGAGCTGGGATGAAGGACTTTGGATATGTCTTCCCTGTGCCCTGGCCAGAGCAGAGCACCTTTCATGCCTGCTAAGGTGCAAGGAGCTGCCCTCTCAATACCTGGAGCAGGAGATTGCTGTTCCCAGCTGTCCCTGCTGCTGCCCCACATGGAGCAGGGATGTGTGCAAACATTTGGGCTGTTCAGCATCATCCCCGTGCACCAGGATCTCCTTGTCTCTGCCTGGCAGGTTCCTCCTGCAGCTCTCTGGGTTCTGTGTCCTGTGCCAAAGCCAGAGGCTGTCCAGGCCCCTTCACATCTTCCCTGTGGATCACTGGGCTGTTCAGGCTGTCCAGAGTCTGGCCAGATCCTTTCCCTATGGATCACTGGGCTGTTCAGGCTGTCCAGGTCCCTTCCCTGTGGATGGCTGGGCTCACACCTGAGCCCTCTGCACTCTACCAAGAGCCCTGCCCACACCATGGCTCTGGCTCCCCCCTGGCATCCACCTCCTCTGGCTCCTTTCTGGCTCCCTGCCTCCTCCCTAGTTTGTGTGCAACTCATGAATCTTCCCTGTGTGTTTTGGGCTCACCATCTATCTTGGCCTAGTGCAGTATTGTGTTGTTGGTGAGTTTATTTGATTTTTAATGAGCCCCTGTGCCCTGGCTCACTGAAGGAGCAGCTGACAGATGGCTGGCATTTGCATTTCCATTCCAAAGGCTCCAGGCACTCGTGCACCCAGGGCTGGGTGGGGTGCCCAGGTGACTCTGCTGTCAGAGGCTGCTTGGCTGCCCTGCTTTAGGCATCCTGGCTGTGGTGTGCCTGTCAGAGACTGCTCTGCCTTCCAGCAGTGCCTGATTCTGCATGGCACAGCCAGGATTGCATGGGATAATGCTTCTAGCTGGAGCCTTCCCTCAGGAGTTTAATTTCACTCTTTCATCTGTTGGCCTTGTAATCTGTTGGGCATCAGCCCCACCTGGTTGTCAGGGCAGTAGTGTTTGTTCCTCAGCAAGGATTGTGAAGCACTGGGGATTATTAAACCAATTATTTGCTTGCTGGACCTGCATGGGCAAAGGTCAAAAGCTTCTCTGTGTGACAGTAGACACGCTTTTCTTCCTAAGAGGGACCAGGGTGGTGTTACTTACCATGAATGTTCTGGCACACATGGGGGAAAAACCAAACCACAAAACAATAGGCAAGTGAAGCAAAGGAGGTTATTTTCAATTACTTAAAGATATAATATCTTCTGGCTCATCCGTGAAAAGAAACAGATAATGAGTGCATCCCTCCCACACTGGACCCACACACTTTGGATTTCCACAGAGGAGAAAAAGAAAAGCCAAACAAGCAACTTTTTTTTTTTGTTTGATGCTGTGTGGAGTAAGTGGAGGTGTTGTGACTGGTGCTTCCTCACTCTGATGCCCCCTGAAATTTATAAAGAGATCTTCACCAGAAGAATTCCTGTCCTGTGTATGATACAGTGACAGGTACTCATAAAGTGTTCCCCGCTACCCCAGTTTGGATTCAGCCACCTTGCTAAGGGGGAAACTATTTCATTATCTGAATGCAAGAGCTTCAGCCATGCTCCAGGGTCAAGGCACATCTGATTCACAGGCTGAAGAGTAAATTTTCCCCTTTTCTTCATATAGCATGGGATCACATGGGAGGAAATCTCTGACTGAGGCTGCTTTGAAGAGAGAAGGGACATAAGGCACATGGCATCCTTCTAAATCCGATGTGGGAGTGGATCATAACCAAACACAGCTGGTTTTTCTGATCACTCACACCAAAGCTTTTGTTAGAAAGTGTTTCACCGAGTCAAAAATATTTTTAATATGATCTCTGCTTGCACAGAAAAAAACCAAAACCACTGTGGGGTATTTCACATGTTCTTGAATCCCTCCTGTGAATTTACTCTATCTCCCATTTTGACCCATGGTTGGCACATTTATGGGTTGATTACTTATTATGGTATTTTTTCCCCAGTTTTTCCACTGAGACTATGGCCAAATGAAGTGTGAAATGCCTGCCCTGTAAGGGCAGTTATGCTGCTATGAGACTCCTCCAATCTGTTTCATTCCAGGCAAGCATCAAAATTCCTGCCCATGAAAATGTCTGGTCATCAGGGCTCTCATTACAATAAATAAGCTATTAAAAAGTCACATCCTAAACACATCACTCAAAGAAAAAAAAATACCCAAGCAAATAAAACCTGTCCTCTGTACAGTCCTCATTTAAATGATATACTTTCATTCTTTCAAGGAAAACCTGGTCTTTGGAAAACAAACAGGTGTTAGTTCTCTCCCTGTTTCCTCATCAAGGGGCCATCACCCACCCTTCAGGACCTGGTCAGGAGAACTGGGCATCACAAATTCACATTTACACTCCCGGACTCTTACCATTTTCCTTGTTCCTTTATTCTGACTGCTGCTGCCTGAGGAGTCAGGACACACCACAAGGATGTCAATGTCCTATAGAACAAGGTGTGTTCAATAAGCAGCAGAACTAATTAAGACTTCTTTCCTCCAAAAACCCGCTTCCTGCCCTGTTTCCTCTGTGGCCAGTTTCTGTTCTGTCTGGGATGATGCCTGTAGGTAGTGACAAATGGCATCCATGCTCCTTCGCCTGCCAGCTGACAGGGTGCCAGCTGCTGCCAAGCGCAGTTGTAGCAGAGAGCAGGAACACTCTCTGGGCTGCATTCCTCTAGCCAGATGCCAGTTTTCACAAAAACTGCAGGGATATACAATCCTGGAAGCATCAGCTGCTCAGTGAGGTTGGTTAGTGAGTTAATATTTATTAGTGGAGGATTGAAAGATGCATGAACAATGTAATCTCTTCAACATCATGGATGTAAGGAGCCAAGGCAAAAGGGAGGAGAAGCATGTGCAATCAGAAGAGATTACTGGTGTCTTTATCCCCTTCCTCTCTCTACAGGAGATTTGATGTAACATAGTTTAAATTCCATAATCCTTTGATCAGGAATCAGAACCTAACTTCATGTTTTCACTTAGTGTTCCTGCTGCAGAAAATATCTTAAATGCACACTTTGCAAGAATGCTATCACTTTCTTACCTTCCTCTCAGCTTCTCTAAAATGCAAGCTGCACTTGTGAGTGACCTGCAGCAGGTGTTACAAAAATTGCCTTCCATTACAGATCAGCAAAATACAGGTTCTCTGCAGGATTATAGAATATTCTCAGTTAACTAAAATCTAGATGAAGATTTACACCAGTACTGCTGTATTTATTCTGTCACAATTGCAGTGAAATTTAAAACTAACTACATAAAACATTCCTGCTTCTTTTAAAGGGTTGGATGGCAAATCCCTTACCTTGCACTGTGTTGTAATTGATGTGATTTTTTTGTCTAAAGACTTTGCCTCTGTGTGAGGCACTCATAGCCACATCTGATGTCTGTTCATGGGGCACATCATATACCCTAACTCATCCACTGGATGTTCAGATGCTTCATGTGGTTCACACCCAAACCCCAGAGTCTTTCTTAAATTTAATTTGAAATTTATTTTGGAAATTGCTGCAAAATATGCATGAAATTTGCTTGTGGTCAAGTCCAAGGTCTTCAGAGAGCTTCATGCCAGAAGGATATGTTGATAAATACCATGTCTTGGAGTCAGGCCAAACATGAAATCCTGAGTTAGAGTACATGATGCAGCAAGAAAGAAACCAGCAAAGCTAAACCATGAGCAGTTCCATTTCTGGTGCCCATTACCATGGGCTTCAGAACACAGATTGTGTTTTGTTTTCCACTGCAGAGTGTAATATAATAGCTAGGCATGCATTGAAACTCCTGGATAAGAATAAACAATGTCATATTTCAAATCACAGATTTTCATGCCTGTCTTCACAAAATCAGCTGACAACCAGGTAGGTTTGTGCAAAAATGGGGAAAAAAAATTCTAGTTAGATTCCATTTTCCTGAATAATGTCAGAACCTTTCCTCTTTCCTGAAACCATTGCAAATATCTGCTGAACTTTGGTAATTACAAGCTTTTCCTGAAGTTCCTGAAGTGTCTTCATCTTCTCACCTTTTGCTTATAGGGTCAGGCATGCACAAAATAATTTGTCTTGTTTTATTTCAAAGGCAAACAAAACATCCTCATTTCTCTGAGCAGAATCATGTTTGAAATATGTATTTTTTCAGTTTTATGTTTTAAACCAATTGCACAAATAAGTACACTTGGTTGTCTAAGGAGAGCCTTTGGGATGAAAGGGAAGAGTACAGCTATAATAGAGGTTAAATGAGTCTAACTAACTGTGTCAGTCCCTGAAGTGTTATTAGTGTCTAATTGTAACACATTAGGTCAAAACCACATAATTCTGGCAAATGTGGAATGGTGGTGTGAGAGCCCTCCTTGTGTATGTAATGAGGAGTGCATTATCTCTCCTCAGCCTCACTGGAGAACAACTGATGTCCCAGCTGAGCCCTTTCAAATGGCAAAGCTAAATCCCATTTGTGCTGTAAGCAGCTGCAATTGCCACCCCGTGCCAGCCCCTGCCACAATCCCAGCCTTGGGAAGAATCAAGAAGCACAAGAGCTTTGCATGATCCAGAGCACTTAGAGTGGTGAAAAGTCTCTTGCCAGCCTGAATCACTGTTCTGGGACCTTTAGCAGAATTAGGAAATTCCCAGTTCAGGGTGTCCATCTCACCTCAAGAGAGGAAAGAAAGGCATGTTTCAGTGCTGTCACTCAGGTTTGCTTTGGAACAAAATTTTCACAGAGCTGGGGGATTCCTTTCTGTGCTGATAAACATAATATTAACTGAAAGATCTATAACAGTTTGCCTTATAAATACACAACAAATAATTTTAAAATATGGCAGCTTGACTTACTAAAGACAAATGCCTCAGTGCTCACTGAAAGTATTTCAAGTCTGAATTTTGAAAAGACAAAAAAACCCAAAAACCATTCCTTTGAACAAATTTAGAGATATGCAGATTTCTTCATTTGTTTTGCTAAGTCAATAGATTGTTCTTTATAGGAAAAAAAAAAAAGTGATCCCTGAAAGACAGTGTGACTGCTCTGCCTGTTTTAGATAGACTTGACATGCCCTCTAAGGATTAGACAGCTATAGATATTATACATAATTGTATAAGCAATCACAGATAGAATAAATAGGAGGATTCAAAACCTCTGAGAGTGGGTGTCTTGTCACAGCACCCCTGCACTTGAAGTGGCAGAGGAAAGGATACAGCTGAACCTTTTTGCTATCTTCATTTTGATGGTCCAGCAAGGTCTGAGACGGCTCTCCTGACTCTGAGGGGGGTGGGATCAGGCCCTTCCTTCCTGGCAGTAGCAAGGTCATGTATTTTCAGTGCAGCACTTAAAATACATCCCTTATCTCCAGCCTGTGCCCTGTGGCTGCTCTCAGCTGTCTCTGCTGCAGCTCTGTCTCTCATCCAGGAAAATCTATGGCACAGCTCCTTGTAAGGCCAGCCTTTCCTGGCTGCTTCACTCTGGGGAGTCCTTGCAGGCTGTTGTGGTCAAACTTGTCGGGCCCTTTTGTGTCTCCAGACAAAAAATGGACTCAAACCAGCTGAAACCAACTGGGAACAGGTTGGCTTCTGCCTGATGTCTTTGGCCCATCATGGCAGTGCCTGGATTTTTGGAATAGCAGGATCATTCTCGTGCTGGCACTGACCCTTGTGGTACTCAGAGAGTGACTCTCCTGGTTTGCTGCTGGTGGATGGAGATTTTGGGCTCTGCCAGGGTGTACGTGCCAGCTGAGCCACCACCCCATCCCTCATGGCCAAGCCCATGCCAGGCTGTCACCATGCTGCTGAGGGAATGGGGAGCACTTGGGATGAACTTTGATCAGGAGCAAGTCTGAAGACGCCCAGGGTTTGTCTTTGGTTGGAAGACAAGACACTTCTAGGAAATACGTGTTCCTCCTGGTGCTGTGATGAAGGCCAGAGCAGAGGAAAAAGAAACTGCTACACTTCCCCTCTCTGGTAGTCCACTGCCAAGCACAACAAACCTTGTTTTGGTAGAGACTGAAATATCACAGACAAAATTTGATTTCATTATTACATTTCATTTGTTTTCTTGGCATTGCCTTATTCCTGTCAGGCTGCCTGATAATCCATTTTTCTTTTCATTTTGCTGGGGCTTTTTTCCATCCACTTACGTTTACTTAGTGCCCAAACCAATCTCCTGTTAGCAGTCATTCATCTCAAATCTTTCCACTTTATAGAGACTGCAAATGACTTGGAAAAGTCACTTGTGTTTTATTTTTAAAGGTCATTTGCCAATAACAATGCAAAGTCAAACCTGCTTTCATACTTGAAGGAAATCAGCAAAATAGGTCATTTTTTCCTGCAATGTATAAACTCTACACTTGCTTATTTGGACTTCAGCTTTCTCTTTGGACTCAAGCTCTTTCCAAGCGCTCCAAGGACGCTTGAAACAGCAAAATGAAAGAGGAGTCTGACTTTGAGCTGTTTCTTCATTTGCTTTGCCTTGGTTCTGATAGTGGATGCATTCTGCCAGGATTGCTTTAAATCAGAATAATCCTACCAGGAGTAACCAGTGGTTTAATTGATGTCTTGGCTTTCCTCTTGGTTGTTTTTGGCAGCAGCCCACTTTCTACTGCATGATGTCTTATCCAGCACTATTAATATGCTAAGTTTGGGAGCACATGCCTGCTGTCCATTTATTTTTTTAAAAATGTACAAATGACCAAGCACTGGGATTTCTTTGTGGTGTGGCCATTGGTTATTTGTACAGTCAAAAGTGCCTTGGTTGAAAGACTGGCAGTAAGTCACTGAAAAGAAGGGGATAGTTATTCCAGTAGCATTTGACATTTTAATGATAATTTTGAAGGGCTGATAGTTTCAGCCCTCCCAAAGGCTTTTTAGGGAAACCTTGCTGATTTTTTCCTAGGTAGGAAAGGCCCAAAACTTTGATACTGGACCCACCTCAGTGAAATTTGATTCTGGAGCAGCAGGTGAAGAAATAACATAGCCCTACGTACCTGACAGAAATAGATGGCTGAGTGGAAAGGTGAAATCCTACAAATATTCCTCCCAGAGACTGGAGAACAGATTCATCCTTTATTAGACATCAGGGAATGCATGTAAAGACTCCTTTCATGTCTCTGCTCCCAGAACCACTAATTTTCTCAGACAGACTCTTTCCTTTAAAAGACAGGAAATTAACTGAGCTGAAATATGAAATGAATACATTTTCAGTATGATGTCTTGATTTGTGTATATTTTCGTTAGGTTTTCAAACTTCCAGATTTTTATATAGTTCTTCTGTAAATCTTTCTCAGAGATTTGTTGGGTTTTGTTTCTTGGTCTTTGGAAGGAGTTGGTTATTGTCTATGCTAATTTCTTTTTGGTTCTTTTCCCTTGTCTCTCACATTGAGTTTGCAGCAGATACCTCAACTCCCTTGAAAAGTATTTGTCCTGGGTTTTGTTTTTTTTTTTTTTTTCACCAAATTCAGCAGCAGCAGCAGCTCTGGGTTTTCTTCCAGATGATTTCATCATATTGTCCCAGACATTTCCTTGCATTTGTATCACCTATTTATGTTTGAGATAAATGTCTATGGCTGACAAAAGAATGTTACAGGCAGAGTTTGTAGTTTGTACTCTGCTTGGTCATTCTTCATCTTCTATCAAGTGGCCATCAAGTGAAGCCTCAGGGATGGTGAACACCAGGGAAAGAGATTTTACAGTGGCTGCTGCTTCCCCATTGTCCTGTCTGATTGTATTTCATGTGTGAGACAAAACTATCTAAATCTGGAGTGTCTTGTCTCATGAGCAGTCTCAGCTGGGGATGCAGGATTGGGGTTTTTTCTTGGAAATTAGAAAATCAGATACTCCTGGAAGAAGCCAGAGGTTGTGCCAGGCCTGCTCTCTCTGTCTGGTGAGGTCTCAAGAGAGCTTCTCACTGTGAGCCCTGCTTTTTATCGAATTCTTTTGGTTTATTCCAGCAAGACATGAGAAAGAGCATGACCAGAACATGCAGAAAGAGCTGGGGATCTCTGCTTTTTGTGCACCAGGGAACCAAGAGCATGGAGTCATGACAGCCTTTAGGTCCTATCTCCAAGAAGACAGCTGTGGTGGTAGAGCTCTCCCCCAGTCCTGGAAAAGCTGCAAAACACAGGGAGCAGCATTGGAAATCCTTGGCACAGGGAAGAGTTATGGATGGACATTTTGGTGTCTGCCCATGCTGCTGTGACCCAGAAGGGTCATGAGAGAGTCAGAAATTACATTAGTGTCAGTTATGCTGGAGGTTTTTCTTCCCAATATTTTCCTGGCCTGGCTGAGGAGTGGTGGCAATAAAGACCTGCCTTTGACTTCACCTGTATCAGTCCCCACTTCCGTTGAATTCCTTGCTGATTTTGTTCTGCTTGAGGATTGTCTCTCATAACGGGCAAATTTTGTTGTGAACAATCTTGTAGAAGATTTACCTTCCTGTCTGGCTGCAGTTTTGCATAGAAAATAGAAATAGAAATCTATTTTACAATGTGAAGTCAAGATGATAGTTAACGTTTCAATGTCCTTTCTTTCCAGTGTTTTGGAGAGAAAAACTCATCTATTAAAAACAAAATATATTTGTGGAGAAATCAGTAATATTTTGTTTAGGAAATGTAAAAGAAGGACCAGCAGACTTTCAGGCTGCCATCACTGTCCCTCTCTTTACTGAAATGTCCTGCTGTATTTGCTTCTCATTCCTTCTGCTGGCAATATTGGCAAAAATTCTTGGAAAAGATCAAACTGTTGCCCAGAGCCAGCTCTAACCCCACTTGTCTTTCTAGCTCTGCTTTATTCAGGTAGCTCTCTGGCAGGTCCAACACCACTTGCCAGTTTCCCTCCCTCTAGAGAGAATTTGCAGAGACAGGTTTAACTTCAGCTCATTCCCTCTTTCTGCTGCCTGAGGGGCAGTTTGGGATATCTGAGCAGAGAAACTTTGATCAGTGGTAAACTGGTCAAAAAGGAAAGGGACTCCAGGCAGCTGGAAAATATTTGTGAGTTGAATTTAGCAAGTGATCTTGTCTGAGAAAATAGTTTCCACAAGTGCTGAAACACTTCCTTTCAGACAGAACCTCCAACAGGTTTCCACTATCATGCCATGAAAAATCAGAGTGTGCAGTGATTAGCTGTAGACAGGCTGTGGGAGGGGTGATGAGTTTCACTACAACACAATCAAACACCTCTTTTTGTGCCTCAGAGTGAGGTTTAAAATGGCTCTAAGCACTTAACAGGTTAGGATATTTTTAAAGTCAGGTGTGCCTTTGCACAACTGATCCCCAGTGAGCGAGTTCCTCCTTGTGATGCATCCTGCTTTATGCCATCTGCCAGGGCTAAGCAGCACCAGACTGTGAGAATTAACAAATTGAGAAAATGCACTGAAGTTCCTTTCCCCATTATGTATTTCCAGTTTAACATTTTTTTTAATCCCACAACAGCAATCACAGAGTAGCTCAGAGCTCAATATGTGAAGACTTGTCTGATTTGGGCAGTTTTGGCCATCAGATATGTAAATGCCATAACCATATGGTACCTCTCATTCATTCAGTTCCTAAGCTTTGTAAGTTTGCTTATGTAGCTTCCTCAGCTGTTCACCTTAGTCAGAGTCCATTTGCTTCCATATACAGGGTGTATTAAAAAAGCTAAAACAATTTTTCAACTCCTTATCAAGAATTTATTTTTGAACTATTCATTTGTAGCTTGTGTTTTTCTAGTGCAAAGAAAGACACATCCATCACAAGGTGGGAGGGTGTCATCAGTAAGAGTAAAACCGCAATTTCTAATTTACAAGTTGGCTAAGTTGTGGTGGAGCAGTGTGCCACAAAGAAGTCTGCAACATGGATGTCCTAGAAAGCATTACTGCAATTTGCCATCCCACGTGGCACCGACAGCTGAAATATTTCATGTGGGGCCACTGGCTGCCCGAAGAAAAAGTGCATTTCATACCTCAGGTTTTGGCTTTTATATTTTTCAGATTTTGTTCTGCTTTGGTGTGTGGGTCTGGGCTTCATATTAGGGGATGGTAAGCTCTCTTCACAGAGCAGGGAGACAAAGCAATTCCTTCTCTAGCTGGGGACCCAAGGACAGCCGATCCAGATCTCAGGCCCAAGAGCATAAACAGTGGTGGAATGAAGAGAGAAAACAAGGATGGGACTTCATGGGCTAAAGCTGTAATTGGACAATTAACTCCAATATGCTACTGGACCAAAACTTATAAAAGTGTGAGACCCCGTGACCGGTTGTCCATTTTGTGACCTTTTTGGGTTCATCTGGGGTGTAGCCCTGGCTGGGCTCTTGTGCTGCCTAAGGTGTATCCATTGAGGCCTTCTAATAAATCCCTATTTTATTCTTTAGCTCCATCTAGTCTCTGTTCTAGGTCAGCCTCCACAAGGCATCACATTGACTTCTTCGGGGCTGCTGATTCTCTTGTGTTTGCAGAAGTGAAGAGTCTCTGCTGAGCAAAGAGGGGAGGAGGAGGCAGGGACCCCTCTTGCAGCTCCTGTGCAGTCCATGGCAGTGCCAAGGGGGCACTGGGCTGGCTCCAGAGGAAAGACGTTCCCCCCTCATCAGGGGCTGGGAGGGCTACAACCCCATGTCTGGGAGAGGCAGATGCAGCAGTGTCACTTGCAGCTGCCCAGGCAAGGTCTCAGGCACCAGGAGCACCGCTGTACCTTGCTGCATGTTGCTGCTCTAAATTTAGCCCTGTCAGGGCCTCCTGGGTTAGCTCTGGTCTCTGTCTGTATCTGGGAGGGATCCAAGGGCTGGGGGAGAGGAGGGGATGCTGTGGGCCATAGCTCACCCTCCTGTCCAGTGCCAGGGCCAAGGACCCTTTCCCTCCTTGTGTGGAAGAGAGAAGGATCCGTGCCCAGAATTAGAAAGAAGTGTAGCTTGGTGCATGTGGCAGGGTGAATGAATTCTCCCATCCCTCACTGGAAGGAGCATGGCAAAATCAGGGCTTCACTAGAGGAAATCAAGTATTTCACTCTTACACTTTTACTGTCTTCCAGCACATTCCAAGTAACAGAATGGCTATAAATAACACTACCCTGCCAGAAGGTAGCTTTGGCTGGCGCTAGGAAATAGAGATTGATGGATTTCTCTTCACAGCTGGAAACAAGCCTCAGTTTCCCTAGATGATGAGCTTCTTTGCAGACAGCATCACCATATCACTTTACATTTCTCTGAGTGTTAATTAGGAAGCAGGTTTGTGAATGTGAGGGTTATGAGTCTGGAAAATCCACTGTTCTGTGGTGGAAGGACAAGGATACAGTGATAAGGAACAGAAGAGATTTCCTTCTTTTGTTTTTCAATGCATTTTATAGGCATATGAAACTGACCAACACCTCTCCAAATTGTCCCTGTGTTCTCACAATACTGAAAAAAATGACATTTATCAGCCTGGCTGGGTGTTAGGAAAGTCTATTAATGGAAGCAGCATGCAACTGTACAGAGATGGTATTTAGTAACGAGCACATAAAGCTTTTCTTCCATTAAAATGCTGCTTTGGGCAAGAATGCATTGCTTGATTAGTTTTTTGGAGAGCAGTTTTTCATTCATAATGAGAACATATATCTCAGCCACTGTTATTAGTGAGAACATGCTCTAAAATGAAAACAGAGAGGAGGCAAAGCCAGGGAGCTGTCAGGGCAACGTTAAACAGCATCACATCCTGACAAGGTGGGCTGTCAGGAGCATTTAGGCACCACGGGAAGCACGTGCTGTGCCAGAGTCACTGGTAACAGCAGAGCAGCATCCCCACGGCACTCAGGGTGGATCACCCCTGGTGCTCTTGGTGCTTGCTCCTCCCCAGCATTTCCCTACTCTCCTTGGCTTTCAGGATGCTGGGGATAGAATTGCGTGCTGCAGGTTTCTGGGGGCTGGATGCCTGGTTCTCATCTGTTGGCTGAAGAGGTGAGTGATTTTTCCAGAGCTTGTGTAAAAAAAGGGCTCCTCCCTGCAGTGCCTTGCACGGGGTCAACTTCTGTTCCACAAAAGTCAAGTGGCTTTTGTGGTCGAGTGAAAGGTGGAGTACAAAAGTAAGACAGAGTTCTACAAGCAGTCATTTTGACTAGAAAGGGACAAACTCAGTTTAGTTTCCATTCTTTTGATCCTCTCTGTTGCAGCATGTGAGGCAGAGACAGCGGGTCTCGCTGTTCAGCATTGTCACAGCTTAGTACAATGTGTGGCCATCTGCAGCCAGGCACAGGCACCACGCAGAAAGAGGAGGTTTGTGCTGCTCTGTTTGCTTGGTCACACAAATGCATCATCTGTGAGAGATAAATAACACAACAGAAACTGGCAGTGAAGTGAAATGGCAGTGTCATCCAGTTTGCCATGTAGGGAGAGTTACAGACAATGCAGGTCAAGCACAGATGGCAGGGAGAAAAGGGAGTTTCCAGCAATGAAAGATGAAAACCCTCTGCCTCATGAGCTCTGCAGAGGCTGAAGTAGCTTCTTTTGCTGCTGAGGGGTGAGTTTGTGCCCTTCACCATCTTCTCTTTGGTTCCCTTTGTCCCTCCTCAGAGAGCTCAGCCCTGTGCAGCCAAACAATTGCTTTGCAGCCCCACACTGGAAGTAAATCCTTTGAGTGCAGGAGTTCTGAGGTACAGTTGAAACTAAGATCAGCCAGACTGGGGCTTACCTGACAAGTGGGTACAAATGAGAACAGCCAGGATGTCTGTGTAAACCAGCAGAGCCCCTGGGCCCTCTGCCCTGCAGGGAAATATGTGTTTGCTAATTGGAGGAACCAACTCTTGAGTTGCTCTGCTGTTCTGCAATCTGTCATTGGGGGTTCTCCCTTGAGATCTGAGCTCAGAGCTCTGAGTGTTTGCATGGGGGAACCCTGACTGCTCCAAAAGTTTCTCTTCTGATCCCCTCTCAGCTTGACTGGGGAAGAAAGAAGCCACAGACACCCTAGTCCCCCTCCCCAGGTTACAATGCAACTGTGGCCAGGCTGACAGAACACAGTACCTTCCTTTAAAACCATCCATTTCTTGCTTTTTCCTCCTCTGAGATTATAGTATTTCTGCTGCCAAATGAGTTTTGAGATCAGATAAACTGGAAATAGTTAAAATTGTTACCAAAAAAAACCAGGTAAGAATGAACATATGAACTTAAAAATAAACTTGTGAATTATTGTACTTTCCCCCTGTTTGCATACTTCCCTACTTTTCAGTTTCATTCTGACATGGAAACTTCTATTATGATTGCAGCCTTGCCAGAAAAACTGAAAGCAGGAAATACTGCTGGATAACATTCACAGGAGTTGTGTAGGCAAAGAGGTAAACCTGCATAAATATTTTAAGGCTCAGACACTTATTGAATTAAGCTGCAATAGCTCTGTCCACCTTTCTTCATTCAGTCCTTTCCTGTGTTTAGCATGGTTGACTAAGTTGAACAGACTTTGTGGAAGCTGCAGGATAATTGAAGTTTCTCCTGCATGTGTTTGCTATTTCTCCCAAAGCACTGGAGGTAGCTGCTCCTGTGCTTGCTGTTTTCTCCCTGCTGTAACATGGGTTGCTTGACAGATTAATGCATGCATTTTCCTACCTGTCAGTTTTTACAGTGTGCCGTGAGCTTTGGGAGCATTTTTATTGCCTATCATTTTCTCCAGAAAATCAGAAAATGAGTGATTATTTGTGCTTTTTTTTTTTTTTTTTTTTTTTTTTTTTTTTTTTTGCTACTATAAGAGTTCAGGCTGGAACTGACATTTTCTGGTACCATCTCTAAGTGTAAGCAACCTTCACAGCAATATTTACTTGCTCTGCTACAATTCTGGGACTTTTTCATGTACTGAACACTTTGATTCATAGAGATGAGCCTGATACTTCCAGGCTGAGGAGGGAAAGGCAGTGCAGTCCTTCATCCATTTTCCAGACTTGGATTTTCATCCAGCTCTACAAATGGAACCTTGAGTCTGTCTTGCCCTCTGATATACTCTGTGCCTGTGCATCACCCAAAATCCTATCTCTGTGTCTGCATGAGAAAATGAATTAATTAGGTGGGAGGTCTGGGGGTGTTTAAACACACAAAGTTGTCACCTCAAAAGGGCAGGAGTCACAGGGAGCTTCCCCTGAGCTTTCCCCAGCACTTATCTAGAGTTTAAAGTTTTGTGGCAGTTCATGTTCCTCAGGGATTTGTGGAAGAGGATCCTGGAAATCATCAGGTAAAAAGATTTTCTGCTGGAGGGGGGAGAGAACATGTGTGCCATAAGGAAAACCAGCTTTGGAAGAGGATTCAATGCCCTAGAGGAATATTAGCTGTTTAGCCAATATCCTTAGAGGATGTCTGACTATTTAAGGATTGTCAGTTTTGTGTGTTCCCAACCATCTGGAGTGATTTACATCCCATTCTTCCCATCTCCAGCTCCACAAGGCCAGGAGCTGGTCTGCATCACATTTTGGTCTGAGATTAAAAATGGTGGTCATATCTAGGAGAGGAAATCCTTCAGCCAGGTTCTTGAGTGTTTAAGCTCTGTAAGATGGATAAGAACCCTGAAATGGGGATAACAGGGCATGGAAAAAAGAGAAAGAGAAATACTTTCTTTCAGAGACCTCTTGCATTTAGTACAGAACTGAAAATTGGTGAGGAACATTCTGTGAAATTGTGGGGAGGTATCAAGGTGCAATGTTCATTTAGTGTCTTATAGAACTTTGAGATCTGTGCAAGAATTCAATAGGGATGGTACAGTTTCAAAAACAAAATACTGGAGAGGGTTGGTAAGAGCCTTACACTCAGGAAACAGTTTCTCTTTTTCCATGGAAGGGCTGTTAATTTTTCTCTGCTAAGGAGATTTTTCCCCCCTACTCCTGTCTCAGTCTTTATCAGCTATTTGTACTGCTAAGACATCTCCTGTGTGAGGAGCTGACTCAGAGCTCAGACCTGCAGTGTTCTTAGGGTCTTGATCTTTGGGACAGAAATAAACACATCAAATTGAATTCTGCTCGTAAAACTGACACTATCCAGACCACTAGGCCTAAAATATGGCCTTGTGGGTTTTTATGATCAGAACAGGAAAGTCAAATGTCTTCATTCTCATTCCTTTTCACTCAAAAAAAAGAGAAAAAAATAGTATATTTATGCATCTGTACCTACAGATGTCCTTCTATATATAGACACTATCATACATTTCACTACACACTCAAATAACACCCAGATATTTAAGCTTAATCCACCCACGTGAATATAGCAGATAAGGGAAATGCCACAATAAAGAGACCCGTGCCGGCTTCATCATTCCAGACATATTTCTAGGCTTAAAGCAACGCCACAATGTTGGTACTTTCAACAAAAGCACAAAATTGTATCCAGTGGTTTCTACTCCTGGAAGGACTCTGTTAGAGTCTAAGGAAACTTTTTTTTTCAGCAGAAAAAACAATGGGCTATTGCTGGCACAAAATCTGGGAAATCCATCCTCCTATGCATTCCTTGTGGTGCTTATAACCTGCCACTCAGTGCTCTAAAGACAAGTAGGGCTCTGCTTCTCCACTTTTTTACTGAGGGGTGTGAGAAGGGCAGCAGCACAGGACACAGAAAAATGAGCCAAGGAATTAGCACAGCAACAACTTTAGGCATTTGGGAAACATTCAGCCCATTTAGAAAAAAAAATCACATAAACGTGTGCTGGATAACAACACTGAAAATAAATTACAGAGAAAAGAGAAGCTGATATAATTGTTGTAAACAAAGCCAAGTATACAATTAGAGCTACTCAAGGCTTTTATTGTGATAAAGCCAGTTAATCCAACAAAATCCTTGCTCAGTTCTTTTTAAAAACAAACACAAAGAAATTCTGTGCCAGAGAAGCAAACTCCACAGAGGAGCAATGTTTTATCTCCAATGAAATTTAGTAAGAAGGTAAAGAGCAAGATTAGTATTTTCTGGGGAGCTTTTGTTGAGAAAAAAATTACTGGACATCAAATCTTAACATCAAAACAAAGAACAAGGAGTAGCAGGGATGGAAGAGCCACACTTTGAAAACAAAGCCTGCACATTTCTGGTTTTTAGGCCATCTAATCAGCTTTGCTCTGCCCCTGTGGCTGCACCACTGCTCTCCAGTACTGTGTCCCAAAAGGGCACTGAAGCACTCGGTGTCTGAAAAACACCTTTATAATCGTGCAGCCAGAGAAATACCCAGTGCTTGTCTCCTTCCTGCAGGCAAGGCAAGAGCACCCCAAGTCCCTGGGGTAAAACCAGCATGGACCAGGATATGGCTGCCTTACAAGCAGGTGAGCTGCCTGGGGGGGTCTGCAGGGGGAAGCAGTGCAGTGAGATCCAGTGACACAATTTAGGGTGTAGGGAGATGGCAGTGCTAAAAGGGGGCTTGAGTCTGGTTTTTCCAACACCTGGCTCCAAGCAGGACTAACATATCCATCTTCCACTAGGAAGAATCATCCTAAATCACATCAAATTCAGTTTCAAATCTGATGCCAGCTGCATCAAATCCATTGGCCAGGAGAGATGGGCTAATGCTGGCTGTGCTGCTGGGGGTCCTGCTGTGCAAGCTGGAGGTGGATGAGGGGCTGTGGGAAGAGAGGCAGCAAGGCAGTGGCCACCTTTTCCCATTTCAGCACAAGGGAAAAGCCTGTGGAGCACCAGAGATGCACTGCTTCAAAGAGATTACAAACAGGTCCCAAGTGCGTTACAGGATGCCAGGAAACCCCCAAGGCCTGAAGGGTCTTTGCCATCAGTCCCTGTGTGGAAGCCAGAGGTGGAACCCAGCAGCTCTCCAGGTCACGTCTCACACCAAGAGGGCAGTCACACTATGGGATGCAAGGGAAGAGGGGTTTTGGAATTGCACAGGGCTTGTGGGATGCTTTAGTGGCAAACCAAAGGGAGGAAGAGGCAGGAACAGGGTGCTGGTTAGGAGATTTGGGGAGGAGTAGGAATGGGGGAGTAGAGGGGTATAAAAGGGAATAAAAGGGGCAGTGGTGGAAGCAGTTTGCTGCTCAGTGCACTCCTGTAGGTGTGCTCTGCACCCAGCCTGAACAGCCTGGCCTCTACCCCTGTGAATGGCTTTCCAACCCTTCCCTAGGCTGGAGACTGTTCCTGTGGGCACTTGCACATGTGAGGGTGTCCTGGTTCAGGGCGAATTTGGGAGACAACCCCCAGAGGTGCTCTGGTAGAAAAGCAGATTCAATTGGCCCCTCCCTGCAACTGCTTTGGGAGAAAACATCTCCTTGGAAAAAAACCCTGTTTATTAAACAATAAAACCTAAACAATATTAAACAATAAAACCTCTTGCTGCTCCAAAAGAGATGACCAACTGAGAAAGCCCCGTCCTCGGGTTACAGCTGAGCTCACTCAGTCTCTGGTCAGTCCCTCCAGTGCTGGAAATGTCGCAGGCCAGGCCCGGCCCGGTGGGCCACAGGTGCAGCTGCCGGTGCTCCCCTGGGTGTTCAGTCCAGAGCAGGCTTCAAGAGGTCCAAAGAAAAGGGAAAAAAACCACAGTCCATGGAACTTCTCTGCCTCA
This sequence comes from Ammospiza nelsoni, assembly GCF_027579445.1. NCBI lineage: Eukaryota > Metazoa > Chordata > Aves > Passeriformes > Passerellidae > Ammospiza > Ammospiza nelsoni. The sequence continues at coordinate 14,353,141 of NC_080635.1, forward strand.
GCTAGCTAAACTGACTAAAAGCAAAAGAGAGCTCTGTCCCGCTGTCTGTCCATCCGCAGACAACACAGTCTGGAGCAGGAATGTGTAGGAGGAGGGCAGTGTCTGAAAACAAAACTGTGCGCTTCTACTCTCCCCCCTTCACTCTCTGGAACATGTCTTAAAGGTGCAAAACTTATTATTCAGCCTAAACAGAACGAGACGATGGGGGATAAAAGCATCATATAGTCAGCCCAGGGCAGAGGGTGTGAGTGCAGCAGCTGGAGCTGGCCATGGCTCAGGCTATGGCTGCAGCGAGTGTGGGTGATACTGAGCTGAAATCCAGCCAAACCAGGCTGGGAGCTGGGCACACGGACTGGGAGCAAGGGCTGTGTGTGTGTGGGTGTCCCTGAGGTCAGGTCTGGCTGTGACAGCACCTCTGTGTCCCCAGGAGCAAGAACAGGGGGCTGTGGGACCAGGGGTGCCACTCACTGAAGAGCTGGACTCTGAGATCCTAGGGGTCCCTTTCAGAAGATTCTGTGATACAGAAACGTGATCTGTAGGCATGTGCCTACTGCAAAAATGGCTTTAGCCTTGCTACAGTATGGAGCTGAGAGTTTGAGCTGCATCAGTCTCACATCTCTTAAGCAATTGAAGCCAGCTGTGTTTTCTTGCACAGTACCAAGATTTGACTTTGGTTTGGGAATCTCTAAAAATGATGTAGTCCCTGTTGAAGTGGCTTGAGCTGTTTCTTGAAGCCAGCCTTGTTTCTTGAGCTGACAGGTTAAAAAAGCAGGCACTTTTCAGATGTTTCTTCTCAGTCTGTATATTCAAGATACAAGATAGCCCAGGAGGGTGTTGGCTTACTTCAATTGGAGAACTAAAATAAAATAAAATTAAGCATGAACACATCCTGTGGCGTACTGAGGTGCAGCACAATTTCTTACCCTTCTTGTCATTTGGATAATGAGCACATTTATAGTCACAGCAGGAACATGTCACAGGGTAAGTTTCCTTAATGCTCTGTCTGAAAAACCCCAGGTGACTAAAGAAAAAAGGGCTTATTACAATTAGTGCTGCTTGAGAACTTCTGGATACTGTGCTTGCTGCCTGCAGACCCGCTGTTCATCAAGACTGAAATTTGGTGTGAACATGTTTCAGTGGCTTTCTCAAGGATGAATATGCCCTGCACATCCCAGACCAGCTCAGGCTGTTGAAGCTTTCAGCTCCCTGCCAGACTTTGCTGGCATCAGCATTGTCAGGTTATCATTCTGCCACTGGCAACACAGAGCTGCTGCTTTCCTGAAGGCCTCAGAGAAAATGTAACAAATGCTTTGCCTTCTCCAACATCAGCTCACTGGCTTGATGACCAGATATGGCCCTAAAGATAGATTTTCTTAAGCTGTTTCACTCCTGAGAGCAGCAGAGCTGGAAAAAAAGAAGCAAAATCTCCAAGTAGGAGAACAGAGAAGAGCAATAGTGAAAAAAGAGCCAAACAGATTTCCTGGTCTCTTCTGGAAGAGAGCAGACATCCTGATAATCAGATGGGATAACCCTCAACCACTGTGTGCTTCACTCCTAGGCTGTCTCTGGCACATGACTTACCATTAAATTCCTGCCACCTGTCCTTGGAGGTGCCTCTGGATGTCCAAGGGGAAAAGAACACCCTGCTGAGGCAGCCCTCCCTGCTGCTCAGGACAGCTGGCTCTCTGGGCTGTGTCCCTGAGGGGCTTTGGTGGCATTTATGGGGTTGTGTTACCGGTGAGCCACCCTGTGCTTGGTACCTCCTGAGGAGGAAGATGATGTGCTGCTCCTGGGAAAGGTGTCTTGAGGTCCCAGCACTCTTTTTCTCTTCACTGTTTGTACACAAGAACTGTCCTAGCAGCTCTGAGAGGTTTTAGGCCTTAAAATCTTGCTTTCTCTTGGGAAACACCTCTGGAAAGTTCCTGGGGATGTCAGTTCTAAGCCTTTGTCCAAGCAGCAGGCTGAGTGTGACCTTGGTACATTACTATCACTTCTTTCACACATCTGAAAAAAAAACCTTCTGTGTCCCATGGCTGAAGGAAGGGACATGTCTAATCTGCAGCCTGTGTAGAAGCTCTGCTATACTGATAAATAAATGTCACCTCTTCCGAGATGCCTGAACAGCCCCACAACACTGTGTCACAGGTGCCACATAAATGCTGTATTACAGCATGTGGCTTTGCTCTGATCTCAGCAATGTTTAACTTGGTCTCATCCACCTTATTTGCTTTGATCAATTTATAGATAAGGTTTTTCAATTTCACAAAGTTTCACTTGCAATGATTTTCAGTAACCAGGAGAAGCTGCCTTCCCTGTACAGCCCATGTACCCATCAGGAGGATCTTCCACCCTTTACTAGCCTGAAGTCCTTTGAAAATCTGGTTTGTTCTCAACTTTTTCCTTGAATACTGAGCATTTTCTTCTAAACTTTCTCCCAGACCTCCTTTGCTTGCAGCCATCTGTGAAGGACTCCTGAATAATTCAACAGTACAAAGCTGCTGTCAGTACCCTGGGCTCAGCACTGTCCAAAGTGAGCCATGCACTGCCAGAGGCTCCACCACATCCTCACCTGCCCCTCCTGGGACACATAAAACTCCCAGACCATTTCTTCCTCCACAAAAATAGGTCCAGCTTCTATTAACTGTAGCTGTGTTCTGTATCAAGCCAGCAATTACCTCCCAATAATCTCAGGCAGCAGAACGTGAACACCTTCACATTCCCAAAACTGTGAAGGTGATGCTGAAACTTGCAGTCAGCAGAGTTGACATTAATGTTGACATTGGATACACTTCACTCTCTGTCTTAAACACATGTTTATAGGTGCACATGCATGCTGTTGATGAGCAGGTTTCTCTCTAAAACTCACTTTTTTATTAAAAGAAAGGCTCAGAGGACATGTCCTTCTTGTGAAGCCTCTCTGGACCCTTGTACTGGTCCTTGCTCAGTCCTCTTGGAGCACAGCAGTTGATAACAGCACACACACAGACATATCTACATCTACTAAATCTTATCCTTCCTCTAAGAGTGACAAAATGATGCTATGCAGGACAGGAAAGCAAATTCACACATTTATCTCTCCTGAATTTATGAGTTGAATTTTGATCTTTGATTTGTTGGACAGTCCTAAAAATGTGGACTTCACTGTGCTGCAACTCAGACTTTTGGCTTTTCTTTCTGCCCTGAAATTCATAATGCCTGGCTAATGAGCTTAGGCATTGATATCAGGAGAGTAGCTGTAGTGCAAAAGAGAGAAAAAGCTTCAGGAACAGACTTTTTTTTTTTGCTTCTGGAACAGACTTTTGCTTCTGGAACAGACTTTTCTGCCTATGGTAAGAGAAAAAGATGCTTTGATTCATAGCAAATGAGCCTTTCCAAATAAACTTGGCTGGGCATGCAATGGCATCTTCCTGTCACTGCAAAATAAATTCCTCCTGAGAAAAAAATCCCTTTTGATAAACAACTCTCAAAGTGGTTTTGTCAGGTCAGAATTTAAACAAGAAATTTCCTGCCTGCAGCAGGCCAAAAGTCAGGGATAAAATAGGGATGGATCCTCTCAACTCTAGGCAGGATTTTTCCATCCTGGGTGCCCTTTCTTCACAGTGTGTGGTGCTCCCAAAGGCACCCTGAGCACACTCCATGCTCTGCTCTGGTGAACTGAGCAGGAGGCAGGGAAAAGCTGTGGTGGGAGTGAGTCCTTGGAGCTGGGGCTCTGCACCAGCACAGTGTGGCCCCTGGAAGAGCCTCCTGCTCGGAGCCAGAGCAGATATGCTCTGCAAAGACACTCCAGTTCCACTTGGCTGGGTGACAGCCTGTGTGCTCCGTGGGGAGGAGTCAGCCCTCTCTGCTCTGAGCAGGCTGGGTGAAATGCCACGCTCTGTTTGATACAGATGACAGGGCTTGGCTAGGCAGGACAGGACTTTGGGCTGTCAGCTGAGAAGCCCCAGAGCTGGAAATAGGGCAGGCACCTCCCTGGGGAGCAGGAGCTGCTCAGACTAGTGCAGAGAACCATGAATTTTTTCTGTGCCCGTGGGGGATGCAACCTGGCCAAGCAGGGATAACATTTGCCTACCTGTGGTGTGTGGAGCTGCACAGATATGAGCAGTGGCTGTGAAGCTCAAGCTGGCAGGCAAGCTTAAACCTCCCTGCCACACCATCAGGGATTTTTATTTTGGCATCTTGAGATCTCTTTTAATCTGGCATCCCACGGCCCTTGGGTGTGCAAGAGTTGCTCCTGAGTGGCTGGGGCAGGATGTGAGCCAAGCCCACATTTCCCACTAGACACTGCTGACATCCTTGCTACCATTCCTGTTTCACAGCCTGCTCACTAAGCTCTGACCTCCCTGCATGCACCCAGATATGGAAATTGCCATGGCAAGTTCATTCTCAGCCCAGAATTTATACCTTTCCAAAATTCCTACCCTTGGAATAAGCAGATTATTTCCTGTTTGGACATATCTGTGCAAGCTCAGCAGGGTCAGGAGACAGTGAGGACAGCCTATTTGTCTACTCCTATGACTTCTAGAGGAAAAGGACACCAACATAATAAAGGTGTTTCTCTCCTAGAGCAAAGAGATTCTTCCCAGAGCCCCAAACTCTGGTTAAGGCCCCTAGGCTTTTAACTGGAACCTACTGAAAGCTCATCTGCCTCAAATGTTTGACATAACCCTGGTCCCTAATCAAGCTATCATTTCCACCATTTTCTGGTAATCTCACAAAGTCTATCATCCCAAAGTATTATTTGCTACCAACTCACCTATAACAAATGCTCGATTTCCCTTTGGAATGAAGGCTCATTCCCACCTTGTGGCATTGCTGAAGAGTTTTCCAAAGCAGATGATACCATTGCTATTTTTTTCCAGACCCTTTGCAAACTGTAGCTCTGCAAGTCTTATTTGGCCCAGATCTCTTTATTTCCAGTATTTCTTCTTTCAATCCCATTCATCCATTAAAAAGCTCCATTTGACTGTGCAAGTCTTCCTCTGCTTGGCAAATTAAAGCTATTTTGTCAAAGATTATTTATGGGTCTTGTAGTTCTCTGTCTTTCCCTCTGAACCCCCTTTGTTCATCCCAATCAATATTTTAACCATCCTGCTCCATTTCTGTGTGTTCTACTCAAGTTCCTGTGCTGCTGTTCTCTGTCTCTCTGCCTAAATGTGCATGAGAGCGATGAAGTGCCTCCAAACAAATTTCAGAAATCAAGATCAATTGTCATCTTTTTGACTAGCAGTCAGTGATACTTCCTGACTGTTTATGCGGGGCAACAGAGCCAACCATAAAATTCAAATAAAATTCAAGGAGAGGGACAGGAGAAGGAAAGAAAATAAAGGAGGGAAGAAATAAATGAATGAAGAGTTGGGGAGAGAGAAGAAAAGAGTCTGCAATCCCTCAGTGAGACAGAGAAATCAGAGTTTATGAAAACTGGATGAATTATTGATGAACAAAAACTTTTAAGAGATTTATATGCTAATTAATAACTGAGTTAATTCTTATTAAATGGCAAACCCTCTGATTATGCCACCCAGCACATTTGTGATAAAAGCAGCTCTTCTTTCTGCAGCTCCTGGCTGTTCTAAAGGCTGCCAGGGTTTGTCCCCAGAAGTCACTCAGCAAAAGGAGCTTTCAGATTCCCTTCACACCTCTTTTGTTATCTGTGCATTAATCTCAGCAGACAAGGGATGTGTTGCCCTGATGTGGACAGTCCCAGCCACATGGCTACATGAAGTTCAAAAAGAAAACAGTTGACAGACTTCACTTTGCCTAATGAAAAATTGGGTTTTCTTTCACTTTTAAAAGTGGGTCTGTATAAATTTACAGATGTGGGAAGTATCTGGCAATATGAGTCTGCTCAACTCACAAGGGAGAGTGCAAGAAATAAGCATTTTTTGATTCTGAGGTGGATAACTAGATATTGCATTGACCTTCTTAGGCAAACGGGAAGATCTGCACCACTTGAAATCTTGGATATGACCTTTTCTGAAGTGACATACTTCAATTCAGTATGAAGTTGTCAGATTCGATCATACAGCCTTTAGATGGAAGGGAAAAATCTAATTCTGCCCCTTCTTTGATCAGCCTGGAAGGTCATTGCAACCCCACACTGGTTTTTTGTCTTTGAGCAATGGCCCTGTGAGGTTAACATGGTGAAGATATTCCAGTTTGAATGAGCCTTTAGAGTCTCAGGAAGTGATTGTTGAAGGGTTATGGAGGGTTGACCCTGGTTGGGTGCCCACCTTGGTTTGACAAGACAGATGTCTGCAAAGGAAAGCAGGAGCCTCCCCTGAAATGGAAAATGTAAACCCCCTCCCTCCAAATTATTATCATTTTGAAATTAAAAGGCTCTCAGGCAAAGTTATGGGAATAGGAATAACAGTTCTTTACTAGGAAAACTAGAAATACAAATGTAATTGTACAAACAAAGAAACCCAACAACTGACAGGGTCAGAATACAACCACACACCCTGTTGGTCAGGGTGTTGGCAGCAGTCCAGTTGGATTGGTGGCTGCAGCACTCCTGGAGGGGCAGATGTGATCCTGTTGGAGCAGGGATCCTGCAGAAGGGTGGCGTTTTCCTCTGAAGGTCCAGGGCTGGTGTAGATGGGCCTGGTCTTCCTCTGGGAATCCACTGGAGAAGAAAGCTGCTCCTCTGAGAATCCAGTGGGGAAAAGGCTGCCTATGGTCCTCCAAATCTCAGATTATATCCATGTAGGAATGCTTGGCTCCTCCCCCTGGGCAAAGCATCTCCCAGTGGGATGATTTTTTCAGCCATGCAGTGACACTCAATGGCCCACTAACAGAAGGTATGTCCTGGAGGGAGGATTGGTTGTGGAAGAGATAAAGGAAACAGCCCAATTAACAGAAAATAACTGCTCCACAGATAGGAATAGAATCCACACACCCATTTCCAACATAAGACACCACCAAGCTGCTCCATCCCTCCCTTTCCCAGTGGGACAGGGGAGAGAATAAGACAGAGAACAACCAGCAGGGTGAGATAAGGCAGTTTTATAATAGTGAAAGAAAGGAACAAGCGAGAGTTTGCGTGTCCATACGTGAGGGGAAAAGCCAAGTTCCACTTCCCATCAGCAGCGATGTTCACACACATCCTGGGAAGCAGGGCCTCAGCAGGTGCAATGGTCCTCTTCCAATGTTCCTCTGGAAGGAAAACATTGAAGAATCACAAGTGGTCCCCCTTCCTCCTTTATCCCTTAGCTTATATGTTTGAGCTGATGCCATATTCACAGAATTCACAGAATGACCAAGTTGGAAGCGAACTTCAAGATCATCGACTCCAACCCATGCCCCAACGCCTCAACTAAACTATGGCATCAAGTGCCACATCCAGTCTTTTTTTAAACACATCCAGGGCTGGTGACTCCACTACCTCCCTGGGCAGACCATTCCAGAACTTTATCCCTCTTTCCATGAAATTTTTTTCCTAATATCCAGCCTATATTTCCCTTGGTGCAGCTTGAGACTGTGTCCTCTGGTTCTGTTGGTTGCTGCCTGAGAAAGAGACCAACCCCATCTGATTACAGCCACCTTTCAGTGAACTGTAGAGAGTGATAAGGTCACCCCTGAGTCTCCTTTTCTCCAGGCTGAACACCCCCAGCTCCCTCAGTCATTCCTCACAGGGCTTGTGTTCCAAACCCCTCACCAGCCTCGTTGCCTCCTCTGGATGTGCTCAAGCATCACCAGAAAAGGCACAGGACATGTCTTTGGTTCATTTGGGTCAGCTGGCCTGGTTGTGCCCCTTCCCAGGATCCTGCCCACCCCCAGCCCCTTGATGGGGAAGGGATGTCAGAGGGACAGCGCTGCCCAGCACTAGCCAAAAACTGGTCTGTTATCAACACCCTTCCAACTACCAACACAAAGAACAGCACCGGGAGGGCTCTGAACTCTCCCTCAGTCAGGCCCAAGGAAATCTCCACCCCTTATTCCACACCATTTGTGTCATACGCAGATCCCACATAATCTATGTACCTTCCAACTCTTCCATTGCATTTATTTTTCATTACTGGAATCCTTTCTTACCCACACAGCTAAAACTACACCCTTAGTCCATCTCTACACCAAACATACATTAACTACTCCCAGGACTCTTAGCAGATCCCCTAGTGCTGGCCAGCCAAGTGGCTTCTGCTAAGTTTGCATCCCAGTGCTTCCATGCCCCATTACCTAATGCCCTTAACATGGCTTTCAGCAGCCCATAATATCTTTCAGTCTTTCCAGAGGCCTGTAGATGACAGAGAATGTGATATATCTACTCAAGGCCATGTTTCTTTACCCAGGAGTTTATAAGCCACCAGAGCCATTCCACCCCTCCCCACTGTGAATCACATATTTTAGAATTATCATTAAAATCAACATTCAAAATAAAATCTTCACTTAGAACAACAAAAAAATAACTAAACTAAACAGAAGAAAAGGTGCCCACACCAAATCCAAGAATAATAGAATAACATCATCATAATAGAGAACAAAAATGGACAATTTACACAAAATCTGCTGCTGGACCCTTCACTACAATTACAGCACAAGTTCTCTACTATCATTCCACTTGGTAATATGGTTTACTACTTGTTTTGCCTGTTATTTGTCCCAATTAATGCCTTATCTCAAAGTCCTCATGACTCACCAGCATCTCCACCAAAAATTGTCATGGTTTGACACTGGTCAAACACCAGGCATCCCCAAAAGCTGCTCACTCACCCTCCCGTGCCACAGCTGGGCGGAGGAGAGAGAAATTTAATGTGGGTTCACAAGTTGAGATAAGGATGGGGATAAAAACAATCCAAGGGCAAAACAGGCTCACCTTAGAGACACAAAGTGAATTTATTACTAACAAAATCAGAGCAGGACAATGAGATGGAAAATAAGCTTTTAAAAACACCTTCCCCCCCGCCCCCTCCTTCCCACCAACAGTGCAGGGAACAGAACATGGGGGTCTGGGGGTCAGTTCATCATCCACCTGGCCCTGGGAGATGAGTCCTTCCCCTGCTGCACCATGGGATCCCTCCTGCAGGAGACAGTTCTCTGTGAATTTCTCCATCCTGGTTCCAATCCCACCAGCAGCAGTTCTCCCAAAACTGCTGCAAAACAAGTCCCTCCCACGGGGTGCAGTCCTTCAAGGACAAGATGCTCCACCCTGGAAGAAGCAGGGCCCTCTCCCTCCACTAGCACTTCCACCTGATCACAGCCTCCTCCGGGCATCCTTCTGCTCTGGCTTGGGCACCTCCTCCATGGGCTGTGGGTGGATTTCTGCATTTCCCATGGATCCTCATGGGCTGTGGGCAGATCTCTGCATCTCCCAGGGATCCCTGTGGGCTGTGGGTGGATCTCTGCATTCCTGGAGATCCCCATGGGCTGTGGGCAGATCTCTGCATTCCCCATGGATCCCCATGGGCTGTGGGTGGATTTTTGCATCCCCCATGGATCCTCATGGGCTGTGGGTGGATCTCTGCATTCCTGTGGATCCCCACTGGCTGTGGGTGGACCTCTGCATTCCTATGGACCCCCATGGGCTTCAGGGGCACAGCTGCCTCACCATGGCCTTCACTATGTTTCATCATGGTCTCACCACAGCCTGCAGAGGAATCTCAGCTCTGGCACCTGCAGCACCTCCTCTCCCTCCTTCTCCAACTGACCTTGGTGTCTCCAGGTTGTTTTCCCTCACATGTTCTCACCTCCTCCTCTTCTCTGGCTGGAATTAACCTTGTTTTGATTTTCTTCTTAAACATGTCATCACAAAGGCATTACCGTCATCTCTATTTGGCCCAGCCTTGGCCAGCAGCATGTCCATCCTCAGAGCCAGCAGGGACTGGCTCTGCTGGACATGGGGGAAGCTTCCAGCAGCTTCTCACAGAAATCACCTCTGTCCTCTCCCCCAAGCTACCAAAAAAAACTAGGTCCTGCAAAACCAACACAAGAGTAAATAATTTTTTTATAGGGAGAGCAAATATGTCCTATCAGGCTAGAAAGTGTTCTCAGGGGAAACAGAACCACTTGGGGTGCACAAGCCCTTCTTCAGAACTGAAAGCAAAGCTGCCACCAAGCCGTTCTATCACTCCCCTCTTCAGCAGGACAAGGGGGCAATATAGCGCAGGGATGACATGGGTCAAGACGAGGACAGAGAGAAATCATTTACCAAGGATCTTAAAAGGCTAAACAGGCTCAGCTTGGGCACAATTGATTTAATTTATTGCCAATTAAGCAGAGTTAGATAATGAAAAATAAGAACAAATGTAAGCATATTTTCTCCCCACCTCTCCCTTCCTCCTGGGTTCAGTTTCACTCTCAACTTCTCACCTCCTGCCCCCAAACCCTGCTGTGGGGTGGAGAATGAGAGTTATGGCCTGTTTGTAATACTTTACTGCTTCCTCAGCTTCTCCTGCTTTTTCCCTGCTCCAGCACGACACACCCTGCTCCAGAGTGTAACACATGAGATGGAGTCCTTCACAACCTCCTCTTATGTGGGTCCTTCCCATGGACTGCAGCTCTCCATGGACTGCTGCAGTGTGGGTTATTTCCACAGAGCACAGTCCCCCAGACTCTGCAGTGTGGGTCACAGGGCCTGCTCCAGCCTGGGCCTCCCTTGGGGTCACAGCCTCCTCCATCAGGGTATCTGCTCCACCATGGAACAGCTATTCACAGACTCACAGAGATGCTGGTCAGAGGGGACAGGCTTGGAGCAGGATTCTCACAGGGCAGCTGTGGTTTTGCTTATGTGAGTTTTGAAATACTCTGTGTGTGCACCACCATGTTGGGAGGAAGTTATTCCATTGCCCAGCATGAACATCCCAAACTGCATCTGTGGCCTTTGCCTTTGTTCCACCCCTGGACCTGCCAAGCAGAGCTTGGCTTTGTTATCTTGGTACTCCCACCCAAAATACAGCTGTCTACTCAAGCTATATTAGATGTCCCTTTGGCTCCTGCTTTTCCAGATTAATCCTGTCTACTGCCCTGCAATGGTCCTTGTATTTTGTGTATTCCAGGCCTGGATCATTTTGGTAGGACACAAATGGACTGACAGTCTGGGGTCTGCTGTGACTGTGGAGATGGTGTATGTCATAAACCAAATACCACGTTTGCAAAAACCTGATGTTGCAGGTTCAGTAACCAGCAGCAAATTTCCAAGGTCTACAGGAGATGTGGAGCAGTCCTTCAGCCCACATGTGTGCCAAGGGAGTCATTGTGCTGTGGGAAACAGCATTCCTTGCTGGGAGCTCAGATATAAAACCTGGGCAGAGCAGAACTGGAAGCTGTGCAAGTGGCATCAGGCTTCATAATAAAGGCATCTGGGATTTAAATTTTGCTTTTCCAGAATGAAATTATTTTGCTTTCTGCTATTCCTTGTTGAACAACCGACTAGTGCTGGTGGGCATCATGATCTCACAGTAATCCTGAAATGAGGGCAGCGTTTTTGCTGAAGTGGTGAATCTGCCATACCTCTGATTTCTTCTTTATCCAGCCTGGAGTAAAGTCAGCAGCAGCAGCAGAGAAACTGCTTGCCTGCATCTTCTCCCCAACTTTTTGAAAGGATAACCTGTGTTAGAGAGTTTTGAGTTAGCATCAGAGCTTTTGTTTCCTGGGGCATGAATGTGTAGAAAACTGCTCTTGAAATCCATGGCCTCCTAATCCTTTTAACGCTTCATAATCACAGTGCACAGGAGGTAGCAGGAGAATCTGGAATAAAAAAAAATTAGCAAGAAACAATAATGAAGATTTTAAAAATGGAGCTCTGGTAAGCAGCTTAGAGAAGGACATTTAAATCTTCTTTTTGAAGTTGCACATTCATAGATTTATACACTATTACAAAACTAATCAGGGTTCTGCAATGTTTAATATCACCTTTTGTCATTACTCATGGCTGCATAGCCTTTCATGTGTTATATTCTGTTATTTATTCTTTTATCAAGAACTTCACATCTTTTTTATTTATTTTATGCAGCGCTTTTCTTTCCCTCATGAGAATTTTAAATTTGTTCCATGTTTTATTCACTGAGTAGTGAACTTATTTTCTTTGAGCATCCACTGCATTAAAAAAGCGCCTTTATTCATTTAAGAGTGAGAGCCCAGATGTCTCCAGCTAAACTGATGCTGTGTTTTGCATGAACCTATAAAATCAGGGTATTAAAAGACTCTAATCTCCTCCCCCAAAGGAATTATATTAGTGTCACAACAATGTAACTAGATTTGGATTCTATCTTGTTGTCTTCACTTAGGTTTTAAGCTCCAAGTCAGATCAGTAAGGCTGGGAAAATATTAGTGGTTAAGGTGTTTGAACAGGGATATAAGAACAGCTGAAAGGGGTTAGGTACACAGCTCTCATTACATTCATATTCTGCACTGCAGGAAAGAGATGTAGGATAGAATTCTCTAGAAATGAGAAATATCTGGAATATTTTTACTATCCTCCACCATCTCTCTCCTTCATGTTTTGGGTTAAAATACATTGGTTGTGTTTTTAAGTTGACAGAACTCCGTGTTAATGGTGCTATATTCTAGAACAAGCAACTTGTCTCTATCTTTCTGCTTTAAAACTTCTCAGACCTTAATACATTTGGAAGTCAGAATTTGGAATTTGCTACACCACTCTGGCAATAAGCCTAACATGTTCATTAAGATACATTTATACATCAGATTTTCCATCTGCAGCATGAAAATTGACTTCCTGCTGCCTCACAATGATTTCACCCTAGCTCCCCCTGCTTTCTTTCCGTCTTTCTTTATGCAAACCTTGGCTTCTAGGAAGATGCCAGTGAGCAAGATACAATCTATCTGTGTAAAGATAGATATTTATATATATCCATGGTCCTTGGCTGAGAGCAGTGGCTCAATTTATACATGTAGCTGTAGAACTGCTGTATTTGTGTGATTATGTAATCAGCAGTAAATTAAATTACCCCTGTCTGTGTCCATACCTGACCCTCAGCTTCCACAGCTCAAAACCCCTTACAGAATGCTCCTAAAGCCAGTATCTGCTCACACATTTCCAAGTGCCTGCAGCCACATGCACACCCCCTTGGCTTGGAGTAAATCCTGTTTGCAGCATCAGACTGAAAACCCTTCATTTTCTCCTTTGTGCATCCTGAAGTACAGCCAGAGTGTTGCTCCAGGAATACATGAATTGCTCCTGATGCCACCTATCCATTTTGGAGCCTTGGCTTTGGCTGTCAGGCACTCAAGTCTCTTGACCCATCTCTCCCAAATTCAGCAGTGGCCTCGCAGATGCCTCCGTGCAGCTCGGAATTCTGTGAAATGCCTTGGGCAGGGAATGAGCAGTCTTTGCCATGGCACCAGAAGGTCAGCCCCTGAGAGACACCAGGGGAGACACAGGCCTCACCCCAGGCATGCTGCAAGGCAGGGCAGGCATCTTCAGAAGGGAAAAGTCTTTGGGAACCACGTCATTTGTGACAAGTAACTAGGCTGTGCCTTCCCCATATCTATTTATACTTCTTTAGTCAGCAGCATATGCTGCCTCTGTTACCCTGACAGCGTAATTAGGGACCTGTTCTCACCCACAGGGACCACTCTTCCTCCCCCACGTCCAGACTGACAAACAGAACAAGGCCTTTGGTTATCCTGGGGCAGTTCCACAGCCCAGGTGGGAGCAGTGCCAGGGGAAGAGCACGGCTGCACCACACAGCCCTGTGTGCGCAGCCACAGCCACCAGCCTGCAGCTGGCCAAAGGCAAAGTGCTGCTCCTCTGGGCTCTGCAGGCCAGCCACACCAGCCAGACAGCCAGACCAGGATGGAGTTCCTCTGGAATTTCTGTCAGACTGGGACAAAACCGAGGGCTTTGTTGTGAGAATGCTTTAGGCATTCCTAAATTGGCTGTGGGTCATCCCCGTCCCGCTGCCTCTCACTCAGGGATCCTGGTGTTTTCCTTCCCCTGGCAGCTTCGCAGATGTTGAGCAGGTTTTCTGTACAGCCACTTCCCAGTGAATTATGGACCAGCCCCAACTGCTCATTCTACTGCAGCTTAGATGAAAAGATGGAAAAAAGCAGAGACCATTTTTCTTCCTTCTGTCTCCTGGGGGCTAAGCCATAAACACACACTCAGCACACACCTATAATTTATCTCTCTTTATAAGCTAAATGTTCCTTGTAGGAACTCATTTAAAAAAAAAACAACTCTGCTTCCCAGTTTTTTCTCTAGGTTTTTGTTGTTGTTTTGTTTTTGGCTTTGGTTTGGTTTTGTTTCTTATTACAATATAGATGATCTAACTGCTGTTCTCACTGCTCTGGTTGATTATGTGACTAAAATGCAGCAATACTCATCTCCTGTAGTTTCATCTGATGCCAGTTAATGCTAAAATAATTATTTAGGGTATGTTTTACATCTTCCAGTTACTACATTCTGTAAAACATACTCTCGAGATGAGTCCCTAAACCACTTTTGTCTCTCAGTTTTGCCAGTGGGGGTAACACAGAAAGTCCCATCTTGCACAGGTTTGGAGAGCATTTCTTTGGACACTCAGTTCATGCAGAGTGAAACACCTCATCATCTGGACTTTGCAGGGCTGAAGAGAAGGGAAAATGTGCTTTTACAAGATACATTCTGGGGTGATTTTTGCAAAACCCAACTGCTTTGAAAATGGAAATATTTGAATGCACAACCTCTGTGACTCATTGGTTTTCCAGTCTGGATACCCTCATAGGCTCACTCTGCAGACAAGGCTCCAGGATGAAGTGATGTGTCCTCCTGTCTGATGGGTTCCTCTGAGAGCCCCAAGAAAGGGGAATAATCACAGGAAATAACTGTGCTGAAGCTCTCACTGAAGTTTCCATGAGCCATTCTATACAGACAGGCTTAGGCTGGGGATGTTTCACTAAAAAATAATTTTTTCCATGGAGAAAAGCATTGGAAAGAAGTGACTGAAACCAAAATGTCAGAAGAAATGCAGGAGTTAGGAGAAGAGGGAGTAGACCAGAACTAATACTGCTATCCCCTCCAGCTTACCACACCAAAAATGTCACAGCTTTGATTGACACATAAAATTTTGCTGCGCTTCACACCAATTTTGAAGCACTGTTACAAGTAAAGTGCAAAAATACTGCTGACAAGCAGGCTGGAGGAACAGTAAGGAAGAACAGCAACTGAAGAAAACTTTCATTTATCAAAACTTTGCTGTGATATGGGATAGGATCACATGAAACTCTACCTAAGACCATGTCTAGGGAATTTGTTGAAGGTCCAGTACAGAAACACCTGATTAGCTTGAGTTCACTAAAAAACTGAGAATTTGCTTCACTTCTGTGCTGACTTGGAGTCCCACTGAATTCTGTAAAATGTGCCCTGAGCATTTCAAAAGTGAAGGAAGGATGTTATGACTTTTGCCACTTGGACAGATCAGTGAAAACTGTATCAAGGACAACTGGTGGAAGAAACAGTCTCTATTTAGCCAGCTAGATAATATATTCATGGGGAAAATTTGAATTTTTTGTTTATTTATGACAAACATTTGTACAATTTACCTTCCTTTTGTTCAAATAGGTAGGTGCAAAAGGATACTTTTTTAAAGTAAGGTTTCCAAATATTTCAGGAGGCTTTAAAAGGAGATGTATAGAGCAAACTACAAATACAAATATATGTCCATAATAAATACTCCTCTGTGTGTCTGCTCATATAGAAACACATTTGCTTCAATCTCTGAAGAGAGTGGAAAAGTGATTTGATGTCTTCCTGATTTTACCTGTCTGGTGCTAATTCATGTGACAAACCCTGCAATATGGTAGCTGTTCTGGGAAGTGCCATAATAATAAAAGATATAACACCTTGCTCTGGTTCCAGCCAGGATAGGGTTAATTTTTGCAGTAGCCAGGAGGGGCATGGCCTGGACCATTGTGTGCCACCTCACATGATGCCCAGCTAGAGGAGGAAGGGGTCCATTCTGGTGGGGTAGTGGGCAGTGAGAGGCTGGGGTAACCTCATGTTCTGTGGAGTGAGCACTCCAGGATCATTTGCCTCTCTTGTACACTGCTGTTAATATTGCTGCCATTTGCATTTGTTTCTTATTTCCCTGCTGTTTCCAGCAGATTGTTCTGATCTCAGCCCCTGACCTTTCCCTTTTGTGCATCCACTTCTCCTTTTGTGCATCCACTTCTCCTCTCCAGCCCATGGTGGGGAGGATGGGAGTGAGAGAGGGAGTGAGTGAGTTGCTTTGGGCTGTTTCAGTGGAGTTTTGGGTCTGGCTGAGCTGGAGCTCATTTCCCACAGCAGCCCTCCCAGTGCTGTGCCTGCCCTGGCAGCTGGAAAGGTTCTGATCCCACCCCAGTGCTTTGGTTGCTGCTGGGCAGTGCTGGCTCAGCACCCAGAGCTGCCTCCCCAGCATCCCCTCACCAGCAGGCAGGGACACAGCCAGGCCACTGACCCAAGGGAACCAAGGGATGCTCTGCACCATATGGCATCAGCTCAGATACAGAAGCCAAGGAAAGGAGGAAGAAGGGAGGGCCATTTGTTGTTTACAGTGTTTGCCTTCCAGAGCAGCCACTACAGGGGCTGAAGCTCTGCTTGCTGGGAAGTGTCTGAACATGGCTCGCTGATGGGAAGCAGAGAATAAACTTTTTTTTCCTCTCCTTGCTTGTGCATGTACGTAAACCAAATACCACATTTGTTGTGGTACTTGCAAACCTTGTGCATGTGCATGTGCAAACCTTTACTTTTGCTTTATTAAACTGCCTTATTTCAACCTATAAATAATTTTCCATCTTATTTTCCCTCTCCTGTCCAAGCTGGGAAGGGGAGTGGTAAAGTGGCTTGGTGGGCACTTGTTGGGATTTTAGCTGACTAGAGACTGGAAAAGTACAAGGTTGTAGCTAATTTTAAGTCTTGCACTTGCAAGATAGCGTGTCTTTGGGCTTAGCTGGATATGATAACAAGTAGACAGAGAGACGTAGGAAATAAGGAATGTAGGCCCAAAAGAATGAGGAAAAGTTGATAGTATAGTTTAACCAATAAATCACTTGGCTTACAGAATATTCATAAGCTTATTACTTGCTGTATAAGTGTCTGATGCTCTCTTCAATAAACGGAACCTGTTGATGACTCAGATTGAGCCCCGAGTTTTCCCTGCACCCGACAAATGGCTCGTCCCCGACAAACAGACCATTTTGCAACAGGCACTTGGTGTCCAGACAAGGTCAACCCACCACAAATGAGAACATAAATTGGGGAGTACCCAATTCCTAAACCACAACAGCTCTCATTTTAATTCCTGAATATTCAATGAATTCCAAGAACTAAGTTATGATGTTTGAGGGTTTTTTTCCCTCGGGAAATTCCTGAGTCAGCTGGAACCAAAGAAAGAGAACTCACTCTTGATGCTGGCTTTGTTCACGATGACAAACTGGCATGTGGGTCCATCTGTACTTTCCATCCTATTCCTATATGATTCCTATACCTGGGCTCACAAAGCTATAGATTCCTATACCTGTTCACAACAATTTGTACAACCAAGATCCTAGAGGCAAAAATAGAGAGATAGCAGAGGATGTTGATGTATGAGTTGTTGGTGGTTTTTTGGGTATTTAGTTTAGAGTAGGTTTAAAGAAAAGGAAAAAAATTTACAGTTCAGGGAACTTTTTTGCTTTAGCCAGTTAAAACTAACTAAAACAAAGGAGTGTTTTGTTTTGTTGTTTGTTTATTTGTAGATAATATAGCTTAGGACAAGGAATGTGGAGGAGTGAGTGTAGTGTTTGAAAATAAATTGCGTGCTTTTTTTTATTTTTTGGAATAATTTTTAAAGTTGCAAAATTTATTATTTAGTATAAATAGAACAAGACGACAGGGGATTAAAGCATCATATAGTTAATTTAGATTATTTTATTCCTTATCTCCATATTGTTAGCTTACTACTAAAACTACTATATATGTTCACAACAAGTTGTACAACCAAGATCCTAGAGGCAAAAACAGATAGATAGCAGAAGATGTTGATTTACTGCAGGAGAAGCAGTTGGGATGAGGAAAGACAAAACAGGTAACTGCATCCTCAAGTGCAGACTGGAGATGTAGAAAAATGTGTTCCATTAGCAGACATTCTCATTTACAGGCCCTTGTCTTTGTGATAGCTTCCAAGCTGAAAATTTTATCCATATGATCACAGAGAAAATGTATCCAACAGAGTTAACAAGAACTGAAACTGCCTATACTCTCAAACACTCAGCATTCCAGTAACATTGCACTTCCCTGGTATATGGCATATATGTCCTCTCTTCCCATCAACAAGCAAAACACCTGGTGGATTTGTGTTTCTCTGAAAAAATGACATGCAAATGAAGTTACTTTAGATAAAATCCTGCATTTAAAATTTAAAAATTAAAAAATGTCTGAATTAAAATACTACTGATGCACAGTGTGAGTAGCCCGTATGGACGAGGAGCCTGGCTAGGAGTTATGAGACTTTGTTTGTAGTTGTTAATGTGAACAAAACGTTGTCCAGTTCTCTCCAGCAGCTTCCTGCTCCTCTTTCTCCCTGCCTGCTATATTTAGGTCACACCATTTTCAGAGCTACAGATGCCTGTTACCAAACCTGTGCTGCAGTGAGGCCCTGGAGTGATCAGATGATTGCAAAAAAGAAATAAACCCTTAGAAGTATGATGCCTTGGAAACATACATTAGCTGAAACATTTCCCATTTGGATCACTGTGGCAGCTAACCTTCTCCCTTTGTTCCTCCTCTCCAGTCTGGACTGACTGGCAGGTGACCTTCATCCATCCCTGTGCGTGCTTGGCAGGCCATGGCAGTCCAGAGCAGGCCCGTGAGGTTGTGTACGAGGAGCAGATCAGCTGAGTGATGCTGACATGTGCCAGACTGCTCCTCAGACAGCCAGGAACTGGCTCTGGGAGTCCTGCTGGATGACCCTGTGCCAGTGCTGAGGCAGCTGTGGGCTCAGGGTTTGTGCCAGGCAGGGCAGAGCAGAGCAGAGCTCTGCAGGGCAGGCTGCAGAAGAGAAGCAGCTGCGGGGGGAGGAACTGTCAGCAGGAGGATCTCTGGGGTTTTGCAGAATTTGAGCTGATCCAAGGGGGAATTTCTGTGTTTCCCTTACCTCATTTCCCAAGAAACCGCTAAAAAAGAGAGAAAATGAGAGAGGCAGAGACAGAAGAAACCAAAGGTTTTGACTGGCACCTCCTCCCTCTGCTTCGGACCTTGTAAAACAACTGAAGGCCCTGACACATCTGGGCTCTTATATTTTCCATCAAGATGAGTGCATTTCATTTATGTCCCACTTTTGAACATGCTTGCATGCACAATGAGCTGTGCTGTCTGCCAGTGGAGGAAATGGAATAAAGCAGAGCTGGCCAGGACATCATAAGGGCTATTCCAAGACCTAGCAAAGCCTGGCTGCATTTTCAGGTTATTTAATCTCCCCACTGTTTTGTATTAAAGGGATAATGGTCACAGACAAGAACTGCTGACACTTGTCAGGTAGTGATCAACTGAATTGTCTTGCAGGTCTGGCTGTAAATCAAGATATAACTATGAGGAGAAAAAGCCCCCAAATGCCTCCCCCACTCCTTCTCTGGGACTGCAGTGTGCTCCAGCCATGCCTTTAGTGGAGCTTCTGCCACCTGTCAGCCAGAGGAGAGCTCAGGGCATTGCAGACTGCTCTTGAAAAATGCTCATTGCTGGGCTTGAGCATGAAAAGCCCTTTGTGTCCCTGTTGTGCCTACCTGTCCCTTGTTGTAGGCAATGCTCAGCTGCTTTGGATGGCTGGGGTGATGTGACAGAAGCACTTGCTTGATCCCAGGCTGGGCTTTGGCTCAGGCTGGCTAAGGAACAACAGGCCTCATGCTCTGGAGAGCTCCTGGCTAGCACAGAGGGGAGCAAACGTGCTAAATGAAGGCACATCTCCCTTGTCTGTGCTCTTGATTAGCAGCCAATTACTTCACTCTGTAAATATTCCCATCAGGATGGGCCCAATGTGAGCTCTCCCCTTGAGCAGGCACATCTCACAGCATTCCCTGCTGCCAGGGAGGACTGGCTGCACTTGGGATGGGGAGCTGCTACTGGCATGGGGACATGGCTGGCAGGACCTGCATGCCCAGCAGGTCCTGAACTGTGCAATATTTACCTCCAGGCTGCCATTGTTCCCTGTTTTCTGGCACGTCATGCTCTTGGGCTGGGTACCCAGTGGTGCTTACAGACTGAAAGGTACAGGCAGATTTACTGGGGTCGCTGAAGAAAATCCATTCTTTGTAGTTAATTTCCCTGCTGGCATCCCATGTAATGATTGAATTCTGCTCCATGGCTTCCCCTCACAGATTGTGATTGTGCTTCTCTCACCAAGACAGGCACATTATTCATCAAAACGCAACACTCAACTAAATAAATTACTCAGAACTTTTTCAAGTAAGTGAAGTGAGTTTCACCCTCTCTTTTTTCCCTGCATTTACTGCAGTGCTAAGCAAAGGCACCCAGTAGCCTAAAGGGATATTCCAGATATTAATTTCCTAGCTTTGTAGTTGCACAGTTTCAATTTTGCAGTGACTCTGAGCTACTTTCCTAGCAGAATGCAGAAGGGAGCTCAGGCTGGATTTTGTGCACAGTAATGGAGTGCAGGATTGAAAGGCTGCAGTATTGTTCATGCCAGCAAAGAGTCTGGCCCTGCCTGAGACATGCCCCTGATACCTTGGAAATTGGCCCTCCTAGGGCTGATTTAACACTCACACTGATTTAGAGTCTAGGTTGGCAAGGGCCATCCTGCCTCTGCTGCTCCACAGTGAAATCCTGAGATCCACAGCTTCAAATGGACCCTTAAATGCCTTTTATACCAAAGACCCACTACCAAGATCACATTTAAGAATGATGGCAAAACATCAGAGCAATGGAACAATTTGAAAGATTTCAAGAGTTCAAGTGTGCTCTAGATGCTGGGATGATGTAGTGCAATGGGAAAAGAGAGAAGAAGTTCGGACTGTTTTCTAATTCTTTATTTGCTTTGGCCCAGATAAACCAAGCATACTGCTTCTCAAGCATTGGTGATGCTCTGCTTTTTCACAGGAGAAAATTCTGCTTGATAGGGCAGCCCTAAATCCCTATGGCACCAAAACAGAGACTCTCAAAACCATTCTTGGTGATGACATCCAGAATGATCTGCTTCATCACCTTTCCAAGGATGCAGGTGAGGCTGACTGGCCAGTAATTTTCTATGTCCTTCTTCTTGCCCTGTTTGAGAATGGAAGTAACACTGGCTTTTCTCCACTCGTTGAGCATCTTTTCTCTTCATGATTTTCAGAGTTGATAGGAGCAAGAAGGGAGTCTTGCAACAAAACTCTACAACCTTCTGCACAACAGCAAAGGAAAACTGAAGCTAGTCTTTGTCAGCTCCTCAGCTGATGGTCTGTATGATACCTCATCAGTTCTGCAAGACAAAGTCCTGCTGTCTCTTTGGTCATGAAAGTTCTCCATGATGTCCCCTTGAGGCACTACAATCACAATCCAGTCACCTTCTCAGTATCTCAGTACATCTCTGGGGGGTTTCTAGAGCAAAGGCAGCTTCCACCAGCTAATGCAGGTGGTTGGGTAATCATCAGTGAATCTTGGATGAGGACGGTTTGATGAGGAAGATCTGAGACATGGGATCCTACTGATCCCATCCAAAACCGTACGGAGTAAGAAAAAGGCAATTTTTGCTCATCTCTGTCTTTAAAAATATGATACAGCGTAAGGCAAAATGTTGTTGTTGTTGTTGTTGTGTTGTTGTTAAAATCAGAGGAGCTGCCCACAACCAACTAGGGAGGTTTAAAAAGTGTGATCAGAAGTGTCAGTCTGTGCCTCTGTGGGCAGCAGACTGTGTAAGGAAATTTTATTTTTCTCCTCCCTGAGGTGGCTTCTTTGGGAAGAAAGCAGTCAGCAATTGTGGCATTAAAGAGATCGGCTTTAGATCTCTGAGTAGAGATGAAAGGGGAGCATCTATTGTCTGCAAGCCACTGCTTCTTGTTTTCTTCAGAATCAGCCAAATACCTCTGCACCAGCTACACTTATTTCAATGTCTGCAAGATGTGCTTCTTATGCAATAGGGTTGCACAGTTCCTATTTTCAAAGGAGAGTTGAAGTTTCAGGAAGAGCAGCAGAAAACATCAAACATATTAGCAGAGGATCTGATGCCTTCTTTTTGTGCTTTTCTCATGTCAGAAGGAAAAAAAATACTGCAAATTTGAAAATCTCCTAAGGAGAAGGTTTATAATATCAAGTCCCATCCCATCCTCAAAATAAGCAGTAGCTGCTTCTGCTCAGACAACGCCTCCTTAACTGTAAGATCAGCCTCCTGTGGTTCAGGGGTGCTGTGCAAGGTGGAACACTGCAGAGCATCAGGAAAACGTGGTTTTGTCTGTTCCATGCACTGTAGTTCTGCTTACAAAGCCAAAGGATGAAACTTAGGAACTTTGATTATTCATTTTGCAAGAGAAAATTGGTGTGCTGTGTCCAGTTCTCCTGCTGCAAGAATCTCACAGGACAAATAAAACCATTAAAATGGAACATAAGAGGATGACACTGTGCTCTCATATACAAAACAACTCAAAAGAACAGAAGAAAGACATCTTTTGTATTTCAGCCTCCATCACAGGTGACTTCCCAGTGGGATACCCTCTTGGACCAATTAATATCTGGACTGGCTGTACAGGGGAGACAAGGCAGTGCTGTCTCACTACAGATGGGAATTAAAAATGCCCACATGCTTCAGAGGAGCAGGGAAACAGCTATCAACCCCTTTAACTGCAAGAGAGAGGGAATTTGTGTGGTTGTATATGGTACAAACACACATAACTCAACCTGATGTGTTGAAAGGTAGTGTCTCTGGCTATTTCTACCCATGGGACAAGTTCTCTGTGCCCAAAGGAGAAATATTAGGTTCAAGGCATTTTATTTTGGTGGGTTTGGGGTTATTTTTGTTTGTGGGGTTTTTTGTTTTGTTTTGGGTTTTTTTGTTTGTTTTGCACGAGGCATTTTGTCCTTTTTTTTTTATTTGTTTGGTTTGATTTGGTTTTTTGGTTTGGTTTGGTTTGGGTTGAGTTGGTTTGGATTTTTTGTTGTTTTTTGTTCAGTTGGTTTGGTTTTGGTTTCTATTGGGTTTTGGTTCCAGTTTTCTTTTTTTGGTGTGTTTCTGTGTGGCTTCCCCCACAACCCACCAATGAACATCTACATTGTACTCTAGGCTGTGCAAAACCCAGATGCTAAGTTTGTATTCAGTTCTACACTGAAAGCAGCTCCAATTTAACTTTCAGAACATGCAAGAGCTATAGTGAGGTCCTGGTGCAGGACACCAAGAGGGATGGCTCAGTCCCTGCAGCATCCTGTCCTAAGACTCCAGGTGAAAAAGGAGCAAGGGCTTCAGGCTGCTACTGCAGGTAGTCAGTAATTAGGGGAAGCAGTTGGCAAGGCACGGAAACTTTCCCAGCTCACACCTTTCAGCTGTCATCAGACAAAAGCCCTACATCAATATTATTGGTCCCTGATGAAATCCAGTGGAGATAAATTAACATACCCTCCTAAATGACAGGCTTTTCCATTGCTGTCTGTCCCTAGATAGAAACTATCCATTGCTGCTTCCCTGCAGCAGTCCCCAGGAGCCATCCCAGTGTTCCAAGTGCTCCACATGCCATGTAACACAAGCCAGCCTTTGCTGCAAATCAAAACCATTTTCATATCTTTATGTTTTTAGAAAGGACAAAACATGCATGAATAAAACCCTCTCTGCCAGAGCCTTACTCATGTCACCACCTTCAAGGACATCCCTCTTCAGCCATGGAGATCCCTGTTGGCAGAGCTGAAGGTGAGGATGGACAGGAGTGGATTGCCATGAAATTCCCTGGCAGCAGTGATGGGTGTTGTTCTTTCCAGGCTCATGCAATATGATTTGCATCACCTCTGCTGCTGCATGCTGTCTTTCTTGTCAAATACATGGCAATCAGTAGAGGATTTAAACAAACTGCAGAGAGTGAGCTGGGAAAAGTATTTCCCTCATTTAGAGAAGGAAAAGGAGATCTTTGTTTTCTCAAGAAGTTTATTTAGGGAAAGATCTGGAGAAGAAAGGGAGGAGAACAGAAGCATCTCCAGTTTGGGAAGAAAAATACTCTAGATGTGACCTACTTTGTGATGATAAGAAATGCTATTTGCTACTTATCTGTTGCTCTCGCTTTTTAGTATATCTAATAGACACTTTGTTAATTTTGAACAAAGCCCCTCTTGAAAAAGAAATGATTCCTATGTGCATAGAGCTTTTCAGACTTGAAGGTCTCAGGTGTTTTAATTGTCTTTTAAAATATCTCAAGGTCATAGGAATATGATGAATAAGCAGGACTGAGCTGCATTTTATTGTTTGTGGGAGTTCACTGTCTGTGCAGCAATTTTCTCTGTTGGGGCTGGACTATTGTGTTGTGTAAGGGGGAATTAAAGATAGGCCACAGAATGAAAGCAAGGAGCCTCTTGCCTGTGCTGTCAGGATTTTATAATCACAAGCAGCCTGCTGAACTGCTCTGATGGGCTTGCTTTTCTGCTCTCCCATCTTTCTCCTTGTTTTGGGGAGGGTTTGATTTGCTTAGCCTGGAGTTTGGAGAGTGTTTGCTTGAAAGGGGGACAGAGGAGTACCCCAAGTTGTAACTTTACAAGAGGACTCCATAACCTGCTTGGCCTGCACATGTGAGGGAGGATGGCTGCATGCTGCCAATGGCCTCCCAATTGTCACTGTCCCTTTGATCTGTGCTGCCAGGGAGGGCTCTGTGTCCCAGGGCTCTCCTGGCACAGCCACCACACCAGCCACAGTGCTGTGTGTGCTTTCAACACTGCTCCACCAATGTTCCTTGGTTTTTTCCGCAGGTTTCTTCATTTGTCCAGCCTGAGAACCCAGAGACTAGGCACAGAACAGAGAAGAGTTTGGAGGGGGAAGAAGTAGATCAGCCAACAAAAAACCCACCACTCTACCCTCATCTCAAGAAGGTCTGAATTGTAGAAGAGGCAGCTGGAGACTGTTGTGGACCTTTGTTGGACAAAACCAGCCACAGCTGATTTTTCCACGTCTTTGTTCTAAAAACTGATTTAATTCGTGCAGTACAAAAATACTTTATAAGGATCTTTAAAAGTGCCAAGAAGGAACACAGAGCTCAACTGGAAGAAAAATGAAACTCTGGTACAAAACAAGAAATCCAGATAATAAATGAGTCCAAAGGAATCAGCCTCGAATGACTGCATAGCTCTCCTTTGGTGGAAAAATGGTGACTGGTTTATTGTTAAACAGTCCATATTTCTTGTGGGAAGTAATCATGCAGAGTAGTAACACTAATGTAAATAGAAATTCTCTCCAGAAATTGTTTCTGAGAATGCCAGCAGTCTTAAAATAGTTGCTTGCTCCCTCCAAATAGACACCACTGAACTTACAAATTGATGTAATTCCAGCGATGGGCCTGTAACTTTCCTCTGCAGTCATGCTGTTGAATTAACAAGTAAGAGGCAAACAGAATGCAGAGAAGGCAGAGCTACTGAACACCTCCTTTGCATCAGTCTTCCCTGACAAGATCAGCCCTCAGAGACCAGGGGAAAGGATTGGTGGAAGGAACACTTCCCCTTGGCCAAGGAGGATTGGGTTAGAGATCACACAGGCATCCACAAATCCATGGGCCTTGATGGGATCTTTGAGAGGTTGTGGTGATCAGGAGAGGTGCCTGAGGACTGGCAGGAAGCAAACATCATCCCAGCCTTCAAAATGGGCAAGAAGGGGAACCCAGGGAATCACCAGCCAGTCAGTGTCACCTCAATCCCTGGAAAGGTGATGGAGCATCTCATTTTGAGGCCATGTCTATCCACACAGAGGAGGACAAGAAGGTGATCAGTAGTAGTCAGCTTGGATTCACTAAAGTTATCTTAGGCTTGACCAACCTGGTTGCCTTCTTCTTTCTACATGAAAGGCCTGTCTGGATGGATGACAGGAGAGCAGTGGGTGTTGTTTATCTGTACTTCAGATGGGCTTTTGACACTCCTACACAGGCAAGCTCAGGAATTCCTGTCTGGATGAGTGGATGGTAAGGTGGATTGAGAACTGGCTGAACAGCAGATCCTGGAGGGTCCTGATCAGTGGCACAGGGGCCGTTGTCATTAGCGGTGTCCCCCAGGTTCTACACTGGGCCCAGAAATGTTTAACTTATTCATCAATGACTTGGATGAAGGGGCAGATGCCTGCTCAGCAAGTTGGCTGGTGCCAGGAAGCTGGGAGCAGGGGCTGATACCCCAGAGGGCTCTGAGCCCTTCAGAGGGTCCTGGGCAGCCTGGAGAGATGGGCAGGGAAGAACCTCCTGGAACTGAACAGGACAAGGGCAGGGTCCTGCAGCTGGGCAGGAACAGCCCCAGGCACCAGCACAGGCTGGGGTGCCCTGCTGGGCAGCAGCTCTGCACAGAGGGACCTGGGGGTGCTGCTGGACAAGGAGCTGTCCGTGGGCCAGCCCTGCCCTGGGGACAAGAGGCCAAGGGGACCCTGGGCTGCACCAGGAGCTGCAGTGCCAGCAGGGCAGGGAGGTGATCCTGCCCCTCTGCTCAGCCCTGGGGAGGCCAGTCTGGAGTGCTGGCTCCAGTTCTGGCATCCTCAGGACAAGAGAGACCTGGAGCTCCTGGAGAGGGTCCAGCAGAGGGGACAGAGATGGGGAAGGGACTGGAGCACCTCAGCTCTGAGGAGAGGCTGGGGGAGCTGGGCCTGCTCATCTGGAGAGGAGACACTGAGAGGAACCTCATCCATGTCTGCCAGTGCCTGCAGGGAGGGGCCAGAGCATGGACCAGCTCTGTCCAGAGGCACTGGGACAATGGAGCAGTGGGACAATGGGGAAGTTCCACCTGAACATGAGGAAGAGCTTCCCTGTGCAGTGCCCGAGCACTGGCACAGATTGCCCAGAGGCTGTGGAGTCTCCCTCACTGGGGATAGCCAAGAACCACCTGGACACCATCCTGTGCCCTGTGCTCTGGGATGGCCCTGCTGGAGCAGGGAGGTTGGAGCAGATGACCCACGGTGGTCCCTGCCAGCCTGACCCATCCTGGGATTCTGGGATTCTAACACAGTAAGGCAAGTAGGGTTGAATTTTTCTTTCACAAAGGTAAGAGGTCATGGCCAAGCATTACTGCTACCAGAGGAGTCAGGAGGATGGAAGAAAGAAGGAGTAAAGATAGAATTTGGGCAGAGATCCCAGCTTGCCACTACTAAATGATGTTGGGGATATTATCACAAGTCCATGTATGTTTTGAAAACTTTTTTTTTTCTCTAAATCTTTGTGTAGGCTTTACTTCTACTGTAAGTAAATGACATTTAAGCTTTCTGAGTTGAGTTCATTTCTTTCTTTTCAATACAGATTTTCCTTTTTAGTGTGTGTTTCTCCAAATTTGTATCTCTCTAACTCAAAAGCCAAGGCACCTTTACAGCACAACTCACAACTTAGTTCATATCCCTAAAGGTAATGATTTGTGCAAAATCTTTCATATACTCTTTGGTACTTTCATTAAGACATAGTGGTTTTAAAATGAGATATGGTTATTCACCTGCTTATCTCAAACCTACAAAGAATTCCAGCATTTATTAACAGTAGTGCTAATATATGCTTTCCTTGTATTTCAGTCACAATTTCCATCTCTTCCTTCTCTTCCACTGAACCCCAGAATTGAACAGAGTTACTTATTTTGCTCTGTGATCCTGCAGAGTGACCCCAGGAAGCTGCCAGGAGCCAGAATGGAATCCCACTGAGCCCTCCCTAGGCACTGCGGTCTGGCTGTTTCCAGGTAGTTTCCAGCTGAGGGACAGTGTTGCAGACATTTTTTCATAGAAATCCTTTCTTTCAGATTTCTGCATCTTCTGGGAAGCAAAGGCCCCAGAAGAAGAATGTAAACAATTGTTATCAGCTGCTGTGAAATGTAGTAGGATGCACCTGTGATTGGTTCGTGTTCCATGTGTTTATAATTAAGGGACAATCACAGGAGCAAGCTGGGGACAGAGTCCTGGGACACAGAACTTTGTTTTAGATTCTTTTCTATACTTAGCTTAGCTTAGCAAGCCTCTGCAACTTCTCTCTATATTCTCTTGAGTATAGTAATAATGTATTATATATCATATATCAATAAATTCAGCCTTCTGATCAAGAAACAAGATTCTCGTCCTTCTCTCTCACCCCAGGGACCTCCTCAGGTCGCTGTAAGAGGACAGCAAAGGTGGACACCAGTGGCCATCACTCAGTTCTGCTGAGATCAGGGTCTGGGCTGGGCTTTCAGGACAGAAGTTTTCACAAGTGTTTCATGACAACAAACGCAAGCAAATTGTTCTCTGCATGGGAGGTGGTGTGGCTCAGGACAAATTGATCTATAAACAAATCACACCTACTTATTCCCCAATTCATTTGACTGTTTAGACTCAGCTGGTCAGAGCATGGTGCTAACAGCACCAAGGTCACAGGTTTGATCCCTGTGCAGGTATTCACTTCAGGGCTGGACTCAATGATCCCCGTGGGTCCCTTCCAGCTTGGATTATTCTGTTATTCTCCACTTTATACCAACAACTCTGTGATGAAGCACTGCATCTGAATTGTTTCATTTCACACTTGGCTTCCTCTTTATATTAATGTTATTTTATGCATTTAAATTTCAGAGGAAGCTAAACAGAAGGTAGTGTGGCAAAGCAAACCTCACAGCCTCATTTATCAGCGCTACTTAAGGCGATGCTGTCTTTGCTGAGTCAGAAAGCTGCCCCTTGATTTATGGCTGCCTGCTTTTTGGAGGAAGCTTTTCTCAATCACAGGGTCTAAGGCCTAAAGAAAGTTTCCAGCCACCTGCCCTGCAGGCCCTCACGTGTTCGTGCAGTGCTGTGGTGTTGGTGGATGTCTGCAGCAAGCCAAAACCATGGCATTTGAGGGGCTCAGCTCTGTTGTGCCTGCTAACAAGCTTTTGTGCAGTGTGTGTAGGCAGCTTTAATTGCTTCTGCTCAAAGCTGGGCAAAGCAAAACTATTTCCTTTCAAGGTCATCTCTAGGATGCTGCTGAGTTTCAGGCCTGATGCTTGCTAAGATTTGTTCAAAGAAAAAATCTGTTTAACTTCATCCAGCCTTTTTTTTTTTTTTGGCAGCCAATAGGCTTTGGTAGAAAAGAGGGAACCAGAAAATAGTGCTATTGAAAGATACCTCTGCTCTTAGTAATGCTGGGAACAAGAGACTGTTCCCAACAAGAGTCTCTTCCCACCAAAGGTCATTTCTACACAGTTATTCACTTAGGTATCAATTAGCCAAAATAGAGGTGGATTTGAGCCAGATGCTAAGAACTAACCCCTGTTAATGTGGTTTATTGACTGCAGTAGAGAGCCTGTTGATTTACAGGAGTGTAGTTAAAAGGAGATCCAGGACTTAATGAGGTGCTTTAAAGCAAGGAGTTATATATGAGAGTCTCACGAGTTGAAGGTGAGGGCGCAGCCTCCAGGCAACTGAGAATAGGTGAACAGTTGAAATAAGCTCTGGAATCAGTGGCTAAGCAAGGCTCATGCTAGGCTGGTCTGGCTCTGCTGTCACTGGGACCAGTTGGTCCAAGATGGAGTGTTTTACTGGAATCCAGCCCCTTTGGACGGTCAAGGAAGCCACAGCATCTGACCCCCACCACACCTTCTCTTGCTTTGATGCAGTTTTGACAATCCAGGTTATATCAACAGACAGCTATTCCCACCCTGACTTGCATGGGAATGGAAGGATGCTGTCAGCATGAAAGTTCTGTGGGAAAGGGTGGCAGTTGTTGCTTATTTGAACTTGGACTGGGCATCTGCATGTGGGACTGTTTATTTAAAATGGAAATCAGCAAAGAAAACTATATGTATGATTTCCAACCAGACCTTGTCAGTCCAGCAACACCATTCATGTTTGCTTCTGTTCTGTTGCTTTACAGTCAATAAAATGCAGAATGGTACATTTTCAGTGTAAGCTATAGTCGTTGCTCCTAATAGTTTGCCCTTTAGGTAGGTGATTTTTCAAATAATCCAAATTACTGGAATACTAAATGTGTCTCAGAAGAGGGCCAGACCACTCAGGAATATTGGGAATCAGGTATACACTTTGCAGGTGCTTCATTAGTTACCACTTGCAATCCCTCAGAAGCCCATGGATCCTTGGGATTGGATGGAAAACCACTGCCCCAGATAGAGGAGATGAGGGAAGCTGTTTGTGTAACCCAGCTGGGGAGAAGCAAAGCTGTTGGAATAATATTGTCTATTAAGAAAACTGAACTTTATGCAATTTGTCAAATGGTCACCTTCTGTTATGGTGATTTCCAAACAAGCTTGCTTCACGGGTCAGAATTTTCTGCTGAACTTTCAGATATGGCTATTTTTGCTCATTTACATGAGATTAAATTATTTCTTAGCTCCCTTCTGTCATGTTATGGATGTGCACTGTAAACAGTACTAATGAGGCTGTATCTGTTATCTTGTAGTACATTCAATTAATCACTAAGTAAAATTAAGAGGCTGAATTTCAATGTTTGAAACAGTGGATGGGATTTAATCAAAAATGACATGGGGTAGCTGCAATAATTTCACCATTTTTCATATATTCAGTTTGGAAACAGGCTGTAGGTAAACCTTTTTGATAGAGCCACTGAATTTTCTTTAAAAAGGACGTTCTTTGATGTTTGATCTTTGCATGCTTTCAAGTCTAATCAACAAGAAGATTTAATCAGTGAAACAGATAGCAGCTAACAAGCTCTGAGAGATGTTCATGTGTTAGAAAAACAAATTACTTGTGGGTAGAATTGCCTCGTTAAGGTTTAGGGCTGGACTTGCTTCAATGATCTCAGACCCAGGGGGAGGTTAACCAGGCTTGGGAAGAAGGATGTACCACTGATAGTGGACACAAAGAATGAAGAATTTATGGGCCCCAAGGACACTGAGCAGAACTCCCAAGATAATTAAGAGACCAATAAAGCACCTGTGCTGAATCAGCTGTGCCTGGGAAGGAGGTAATTCTTGCAGGGGCACAACACAACCACCAGCTCACAGACCACTGACCTGGGAAACCCAGCTCAGAAGAACAAAAAGCCTGAGCATGGGGACTAATTAGCATGAGAAGCAAGAGAGTCATGAACCAAAGATAGAACACTAATTAACAAGAGAACTGTGTAACTTGTAGCCTAACCCCTTTGTTTGATAAAATGTATAAATAGTAAAAAGTTTTGACAGCTTTGGATAGCAAAGTGTGCTTGATTTGTGGAATACCATAGAGCATCCAGCCTGCACAACTCTGAAATAAATAATCTGTGTCTCTCTCAAGTGTATAATTATGGCCTTATTGCACACCAGGTAATGAATCTGATTTTTGTGGACAGCACAGGAGGACAGACTGTGGGGGGTGTTTTATTTTCTTAGTTTTATTTCATAATGACTGATTGACCAAACTCAGGTTTGTTAGAGAAATTTTTTTCTTGGTTTGGATCCTAAATTTACTCCTACAGTGCTCTAGAAAGATATTGTGCAGAGGAAAACCAATGGAAATACCTTGGCAACACATTTATTATAAAGAAATAGGTCACTGTTATATTTTTTACCAATCTTCCTGTGGAATGAATGTCATATTTCCTGAAAACTAAATATAGCAATGTGCATTGAATGCTAATGTGTACATTTCTCTAAGTAAAATTGTTATAGACAGATCCTCAGAAAGTTTCCAAGGGTTCTGTAAGGATTTTAGAGATAGGTTGTTGATTACATGTAAAATACTGCAGACCAGTTAAGGAAAGTGGTCAGAATTAGTCAGTGTGTCTGGTGTTTCAGTAAATGTTTCAAAGGTTAAGGAGTCAGAAATCTTTAAATTGGAAACGTCCCACTTGGGCTAGTGTGGAATATGCCAGTCAAGGTAGAATTGATGACTTAATTATCCCTGTTTTTCCAAAAATGCTCCTATTGAGGACTTGCTTTGATGCTTCCTGCTTCATGGGTTTGCAGGAATGACCAAGATATTATTAGTTCAGACCCAGAACGAGGATGCTGAGGGAAGGCAATTCTGCCGCAGCTTGAAATACAGTGGCATGAAGCCTAACACTGAAACATTGCAGGCTTTGCCTGATTTTGCACCCTCTGATGTGTGCTGTAATTTGTAGGAAGGCAGAACCTAGGCACCTGCTAAATCTGCATGTAGATGACTAGAAACAAGCTGGAAGATCTTTCATGAGCCTGATCACAGTGTAGAGCCAGTGCTGTCAACAATGCACTCCCATGTGTATGACAGCTTTGTTACCTGGTGCTGGTGAGGAAACTCAGATCCACAGTGGTTCAAAAACTTGTTCTGCATCACCCAGCCAGTCAGACCTACTGAAATGTCTCTTCTCTGCCTGCCCCCAGATGGGCATAAAAAAAGTAAATTCAGACACTTTCCTTGCTTTGGGACATGTCCTTGAGAAGATCTAGAATTCTTTTTTTTCCCCTCCCTGAAGTCCACTGATGGAATTCTTCAGTCTCAACACTTTCTTTCATTTTGGGGAAGAGGGAGTGTCATCACCAGTTGCTGTGGTGGTGTTGTGAGGGTCCCTAGGACGAGGTGAGAGATGAGAATTGACTCCAAGTTTTCAGAAGGTTGATGTATTATATTATATTACATTTCATATCATATATCATATCATAATGATATACTGAAACTCTACTAAAGAAAGAGAAAGGAGACATCAGAAAGCTAGAAAGGAATGAATAATAAAAACTTGTGACTGACCAGAGAGTCTGACACAGCTGGACTGGTGTTGTATTGCACTAAATACTTACAGACTGGGATTGGTCGTTAAGTAAAAACAATTGACATGGAACCAATCAAAGATGCCCCTGTTGGTAAGCAATCTCCAAACTACATTCCAAGTAATCAGATAATCATAGTTTACATTTCTTTGCTGAGGCTTCTCAGCTTCTCAGGAGAAAAATCCTGGCGAAGGGATTTTTCATAAAACATCACAGTGACACAGGAGGATGGGTGAACAATTGGTCCTGTTATATTGGCAGCACAGAGAAAGGTGGAAAGTCCTGTCCCTTGGCAGTGCCTGGGTGTCCCAGAGAGCTGCAGGGCTTTCTGCCAGCAGGACCTGGGGCAGCCCTTGCCCTGACCTCAGGGAAGCAGAGCAGTGTTGAGCTGTGGGAAGGACAGGCCAGTGGCTGGGCTTTGGGACCTCTAGGAAACTGCGAATTACCCTGAACTGATCCCCCAAAAAGTGTGGCCAACCAGCTGCTTCTACAGGCAGAAAAGCCAAAACCTGACACTCCCCACACTCCTTGTTTTGTTGTTGTTGTTTTATTTTTGTTGGCTTGGTTTTGGGGTTGTTTTTTTTTTTTTTTTTCTTCACATTGCTGAGATTTTTCTGGTGCCCAGGTGTTTGCTGGCAGAGGTTCACACTTTACTGAGAACACACTTTTTGAGAAGCACTCAGTAAACAGGTTCAGGAATGGCCAAGGTGCAGCACAAAATGTGTGGATGGAGGCAAAGGCTGTGCAGAGCATCCCTTGCCCCTCTGGAACGAGCACAGGAGCAGCAGGGCAGGCTGCAGGCAAAGCAGGGCAGTGGTGCATGGGGAGCTCTGGCTGCTCAGCTGGACTAATGAGCTGGTCCTGTTAGTTCCCTTTCAGAAAGCTCACACTGGCAGAATCAGCTCTGCAGGAAAAGGGGGACAGCGATTTTTAGTGTCCTGAGAGACTTTTAAAAGCACAAGTCGTGTTTGAGCTCGGAAAGCTGCAAATGTTTTGATGTTAATTGAAGGATGTTTCAGCCTGATTTAATTTGTTCATTGCCCTGCTGACAAATTATGTAGCTCTGTGATATGGTGGGTGCCTTTATGCGCTTTATCCTAATTATTGATAAGTAAGTGTGAGCACTAAGAGTGCCTAGCCCTTAATGGGGATAGGGAGGGGGTGGGGGGAGGAAAGCAAGCAGTTTTAATCATCAGGACTTCTTTGGCTGTGACTGGTGGTGAGAAGATCATGTCATTTTAGGGCTGGGAAAGCAGGCATCTGCTTTTCCCCTGCAAGAATTACCTTCTACCCAGGCAGAGCTGATTCAGCACAGTTGCTTTGTTAGTTTCTTCCTTCTTCCGATTTATCCTGTCGAAGGCTTGAGACTGAACCCCCTCCTGCCTATAACCTTCATTGTCAACTCCTCAGTTCTGTGGAAAACAACCACAGAGCTCTCAAGAAGTCAGATCATTTGGGGGGATTTTGATTGTGGATCTTTTTATGACTCTTTTCTGATTGTGGTGGTTTGATATGGGCTCTATGCCATGTGCCCATCAAAGCCACTCTATCCCTCCCTTCCTCAGCTGAACAGGGGAGAGAAAATACAGTGAAAGGCTCATGAGTTGAGATAAGGGCAGGGAGAGATAATTCACCAGTTACTGTCATGGGCAAAACAGTCTCAACTTGGGGAAATTAGTTTAATTTACCACCAATCAAAATCAGAGTCAGATAATGAGAAGTAAAATCCTAAAAATATCATCCTCCCAACCCTCCCTCCTTCCCAGGCTTAACTTAATTTCTGATTCCCTGCCTCCTCTCTGCCAGCAGCACAGGAAGATGGGGAATGAGCAGTCAGTTCATCAAATGTTTCTGCCACTGCTTCCTCCTCAGGGAGAGATGTCCTTCCCCTGCTCCAGCGTGGGGTCACTCCCATGGGAGACCAATTCCACCAATTTCTCCAACAGGAGTCCTTCCCATGGGCTATGGTTGTCCTGCAGTGAGGTTTCCTTCCACAGCAGCATCCCTTCAGGTTTTAGAAAACAAATATGAATATTTTTAGTGGTGGCAGAGCAAGGAGAAGAAGACAACATGGGCTAGGTCCAGGTCTCCAGTTAGAGGCTTCCAAGTCATGTTGTGAAATTTAGGAGCAGCCAAGATTTCTTCTCTGAGGAATGCTTGTCCCTGTCTCAGCTCTCTGCTGACTTCTGTGCAGGTGTTTGGCCTCGGAAGGATTTGGCGTTGTGGTGTGGTACTTCTGATCAGAAGGTGGTACATAATCTGTGTTGTCAGCTGGTTTCCAGTTCTGGCTGCTCCTTTCTTGAGTCAGATTTTTGGCAAGTGGAGCAGTTGCACGTTCTGTTTCCGGAGTGATTTAGTGTGAGCAGAGTTTTTAAAAACCCCAAAGGTGCTAATGTTAGGCAGTTGTATATTCTTCATATAAAACTATCCTTCTGGGAAGTCTTCCAGGATCTA